>NC_137456.1:10000-1210000 GCF_964235325.1 Thermobia domestica
ATGTGCCGAACCGAGCATATGGCTCATTCCAACCAAGCCAGCTCGAGCTGATGGTTCGCCCCAAGCAAGCCGGCTCTAGCCATCGGCTCAGTTATTACTTCCCAACTGAGCTGCTTATTAAAAAATCTATTGTGGTCTCGATATCGAGACGAGAAGACATGCGAGCAGTGTTTCCTCTCGTGAGCAACATTAACCCTTAAGGGAAACTGGGTTTTTGGGGTATGTTTTAGACTTTCAGTCAAGCAGCTACTGCATCGTCACTATTTATTCTAGGATCATGGTTCATTCTCTTTAGAATGAAGCTGGCTTTCAAATGGTACCACTTGCATGCCCATATCATATATCAGAAGAGGGAAAATTGATGTCAAAGGAAAATTTCGGAGGGAATTTTTTTTCACATTTTGGGCTCCTCTGGAGCGGCCCTGTGTAAACGTAGAGATCTTCCAAAATTCTGATAAATATTACTTGGTAGACTGAATGTGTGCGCCAAATTTCAAGCTTCTATCTTGAATAGTAAGGTCGGGAGAAATTTTATCAAGAATCTCCACAATGCCCCAAATTACCGCAAAACACCATGATCTCAGGTAAAAAAAAAAAAAAAAATCCTGAGACATCCCTAATTACCCTAGGATCATGCTTTGCACATCATTTTCTTTAGAATAGAACTGCCTTTCAGACGGCATGACTCACGTGTCTCCATCATGTATCTAAGGCGGGAAAATGACGAAAAACGGGATTTTTGGGGTAAAATATCCCTTTTTCAACTTTTAGCCCCTCTGGATCCCCCTGTTTTAACGCAGAAATCTGAAAAAAGTCTGGTAAATACTACTCGGTGGACTGAATGTTTGTGCATAAATTCAATCTTCTACGTGAAAAAATAAGCCCGCCAAAAATCAGAAAATGCCCCATATTTCCCTATACAGAAGTATACTTTGATAGAAATTCCCTGACGCATCCCTAATTACCCTAGGACCATTGTTTGCACATCATTCTCTTTAGAATAGAACTGCCTTTCAGACGGTATGACTCACGTGTCTCCGTCATGTATCTAATGCGGGAAAATGACGAAAAACGGGATTTTTTGGGTAAAATATCCCTTTTTTCAACTTTTAGCCCCTCTGGACCCTCCTGTTTTAACGCAGAGATGTGAAGAGAATCTGATAAATACTACTAGGTAGGCTGAATGTTTGTGCACAATTTCAATCTCCTATGTGCAAAAATAAGCCCGCCAAAAATATATATACCGACAATGAACCATATTCCCGTATACAGAGGGATATTTTGTAAAAATTCTTACCCTAGGATCGTGGTTTGCACATCATTTTCTTCAGAATAGAACTGCCTTTCAGACGGTATAACTCACGTGTCTCCATCATGTATTTAAGGCGGCAAAATGCCAAAAAAGGAATTTTTGGGGTTAAAATATCCCTTTTTTCAAATTTTTGCCCCTCTGGATCCCCCCTGTTTTAACGCAGAAATCTGAGAAAAAAATCTGGTAAATACTACTTGGTGGAATGAATGTTTGTGCAAAATTTCAATCTTCTACGTGCAAAACTAAGCCCGCCAAAAAATCATGAACATAGGCTTCATAAGAGAAAATATATATTTTAAAATTATGACGTCATCAGCTCCTATGTCTGGACGCAGGAAGGTGTGAAACCATACGTAATGTCTTCTACAATGCCTCTGGACTTGAAAAAAAAAAAAACGGACGAAAAAGCTCAAATAGAAAAGTTATAACGCAGTGTAGCATGAAACACCCGTATCGTACAAATTGTACCATAGGATCCCCAAAGGGTTAAAAGTATTCTATATTACTACTTAGCTTACATTTCTTATGGCTTTCACTTTCCAGATAATCAGGCCATGATTTCAAAACGAGTTAAAACGTAATAATAATAATAATAATAATAATAATAATAATAATAATAATAATAATAATAATAATAATAATAATAATAATAATAATTATAAGTATTCCATACATATAGAAATGCTTTTGACCAAGCACACAAGAAATTACATTTTGTCCATTTAGCACTATCATTCTTTTGTCACTCACAATTATTAATATTCATATAGTAAATATCTTATAATTCTTATATTTTGAAATCAATTGACAGGGCTCTTATTGCTTTTATGAGAAATAAATCTTTGGTTTTATAGATCTTTGGATGTGAAACCAAAAGTTGAGAGGGTGAAATCAGAATTAGCAGTAGAAGATCCTGCATTTGAAAGTAATATAGAAACGCTAAGAAAAATAGTGGTTCAGGAGACTTGCGCGTCGTACTCTAATGACTCCCAACAATTAACAAAAATAAGTTTAAATTCAGTTCGGCCAGAAAGGTAATGTTCAATTTTGCATATACTAACTGGTTCAGATTGATAATACGGTTACATGCGTTCGGAAACTTTGTTGGTTAAAAGCAATACTTCACGAGAAATATTTAGGTATACGAGATATCTCCAACGTAAGTTAGTAACCTACAATTTGGAAATGGCATAGCACACATAGACTAGCTGTATACCAAATAAAAGTAAGATTGATACCACTCATACACATTTTATGTAGTTCATAGTTTGATAAAATAATTATTTCTTTATTATTGATTACACATTTGTCACTAATTGTTGCACATATTTAAAATATGGGTGCTCGACGATATTGTATATTTATATGGAGACTTGTGTAAAATAACAAATCGTGAGAATGGTAATTATCCTAAAATTTTCCAAATCTAAACGTGGAATGTATTATATTGGAACAAAAGCTATGAACGTTTGTATTTTTACTTAGGATTTAGCTCAAATGGGTCTAGTCTCATTTTTCGGGAGGGCTTCGAAAGACATAAGCAAAATACAAGATAAAGAATATTTTAACCAACAATGAATGTTCATTAATTGTAGAGGTCCATACATCAATCCACTTCATAGCTGCACTCATTTCTTTCAAGGAAGTCGAGTTTTTACATTCCCAGGAATCATTTCTAGGGTATGGACCTCCATTTCTCAATATAGGGGCTTAGTGAACGTATATGATATGTAAATTATTGTAAAAACAACGCTAACCAGCATGTGCTAGATGGCCGGTAAAAATAAGATTGCTATGTAGATTAGGGCATTACGCAGAATGTGGGTAAACGAGGATACGCAAAATTCTGTATTTAGGATAACTTATATGAATTACGTGTTGAATGCGTTCATGTACGTTCCTAATTATTTTATAGGTAACATCCTGAAATGCTTTCTTTGCTTGTATATTTGTGTTCCGAAGTAACACAATATATTATGGACGTAACTTCTTAATTATATGGATTACTTCATTCCCGAACATTTTTCTAGTTCCGTGTTATGATTTGCCATATTCAATTTTGATATTTCATTTCGCTTACAGTTGTTACTAGTGATGGCCAGTAGGAATATTCCCGGTGGGAAGGAATTTAAAAAATGGGAATATTCCCGGGTTTTTTCCCTGGCCTATAAATTCCCGGGAAGGAATTTATTTCCATTTCTTTACTTTATTTTCCAAATTATAAGAACCATATGACTAATTACTTTGTTTTAATATATTATGATTTAATTCTAGGTTTTAAAGAATTTGGAGGTTAAAAAATTTAAAATTATTTGACGTACTTTATATAACTAATAATATGATTTTTTAAGTGCCATTTCCATTTTCACTAAAAGGTAAACTAATTGTTTAGTATTGGGGGGCCAAAGCTAGCAAAAAATAGTATGATTTACGGAAGAAATGAGTTGATAGTGATGTTCAAGTAGCCAAAAAAAAAAAAAAAATGGAGCGCATTTTTTTAGGGAAGTAGGGGATTTATACAAAACAGTAAGGTAAGTGGAAGTGATTTATGGGAGACAAGAACGTGAACTGTTGGTAAAGAAGATAGAAAACAACGTGCCATGCGGGGCTCTAATCCGCCTTCATTCGCTAACGCTCGGTCTGCAAAGATGTTTAAATTTAATGTCGGTAACGTAATTTAACGTATGAAACTATAAAACAGCCGCATCGGAATAGAATATCGCAAAAAAGTAGGTGCAAAAGCTGGCCCCCAATGCTAAAGAACAGCCAAAATTAGCAAAGTATTACTTTACAAATGATGAAAAAGAACCATTTTGTAAAGTAATTTAGAATTATGTAGAAATAAGATGAAGTACTATTAATAAACCCTGAACCACCATTAATACTAGACGTCGGTCTGTCTCGTCCCTCTGACTTGAAGTCCTGAAGAGGTACTCGGACTTCTTTTACATGTGAATTAACGTATGGAATTTCTAGAAATAGGTAGAATGAAAGGTCGTGTAAGGCAATGTTACGTGCTAAAATATAAAGATAAGTAAGTATCTTGCAAATTTTGTGAACATAAATATGTATGCGCAAATGTTTTTAAATTGGTGAGACATGTATCTTCTAGCATTTACCCAACCTAATTGGTTTATAACATTTTTAAATTTGAAGTGTTATAATATCAGTGATAGAGTCAAGTTGAGCAAATCCACTTACATATAAATTTAAATTATTACTATATAATTTTTTCCCACATATTTAATTGATAGAACATATTGTAAATAAATATACATTTATGCGTACTCTCTAAATATAATAAACTGTTATAAAGTAACATAGTACCGTTCAGAATATATATTTTAAAGAATCCTCTTAGGACAACAGTCATAATATGCTGTGATATAAAAATTAATTCAACTTTGAAATCATATAGTAATAGAATGCAATTTTCTTTCTGATTGTACATAAATTCTCGGATAACATCCCATTTTGGGAATCTTCTGGGGAATATTCCCTAAAAATATCTTCCCGGGAATTTAACCATCATTAGTTGTTACTAGCTACCGTAACAAGGGGTTACTTTGCACATTGGGCATTACTACCTACAAAATATGAAAAGAGTTTCACAGTCCTCTGTCGGTAAAACCATGAACTGTAAACATGAAGTTTCAACTACCCTGTAAGATAGAACCTGTAACTGTGTTTTGGCGTTAATGTTGGGGGTCAGCATCAGTTCTAATTACGGGGAGGGTTTGTTGTTGAACTGGTATGGAAAGCAGTCACTGTAAAGACCGCTAAATTTTAAAAGAATTTCAGTCAATATTAAGTCAGTTTCGTAGAATACTAGTGTGCATAATGGGACTTTGATGTAATTGTTGAATTTGTAATGTTTTAATGGTGGGGTTACTTTGCACAACATACAAAAAAGTATGTTGAATATACGTTTCTGTGCAATGTTTTCCCTTCACTATTTAAACATTTTACTTTCTACACAAAACTGCATGCATTTTATAATATTGATATTAGAATGATGGTACCGGTATCAGTACTTAGTTTGAAATATCGATATTTTTAAAGAAAATTATGTATTTTCTGGTACCGACTCAGGAACCACATTCTAATAGTTTAGCATATGTCCCACAAAAGTGCCAACTCACGGACAGGAAAATTTATCCTCGTGAATTGATTTCATTTGGTTATTCCTTTTGTCCAAATTTATCATTTGAACCGTAATCAGTGGAAGATTTACGGGTTTTGTAACTTTTAGGCTGCATGATTGCATGACTCAAAATTGCATGATTTTTTTTTAAAGGCAAGTACTTAATTAGACTCAAACAGTGACTTTAATCGGTTCTTATCTGTTTAGTCACTTGCTGGAACTTTCTGCCTGAGTCACTTGTTAGAACTGTTCGTTTTTGAAAAATTGGTGGTAGTTCATATTTTTCTCACTAGGTGTCTCTGTAGTCATATAATAGTTTGTTACTGTGACGTCTCATGTTCTGTCTGCTTGTATGTGTGGAATGCAGTGAGCGGGTAATTGAATTTTCGTTTCATAGCGACGATCGAGTTAGCAAGTGCGATTCAGAAACCGTAACATGAATTTAATTTGAACTTGTCGTTTTTAAATAAGTTTGTATTAGATTCGGATATTAACTCATATCGCTTTGCAGTATTGTGTGGTTTATTTGAGTTAGAGAAAACCTGTCATGGTTATGGCCGAAGACTGAAAATATTTCCGACGTATGGTAAAAGTGGGTGTTTATTTGTAAGTCATGTTTGTAATAATAACAAGTGTGCTCGCTTTAATAAATCGACGTCTGTGCGGAAAGGAACATTTTTCAGTAATGTGAACTTCAGTATTGCACATGTGTTCTTGCTATCTTATTTTTTCGTGAATCATCAATTATGAGTTCATTATTCATGAGTGTTCTGGTATGGCGAAACGGTGAGTGCTTTCCATTTTTAGTTGATATTATTTTTATTCTTGATTTGCTTTGGATTTGAGTATTTGACAAATATTTGTTTTGTTCCTGGTGGTTCCATTATCTTGGTGAGATGTAATTTATTTTTCCTCGTCATGCTGCTCTGATTTATAATTAGTGATGAGTATCTTTTTTAATTCCTTCTTACGTTAGCTTTATAGTACTGGTTTGACTAAATATTGGTTTTTGGGATGTTTTTATGGTACTTGAGTAGGGTGTTGGGGAAGCACTAGATTTAGATATCAATATTGATAGTCACCGCTTCACCTAAATTGATTAGGTATAGTGTTTAGTAACATTTTGGCCCTTGTACTTACAGGATAATTCTTAACATTGTACATTACTTTGACTCGGACAGTAACTGTTACCGATTCATCTGATCCAGTTCCGGGAGCAGCTTAGGAATGATTCGTAAACTGCTCCGGTAACCGGATCAGATGAATTGATTGCAGTCACTGTTTGACTGAAAGTAAAGATTTGCCTAAAAATCTATTGTTAGTGAGTCCTACATGTATAAGCTGCAAGTCCACTCCCCCCCCCCAAAAAAAAAAAACAGTCTTTTTGAATCAAGCCCCTCTCAAACTACTTTTCTGGATACGCTACTGTTCACAATTTATTTTCTAACAAAAAATTCATTCCGGCATCTACGTAAATAGGAAATTTACCTAAATTTAAAACACAGGAGGCTCCAGTGATAATAATTTCCTATCTAAGTGTTATCTTGGACCGGTGCAAAGTAACCGCGAGTAGATGCTGAAACACCTCCCAGTTTTACGTTTTTTATGACTTTAAAACGTTACACATTTCAATTTCAACTACTGCCTCAAAGTCCCACTATACATGATAGTATTCTGCGAAACTAACTTAACTTTGATGCAAATTCTTATCGATGATATCTTTCAAATTTTATCAGCCTTTACAGTGACTGCTTTCAATACCTCTACAAGAACAAAGTTTCTCGGTAATTGGAACTGAATTTAACCGCCAACATTATAGCCAAAATACAGTTACATGTTCTATCTTACGGTGGCAGTTGAAACTTCCTCTTTACTGCTCATGGTTTTCCCAACAGAAAACTGAAACTCTCTTAAAATTTTGTGCAAAGTAACGCCCGATGTGCAATGTAACCCCGCCTTATGGTAGTTCAAAGTTTTATGCAAGACATCATAGTTTTTAATAAACAGTAGATTATATATTATTATTTGGTTAACCTTAACTGGGAAAGAGGAAGTGCTAAGAAGATGTTATTAATTTACTCTTTCTCTCTGTTTGTCATCACGTTAGGAGTATCAAGCTCGATTCGTATACTAATTTATAACAGCAAGTTAATATACACTTATATGGGTATTATGGAAAAGGGTACTATAGATGTGAAAGACCCCAAAGTATTAGGAGGAGTAGAGATGAAAAAATGATCAAATGGGGCCGCTATCAGTATCGAATCCATAGTCTTTTGGCGCAGTAGGTGTATCTAATTAGTATTATTTTGCTTAAATTTTATAATAATAATTATTATTATAATTATGGTAAGGAATTATAAATGTACCGGGAATAGATATGGAAATCGCAAGAATGTGTTTTTTTTATTTATTCTTATCAGTTTCTTATTTCAAAATTGTTTGTATATGCAATTTTTACCTGAAGCTAGTGTTATTTCGCCTGGCGTCTGGTAAAATACAAGTTTGTACAGTATTATAATAAGAATTTTTATCAAATACTGTGCAAAAAATTCGTATTGTGTATCATTTGTTTATTATAGCATGCAAAAGATATAACCGAAAAATATATATTAATAATCATAACCTATTGAGTATCCAGAACAATACATAATGATTCCATTGATGTATAAAAATATTTATAACAATTCTTAAAACATTCACCACTCGAAATCGAAAATGACATCAATAATCACTACAGTTTGGAAACACGTCCCAAATAAATAAAAAAGTAAGAAATTGTTTGATTCATATCTAGGCCCATTCGTTCTGTAAGATCCTAAAAAATTTTTTAGGAGATAAGCATTGGAAATATTTTCCTAACTTGTTTCGGATTTTACCGTTTACTTGCAACTATTCTACAACCACCTTTACGGAAAAAAAATATTTATTTATTTTCATTTTTAGTAGTTAAGTTTAACAAATTAAGAGTTTGTTCTTTGTACAATTTAGAAATTTGTAAAAATATCCCTAGCTGGAAACTATAAAGAAAGTTTCAATTCGTTCTATTTCAAGACCTTTTCAATTCAAATTTTTGTTGCGCTCCTCTCAGCTGTGATCGTGTTTTTCCCTGCCGGTGTTGAAATTCTGTAAACCTAAATATTCATTTGCATTTACCCCAGCTTTACCACGGCAGGTCACGATCACTTCCGCACTTATATCTTATTGAAACCGAATCTGGGCACACAGATCAATAAAACGTAAGTACCGTAAAATAAAATATGTACAAACGGTAGATTTTGACAAAAGTATCAACGGACATAAATTACTATACAATATAAATCACAGGGCCTATGTAAAAGTATAATATTCCTAGATACGAAATATACAATTAAAATGACACAGAAAATTACAAGCAATCAAGAAACTATTATTGACGTTCTTTGATTATTTTAACCTTTCCTCTCTTATTTCTGTTTGAGTACGTTCAACGAAGTGGTGGCTTTTAAATATATTAACAAAGCAATGTTTTAACCACTCACAGTTAATCTTCGACCGGTTAGCTGATATCACTCGGGCCCTGGGGTAGAATTCACTACATAACAGGTTCACAGAAGGTTCCTTGGGCGGAGGCTAGGATAAGTTTGGAGCTACGGAGGTTAATTTCGCTGGTATAAGTGAGTGATAGTCTTAACTGATGCTGGTAGTTCCTGTTACTCGACGATTCGAACTCAAACGTTCATTAC
The DNA here is from genome assembly GCF_964235325.1 of Thermobia domestica. Taxonomy (NCBI): domain Eukaryota; kingdom Metazoa; phylum Arthropoda; class Insecta; order Zygentoma; family Lepismatidae; genus Thermobia; species Thermobia domestica. The sequence continues at coordinate 19,182 of NC_137456.1, forward strand.
GTAAAAACTGATATTACAGACAAACTTGAGAATGTTAGCACGTATTATATATGTATATATTATTTCATTTGAGATAACTCACAAAATTAAACTTTCACTTTAGCTCAACCCTTCCAAGGGGAGCGCTTCCTTCTATTACTTTTGAAAAATAACGGATCCCACTCGCCTTGGTGAGTGCTCTGCAAAGTGCCAAACAGGCAGGCGTACCACACACACACTGAGCGTTCTAGTTAGCAACCAAACCTTGTATATGGCCAACCGTGAAAAACCCGATGTTCACTCCTAGCGTCCGGACCAGAATTATTATCCAATAAGCTTTTAGTTATAAAAGTGGGTAGGTGGAAATTGGTGATTGTCCCGAAAATCAGACTCAAAGGAGCATTCACTAAGCACATTATTATCACGTGAACAGTCCTTGTTCCTCGGCCATATATGACCGTAAAAATTGAAGTGAGGCCTTCCAACACGAAATACCAAACCGATGAAGAAAGCGTCAGAGAATGTAAGAATATCTCAGGTACGAACAATGAAAAATTTCCCAACCATTCTATTTGAAACATCTTTCGAACTTCAACAGCTATTGCCAGTTATTTTTATTTCCACTAAGCCCTATTCAAGGCGGAGCGATTTAAATTAACCATTTGTGGTGTTCATATTTGTCATTGTACGATGGAAACCGTAACAGACATTAACAAATGGTTTGTGCAACTGATTGAGGGTTTGTAGTGGGCATATCATAACCAACAGTACGTTACAAAATCGGAGGTTACTGAAATTCTCTAAACTTGTAATTTCAATACTGATTTCTGTAGAGTAAAGACGATTAGAGATATCGAGATACGGTTTCGTACAATCGATTCAGCTTCTCAATAATACGTCCATCTCTTCCGTCCACCCTCTATTCAAACCGTGAGCGTTTCAAATTAGCCATTTCTGATTTCACCATTTATCCCTACAGAACTGAGAAGGTAACAGACAGTGAAGTGCGGCTTTCTGGAAACATTTCAATTTTTAAATTATACATATCGTGATTACTACAGAGCTCTCCCAAAAACGAACAGTTTTCAAATTTACTGTTACATCCGATTCGATATAGTTTTCAACTTCCGTTGCCATAGAACAAGCAGATAACCAGAATCAGTTTTCTGCACGCGACTCAGCGTCTGTATACAATATATAATGACTATTCACGATACCGTCAAATACGGAAGTACTTCAAATTTACTATTACTTCCAATTTCAATACTTATTTTCGTAGAGTTAGAATGCTAAAATCTATCACGTTGTAGTTTCCTGTAATCGATTCAAATAGTATGTTTATTTTTTCCGTTGAAATTTAATTCAAAGTGCACGTGGTTAAAATTATCCGTCTCCGGTTTCAACATTTATCGCTACAAAACGAAAATGGTAACAGGTATGTAGCAGCTGTTGTTTAGTAAGTGATTAATAATTCTGCTATTTAATTTTCATAGAGAAAAAGTGTATAAGATGTCGAGCAGCTCTTCTGCGATCGGATCAGCGTCCCGACGATACCTTCCACCTTCTTCCTTAACTTTCTATTCAAATTAGAAATGCTTCAAATTAACAATTTTTTCAACATTTATCTCTATAGAAGTGAAAGAGTAACGGATAAGTGAAACCTGTCTATGTTGGCCACCATCGGATCCATCAAAAAGTGGCCAACTTACAGAAAATAAGTGTGATTTGTGTATGTTTAGAATAGGATTTCTAGTAATTTTGACCGTAAAATTTTAATAAGCAGCGGCACGTCAGCTACTTATAAATAATACTACATAATGCATTGTAAAGCGAGGCTTTACTCGAGTCAGTTTTTTTTAATCACTTGTGTGCGCCTTAGAGGTGCATATATACAGAAAGGGAAAGTAAAAGATGCCACCAATAAGTACAGAAAGTGCCCAACTTCAAGAGGTACACATAACAGTATAGTGTGGAGTTCTTGTGTACTATTCATTGTTGGTGGAAGTTTTCTTTTTGTCCTTTATTCTTTTCTCCACGTCAAAAGATTAGACCAAAAAGTTTACAGAAATAAAAATAAGCTTTTCATTGTTGCATTGTTATGTTCTCAATGATTTTGCATTGTAAATATTGTTTCTTAAAAATATTAATACAGTATGTTAAACTTGTAGTTAAAGAGATTTTTTTAAAGAATTATGCTATATCTTTTAAATTATGCTTTATGCTTTACTTTCTAAAATTATGCTTTTAAAATTAGTTTCTTCTGGACCCCTAGACAGCCACAACCATGTTCAAGGTACCAATCATATGTGTAAATAGCTATTATGCTTTTTATGCTTTGTATGCTTTTGGGTTGCTCTAATAATAAGTAAAACTTTCAAATGCATACAGAAACATAGATAATAAGTCAGCATTGAGAACTGAATTGATGTATCGATGACTAGGTGGAATCGTCCTTCAGTTTAAGAGAAATTAGCGGAAAAAGTTACTAAGAGAATTATGTGGAATAGATCATTATATGAATAGCTGGCGCTAGTTTCAAGTAGTGCTACATACTATGGTATTTATAGTCAATAGTACCGGTATTTGGAATTCGTGACGCTTATAGTTGCAAGATGGTAACACTAGGGTAAAGTGTAAAATTGAATTACATCAGTAGAACTGAATTTATCTTAGGGTTAAAAAGTCTATGACACAGGTCGGATGTAACTGAATAATAAACTTACAGAAGAAAAACTCATCGGGACGATAGAGTGCTCGAATCGAACATCGGCCTTCTGAATGTTAATCCGGTGTTCTAACGCCTGAGCTCAGTTGGAATACGTAGTGTACTCCCGCCAATACTACTGCGTGTGGATTCTATAGAATCAATCTAGGGCGCCGATTTCTCTGTAACTTTGGGGATCCATTCAGATGCAGAAGGTATATATGAGGGTTTTAAGACAAACTGAATTCAAATTGTGCAAAATATTGTATATTTATAAATAGAATGCGGGGTCCACATGAACTTTGAGGGAGCTGCCCCCGGCCCCCCCAGGATGTGTGACCTTGACAGATCACCGTGATCACGATAAGCAATGAAGAAATGGTTGGAATATAAACATACCAGTTGTATTAATAACACACTGCCAGCTCTACTGCCAGAGTTCTACCCTCAGGTACACGCATAATCGGGGATTCCCCGAAACACACGCATGTTGGGAATTTCCCGGTGCAAACGAATGATCTGCAAACCCTCACGCAAACAAAAAAGTACATGATTAAGCAAGTGTACAAATAGGTGTAGGAGGAAGGAATGTTTTGTCGCTGATTTACTCGACCTTTTCTCTCCTATCCACTGTTAATTTTGAGTTCCGTTTCTTTAGCACTAGATGGTGAAGAGCATTGCCTAATTTACAGGTTGTTTTCGCGTAGCATTTTTCGTTATATTTCTTAATGTAAGAAGACCAATGTCACTATTCCAAGTGAACATTTTAATTTTCCGGAAAATTTTCAGTTTTCCGGAAAATTTGCCGCCTTCCGATTTTCCGTTTCCGTTTTTCCGGAAAATTTTCCGCCTTCCGATTTTCCGGAAAATTTTCCGTTTTTCCGGAAAGTGTGGCCATCCCTAGTTTCCAGATGTAATTATAAAAGCTTTGCTACAAAAATATACACACAGACCATAATTCAGTGAGCTCTGAAATACAAAGTAACAAAATAATATATAAGATTCAGTCTACATAGCAATTGTTGCTTAAAGAAGCACAATTTCGAGAATCGAGATAAGACGAGAAATGTTTCCGATACTTTTCGTCACGTCTCGGTTCTCATCTCCAAAGCGTGACGATAGTGTGAGTTAACCTTGTCCCGTCGAGCATCAAAATGTTACGTCTCATCCCGATTTTTTTTTGTTTGTTTTAGAATCGACATGAGAAAATCGTCTTTTCATGGGCAACATTACACTAAACCGAAATCTATTTTGCCTAATATCACGTTTCTGCTTGTAATGGTATGACCTGAGCGATAATAAGTTTTTAATTCTTCGACATAATTGTTATTATTACTAGTATTATTCCTGAAAATTTGATAGTTCAAGTGTTGAAACAAACGAGTATTCAGATATTTGAATGTAATAAAGCGTGTGTTATCTTCGATCAATCGCCATCAAAATTCCTAAAGTAAAAAAAAAATGCTCGAGGTGTATTCGGTCGAAGATTCTCCAGATTGGTGGTCAACCGCCTAGAACATTTAACCATGATCAATACGCTGTAAATGTTTCGTCTTTAGTCTGGTTACGTTAAGTTTCTCAGCCTCAGCTTGGAATGTTGTATGTTATTTTTTTATTCGATTCAAAAAGCTTTTCATGTTCCTCTTATGATGATATAAGTAAGAGATCTTCGGTATACTTTATATTAGTAAGTTGACTTGCTCTTAAACCTTTGGATCGCAAGTTTATATTTTCTCCAAGTGAAACACAGATAAGAGAGATTTATTTCTCATACTGCGCATTTGTTTAGAAGCAGGTACCATTACCTGGTCAAAGACTTATGACCGGCACGATATAAATGATGGTTCAATTTGATATAGTGAAACAAACTACAGCCTCTTATTTTGGGAATAGAGAGATATGGAGACTTCTCTGTGGTACTCCATTTCATATTTCTACAATATTTTATGTAATAAAACAAATTAAGTATAATCTTATCATGAAATATAGCGAATGATTATATTTTTTGTTGCTACTTAATCATTATCTCCATTCACATTTCCTTGTTGGTTGAACTTGTTACAGGCACTCTAACGTATTAGCTTTCCACGGAGAAGAGGATACGTTTATTACATTAAAGGAAACAATTTCTCATTCAGATGGGGAATCACATACTTCGATGCAGTTTGGCAAAGGATTTCATCGATCACGTTTGTCAAGACATATGCTGCCACAGGAAAGTGAAAAGCGTGATACGTACCAAAAGAGTGATAAACGCTTTAGTCAAAGTTCAACTTTGTCAAGCGGTAAGTTAGTGCATATAGGTGAAAAATCCCACATCTGCGGAGTATGTGGAATGGAATTTAGTGTATTTTCAAGATTGCCTACGCACATGTTAATTCATACAGGAGGAAAACTACACTCATGCCACGAGTGTGGTAAGGCATTTAATGAACGTTCACATTTGGCTACACACATCTTAATCCACTCAGGAGAGAAACCTCACACGTGCCAAGAGTGTGGTAAGGCACTTAATCAACGTTCACATTTGGCTAGACACACTTTAATCCACAAAGGAGAAAAAGGTTACACATGCCAAGAGTGTGGTAAGGCATTTAATCGACGTTCAACTTTGGCCACACACATGTTAATTCACACAGGAGGGAAACCTCTCACTTGCCAAGAGTGTGGTAAGGCATTTAATCACCGTTCTAGTTTGGCTAGGCACATGTTAATCCACACAGGAGAAAAAGCTCTCATTTGCCACGAGTGTGGTAAGGCATTTAATCTACGTTCAAATTTGGCCAGACACATGTTAATCCACTCAGGAGAGAAACCTTACACTTGCCAAGAGTGTGGTAAGGCATTTAATCACCGTTCTAATTTGGCTGGACACATCTTAATCCACACAGGAGAAAAAGGTTACACATGCCAAGAGTGTGGTAAGGCATTTAATCGACGTTCAACTTTGGCTACACACATGTTAATCCACGCAGGAAAAAAACCGCACATGCCAAGAGTGCGGTAAGGCGTTTAATCGACGTTCAAGTTTGGCTCAAGACACATCCACAGGAGAAAATCTCACACGTGCAAAGAACGTGGAATGAAATTTATAACGAAATCGTTTGTACTTTCCATTAATCGTTAAACATTACATATTAACTAACCTAATTATCATCTTCAAATCATTAAATAATTAGAAGTAATATGCGTGCTGTTTTTAGTATTCTTTTCGTACTTAATTATTTGTCCTCTTTTCAAGGTCTACATCTAACAAGTGCAAAATTACTGCTAACCTAACCTAACCTAACCAAATCGTTTGTACTTTCCATTAATCGTTAAACATTACATATTAACTAACCTAATTATCATCTTCAAATTATTAAATAATTAGAAGTAATATGCGTGCTCTTTTTAGTATTCATTTCGTACTTAATTATTTGTCCTCTTTTCAAGGTCTACATCTAACAACATGTGCAATATTACTGCTAACCTAACCTAACCTAACCTAACAAGTGCAAAATTACTGCTAACCTAACCTAACCTAACCAAATCGTTTGTACTTTCCATTAATCGTTAAACATTACATATTAACTAACCTAATTATCATCTTCAAATTATTAAATAATTAGAAGTAATATGCGTGCTCTTTTTAGTATTCATTTCGTACTTAAATATTTGTCCTCTTTTCAAGGTCTACATCTAACAACATGTGCAATATTACTGCTAATCTAACCTAACCTAACCTAACCGAACCTCTCACTCACTATCGACCCGAACCGCGAAGTGAGACGAGCCAACAGCTCACCGAACCGAGTCAGCTAAAGCCTTCGGCCCAGATGTGCCGAACCGAGCATATGGCTCTTTCCAACCAAGCCAGCTCGAGCTGATGGTTCGCCCCAAGCAAGCCGGCTCTAGCCATCGGCTCAGTTATTACTTCCCAACTGAGCTGCTTATTAAAAAATCTATTGTGGTCTCGATATCGAGACGAGAAGACATGCGAGCAGTGTTTCCTCTCGTGAGCAACATTAACCCTTAAGGGAAACTGGGTTTTTGGGGTATGTTTTAGACTTTCAGTCAAGCAGCTACTGCATCGTCACTATTTATTCTAGGATCATGGTTCATTCTCTTTAGAATGAAGCTGGCTTTCAAATGGTACCACTTGCATGCCCATATCATATATCAGAAGAGGGAAAATTGATGTCAAAGGAAAATTTCGGAGGGAAATTTTTTTCACATTTTGGGCTCCTCTGGAGCGGCCCTGTGTAAACGTAGAGATCTTCCTAAATTCTGATAAATATTACTTGGTAGACTGAATGTGTGCGCCAAATTTCAAGCTTCTATCTTGAATAGTAAGGTCGGGAGAAATTTTATCAAGAATCTCCACAATACCCCAAATTACCGCAAAACACCATGATCTCAGGTAAAAAAAAAAAAAAAATCCTGAGACATCCCTAATTACCCTAGGATCATGGTTTGCACATCATTTTCTTTAGAATAGAACTGCCTTTCAGACGGCATGACTCACGTGTCTCCATCATGTATCTAAGGCGGGAAAATGACGAAAAACGGGATTTTTGGGGTAAAATATCCCTTTTTCAACTTTTAGCCCCTCTGGATCCCCCTGTTTTAACGGAGAAATCTGAAAAAAGTCTGGTAAATACTACTCGGTGGACTGAATGTTTGTGCATAAATTCAATCTTCTACGTGAAAAAATAAGCCCGCCAAAAATCAGAAAATGCCCCATATTTCCCTATACAGAAGTATACTTTGATAGAAATTCCCTGACGCATCCCTAATTACCCTAGGACCATTGTTTGCACATCATTCTCTTTAGAATAGAACTGCCTTTCAGACGGTATGACTCACGTGTCTCCGTCATGTATCTAATGCGGGAAAATGACGAAAAACGGGATTTTTTTGGGTAAAATATCCCTTTTTTCAACTTTTAGCCTCTCTGGACCCTCCTGTTTTAACGCAGAGATGTGAAGAGAATCTGATAAATACTTCTAGGTAGGCTGAATGTTTGTGCACAATTTCAATCTCCTATGTGCAAAAATAAGCCCGCCAAAAATATATATACCGACAATGAACCATATTCCCGTATACAGAGGGATATTTTGTAAAAATTCTTACCCTAGGATCGTGGTTTGCACATCATTTTCTTCAGAATAGAACTGCCTTTCAGACGGTATAACTCACGTGTCTCCATCATGTATCTAAGGCGGCAAAATGCCAAAAAAGGGATTTTTTGGGTTAAAATATCCCTTTTTTAAAATTTTTGCCCCTCTGGATCCCCCCTGTTTTAACGCAGAAATCTGAGAAAAAAATCTGGTAAATACTACTTGGTGGAATGAATGTTTGTGCAAAATTTCAATCTTCTACGTGCAAAACTAAGCCCGCCAAAAAATCATGAACATAGGCTTCATAAGAGAAAATATATATTTTAAAATTATGACGTCATCAGCTCCTATGTCTGGACGCAGGAAGGTGTGAAACCATACGTAATGTCTTCTACAATGCCTCTGGACTTGAAAAAAAAAAACGGACGAAAAAGCTCAAATAGAAAAGTTATAACGCAGTGTAGCATGAAACACCCGTATCGTACAAATTGTACCATAGGATCCCCAAAGGGTTAAAAGTATTCTATATTACTACTTAGCTTACATTTCTTATGGCTTTCACTTTCCAGATAATCAGGCCATGATTTCAAAACGAGTTAAAACGTAATAATAATAATAATAATAATAATAATAATTATAAGTATTCCATACATATAGAAATGCTTTTGACCAAGCACACAAGAAATTACATTTTGTCCATTTAGCACTATCATTCTTTTGTCACTCACAATTATTAATATTCATATAGTAAATATCTTATAATTCTTATATTTTGAAATCAATTGACAGGGCTCTGATTGCTTTTATGAGAAATAAATCTTTGGTTTTATAGATCCTACGCAGTGGCGATGATCGTGCGTCATTTCGGTCCTATGGCGTTTCGGTCCTGCGCCGTGTCGATCCTGTGCCGTGTCGATCTTGTGCCGTTTCGGTCCTATGCCGTGTCGATCCTGTGCCGTTTCGATCGTACGTATTCTATGCATATAAGTTGCACAGGCATAGAATCGACAGGAGTTTATAATTTGTAAGAGGAAAGATTAAACAGATAATAAAAATATTATTTTTTTAGGCACATGATTAAAAGTTAAATTATTTCAGAACAGCGGCGTAAGAGCAAAACGGCACAGGACCGAAACGGCATAGGATCGACACGGTATAGGACCGAAACGGCACAGGATCGACACGGCACAGCACCGAAACAGGTTTCTGAGCTGAATTGTCGGTCGTATGCCGTGTCGATCCTGTGAAGTGTGGTCCTGTGGCGCATCCCCACTTTTTTCACGTATTTTTACATTATCATACTAACTACTTTCTATCTGTTTTATGACTTTGTACTCATCTTGTTACTTTTTTTATCAATTTTCAACTATTCAAATCATTACATTTTAAACGTTTAATTACCTTTCTAAATTGCCGATATTCTTGTTCAATACAGTGGTAATGATATTATGCACAATTTTTGTGATGCTTGCTATAAACAAACAAACAATTGCCGGGAGAGCGTCGTGGATAAGGAAATAAGCAACTGCAGAAGAAGAAGATTGGAAATATAAAGTTGCTTTTGTGAACCAGCGTTGCCAGATCTAGCATAATGATGCTAGATCTAGCATAATTTGCATATCTTTAGCATCTAGCATCTTGCTTTTAGCATCATGTCCAAATCTAGCATAATTTGAGCAAGTTTATTAGAAAGCCGTAAAACCTGGAGATGTGAAAGAAGTTGTTCGTGGGAAGAAAAAGAACGGCAGAAATGTATACTCTCCCATTGATTCATATAGTCGGTAAACCATACAGGCAGTATTATTTTCCGAAGTTAGAAACGCCTTTGGGCTTTTTCTTTTCTTTTTTTTTGGCTCCACCCAGGGTTTTCTAATCCTTTAACTGCGAGACTTGAGCGAAGCTATGGGAGCCATTCTCCCCCCAACTTTTTGACAACTTCACCATCTTTATTTATGACTTCATGACCATCATTATTCCTGAAATGAAAGGTCCGAGACTAACCAAAAATCTGCCCCCCAGCAGACAATTCCCAACTCCGCTTATGCTGCGTGGTAATTTTCTTTTAAAATATGTGAATGAACACTTTGAATTCATTTATACGATATATACACCATTGAGTCTGGCAACGACTGCATTAGTTTATTGAGTTAAAGCTTTGTTGCGTGAAGTATTGAGCTCTATCCACGCATTCTTGCGCTCTGCGTATTTTAAGTTATGTTATCGTATCTCAACTTTGTTTTTGTTTTCCTTTTAAAACTCCTGAATTAGTAATTATGGGGATCTAGCATAATTTGACCGAATCTAGCATAATTTCGATCAGGTTTTGAATAATTCCGAACTGTGACCTGGCAACGCTGTTGTGAACGTTTTTTTAAATCATTTCGTTAACATGGCAACATAAAATATAAGGGAAGTATAAGAACAGTGTTAAATTCTTATTATATTTCAATTCACAATGGCTGGTGAGGCGTCTTTTAAGGTGGAATTGATGTGCAAAGAAGAAATTGCTTATGACTTACCTCAGGAAGATCCACTCGAAGGGAAAGGGTGGACCTACGAACTGATGACTGACAACAAAGAGTTAATATTATCTACAACGGAAGGAGAGGAAACAATGGACAAGGATACAACTATGTGTTCTTTGGATGTGAAACCAAAAGTTGAGAGGGTGAAATCAGAATTAGCAGTAGAAGATCCTGCATTTGAAAGTAATATAGAAACGCTAAGAAAAATAGTGGTTCAGGAGACTTGCGCGTCGTACTCTAATGACTCCCAACAATTAACAAAAATAAGTTTAAATTCAGTTCGGCCAGAAAGGTAGTGTTCAATTTTGCATATACTAACTGGTTCAGATTGATAATACGGTTACATGCGTTCGGAAACTTTGTTGGTTAAAAGCAATACTTCACGAGAAATATTTAGGTATACGAGATATCTCCAACGTAAGTTAGTAACCTACAATTTGGAAATGGCATAGCACACATAGACTAGCTGTATACCAAATAAAAGTAAGATTGATACCACTCATACACATTTTATGTAGTTCATAGTTTGATAAAATAATTATTTCTTTATTATTGATTACACATTTGTCACTAATTGTTGCACATATTTAAAATATGGGTGCTCGACGATATTGTATATTTATATGGAGACTTGTGTAAAATAACAAATCGTGAGAATGGTAATTATCCTAAAATTTTCCAAATCTAAACGTGGAATGTATTATATTGGAACAAAAGCTATGAACGTTTGTATTTTTACTTAGGATTTACCTCAAATGGGTCTAGTCTCATTTTTCGGGAGGGCTTCGAAAGACATAAGCAAAATACAAGATAAAGAATATTTTAACCAACAATGAATGTTCATTAATTGTAGAGGTCCATACATCAATCCACTTCATAGCTGCACTCATTTCTTTCAAGGAAGTCGAGTTTTTACATTCCCAGGAATCATTTCTAGGGTATGGACCTCCATTTCTCAATATAGGGGCTTAGTGAACGTATATGATATGTAAATTATTGTGAAAACAACGCTAACCAGCATGTGCTAGATGGCCGGTAAAAATAAGATTGCTATGTAGATTAGGGCATTACGCAGAATGTGGGTAAACGAGGATACGCAAAATTCTGTATTTAGGATAACTTATATGAATTACGTGTTGAATGCGTTCATGTACGTTCCTAATTATTTTATAGGTAACATCCTGAAATGCTTTCTTTGCTTGTATATTTGTGTTCCGAAGTAACACAATATATTATGGACGTAACTTCTTAATTATATGGATTACTTCATTCCCGAACATTTTTCTAGTTCCGTGTTATGATTTGCCATATTTAATTTTGATACTTCATTTCGCTTACAGTTGTTACTAGTGATGGGCAGTAGGAATATTCCCGGTGGGAAGGAATTTAAAAAATGGGAATATTCCCGGGTTTTTTCCCTGGCCTATAAATTCCCGGGAAGGAATTTATTTCCATTTCTTTACTTTATTTTCCAAATTATAAGAACCATATGACTAATTACTTTGTTTTAATATATTATGATTTAATTCTAGGTTTTAAAGAATTTGGAGGTTAAAAAATTTAAAATTATTTGACGTACTTTATATAACTAATAATATGATTTTTTAAGTGCCATTTCCATTTTCACTAAAAGGTAAACTAATTGTTTAGTATTGGGGGGCCAAAGCTAGCAAAAAATAGTATGATTTACGGAAGAAATGAGTTGATAGTGATGTTCAAGTAGCCAAAAAAAAAAAAAAAAAAAAATGGAGCGCATTTTTTTAGGGAAGTAGGGGATTTATACAAAACAGTAAGGTAAGTGGAAGTGATTTATGGGAGACAAGAACGTGAACTGTTGGTAAAGAAGATAGAAAACAACGTGCCATGCGGGGCTCTAATCCGCCTTCATTCGCTAACGCTCGGTCTGCAAAGATGTTTAAATTTAATGTCGGTAACGTAATTTAACGTATGAAACTATAAAACAGCCGCATCGGAATAGAATATCGCAAAAAAGTAGGTGCAAAAGCTGGCCCCCAATGCTAAAGAACAGCCAAAATTAGCAAAGTATTACTTTACAAATGATGAAAAAGAACCATTTTGTAAAGTAATTTAGAATTATGTAGAAATAAGATGAAGTACTATTAATAAACCCTGAACCACCATTAATACTAGACGTCGGTCTGTCTCGTCCCTCTGACTTGAAGTTCTGAAGAGGTACTCGGACTTCTTTTACATGTGAATTAACGTATGGAATTTCTAGAAATAGGTAGAATGAAAGGTCGTGTAAGGCAATGTTACGTGCTAAAATATAAAGATAAGTAAGTATCTTGCAAATTTTGTGAACATAAATATGTATGCGCAAATGTTTTTAAATTGGTGAGACATGTATCTTCTAGCATTTACCCAACCTAATTGGTTTATAACATTTTTAAATTTGAAGTGTTATAATATCAGTGATAGAGTCAAGTTGAGCAAATCCACTTACATATAAATTTAAATTATTACTATATAATTTTTTCCCACATATTTAATTGATAGAACATATTGTAAATAAATATACATTTATGCGTACTCTCTAAATATAATAAACTGTTATAAAGTAACATAGTACCGTTCAGAATATATATTTTAAAGAATCCTCTTAGGACAACAGTCATAATATGCTGTGATATAAAATTTAATTCAACTTTGAAATCATATAGTAATAGAATGCAATTTTCTTTCTGATTGTACATAAATTCTCGGATAACATCCCATTTTGGGAATCTTCTGGGGAATATTCCCTAAAAATATCTTCCCGGGAATTTAACCATCATTAGTTGTTACTAGCTACCGTAACAAGGGGTTACTTTGCACATTGGGCATTACTACCTACAAAATATGAAAAGAGTTTCACAGTCCTCTGTCGGTAAAACCATGAACTGTAAACATGAAGTTTCAACTACCCTGTAAGATAGAACCTGTAACTGTGTTTTGGCGTTAATGTTGGGGGTCCGCATCAGTTCTAATTACGGGGAGGGTTTGTTGTTGAACTGGTATGGAAAGCAGTCACTGTAAAGACCGCTAAATTTTAAAAGAATTTCAGTCAATATTAAGTCAGTTTCGTAGAATACTAGTGTGCATAATGGGACTTTGATGTAATTGTTGAATTTGTAATGTTTTAATGGTGGGGTTACTTTGCACAACATACAAAAAAGTATGTTGAATATACGTTTCTGTGCAATGTTTTCCCTTCACTATTTAAACATTTTACTTTCTACACAAAACTGCATGCATTTTATAATATTGATATTAGAATGATGGTACCGGTATCAGTACTTAGTTTGAAATATCGATATTTTTAAAGAAAATTATGTATTTTCTGGTACCGACTCAGGAACCACATTCTAATAGTTTAGCATATGTCCCACAAAAGTGCCAACTCACGGACAGGAAAATTTATCCTCGTGAATTGATTTCATTTGGTTATTCCTTTTGTCCAAATTTATCATTTGAACCGTAATCAGTGGAAGATTTACGGGTTTTGTAACTTTTAGGCTGCATGATTGCATGACTCAAAATTGCATGATTTTTTTTTAAAGGCAAGTACTTAATTAGACTCAAACAGTGACTTTAATCGGTTCTTATCGGTTTAGTCACTTGCTGGAACTTTCTGCCTGAGTCACTTGTTAGAACTGTTCGTTTTTGAAAAATTGGTGGTAGTTCATATTTTTCTCACTAGGTGTCTCTGTAGTCATATAATAGTTTGTTACTGTGACGTCTCATGTTCTGTCTGCTTGTATGTGTGGAATGCAGTGAGCGGGTAATTGAATTTTCGTTTCATAGCGACGATCGAGTTAGCAAGTGCGATTCAGAAACCGTAACATGAATTTAATTTGAACTTGTCGTTTTTAAATAAGTTTGTATTAGATTCGGATATTAACTCATATCGCTTTGCAGTATTGTGTGGTTTATTTGAGTTAGAGAAAACCTGTCATGGTTATGGCCGAAGACTGAAAATATTTCCGACGTATGGTAAAAGTGGGTGTTTATTTGTAAGTCATGTTTGTAATAATAACAAGTGTGCTCGCTTTAATAAATCGACGTCTGTGCGGAAAGGAACATTTTTCAGTAATGTGAACTTCAGTATTGCACATGTGTTCTTGCTATCTTATTTTTTCGTGAATCATCAATTATGAGTTCATTATTCATGAGTGTTCTGGTATGGCGAAACGGTGAGTGCTTTCCATTTTTAGTTGATATTATTTTTATTCTTGATTTGCTTTGGATTTGAGTATTTGACAAATATTTGTTTTGTTCCTGGTGGTTCCATTATCTTGGTGAGATGTAATTTATTTTTCCTCGTCATGCTGCTCTGATTTATAATTAGTGATGAGTATCTTTTTTAATTCCTTCTTACGTTAGCTTTATAGTACTGGTTTGACTAAATATTGGTTTTTGGGATGTTTTTATGGTACTTGAGTAGGGTGTTGGGGAAGCACTAGATTTAGATATCAATATTGATAGTCACCGCTTCACCTAAATTGATTAGGTATAGTGTTTAGTAACATTTTGGCCCTTGTACTTACAGGATAATTCTTAACATTGTACATTACTTTGACTCGGACAGTAACTGTTACCGATTCATCTGATCCAGTTCCGGGAGCAGCTTAGGAATGATTCGTAAACTGCTCCGGTAACCGGATCAGATGAATTGATTGCAGTCACTGTTTGACTGAAAGTAAAGATTTGCCTAAAAATCTATTGTTAGTGAGTCCTACATGTATAAGCTGCAAGTCCACTCCCCTCCCAAAAAAAAAAAAAAACAGTCTTTTTGAATCAAGCCCCTCTCAAACTACTTTTCTGGATACGCTACTGTTCACAATTTATTTTCTAACAAAAAATTCATTCCGGCGTCTACGTAAATAGGAAATTTACCTAAATTTAAAACACAGGAGGCTCCAGTGATAATAATTTCCTATCTAAGTGTTATCTTGGACCGGTGCAAAGTAACCGCGAGTAGATGCTGAAACACCTCCCAGTTTTACGTTTTTTATGACTTTAAAACGTTACACATTTCAATTTCAACTACTGCCTCAAAGTCCCACTATACATGATAGTATTCTGCGAAACTAACTTAACTTTGATGCAAATTCTTATCGATGATATCTTTCAAATTTTATCAGCCTTTACAGTGACTGCTTTCAATACCTCTACAAGAACAAAGTTTCTCGGTAATTGGAACTGAATTTAACCGCCAACATTATAGCCAAAATACAGTTACATGTTCTATCTTACGGTGGCAGTTGAAACTTCCTCTTTACTGCTCATGGTTTTCCCAACAGAAAACTGAAACTCTCTTAAAATTTTGTGCAAAGTAACGCCCGATGTGCAATGTAACCCCGCCTTATGGTAGTTCAAAGTAGTTTTATGCAAGACATCATAGTTTTTAATAAACAGTAGATTATATATTATTATTTGGTTAACCTTAACTGGGAAAGAGGAAGTGCTAAGAAGATGTTATTAATTTACTCTTTCTCTCTGTCTGTCATCACGTTAGGAGTATCAAGCTCGATTCGTATACTAATTTATAACAGCAAGTTAATATACACTTATATGGGTATTATGGAAAAGGGTACTATAGATGTGAAAGACCCCAAAGTATTAGGAGGAGTAGAGATGAAAAAATGATCAAATGGGGCCGCTATCAGTATCGAATCCATAGTCTTTTGGCGCAGTAGGTGTATCTAATTAGTATTATTTTGCTTAAATTTTATAATAATAATTATTATTATAATTATGATAAGGAATTATAAATGTACCGGGAATAGACATGGAAATCGCAAGAATGTGTTTTTTTATTTATTCTTATCAGTTTCTTATTTCAAAATTGTTTGTATATGCAATTTTTACCTGAAGCTAGTGTTATTTCGCCTGGCGTCTGGTAAAATACAAGTTTGTAATAAGAATTTTTATCAAATACTGTGCAAAAAATTCGTATTGTGTATCATTTGTTTATTATAGCATGCAAAAGATATAACCGAAAAATATATATTAATAATCATAACCTATTGAGTAATCCAGAACAATACATAATGGTTCCATTGATGTATAAAAATATTTATAACAATTCTTAAAACATTCACCACTCGAAATCGAAAATGACATCAATAATCACTACAGTTTGGAAACACGTCCCAAATAAATAAAAAAGTAAGAAATTGTTTGATTCATATCTAGGCCCATTCGTTCTGTAAGATCCTAAAAAATTTTTTAGGAGATAAGCATTGGAAATATTTTCCTAACTTGTTTCGGATTTTACCGTTTACTTGCAACTATTCTACAACCACCTTTACGGAAAAAAAATATTTATTTATTTTCATTTTTAGTAGTTAAGTTTAACAAATTAAGAGTTTGTTCTTTGTACAATTTAGAAATTTGTAAGAATATCCCTAGCTGGAAACTATAAAGAAAGTTTCAATTCGTTCTATTTCAAGACCTTTTCAATTCAAATTTTTGTTGCGCTCCTCTCAGCTGTGATCGTGTTTTTCCCTGCCGGTGTTGAAATTCTGTAAACCTAAATATTCATTTGCATTTACCCCAGCTTTACCACGGCAGGTCACGATCACTTCCGCACTTATATCTTATTGAAACCGAATCTGGGCACACAGATCAATAAAACGTAAGTACCGTAAAATAAAATATGTACAAACGGTAGATTTTGACAAAAGTATCAACGGACATAAATTACTATACAATATAAATCACAGGGCCTATGTAAAAGTATAATATTCCTAGATACGAAATATACAATTAAAATGACACAGAAAATTACAAGCAATCAAGAAACTATTATTGACGTTCTTTGATTATTTTAACCTTTCCTCTCTTATTTCTGTTTGAGTACGTTCAACGAAGTGGTGGCTTTTAAATATATTAACAAAGCAATGTTTTAACCACTCACAGTTAATCTTCGACCGGTTAGCTGATATCACTCGGGCCCTGGGGTAGAATTCACTACATAACAGGTTCACAGAAGGTTCCTTGGGCGGAGGGTAGGATAAGTTTGGAGCTACGGAGGTTAATTTCGCTGGTATAAGTGAGTGATAGTCTTAACTGATGCTGGTAGTTCCTGTTACTCGACGATTCGAACTCAAACGTTCATTACGTAAAAACTGATATTACAGACAAACTTGAGAATGTTAGCACGTATTATATATGTATATATTATTTCATTTGAGATAACTCACAAAATTAAACTTTCACTTTAGCTCAACCCTTCCAAGGGGAGCGCTTCCTTCTATTACTTTTGAAAAATAACGGATCCCACTCGCCTTGGTGAGTGCTCTGCAAAGTGCCAAACAGGCAGGCGTACCACACACACACTGAGCGTTCTAGTTAGCAACCAAAGCTTGTATATGGCCAACCGTGAAAAACCCGATGTTCACTCCTAGCGTCCGGACCAGAATTATTATCCAATAAGCTTTTAGTTATAAAAGTGGGTAGGTGGAAATTGGTGATTGTCCCGAAAATCAGACTCAAAGGAGCATTCACTAAGCACATTATTATCACGTGAACAGTCCTTGTTCCTCGGCCATATATGGCCGTAAAAATTGAAGTGAGGCCTTCCAACACGAAATACCAAACCGATGAAGAAAGCGTCAGAGAATGTAAGAATATCTCAGGTACGAACAATGAAAAATTTCCCAACCATTCTATTTGAAACATCTTTCGAACTTCAACAGCTATTGCCAGTTATTTTTATTTCCACTAAGCCCTATTCAAGGCGGAGCGATTTAAATTAACCATTTGTGGTGTTCATATTTGTCATTGTACGATGGAAACCGTAACAGACATTAACAAATGGTTTGTGCAACTGATTGAGGGTTTGTAGTGGGCATATCATAACCAACAGTACGTTACAAAAACGGAGGTTACTGAAATTCTCTAAACTTGTAATTTCAATACTGATTTCTGTAGAGTAAAGACGATTAGAGATATCGAGATACGGTTTCGTACAATCGATTCAGCTTCTCAATAATACGTCCATCTCTTCCGTCCACCCTCTATTCAAACCGTGAGCGTTTCAAATTAGCCATTTCTGATTTCAGCATTTATCCCTACAGAACTGAGAAGGTAACAGACAGTGAAGTGCGGCTTTCTGGAAACATTTCAATTTTTAAATTATACATATCGTGATTACTACAGAGCTCTCCCAAAAACGAACGGTTTTCAAATTTACTGTTACATCCGATTCGATATAGTTTTCAACTTCCGTTGCCATAGAACAAGCAGATAACCAGAATCAGTTTTCTGCACGCGACTCAGCGTCTGTATACAATATATAATGACTATTCACGATACCGTCAAATACGGAAGTACTTCAAATTTACTATTACTTCCAATTTCAATACTTATTTTCGTAGAGTTAGAATGCTAAAATCTATCACGTTGTAGTTTCCTGTAATCGATTCAAATAGTATGTTTATTTTTTCCGTTGAAATTTAATTCAAAGTGCACGTGGTTAAAATTATCCGTCTCCGGTTTCAACATTTATCGCTACAAAACGAAAATGGTAACAGGTATGTAGCAGCTGTTGTTTAGTAAGTGATTAATAATTCTGCTATTTAATTTTCATAGAGAAAAAGTGTATAAGATGTCGAGCAGCTCTTCTGCGATCGGATCAGCGTCCCGACGATACCTTCCACCTTCTTCCTTAACTTTCTATTCAAATTAGAAATGCTTCAAATTAACAATTTTTTCAACATTTATCTCTATAGAAGTGAAAGAGTAACGGATAAGTGAAACCTGTCTATGTTGGCCACCATCGGATCCATCAAAAAGTGGCCAACTTACAGAAAATAAGTGTGATTTGTGTATGTTTAGAATAGGATTTCTAGTAATTTTGACCGTAAAATTTTAATAAGCAGCGGCACGTCAGCTACTTATAAATAATACTACATAATGCATTGTAAAGCGAGGCTTTACTCGAGTCAGTTTTTTTTAATCACTTGTGTGCGCCTTAGAGGTGCATATATACAGAAAGGGAAAGTAAAAGATGCCACCAATAAGTACAGAAAGTGCCCAACTTCAAGAGGTACACATAACAGTATAGTGTGGAGTTCTTGTGTACTATTCATTGTTGGTGGAAGTTTTCTTTTTGTCCTTTATTCTTTTCTCCACGTCAAAAGATTAGACCAAAAAGTTTACAGAAATAAAAATAAGCTTTTCATTGTTGCATTGTTATGTTCTCAATGATTTTGCATTGTAAATATTGTTTCTTAAAAATATTAATACAGTATGTTAAACTTGTAGTTAAAGAGATTTTTTTAAAGAATTGTGCTATATCTTTTAAATTATGCTTTATGCTTTACTTTCTAAAATTATGCTTTTAAAATTAGTTTCTTCTGGACCCCTAGACAGCCACAACCATGTTCAAGGTACCAATCATATGTGTAAATAGCTATTATGCTTTTTATGCTTTGTATGCTTTTGGGTTGCTCTAATAATAAGTAAAACTTTCAAATGCATACAGAAACATAGATAATAAGTCAGCATTGAGAACTGAATTGATGTATCGATGACTAGGTGGAATCGTCCTTCAGTTTAAGAGAAATTAGCGGAAAAAGTTACTAAGAGAATTATGTGGAATAGATCATTATATGAATAGCTGGCGCTAGTTTCAAGTAGTGCTACATACTATGGTATTTATAGTCAATAGTACCGGTATTTGGAATTCGTGACGCTTATAGTTGCAAGATGGTAACACTAGGGTAAAGTGTAAAATTGAATTACATCAGTAGAACTGAATTTATCTTAGGGTTAAAAAGTCTATGACACAGGTCGGATGTAACTGAGTAATAAACTTACAGAAGAAAAACTCATCGGGACGATAGAGTGCTCGAATCGAACATCGGCCTTCTGAATGTTAATCCGGTGTTCTAACGCCTGAGCTCAGTTGGAATACGTAGTGTACTCCCGCCAATACTACTGCGTGTGGATTCTATAGAATCAATCTAGGGCGCCGATTTCTCTGTAACTTTGGGGATCCATTCAGATGCAGAAGGTATATATGAGGGTTTTAAGACAAACTGAATTCAAATTGTGCAAAATATTGTATATTTATAAATAGAATGCGGGGTCCACATGAACTTTGAGGGAGCTGCCCCCGGCCCTCCAGGATGTGTGACCTTGACAGATCACCGTGATCACGATAAGCAATGAAGAAATGGTTGGAATATAAACATACCAGTTGTATTAATAACACACTGCCAGCTCTACTGCCAGAGTTCTACCCTCAGGTACACGCATAATCGGGGATTCCCCGAAACACACGCATGTTGGGAATTTCCCGGTGCAAACGAATGATCTGCAAACCCTCACGCAAACAAAAAAGTACATGATTAAGCAAGTGTACAAATAGGTGTAGGAGGAAGGAATGTTTTGTCGCTGATTTACTCGACCTTTTCTCTCCTATCCACTGTTAATTTTGAGTTCCGTTTCTTTAGCACTAGATGGTGAAGAGCATTGCCTAATTTACAGGTTGTTTTCGCGTAGCATTTTTCGTTATATTTCTTAATGTAAGAAGACCAATGTCACTATTCCAAGTGAACATTTTAATTTTCCGGAAAATTTTCAGTTTTCCGGAAAATTTGCCGCCTTCCGATTTTCCGTTTCCGTTTTTCCGGAAAATTTTCCGCCTTCCGTTTTTCCGGAAAATTTTCCGCCTTCCGATTTTCCGGAAAATTTTCCGTTTTCCGTTTTTCCGGAAAGTGTGGCCATCCCTAGTTTCCAGATGTAATTATAAAAGCTTTGCTACAAAAATATACACACAGACCATAATTCAGTGAGCTCTGAAATACAAAGTAACAAAATAATATATAAGATTCAGTCTACATAGCAATTGTTGCTTAAAGAAGCACAATTTCGAGAATCGAGATAAGACGAGAAATGTTTCCGATACTTTTCGTCACGTCTCGGTTCTCATCTCCAAAGCGTGACGATAGTGTGAGTTAACCTTGTCCCGTCGAGCATCAAAATGTTACGTCTCATCCCGATTTTTTTTTGTTTGTTTTAGAATCGAGATGAGAAAATCGTCTTTTCATGGGCAACATTACACTAAACCGAAATCTATTTTGCCTAATATCACGTTTCTGCTTGTAATGGTATGACCTGAGCGATAATAAGTTTTTAATTCTTCGACATAATTGTTATTATTACTAGTATTATTCCTGAAAATTTGATAGTTCAAGTGTTGAAACAAACGAGTATTCAGATATTTGAATGTAATAAAGCGTGTGTTATCTTCGATCAATCGCCATCAAAATTCCTAAAGTAAAAAAAAAATGCTCGAGGTGTATTCGGTCGAAGATTCTCCAGATTGGTGGTCCACCGCCTAGAACATTTAACCATGATCAATACGCTGTAAATGTTTCGTCTTTAGTCTGGTTACGTTAAGTTTCTCAGCCTCAGCTTGGAATGTTGTATGTTATTTTTTTATTCGATTCAAAAAGCTTTTCATGTTCCTCTTATGATGATATAAGTAAGAGATCTTCGGTATACTTTATATTAGTAAGTTGACTTGCTCTTAAACCTTTGGATCGCAAGTTTATATTTTCTCCAAGTGAAACACAGATAAGAGAGATTTATTTCTCATACTGCGCATTTGTTTAGAAGCAGGTACCATTACCTGGTCAAAGACTTATGACCGGCACGATATAAATGATGGTTCAATTTGATATAGTGAAACAAACTACAGCCTCTTATTTTGGGAATAGAGAGATATGGAGACTTCTCTGTGGTACTCCATTTCATATTTCTACAATATTTTATGTAATAAAACAAATTAAGTATAATCTTATCATGAAATATAGCGAATGATTATATTTTTTGTTGCTACTTAATCATTATCTCCATTCACATTTCCTTGTTGGTTGAACTTGTTACAGGCACTCTAACGTATTAGCTTTCCACGGAGAAGAGGATACGTTTATTACATTAAAGGAAACAATTTCTCATTCAGATGGGGAATCACATACTTCGATGCAGTTTGGCAAAGGATTTCATCGATCACGTTTGTCAAGACATATGCTGCCACAGGAAAGTGAAAAGCGTGATACGTACCAAAAGAGTGATAAACGCTTTAGTCAAAGTTCAACTTTGTCAAGCGGTAAGTTAGTGCATATAGGTGAAAAATCCCACATCTGCGGAGTATGTGGAATGGAATTTAGTGTATTTTCAAGATTTGCTACGCACATGTTAATTCATACAGGAGGAAAACTACACTCATGCCACGAGTGTGGTAAGGCATTTAATAAACGTTCACATTTGGCTACACACATCTTAATCCACTCAGGAGGGAAACCTCACACGTGCCAAGAGTGTGGTAAGGCATTTAATCAACGTTCACATTTGGCTAGACACACGTTAATCCACAGAGGAGAAAAAGGTTACACATGCCAAGAGTGTGGTAAGGCATTTAATCGACGTTCAACTTTGGTTAAACACATGTTAATCCACTCAGGAGAAAAAGGTTTCACTTGCCAAGAGTGTGGTAAGGCATTTAATCACCGTTCATATTTGGCCACACACATGTTAATCCACACAGGAGAAAAAGGTTACGCATGCCAAGAGTGTGGTAAGGCATTTAATGGACGTTCAACTTTGGCTACACACATGTTAATCCACGCAGGAAAAAAACCGCACATGCCAAGAGTGCGGTAAGGCGTTTAATCGACGTTCAAGTTTGGCTCAAGACACATCCACAGGAGAAAATCTCACACGTGCAAAAAACGTGGAATGAAATTTATTCAACGTTCATACGTGTTGATCTACACAGGACCAAAATCTCACACGTGAATGATGTGGAAGAGGATATACTCTACGCTCAAACCTTGCAAGGCATTTCAATACACAAGTGAAAAACCAAAGAGCGTAGCATGGTATTTACTCAAGGTTCACCTATAGCAAATATAATGCTAATCTACAGAGGACAAAAATCTCACGCGCGGAGAGTGTACAAATACATTTACTGGTAGTTCACATTTGGCAAATCGCATGTTGAAGCACAGTTCAATAACCAAAGAGAAGCGTAGGGTGTTCAATAGGATTTAGTTTCGATTCAGCTTTGGTAAGACAAGTAAGTAGGCATAGTAAATACAAAAGAATTTGACGCACTCACAATTTGTTAAGTCAGTTTTTGAAAGGAATGTTAAGTGCACTATTAATACCATACTAAATACGTCTACAATAGAATTAAATGTTAAAGGAATCAGACTACATTAACTCCTTGAAATGTCCTACCTGCCCTTTGTAATGGAATGTGAGTTTTGGAAGACAAGTTATTAAGTTTGTATTTTTGGGGCAGGTGTTACGGGAAATTGGTTCCGCATGTACACTACGAACGGCGCTTCTGCTTTCCTCCTCAGGGTTTGCTGCATAGTGAAAAGATGGCTGAAGCCCAGGAAGATTCCAATGACGATTTCACAAGTGAATGTTTATCTAAAGATAAAATCTCCGAATATACCCCTTCCTGAGACTTCTTATATGTAAGGGAGTTAGGGACATCGAGAATGAGGATGCACCTTCCTCATGAGCTACAAGTGTAGATCCAGCGGAAAAACGTGTTCCATGTCTATTCCAAAACTAAGACTTTCTGGACCATCTGCGTTTTGGCTGCATCTTGCTGGCCGATACATGGTTGCGGAGTTCTGTTTTCATCTTATATATTTATATTACCCGTTTCCAGGACATTCTTTCATGCTCACTCACAGGAACTGTGGACAAATTGGAAATAAGAAGCGATCAAAAAATCAAGTCCTCGTCTCCTCCAAATCGGTTAAACTGATCAAACAAACTTTAGGTTAAAATCGTATTAAGGGTGTATGTGTCAAAAAATGACTCACTAATAATAGCGAACATGATTGCACTCCAGTTGTTGACGTCTTTGATTTCAAAGCGACATTACTGGCACTCTTATCCAAAGTGTTAGTGACTTCACCGGAATTCGTGCTGTATGTTCGGAAAGAGGGTGTGTACCAAAAGTTCGTCACACACTATCTTCTATTCCTTCTCGCTCACAGTCGTTACTAAAGCGCGGGATGATGATGTAAAGTGAATGTGCATGTGGGTTGTTAAAAATAAAGTTCGTACTTATGTTTCGTATTCCTTACCTATTCTTTAATGGGTGCTCAGAAGTTGTTGAGTATACTGACTTACCAACTTTTCACTCGTTTTATAAGAAAAGTTGTTAAATCAGGTTTTAAGTTTTATTCAAAAGTCTACTGTTTATGTTATAAGTATCTGGTACTGTAAGACAACGTCACACCTGTCGAAACGAACCAACATACAAAATTTTAGACCATTGTACTAATATATCGGTATTTCAATACTTCTATAAAATTAAAAGCGCGATCCTGTAAAATCTACCAATAATGAGTTAGCAACTTCTGATTCTTGTGTGTCATTTGATTCGCGTTCAAGCTTGGCAAGACAAATTTTAATATACACAAGTGGAAAACTTCACACATACGACGATTGCGGAAAAGTATTTGGTCTATGTTCAAGTTTGGCAGGACATTTTAATACACAGATGAAACTCTCACACATACGAAAACACACAGGTGAAAAGAAGATTTATATGGAGCTCACGTTTTGCAATGCACATGTTAAAACACACAGGAGAAAAAAATATAATTAAATACTAAGGAACAAACTAAAGCGTTCTAAGTGTGTAGAAAGGACTTAATTAAAGTTTATATTTCGCAACAGATATTTTAATACAGATGGCGAGGTACTGCTCGTGTCAAGACTATGAAGAATGGTATAATCGAAGTTCAATTTTGAGGAAACATGCTATCTCATACAGGTAAAAGATGGCTGTGCATAATTGTGAAAAGCGTTTACATGAAGTCAATATTTTGTTAGTGGAAAGACATTGTAAGATATGTGAAACTAGTTACTGAAAATTCATGTTTGTACATAAAAAGTTATATTCAAGTTACACACGTGATAAAATATACAAATGCTAAACATCTCAGTTGTCAAAAGTGCGATATAATTCGTTCAATATCTCCTATCAATCTCACGTACTGCCAATTCACGTTTCCGCTCGCGACGACGGCAATTCGGCCGTGATCGATTATTTATATTTTTCAGCATTGTGCATGATGCAAATTGTATGTTTTGAAGCATTTAGGTTTAGTAAAGACAAATCATTTGTGACCAAAAGTATACGTTTAAATTAAATTACAACACTGCTAAATATGACTGAACACACTGAACAAAACACAAAAAACAGTATTAACCTTATCAACATCCATGTCAGTTAGCTTGTGATAATGCTGATACTTATTGCAGGGGGGGCAGTAATGATTGAGTGCTTTTGCATATGTTTTTCCACAATATGTAGACTCAAGGTGGGTTCAAAGTTAATCAACATCCACGTCACTGTCCTCTTTCTGAGTTTGCTGGCATGTATTGCAAGTAGTGGTAATTGTTGACTGCTTTTTGAACACGTTTTTTCCACAATCATTACATTCAAGGCGAGTTCTGTTGTTTTCCCTTACCCGCAGATGTAGCATATATCTCCTCAGATTGGTTAGACTGGTTCATCATCGGTAGTTTGTTTTGTGTATTGTGCCAAGCACACTAGCAATTTTTTTGCAAAGTTGATATTTTAGGAGGAGCTTTCAGGTTTTCATTTAATAGCTCTAATGCTAACTCGGACAGATATGGTCTTCTTGATTTATTTTTGATGTTATGGCAGTTAAAAACGAAACAGCGGCTGAAAAATAATGAAACTTTTTACATTTTTATGTAAAGGGGAAACAAGAAAAAATCACGTTTTGCTCCCTCTATCGGCAGATTGGCCGTCCACCCAACACTACCAACTTTGGGATTGTACTGAACGGGAAGTAATGTGTTTGATAATTTTCTCGCAGAGAATTGATATGTTTCAGAGTAGCGAGATGTTGCTCTAAAATGACACATAACTTTCTAATCCACATTTAGAAGCGGGAGATAAACGGGCTCTTTTCTAAGAACAAGGAAAACAGGTTTTCCGGAAACATCTATTAAAAATGAGCGAAAGTGGAAAAGAGATAATGTATGATGTCGGACGCAGAAAGGTCTAGTTTATTTTGTCCTGGCCAGAGGCTCTCAGGCCGGAGAGAAAATAAGAGTAACTCATCCTCTGGAAGAGTAATAGATAAATGAGATATAGTGGACACCAGTAAACACATTGAACAGGAAAGTACGTTGATTATGTTGTTGAGAATTTATTACAAAAGAATTCATTAAAATTTTCTGTTCTTTCCTCAACTTGTGCACCTGATACATCATTGTACTTTACAAGAGGTATGCTAAAAGTTTTAGACTTAGATCTGACAATATACCAAAATTGTTTAGTGTTGTTGATGCTGGTGTCTGAGTTTTTTTTTTAATTTAGTCTAGGTATTTGCTGCATCTCAATAGCTTTTTTAATATTAAGTCCTACATCAGAAAATATTTTAAGATATGTATTCATTTGGAAATGCACACCACAGTTCACAAAGCTTTTTTTTATTATTATTTCGTAATGTGTGGCGACTTGTTTTAACTTTCATTGTTTTTCCTTTTTGAACAGTACAAAATATTTATTGTTGCATTAAAAACATGACCGAAAGAATCCAGTGCCTCGTCTATTGTTCCATCTAGTAAAAGTGTCAATTGTAACACCTGTTGTATTTTACAAATTTTACCCAAAGCGGCTTTCCTTCAGTCAGGTACAAACTTTCATTTTTAGTTGCATTGCTGGCTTCTGGGATTGGGAGTAAGATAGGGAACGGTGAACTCGCTGTCTGGGAGAAGGAACTCTATATGAGGTGACGCATCCTGTCGGAAAAATAGAGATGACATAATCTAAGCTATTATTTTTACGCGAGTTATTAAAATTGTACTATCCCAAATCGAGTGCTTGAGTAGAATATTCGACAAAGGGATGTCGTTTGCGTCTGATGTTATCCCATGTTTACTGTAGATCCATATCTAAGCCCAAGGTATAGTCACCAAAATGAGCAACTTTGTCATCTTGTGACATCATCTGGAAATAATTTGTGGCACGTTTCAAGTAAACTTTGAGGAATGTTCTTATATGGTCTGCAGAAACACCCGACGAAGCTTGTTTTTGGACAGACTTACCTCTGCTCAAATACTTTCACAGTCACGTACGAGATCATTCTGTGCTCTGCTGCTCCACTTATTTTAATACTACAAACAATCCGCCTCTATGGTCTTGCGGTCGTTTTTCTATGTAGATAATTGGTTGAGAAACTGTATTCCACTGTTCCTTAGCGATACTTTCAGACATGTTTCACTCACCACTAAACAGCCATATTTAGTCCGTAAAATTGTTTTTAATGCTTTGCATATTTTGGTAGTATAGTTTAAAGGTGGTTTCCTCTTCACTGCACTTTTAAACAACATTCTTCTGTACATCACCACATTAGACGCAGAGTATGGAGCACCTGATTTGGTACACTTCTCTAGCGTGGGATCACGTTTTCCAAGTCACTCATTTCTTGCCATCTGTGTTGAACATTGAAATTATATTAATTGAGTGTTCTGTAGCAATAAATGATAACGATATTTCACTCCATTTGCAACTGGAGATACTATCGAACGCAGACTCTAGCCGCAACCTTACTACTGGATTCACAATGGAAATGATAAAGCACAGAGATAGCACAAATATTTTTTCCCGAAGCAGGAGCACGAACTTTAACATTTCTACGGTTTGATGCCATCTTTTTGAACTTTATGCATAGACGATCCTAAGTACATACAAAGATGTATTACTGCCAAACTTAACATTGTAACGTATATTAGCGTTTTCGTCGAAGAAAAAAAAAAGAGATTTGTGATAGAACTGAAATATTGTATATTGAATGTAAAGCTAGGAGTTAAGTAATACGGCTTCTACTCGCTAGATGCCCTTCCACTTCAGTTATAAGTGCTAGTTAAGAGGAGTTCCCTCGAATGTCAAGAGACGGCAGCCAGCGGCAGCTTGCTAGGTGGAAGCGGATGATGGCTCGGCCACTTGAAGATTCGAAAGGGTAAGGGATAGTTATAAGAGAGTAGTATGGAAATTAATCTAAATTTTGTTTCGTGGGTTTAACATTGAAATTCTATTTGGAAAACGTGTTTTGGAATTATCTGATGATTGACATAATGTTATATGAATTTAGTGGCTTTGAATATAGTGTTAACCGTATATTTTGAAGAATAGATTATGTGTGATCTTTTTTATGCTGGTTTGGTAAGTAGAGTGCTATATTCTACCTATTTGAAGAATTGGGCTTGAACTTGGTACTGTGTTGGGAAATAAAGGGAGGACGAATTATTTAACCTCTTTTGGCAGTGGAAGGAGATTTAAAATTTATTCGCCCTCTCATTATTTACCATTATAGTGCATAAGATCCCCAATTCTTTGGTTTGGATCACATCATATTGGTTCGGAGTTCCCATGTGGGTTCGAATCCCAATAATCATTGTGTATGGTAGAGCTTAACCTTTTTCAGAGCGCATTAATAATGTTGGGATTTAACAGAAATGAATATTCCAGTTAAAACAAGAGTGGACGTATTACTGGTAATTCCTAACCTACCAGAGAAATATTGTAGGTTTTGGGAAAGAAAAAAGTTAATTTTCAATATTTGGAAACAGTTCGTCAATGAGTACCATAAAGAAGTTAATTTTCAATACTTGGAAACAGTTCGTCAATGAGTACCATAAAGAAGTTAATTTTCAATACTTGGAAACAGTTCGTCAGTGAGTACCGTAAAGAGGTTAATTTCAGTATTTGGGATCAGTAAGTCAATGTGTACGGAAAAAAATGGATCTTTGGAAGTAATAATACTTTTCGGGTAAATTAATGTTTTACTATTTTGGAGATTTCTTGAAGATTTGGAAAATTAATGTTAATCTTTCGAGTTATTACTTGTTTAAAAGTTTTTGAAGAAGTTGGGAAATTTAATCGAATTACTTCAGGTTTTGGATATTTATTGTTATTGTTGGATATATATTTGGTTTTTAACAAATTGTTCCAAGTTGAAATTTGAGAGTTTTACCTGTATTTCCTGTTTCCAAAATTAAGCCTAATCGCTACGAGGAAAAAAAAGAGATTTTTAATTTTTCAGTGAATTTACCCTGCATGCCAAAACAAGAATCGGGGAACGACTATCCCGTCAAAGTGTGCTTGTGATTAATTTGTATGCAGGTAAAGGGAGGAACTGTCTCTAGTAGTTAGGCAAGGTTTGACTTTTGCCTGCAGACAAGTTAATCACGGGACCACGGTTGGTGTGTATGCATGCAACGTTACAACTTTCGAATCTTCAAGTGCTACTTGTTTTGGCCATATACTTGTTTAAATTTGAATGTAATGTTAATAATAAAACCGCAGAGTAATATACAGGAAATATATGGAAGAAATGAAATTTGTGAGAGAAAAATTTTTGACGGTGCATCTAGCATAAGTTGGCACGAGTTGTTGCGCATTTATTTATTGTTTGTAAAAGGAGAAGAATATACGGATAATTTTGAATTCTGGCTACAGGAAAGATGGATAATAGGCAGAATTATGAAAATATTGATAATTTTGAACCTAGTAGTTCAAGTTGTGAAGAAGGATTTGTAGGATATGTAGCTTTTGAAAATCCCTGTTTTCAGAATGTTGAATCAAATTTAAGTGGTAACTTTGTCGAACCTAATCGTGGGAGACCACGGATACGTTCTTCCTCTGTTCCAGGCTTAGATAGACGAAATGTATACAGACATAGTATGCGGTCTGAGCATTTAAATTTTGATTTTAATAAATTAGCAACCGAAGGGGTGCATAAATTGTTATTGGCCGAGACTAATCAATTACCTTTGGTAGACGGAACAAATACGGAGAAGTCATTCCAGTTCATTTTGAAAATAGATAAAATTGTGCGTAGTAAGGATTTACCGTGTGATGTAATTTTAATAGCTAGTTTAGCGCGTACTAAAGGGGAATTTAATTACCTTTTACAGTCAATGATTGGTACAGGTTCAGTTTGGGGAGACATTTGTAGACAACTTGTTATTAAATTCATCTCACCTTTGGCTTGAACGCAGTTTATGCGCTTGGAATTTTACCGAGTTATGAGGGAAAATCAAACTCTGTATGAATTTGTGGAAGAGAAATTGGCATTGATACATGTTTTGGATATGAATTTCGAGGAACCAGTTGTTTGTAATTTAATTTGTAATATGGTTAGTCCAATGGTTCATAAATTTTTCAACTGTAGGGGGTACCGATGACTTTTGAACAACTTGAGGACGCAGCTTTACATTTTGATAACATGTATAGATATAGTAATGATTATTACAAACTGCGGAATGCTGTCGGACCGGTAATGGGTAGTGTATATAAAAATCCCCATAAGATAATAACGAATAAAACGGCTATTTGTAACGTTATTAGTCAACCTAGTATAAATTGTAAACCCGTAAATTTGGCAGAAAGTAGATATTCAGACGGAAATCCTGAACTGAATCAAAATGTAATAGTTGCTAGTGACAATACTCATACGTCATCAGGTAGCGAACAATTTCAAGGTAAAACAGGTGCCATTCGGAAAAATATTGTGACTAGTTCTTCGGGTTCAAATAAACATTTTCAAAAAAGGAACAGGTAGAAATTCGGAACATGGGTCACTGGTGAATAAATCTGGTTTCCAAACTGTAAATTCTTCACAATATAATAAAAACAATAGAGATCTTCTAGTCGTGCCTGCATATATAAAAGAAAAATTAATCAGTGCCCTCCTAGATACGGGGAGTGAGTCCTGCTTTGTGAGTGAGATATTCTTTAGAAATCTGCAAAAACAGTGTAAAATCAGAGAAATAGACGTTAATTTACAAGCTGTAGGTCTTGGAGAACAACAAGTGACAGTTAAATCACGTGTCCGCTTATATTTTCCTATGGGTTTTGAACAGTTTTCTGAAAACTTTTATATAGTTCCATCTTCAGAGTTTGACCTCTTATTGGGAAATAGTTTCCATCGAAAATATCAAGCAGTGATAGATGTGTCCAACAGACTTTACAAAATTCAATCTAGGAAGTTAATAATTCCTATAAATCCAACATCTAACCTGCAACAGTCTACTCCTCGGACGAACTTTTTATCTTTTAGGGATAGCGTAGTCCATCCCACTCCAGCACGCTTGAATCGGGTTGAGGAGGCTGGTCGATTCGCTAGAACCATGCAAAATCGGACATGCAGATCAAGACAGCAGGCGCTAGGAGAGCAACAATGGCTGCAGAATTGGAAACCTATGTCGATCATGAGGTGCTCCAGGTCCAGAATGCAGCATCTTCAGAAGGTAATTATAAAGTTTCTTCGGAACTTTTAGATAAAGATACTGAGTTACAAACTTATGTAAATAATTTAGTATCTTCTTTTTCAGACGTTAGTACGGATCGTTTAAGGTGTGTGAAGGATTTCTATTATCAAATTGAATTAGTAGAAAATACTCCTGTTAAGTTACAACCATATAGTGTACCAAACTATAAACAAAAGGAATTGGATAATTTTATTCAAGATTTGATTAAAGAGGGGGTGGTAGAAGAGATTAATGCCTCTCCATTTTCCAGCCCGTGTTTTTTAGTAGAAAATAAAGACCACAGTAAGAGATTAGTCGTGGCTTATGGATTTGTGAATAAGAAAATAATTACACGTAATTTTCCGTCACCCGATCTTGAAAATGTTATCTCTAGTATATCAAATAACCGTATATTTTCAAAAATTGACCTTAAGAAAAATTTTTATCAGTGCTTGCTCACTGAGAATAGTAAAAAGGTAACAGCTTTTGTAACTAAAAATAAAATGTATCAATTTCGGCGCCTGCCGATGGGTCTATCAACTTCACCACATGTTTTGAGTTATTTGATGTAAAAAATATTAGACGGCTTGATTGGGGATAACTTAGAGATATTTTATGATGACATGTTAATATTTACACCTGATTTGGAATCACATAAAAAACTGGTTGAGGAAGTAGTAAGTAGGTTCCGGGAAGCTGGATTAACTGTATCACCTTCAAAAACTCTTTTGTTTCAAACCAAAATAAAATATCTAGGGTTTCAATTCGAACGTGGGACGATGACCATAGATGAGGGCCGACTTGAAACTATTAAAAAACTACCAAAACCTAAGAATAGAAAGGGCTTGAATAGGGTGTGTGCGTTTTTTCAGTTCTTTTCTAAATTTGCACATAATTTTGCTGAACTCATTGTACCATTACAGGAGATGCGTTCACTCATTATACACATGTTTAAGATTAGTATCATCTTGTCTGAATATACATAGGAAGTTGACGTTATCTCTTATAAGCTGTTTAGGTACTTTTGAATATGTTTGTGCAAGATAGAAACAGTCTAAATGTCTATGTCTGCCTCTCGTAAAGTAATTTCTAACAGTATCTTGGTTCTCCAAAATGTAATCGTCAAACACAACAACAGAGTATTTTTCACATTCATCAATAGGTACAATAGAATCATTACCGCTTAAGAACGTTGCTATTTGTTTCTTAAACTTTAGTTCTGTCTTTTCAAATCGATCTTTTAACTGCTCATACCTTGGTTGATTCATGCTTTTAGAATATATGTAGAAGTAATTATTGTTTAACCAGCCTGGCTGTAATAAGAAGTTAAATAGCAAAAACGTTTTACCACACGCCGACGGACCCACGATAAGACAACGAACATCATCAGGTATAAGTTCCCCATTTCTTTTCTTAGCTGTTGTTTCTTTTATCATCTCTTTTACATCCCAACTAATAGTTTTCTTACTCATTTATTATAGAGAAAATCGTTCTTTTATGATTAGAGAGTACAGACCAGATTCGTTGATGAAGATTGTATGAGGATGTACACTTGACAAGGTCCCCGAAAACGGGACCTTGATTTGTTTGTATGTAACTTTGTCTTCTTCATCTTCGTCTATGTGTTTAGTCAGTGCTTGTACGTTTACAAGACTTTCAGGTCCTTCACATGTGAAGGGCCAAGGATTAGAGACTTGACTTGTATTTACATAGCCTATCTTATATCTTTAAGTTGT
Source organism: Thermobia domestica (assembly GCF_964235325.1). Lineage (NCBI taxonomy): Eukaryota > Metazoa > Arthropoda > Insecta > Zygentoma > Lepismatidae > Thermobia > Thermobia domestica. The sequence goes on from NC_137456.1 coordinate 52,570, forward strand.
TCTCTGATCTTAAGCAACGTATCTTTTATATATTCGCTATCCATTTCACCATTCAATGTTATTATCATCTCTAACTGTTCTTTAAATGAGCTAATACAAGTGACAATGGTTTTATATTCGTCTTTTCTTTTGCTTATGTTTAACTTAGAAGACAAACCTGTTATTATAGCACTTCCAGTTGCAAAAGACGTTGTTGATATTGAGTAAATTGTTACAGGTATAAAAATATTGATAAACCCAGTTGTTGCAGAAAGAATAACTGATAACGTGATCAAAGAGTAGTATGCATATTTAACAATTCGTAGTTTTCTCTTTTTCTTCTTTAAACTGTATTCTAACTTTCGAATGACATCTTCTATTAACTTGATTACTTTCTCTCTTGGAATATCTCTAGGTAAATCAAACTCATTCATTTATTATATAATAAATGGCTAAGGTATTTAAGCTAACGAGTGATACTTCGGTTTTAAAGAAGAAACTCCATTACGAATTAGACAACAGGAGCAACTATTTAAGTATAGGACTAGTTGGGTTTTACAGTACATATCTAACTCCGAACATAACACAAAAAAACAGTTTCTCATATGGTGATAGACAAGTTTTTATACCAGAAGGGCAATACAGCTTAAACAGTCTTAATGAATATTTAAAATCTCAATCCATCAACATAACATTATCAGAAGATCATTTAAGAAATAGAGTTAAAATTGAAACTGATAGTAATGATGTTACAATTGGGAGTATAGGCACTGTCCTCGGGTTTAATGTTTTTGAAGTTTTAGAAAAGAACAAAACACATATTGGAAGTAAGTTGCCAAAGTTTCATCCGTTTGATACTATAAATGTTCACTGTAATATAGCAGATGGCATGTTTGTTAAAGATACAGAATACACACATAGAGAAACAGGAATTTTAGCATCATTTAAAACAGATGCCGAGTTCAAACATAGTATTATTTACGAGCCTACTTATCCATTATTTTTCCCTATATCCAAAGACAAGGTTGATAATTTTGAGATAAGGATAACAGATGAGAATGATTCCTTAATTGATTTTGGTGGAGCAACAACAACTGTACTTTTGCAAACCAAGATTTTCTCTTAGATAAATAGGAAGATGTGTTCTATTAAAGGTTGTATGTTTAGTGTTCCTTATAACGAACTAAAGGATTTAAATATTGATCATGTATTAACAAAGAAACAACTTAACGATAAAGCCAAGAAAATTAAAGAAGGTAAAGGAATGGATTTAACTTTAACTACTGCACAAATGAAAAAGATTAAGAAAGAGCATATTGGCGGTTTTATCTTTACAATTCCAGCCATTCTAGCAGCTTTAGGAGCAGTTGGCTCATTAGCAGGTGGCGCAGCAGCGATTACTAAAACTGTACTTGATGCTAAGAAGAATAAACAAGAACTTGAAGAACAAAAAAGACACAATATGGCTATGGAAGAAAAGCAGGGAGCAGGTAAACCAAAGAAGTCAAAAAACTAAAACCATTGACCAACTTCGATATAGAGAGGTTGGTTAAAGAATTAAAGATAAAACGATTTAGAGGTGTATTTATGAGTGATGAACTTCCACAAAAACCCTATGTACATGAGTGTGGTATAGTTAACCTTGATAAATCAGAAAACATTGGTACTCATTGGATATGCTATTGGAAAGAAAACAACATAAAGTACGTGTTCGATTCTTATGGTGGTGTTCCTCCTAAACAACTGGTACAATATATTGGTACCGAAAACTTACTTTACAATGACGAACGAATACAAGACTTTAACTCAGTTATATGTGGTCATCTTTGTGTTGAGGTTTTAAATCTTCTAAATCAAGAGTATTCTTTTAGCGACGTTATGTATATGATTAAAAATGATTAAGTGCTTTTATGGTTTGTATCCATAAAAGTTTTGCTTTAAGATAAATATGGAAGCTATACACAATAGATTTTTAGATTATTTTGAGAAGCATGAGGATGAACTCGATGCACTAGATAGATATAATTTTTATCAGTATTTTCAGGATGTTAGCGAGATAGACTTAAAAGATAAAAACAACGTATACAATGTTATTGATTTATGGAAAAGGTTAATACCAAAAGTTTTGTACACGGAAGAAGAGTTGGGAAAGTTACGTCCAATAATTACCTTAAAGGACTTGCTGTCAAATTATAGCTCTAGACCATTACAATGCAGTTATTGTGGTATTAAGTCATTAACAAAAGGTATGAGTAGTTACATTTGTGATGATTGTTCTGTAGAGAGTGGTTGGGTTTACAGTACTTGTGAAGAAACGAAAGCTGCTTGCGTACGAAAACCATGGTATGATACTATAAAAAGATTTAAGTTACAGTTATCTCGTTTGCAAGCTTTACAGGATAGAATTATTCCTGAAGAGGTGCTCAAGGTGTTAAATGATGAACTTAGAGATATACCAAGAGATTTAATATCAACAAAAGATGTTCTAGAAGTACTAAAGAAAAACAAATGCACAAAATATTATGATGATGTCTATTTAATACACTATCACCTTACCGATCAAAAACCATTAAAATTACAACATATGGAGGAAACACTTATAAATGAATTCGAAAACTTACACGAGGTCTTTAGGGAACTGTATGCGGAAAGAGCATTGTTTATTAACTTGAAATGTGTATTGCACTATCTGTTGATAAAGCATGATGTTCATGTTGATATTGATTTTAAACGCTCACCTAGACAAATAGAGATGTTAAAGAAATGTTTTGAAAAACTAGGATGGACATTTTCTGTATAATAAATGAGTATAGATATATTTGGCAATGTTAAAGATAGAAAAGGTGATGTTGATATTAGCGAAGAAAAATTAAAATTGTTGGAGAATTTAAATGATGTTGTTAGCGTAAGTCAACTTAGGTCAATAGAAGCCCAATTAGAGAACGATAGAAAACGATTTGGAGATGCATTAGAAACGTTACAAGACACATACATAAAGAAAGAAGATTTTCAAAAGATTAGGATGGATACTACTAGATTGATTATGCAAAAAGAAACCATGTCTCTACTATATCGATTAAGAGCTAAAAACGTTAAGGAGCCATTCTTTAGAATATTTAATCTCTCTAACGGTTACAAATTTCTCTATAATGGGAAAATAATGCACATGGAATTAAGTTTGGATATATACTTTCTAGATATATATTTGGGTGATACTTTGATTAAAGAGATACCTTTTGACTTTAAGAAGAACGATATAATTACGATTAAACCAAATAAAAATTCTGCTATGGAAGAAGGACAATTATTGTTTGGTGTAATGTACATAGAGAGAGAGCTTTCCTAAAGACGTTTGCTATATAATAAATATGGATATCTTTGGTAATGTTAAAATGACATCAGAGTTAGATAATGCAATTGTGAGAAAAGATATTGCTATGTTGAAAGAAGAGCTTAACTTCATCAAACGGAGTTATGTTATAGAGCTTCATAGTCGATTGATATCAGAAAATGTTGAAACTCCGTTCTTTTTAATACATAATCTCTCTATCACATACAAATTTCTTTATAAAGGTAGGATAATGCATATAGAGTCATCTTACAATACGTATTATATAGATATATATTTTAATGATTCTCTAGTTGAAACTTTTCCATTGCAATTTAATACAAATGATAATTTGGCAATTAGACCATCTAAAGATTCTGATCTGAAACATTGTAAATTACTATTGCTTCTTATGCATGTAGAAAGAGAAGACGAAGATAGTGATGATGATGGTGAGAATGTTGATAGCATAATATTAAACAGCGATAGTTATTGATTTTCTATATAATGAACAGGATGTATTGTGTTAAGTGTAAGAAATCGACAGATACGAAGAAAGATACCATTAGAATTGAACAAACAAAGAATGGAAGATATCTCAAGAAAGGTATTTGTTCTGTATGTGGTATTACTAAAACCCAATTCGTTAAAAAGCCTGATTGACTAGAAGAAGGTAAAGGTATTAGAGAAGACATTGTAGAAGAAATTCACAAACCATCTAGAAAAAACTTTGACAGATTAAGTGTAGTTATAAAAGGTATCGATGATCTTTGGCAGGCTGATCATGTAGAAATGGATAGTGGAGTATTAAAAGGCGTTTTCAAAATCAATAAAGGTTATAAGTATTTGCTAACGATTATAGATGTGTTCTCGAAATATGCGTTTGCTGTTCCTGTTAAAGATAAGAGTGGTAAGAATGTCACAGAAGCATTCGAATCCATATTAAGAACGAGAAAACCTAGCAACTTACAAACAGATCAAGGTAAAGAGTTTTACAATAAAGAGTTTAAGAAGTTGATGGATGAAATTAAGATTAATCACTACTCAACCTATAGTGGTAAGAAAGCTTCTGTGGTTGAAAGATTTAATCGAACACTTAAGCAGAACATGTGGAAGAGGTTCACAACACAAGGGAATTATAAATGGATAGAGATATTACCAACACTAGTTAAAGAGTATAATCATCAAATTCATAGAACAATTGGTTTAAAACCTATAGAAGTTAATAAGAAGAATGAGCGAACAATATTGGAGAAAGTGTATCAAAAAGAATATAAGCGTGTTAAGCCCAAATACAAGTTAGGTGATCATGTTCGTATAAGTAAGTCGAAAGGGTTATTTGAGAAAGGATATACACCTAATTGGTCAACAGAAGTATTTGTTATTAGCGAAGTTATTCCATCTAATCCGCCTACATATAGAATTAAAGATTTACAAGAAGAGGATGTGCAAGGTAGATTTTACGAACCAGAACTATTAAAGACGAAACATAAGGATGAATACTTGGTAGAAAAGGTGTTGAGAAAGAAAGGTGATAAAGTATATGTCAAATGGCTAGGGTTTGATGATTCGCATAATAGTTGGATAGATAAGAGTAATGTTGTAGTGTAAATATAGATGTTTGTCTTGTATGGTTATTATGCCATAAAAGGTTGGTTTAAATGAGATAAGGGGGTAACGAAACGATACCCCCATAACATATATTTCTAGCGCTCGTATTCGAGCTGTGGAAATTATCAAAAAAGGCGATGGGGACGATTCTACCAACCGCTCATTTGTGTGGGTAAAAACTCCGAAAATGATTACTGCAACAAACTTCGAAGTCCCTCGGATCCTAGGAACTTCAGAAACTTATCTTACACAGTAAAACTAGCTGGTAACAAAAATGAAGTTAAAAATAAAGATTTTCTATATAATAAATATGAGTACTATGGATAATTCTCTTAGTTTAAACGATATTTGTTACGAGCAGATCAAGGATCAGTATTGGTATGGTCTGTATGGTGACTTCAAGTTGATTATATACGAGTACAGGATATTTCAACGCTACTAAGATGTGTCAGAGTGGTGGTAAGAGGTTTGACAACTGGCTGAAAAATAAAGATTCTAAAGAATTATTGGAATACTACAATGAAAAATTAGCTTCCTATAATTGTAGGAGGCTAAATTTAACGTATTATATAGAACCAAAAGGTACAAACGAGAAAGATTTATTAATTTCTGGCACATATGTATACAAAAGAATTTTCCTAGCTATTGCTTTTTGGACATCACATGACTTTTACGAAAAATGTTATGTAATCATCGAAGACTATTTCGTTTCTAATTTTAAACAGATTCAAGAAGACCAAGAAGAGTTACAATCAAGAGTAGAAGAGATAGAACAACAAATGAACGATTTAAGAATAGAAAACACAAGACTTAGAGAGATAGCTGCAGAACATACAGAAGATCCAGGGAAAGTACACAAGCTAGTTATTATTAAAAAGAACCTCACAGCTGGTCAGCTTCAAGACATAGTAGACAAGTACGACACAGACAAACACGATCAGGTTAGGCGTTACGAGTCATACAAATTTTGGGTTGGAAGGGTTCAGCAGCGAAACATCAAAGCAAGACTTCAGTGCCTTAAAGAAAAGTACCCAAGAATGTCAGTGTTATCAGAAACCAAAGATCCAAACTCAGTCAACCTCCTAAACAAAGTCAAAGAAAAATATAGCTGTGTTGTTTCGTATGGTTGTCACGTGGATATTGAAGGAGAAGACGACGATGAGTTTGTTGTTGATTTGTTTTTGAGTATAAGGTCATAAGTGTCTCAATTGTATTTGTCGTTGTTGAAAAGGTTTTATGGCTCGTCCATCAAACCCAACTAAACAAGGGAACTAACTGGGGGTCTACCAGCACTGGACCCCTTTCAAACATACAACTTTTATGGTATAATAGTCATAAAAGATAATTAGTTATTTTTGGTAGCACCGATCGGAGCTCCCTATCTGTTAAGTATTTTCTCGCATCTAAAGGTACAAACCCCCGAACGGAAGATTTTCCGGTTGCAAAATACACCATCATGACACAAAACAAAACATCAGAAGACAAGCTCATTTCAGAAAAGATAAGCGGTCTAGACCACTTCAAAATTCCCCCGAAGCTGGGAACTTCAGAAACTCATCTTAGACAGTAAAAACTAGCTGGTAACGAAAATGAAGTTAAAAATAAAGATTTTCTATATAATAAATATGGGTACTATGGATAATTTTCCTAGTTTAAACGATATTTGCTACGAACAGATTAAAGATGATTACTGGTATGGTTTGTTTGGTGATTTCAAGTTGATTATAGATAAGAGTACAGGATACTTCAATGCTACTAAACTGTGTCAAGATGGTGGAAAGAAATTTTATAAATGGTTAGAAAATAAACAATCCAAAGAGTTAATTTCTTATATAAAGTCATTGCAACGAATTCGTGGGAATGACTTTAAGATTGTTAAAGGTGGGCAATTAGGTATTATACGAGGAACATATGTTCCGAAAGAGTTAATACTTGATATAGCAAGATGGGTTTCACCAGATTTTTATATTAAATGTAATGAAATTATTATTAATTACTTCACTCAGGAATTTAGACAGTATCAACAAGACAATGAAGAGTTGCAAAAAAGAGTAGAAGAAATAGATCAAACAATGGAGAGATTGAGAATTCAAAACGAGAGCTTAAAAGAAATTGCAGCACCATATACAGATGATGTTTCAAACGATAATTGCCTAATCATATATAAGAAGAACAAACCTAATGATCCTTACTCTTATTATGCTATCAGATGTCAAAAGAGAAGTCTATATAAGCCTCTTAATGGAGAAGAAGAAAAATATCCGAATCATGTAATAATATACGAAAAGTTTAGAGATCCTAACAGTATTAAGCTATTTAATCTAATGCAACAAGAACTAGATATTCGTAAAGGTAAGGGTAATGAGTTTTGGACGTCCTTATCAGAAGAAGAATTGGTTAAAGAAATTGATTGTTTATACGATAGGTTATTATCTGATAATTAAAGTTACAACTGGGGTCCACCAACACTGGACCCCTTTCAAACATACAACTTTTATGGTATAATAGCCATAAAAGATAATTAGTTATGCATTAACCCTCTGCTGCAACAGAGAATGCTACATTCAACATATCACCTAAATTGGGATTATTATGATATTTTCTTATTATAGCTCTCCAATCCACAAAATATTTATATGCATATATGAAGTCTATAGATAGGTCTTGATAAGTTGAAATGTTAGTCCAATGAACTCTACCTTCGAACTCTGCAATAAATTCTTCTGTTAAATTTTGAGACATTGAAATCATTTCCCAATCTACTTTGTCAGCGTAATCTCTTATAAAGTTTTCTGATAATTGACGAGTTCCAGATATGTACCACCAATTAACTCTATCTGCATGTTCTCGTATAAAGGCTTCAGAGAGTTCGTTTTTGTAAGATATAGCATCAAAATCAACTTTATCTATAAACTCATTAATAAATTCTTCAGATAGCTTTTGATTATACGATACTTCTTTCCAATCAACTCTATCTGCAAATTCTCTTATAAAGTCTTCTGATAAGTCTTGGCTTCCTGAAATAATCTCCCAATCAACTTTATCAGCTAATTCTCTTATAAACTCTTCCGATAAATTTTTCCATAAACATATTTCACTCAAATTAACTTTCTGCAGATATTTGCGTATGAAGTCTTCTGTAATGTGTTCATAGTTATATTCCTCCTCATAATCATCATAGCCTATAGATAGCCATTGCTCATCAGTCAGTGAATCTAATATTTCATCAGACAAGTTCATAACGTTCGCATAGAGAATGTTTTGCGTAAGAAATGAGTTGTTTTCTTTAGTGGCCTTCTTGAACAAATGATCTAACATACCTATGGACACGCTAAAATTTATTTTGTCTTTATCATTATAACCGCCAATATCTAAATATTTACATACACAATCAAATATAGGTTTGTAAGATAATATTTCCTTAGCACTAGTCATGTTTGTTTTTATTCTTAGATTTTTAAATTTATTTCATTTTTGTTGGTTTTCTATATAACAAATATGGAGAAAGATTTTGATTTATTACATGATAGACTTGAACTAATTCATCATGATCTTAAACTCTTAGCAACACTACTAGAGAAGCAAATACTGTTAAAGGAAAAAGAGTTATTAGTAATGCAACAAAAAACATCTGATTTGAGTAGTGATGATGAATACAAATATGGTAGTGATGATTATGATGATGCTGCTGATGATGATGATGAGTAAGCTTACAAAAATGATTCAGTTTTAAATGTGTATATGTGACTTTGATGGGTTAATCCCATGAAAGCCGTGTTCTAATACAACGCTTAATATGTAGACAATGGCAGGAGTGTACAATGTTAAGCGTTGTACTAGGACAAATGAAAATGAACTGAAATAACCCGGTGAAGAGTACTAACGAAGATTTTCTATATAATAAATAAGATGAGTAATTATAGTAAATTTACCGTAGTAGAGTTAAGGCGACAATGTAAAGAGAAGGGAATCAGAAGATATTCCCGATTAAAAAAAGCAGAACTGATAGACCTTCTTAAACAACATGATGATGAACAAAGCAGAAGACAGATTAGAAATATATTCCCCTTTAAACAAGAAGTAATTGAAGAACCAAGAATCAAAGTTGAATCACAACCAATCGATGTAAAACTTAAAAGCACAGCATTCAAATCAAGATTAGAAACATGGAGATTTACAACAACTTATAAAGAACATGATCCACTAGAACAATATATCACCTCAACATCAAAAGCTTTAATAAATAGATTGAACATCAGCTTACAAAAACATGGGTCGTTAAAGGCTAATCTCCTAATAAGCTGTCAATATAAGAAAGGTAAAGAGATTCAAAACATTTACTTCAACATTAATAACAAAGAGGTATTCCAATCAACCAATCTAGAAGAATTCTTAAGTGATGCTAAACAAATATTACGAGCAAGAATGGATGAGTTCCAAGCTAGAGGTTCTGGATGGGCTCTTACAAATATAAACTACTTGGAGTTAGCTCTTAATAAATATGCACCATATAGAGGATCATCATATATAGAACTACCAAATGAAATCAAAAGGAAAAAAGCTATCAATGTAAAGAACAAAGGTGAAAAATGTTTCTTGTATTCAATTGCCTCTGCATTGCATTCTGTTGAAAAAGACCCACAACGACCACCAAAGTACAATCATATCGTTATAGACTTAGAAGAAAAATTAAAAGATATTCATTTTCCTGTAAAACTAAGTGACATCCCAAAAATTGAAAGACGACTCAATATATCATTTAACGTTTATACATATAGTGATGATGGAAAATATACAATATACGTTTTATATCATACTAAAAACAAGAAAGACATCCATGTGAATTTATTATATGTAAAAGAACAAACTAAAGACCAAGTTAAAACACACTATTGTTGAATTAAAGATCTAAGTAGATTAGTAAGCAGCCAAATAACTAAATGGAGAGCTCGAAAATACTTATGTGATAGATGCTTGTTATATTTTTACTCACAATGTGCATTAGATAAACACGAAAAAGATTGTTCCACTCACGAAGCTGTTAAGATAGAAATGCCACTGAAAGATACATACGTTGAATTTAAAAACTATCAATTTACGATGAAGTTGCCATTTACGATTTACGCTGATTTTGAATGTCTGCTACATAAGGTTATGGGATGTAAACAATGTTATTCAGAAGATGAGTCATATACCAAAAAATATCAACAGCACAAACCATCTGGGTTCTGTTACTATATTGTAAAAAGTGATGGGAGTAAAACTAATCCTGTTGTGTATAGAGGTAAAGATGCAGCGAAAAAGTTCATAAGAATGTTAAAGAAAGAAGCTAAACAAATATCAAACATATATAGTCAAAATAATGAATTACCATTAACACGTAAACAGATAAAAGAGTTCAACCAATCCGAATCCTGTTCTTACTGTAAAGTAAAATATACATCAGAAAACCACAAAGTTAAACATCACGATCATATAACAGGAGAGTTTGTAGCTGCATTATGTAACAACTGTAATTTGAAAGTTAGAATACCTAAGTTCGTACCTGTGATTATACATAACTTATCTGGATATGACTCTCACTTGTTTATAAAAGAGCTAGGATGTAATAAAGAACAAATAGAATTAATACCTAATAACGAGCAACGCTACATATCATTCAGTAAAAAAGTTGGAACTATCAAATTAAAATTCGTAGATTCATTTAGATTTATGGCATGTAGTTTAGACAAATTATCATCAAACCTAACGAGAGAACAAATGGTACACACACAACACTTCTATCATGATGAAGAACAATTTAACCTTGTAACAAGAAAAGGTGTTTATCCGTACGATTATGTTAACAATTGGGATAGGTTTAGAGAAAGAAAATTACCACCAAAGGAAGCATTCTACAACAAGGTTAACAACACACATATAAGCGATGAGGATTATAAGCATGCAAAGAAAGTGTGGAAAACATTTAAAATTAAGAATCTCGGACAATACCATGACTTATATCTAAAAACCGATGTGTTGTTATTAGCAGATGTGTTTGAGAACTTTAGAGAAACATGTCTTAAAGCTTATGGTCTCGATCCAGCTTGGTATATGACAGCACCAGGTTTAGCTTGGGATGCAATGTTAAAGATGACAACTATAAAACTAGAGTTATTAACTAATTACGATATGGTATTGATGATAGAGAAAGGTATAAGAGGCGGGATTAGTCAATGCTCAAAAAGATATGTGAAAGCAAACAATAAGTATATGGAAGATTACGATAAGGATAAAGAAGATTCTTACTTAATGTATCTAGATGCCAATAACTTGTATGGGTGGGCAATGAGTCAATATATGCCGTATAAGGGATTCAGATGGTTAAGTGAAGATGAGATAAGAGAAATAGATTTCACAAGTATACCTGATGATTCTGATACTGGTTACATATTAGAAGTTGATCTTGAATATCCTAAAGAATTGCATGACTATCACAAAGACTACCCATTAGCACCTCAAAACATGTGTCCACCTGGTTCAAAACAATCAAAACTCTTAACAACCCTATATGACAAAGAAAAATATGTAATTCACTATCGAAACCTAAAACAATGTCTTTCACTTGGATTAAAACTTAACAAGATACACCGAGTAATAGAGTTCGAACAATCAGATTGGTTAAAGAAATATATTGATTTAAACACGCAGATGAGAACTAGAGCAACAAATGACTTTGAAAAAGACTTTTATAAGCTCATGAACAATTCAGTTTTTGGAAAGACTATGGAAAATATTAGAAAGAGATGTAAACCTATAAAAATAGAATGTGATCCAACAAGAGTAGAAAAACTAATTGCTAAACCAAATTTTAAAGATAGAATTATTTACACTGAGAATCTGTGTGCGATCATAATGAATAAAACAAAATTAACTTTCAATAAACCAATATATGTTGGAATGAGTATCTTAGATCTATCGAAATATTTAATGTACGACTTCCATTACAATGTGATGAAACCAAAATACCAAGACAAAATAGAAGTATGTTATACAGATACTGATAGCTATATATACCATATTCAAACAGAAGATGTGTACGAGGACATGAAAAACTACATTGATTACTTCGATACCAGTGACTACCCTAAAGATAACAAATATAAGATACCGCAAATCAATAAGAAAATACTTGGTAAGATGAAGGATGAGATTAAAGGCACAATCATAGAAGAGTTTGTGGGTTTAAGAAGTAAGATGTACAGTATAAAAGCACCTGAAATAGATTTAGCAGATAAAGACTTTAAAGGTAAGTTCGATAAAGAAAAATGTTGTAAGAAAGCTAAAGGTGTTAAGAAGAGTGTTGTGTATAAAGAACTGTCATTTAACAAGTATAAGGACTGTTTGATTAGCCAAAAAGAATATTATAAGATTAATTTGATTAGAAGTTATAAGCACGATTTGTACAGTATAGAAGTAAATAAGCTAGCTTTAAGTTGTGTGTATGATAAGAGATGTGTTTTAAAGAATGGGATAGATACTCTACCATGGGGACACTATAAGATAGAAGAGAAATAGTTTTAGATTGTAAGTTTTTAGATGTAAGTTTTAGATGTAAGTTTTTATGATTTTAAATGTCATAAAAGCATATGCGCAGTACAATTACCCAATCTCGCTTTATGCTATCCTTCTGTGTTAAAGTTCAATGGTCAGTGGCGGATATGTAATTTTTGGTAGTTAGGGGGTGGAGGGGAAAGTGCGCTAGTAGTTAGGTATACAATCTACTATAATGCGTGACAAAATGTATCTATTTTTAATAACAAGTTCGTTATGTCTGCGTACAGACACCCTGTAACCATCATCAAGCTGTACCCTGATATCCGTCTTCCCCAACACAGCGAAACTCATTTCGTTATCCAAATGACATTTTGACAAGCTATGTTTTTTTGCTTTTTTCAGGCAAATGTTTCAAGTCCCGTACACCAATTTTAGTCCACATATCTTCTCTACCGAACAAAATGCACGGAAAGCAAAATAGTTACACGACACCCACACATCCATTCCCACTTTTCGTACACGCTTTTACTGAAACGTCTATTGTACGTTCTATTTTTATCTTTGAACACTTGGTTTATGAATAGCTCTGGTCTTGATGGGCCTAATTCTTTTGCTGAAAGACGATCTAGATAATCTAGGTTTTTAGTTTGTAAGTATCTTACCTGATTCATCTCACACGAATTATGACACTACACAAATTAAGCACACTACTCACACTGACTCGGCCGGAATAAGCGCTCATAAGACCATAGAGTTTTTTCTTTTTTTTTAAGCCCGCTCGCCAGTGTCCGCGCTGTCTATTTCATTGTTAAGGGGGTGGCAGTTTCATTCGGTCGGGTGCAAGCAATCGCGAACACATTTCAAGGCAGGTTAAGGGTTGACATGTTATGAACAATTGTTAAGATGGGGGATAAAGAAAAGAAGAAAACTACTGCAACAGTAAACGACTACTAAATTTTTAACAGAAAACAGAGTGACCATTCTTTTGAATCCTGCCATCGTTGAAGATCAGTAGCGTGATATTCAGGGACGTATTTAACATTTTTGCCGCCTTCGAGCCATTGTAAAAATGCCGCCCCGTCAATAACAATAAATTAAATACCAGTATAGCAAGGGCGCCCATGTTGTGGTTTCCAAGGGAGGGCAAGTAAGTAGTATTCATAAAACCAGTTTGGGGCCACTTCCTCAAACCAGGCTTTTTTATATATGAAATCCCCCAGCATAGAATCTAATTATACACATCGAAAATTACATCTTCCCCCCACATTGACCCCATACATCTTCAATTTACTTTTATGATATATAACCATAAAAGAATTTTACACCTAAACTTACATCTAAAACTTACATCTAAACATTTCTTAAACTTTCTATTCTTCGCTTTTCTTTTTCTTGTCTCCCTTTGATATAACTATCCATTAGTTCTTTTAGCTTTGTTAGTAAATCTAATTTCCTTAAATCTATCGAATAATGACCCCAAGCTAGAGTATGTATCCCATCTTCTAATATGTATCTTTTATCATCGTAAGAGCTTAAAGCTAGCTTGTTTTCTTCTACTGAATATACATTATGTCTTTTACTCCTAATAGTATTTTGCATTTTATATAATTCATAATCTTTTAAGACACAATCTTCGTAATCTTTGAAAGTTATTTCTGATTTAACAATATTCGATTTTATTCCTTTTGCCTTTTTACAACATTTGTCTTTATCAAATTTACTTTTAAAGTCTTTATCTTCGAGGTCTATTTGAGGTGCTTGTATTGAATACATCTTTGATTTGAGACCTACAACTTTTCCTATGATTTCACCTTTCAGTTCATCTTTGAATTTTCCTAATACTTTCTTGTTAACTTCTTTTATCCCATATTTGTTATTATCTTTGTAATCAGATGTATCTAGATGCTCATACATAGCTTTCGTATCCTCATATACATCTTCTGTTTCTATATGTGCTATAACCGAGTCTGTGTCACTCATTAATAGTTTGACTTTATCTCCATATTTATTCTTCAACACATTGTAATAGAAATCATATAGACAAATTTTAGATATATCCAGAACAGACATCCCAACATAGATAGGCTTGTTAAAAGTAATTTTTGTCTTATACATATGAATAGCAGCTAGATCTTCGGAAAATATAGTTCTATCTTTAAAAGTAGGTTTAGCTATTAGTTTCTCTGCTAATTCTACATTATGTGCTAGTCTTATATCTACTCTCTTTCTTATGTTTTCCATAGTCTTTCCAAATACTGCATTATTCGCTAGTTTATAGAAGTCTTTTTCAAAATCATTCCTTGCATGCGACCTAAGTTCTGTATTTAATTCTATATATTTCTTTAACCAGCCTGATTGTTTAAATTCTAATATTTTATGTATCTTTTTAATTTTGAGACCTTGTGACACATAGAATTTTAAATTTTGATAATGTAATATATAGTTTTCTTTATCGTAAAGTGTTGTTAATAATTTTGGAAGTTTCTTGTTGTTTATATAATTTTCAGGAGCTAATGGCAAATCTGAATGTTTATTATGAAGTTCTTTTGGATACTCTAAATCGACTTCTAGTATATATCCAGTATTAGACTCATCGTCTGTCTCTAATATTTTATTTATCCAGTATTTATCATTTACACCATTAATAACCTTTTTCCATTCGAATTCTCCATAAGGCATATGATGATTCATAGCCCATCCATATTCGTTATTTGCATCCATGTACATTATGTAAGAACTTTTCTCTTTAGGATTATAATTTTCTAGATACTTATTATTAGCTACTGCATATCTATTTGAACATTGAGAAATTCCACCTCTTATACCTTTTTCTATAAAGAGCAGTTTATCATAATCAGTTAACAATTCTAATTTTTGTTGTGTCATCTTTAACATTGCATCCCAGAAGAAGCCTGGACTTGTGAAATACCATGCAGGATCTAATTTATATGTATTAAGAGCTGTATCTCTGAAGTTTTCAATAATGTCTGTTAATTGAAGTACATCTGTTTTGTTGTAGAATTGAGTATATTCTCTTAAGGTTTTTAAATTGAATATCTTACAGATTAATAGATGATGGTTATAATCCTCGTCACTTATATCTTCTCCTGTTAATCTATTCTTAAACTTGTCTCTAGATAGTGGAACAGGTTCATCTAGTTTTTCAGGTGAATCAGCATAATCATATGGATAGATACCTTTTCTTTTTACTAAATCAATTACATTTTTAGGAAAGAATTTTAATGTTTCTCTAAATTGTTCTGGTTTTAAATTTTTTGCTAATTCAGCTAGACTTCTTGATAAAAATCTAAACGAATCTACAAATCTTAATTGGATTGATCGTTCTTTATTTTCTTTATTCTTGTATTTTATCGTTTTGGAGAATGTAATATACTTTTCTTCTGTGTTAGGCATTATAGTTATCTTTTCTTCTAATTCTCCGCCTCCTAAACTTTTTATAAATAGATGTGTATCGTATCCAGATAAGTTATGAATGAACACAGGAATAAATCTTGGGTTTGTATATTTTATGTTACAATAAGAATGAGCAGCTCCTCTAAATTTTCCAGTTAAATGATCATGATCAGCAACTTTGGTTATACATGATTTTATATTGTTTATAGTCTTTTTCAATTCTTTAGTACATTCATCAAGTATAACTTCTATATCCTCCTTTTGCTCTTTTATATCTATTAATATGTCATCTATATCATCAATATCATCATCATCTTTTTTCATATACAATTCCTCTTCTAGATGTTTATAACCTTCTTCGATTTTCTTTTTTAAATAACTAGTTAAAATATTTAACCTATTTTCTTTTCTAATAAGCGTGGAAGTTCTTCAAAAGTTCTTTCACAAATATGACATTTTTCAGATGATTCATATATATTTCTTTCTTCTTCTGTAAGACGATTCATAAGTTTATAAGTATCATAAATCTTTGCAATTTTAATAGCTTCTTCTTTTAATTTTTCTACAAATACATCTGATACATTATCTCCTATATATTCTACTGGTTTGCTTTTATAAGAATCTAAAGTGCTTTTGACATAGTATGTAAAACTATTTGGTTTATGTTCTTGATATGCGTTTGAATAAGATCTTTCTGGATCAGGTTGGCATGTAATAATTTCCTTTAATAGTGATTCAAAGTCAGCAATAATTGTAAATGGAATTCTCAAAGATCGTTTATAATTAATAAATTCAAGTACCTTATTCCATTCTTTTGGTAAAACGATTTTTGCAGCTGAATATAATCCACAGTATTTTTCATGCTCTTTTAATAACTCTTCTGATTTAAAATGCTTAGCGAAACATCTTTCACATAGGAATCTTTTATGACCATCTTTAGTTATTTGATTGCCTACAAGCTTCCACAAGTCTTTAATCCAACAATAATGAGTTTTCACTTTTAAGATATAACAGATGAATATGTTTTTCTTTCTTTTCTTGTGCGATTCGAAGTGGAAAGATTGAATAGTTATTATCAAAACTAAATACACTAATGGAAATATCAGTTCTTTTTTCAAACTTGGCTATATCAGTGATTTGTACAGGAAATGGAATATCTTTAAAAACATCTTTAAACTTATCTTCATGTTTTTTATATGTAGAGATCCTGTCTCCATGTTGCCCATGTTTAACTGGATATAATGCAGATATGACTGAGTATAGGAAGCACTTTTGATCATTATTCTTTATATTAACACATCCTCTTCTCTTCTTAATCATGTATGGAAGTTCTATGTAAGAGGAACCTCTCATTGATACATACTTATTAATTCTTAATTCTAAAAAGTCTATAGAATGTAACATCCATCCAGATCCTTTACTTTGAAACTCTTCCATTTCTCTTATGAGTTTGTATGAAGCTTTTTTACAGAAGTCATCTAAATCTGTAAATTCGAGTATTATTTCATTTGAAGTTTTAAAATTATGTTCTTGTATCGTATTTTCTTTTTTAAATTTACAAATAAATGACATATTAACTTTAAGCGCATTGAAAAGTTTAAAACTGTCCTTGATTTTATTTTTAACAATCCTACTACTTGCACTTAAGAATTTCAAAGGATCTTTATATCCGTCAATGTTTTCTATTCTAAATGTCTGTAATCTATATTTCAATGTTGTTTCTTTCAATTCAACTTTTAGCTTAGGTCTTTTCGGTTTCGGTTCTTCAATTACTTCTTCTTTAAATGGGAATATATCTCTAATCTGCCTTCTGCTTTGTTCATCATCATATTGTTTAAGAAGGTTTATTAGTTCTGCTTTCTTAATCGGGAATATCTTTTGATTCCCTTTTCTTTACATTGTCGTCTTAACTCTATTACAGTAAATTTACTATAATCACTCATCTTATTTATTATATAGAAAATTCTACTACTCAATTTTTATCTTCGCCGAATTATTCCTATTCATTTTTTGTACTATTTTTAGTTCCATATATCCTAATACAACGCTTAACATTGTACACTCCTGACATTGTCTACATATTACGCGTTGTATTAGAACACGACTTTGATGAGAATACCCCATCAAAGTAACATATACACATATTAAAATTAAATCATTTTTGTAAACTTACTCATCATCAACATCATAATCATCACTACCATATTTATATTCATCATCACTATTCAAATCAGATGTTTTTTGTTGCATTATTAATAATTCTTTTTCCTTTAACAGTATTTGCTTCTCTACTAGTGCTGCTAAGAGTTTAAGATCATGATGAATAAGTTTAAGTCTATCATGTAATAAATCAAAATCTTTCTCCATATTTGTTATATAGAAAACCAACAAAAATGAAATAATTTCAAAAAATCTAAGAATAAAAACGAATATGACTAGTGCTAAGGAAATATTATCTTACAAACCTGTATTTGATTGTGTATGTAAATATTTAGATATTGGTGGTTATAATGATGAAGACAAAATAAATGTTAGCATCTCCATAGGTATGTTAGATCATTTGTTCAAGAAAGCCACTAAAGAAAACAACTCATTTCTTATACAAAACATTCTCTATGCAAATGTTATGAATTTGTCTGATGAGATATTAGATTCACTGACTGATGAACAATGGCTATCTATAGGCTATGATGATTATGAGGGGGAATATAACTATGATCACATTACAGAAGACTTCATACGTAAATATCTGCAGAAAGTTAATTTGAACGAAATATGTTTATGGAAAAAGTTATCGGAAGAGTTTATAAGAGAATTAGCTGATAAAGTTGATTGGGAGATTATTTCAGGAAGCCAAGACTTATCAGAAGACTTTATAAGAGAATTTGCAGATAGAGTTGATTGGAAAGAAGTATCGTATAACCAAAAGCTATCTGAAGAATTTATTAATGAGTTTATAGATAAAGTTGATTTTGATGCAATATCTTATGGAGGTAAACTCTCTGAAGCCTTTATACAAGAACATGCAGATAAAGTTTCTTGGGGACGCTTATCTGGAACTCAACAATTATCAGAAAACCTTATAAGAGATTACGCTGACAAAGTAGATTGGGAAATAATTTCAATATTTCAAAATTTAACAGAAGGATTTATTGCAGAGTTCAAAGACAGAGTTCATTGGCATAACATTTCAAATTTTCAACACCTCTCTGTAGAGTTTATATATTTATTTAGACATTATGTAGATTGGAGAGTTATAATAAGAAAATACCGTAATAATCCTGATTTAGGTGGTATATTGAATTTAGCATTCGATGTTACAGCAGATGGTTTGTTTAATGTTTAACTAATTACCTTTTATGACTATTATATCATAAAAGTCGTAACCTTAATTATTAGATATTAACCTTAATTATCTTTTATGATTATTATATCATAAAAGTTGTAACTTTAATTATCAGATATTAATCTTAATTATCAGATAATAACCTATCATATAAACAATCAATTTCTTTAATCAATTCTTCTTCTGATAGTGGCGTCCAAAACTCATTACCTTTACCTTTACGAATATCTAGTTCTTGTTGCATTAGATTAAATAGCGTAATACTGTTAGGATCTCTAAACTTTTCATATATTATTACATGATTAGGATATTTTTCTTCTGCTTCATTAAGAGGCTTATATAGACTTCTCTTTTGACATCTGATAGCATAATAAGAGAAAGGGTCATTACGTTTGTTCTTCTTGTATATGATTAGACAATTATCTTTTGAAATATCATCTGTATATGGTGCTGCGATTGTTTTAAGATGATTTATTTTCTTTTCTTGTTTCTCATTGTTTATACGTAATTCATTCATTTGTTGTTCTATTTCTTGTAGTCTTGTTTGAAGCTGATCGTTGTTAGTAAGGTATAGCTGTTGAAAGTTTTTAACGAAGTAATTGATAATTATTTGATTGCATTTAAGATAAAACTCTGGAGATAACCATCTAGATATATCTAGAATCAGTTCTTTACAAACATATGTTCCTCTTAATTCATTCCATATTTCTCCTTTGCCACCTGCTACTTTTCTAATAATTTCCACAGCTGATTTACCAGCGCTGGAAATGTATGCTATTAGTTCTTTAGATTCTTTATTTTGAAACCAATTTTTAAACTCTATACCACCATCTTGACACAGTTTAGTAACATTGAAGTATCCTGTACTCTTATCTATAATCAACTTGAAATCACCAAAAACACCATACCAATAATTACCCTTAATCTGCTCATAACAAATATCATTTAAACTATACGAATTATCCATAGTACTCATATTTATTATTTAAAAATAATTATTTATTTCATTTTTGATTAGCTTTTATGGTTATTATTCCATAAAAGACAAACATTTATATTTACACTACAACATTACTTTTATCTACCCAACTATTATGTGAATCATCAAAACCTAGCCATTTAACATATACTTTATCACCTTTCCTTCTTAACACCTTTTCCACCAAGTATTCATCCTTATGTTTCGTCTGTAATAGTTCTGGTTCGTAAAATCTACCTTGTACATCCTCTTCTTCTAAATCTTTAATTCTATATGTAGGCGGATTGGATGGAATAACTTCACTAATAACAAATACTTCTGTTGACCAATTAGGTGTATATCCTTTCTCAAATAACCCTTTCGACTTACTTATACGAACATGATCACCTAATTTGTATTTGGGCTTAACACGCTTATATTCTTTTTGATACACTTTCTTTAATATTGTACGCTCATTTTTCTTGTTAACTTCTATAGGTTTCAAACCAATTGTTCTATGAATTTGATGATTATACTCTTTAACTAGTGTTGGTAATGTATCTATCCATTTATAATTTCCTTGTGTTGTGAACCTTTTCCACATGTTTTGTTTAAGTGTTCGATTAAATCTCTCAACAACAGAAGCTTTCTTACCACTATAGGTTGAGTAATGATTAATCTTATTTTCCTCCATTAACTTCTTAAACTCTTTATTATAAAACTCTTTACCTTGATCAGTTTGTAAGTTATTAGGTTTTCTCGTTTTTAATATGGATTCAAATGCTTCTGTAACATTCTTACCACTCTTATCTTTAACGGGAACAGCAAACGCATATTTCGAGAACACATCTATAATCGTTAGCAGATACTTATAACCTTTATTTAATTTAGAAACACCTTTTAATACTCCACTATCCATTTCAACAAGATCAGCTTGCCAAAGATCATCAATACCTTTTATAACTATACTTAATCTGTCAAAGTTTTTTCTAGATGGTTTGTGAATTTCTTCTATAATGTCTTCTCTAACACCTTTACCTTCTTCTAGTCAATCGGGCTTTTTAACGAATTGAGTTTTAGTAACACCACATACAGAACAAATACCTTTCTTAACATATCTTCCATTCTTTGTTTGTTCAATTCTAATGGTATCTTTCTCCGTATCTGTTAACTTCTTACACTTAACACAATACATCATTATTTATTGTATAGAAAATCAACAAAAAAAATTTAAAATTCATCATTACCTAATACTTGATTCGTTTTCATCTTCTATTTCTACATACATAATAATCAATAATAACTTACCTTCTTTCAATTCAGAATCTTCAGATGGTCTAATTGCTAACTGATCATTTATATTAAAGTGTAATGGAAAACTTTCAACTAAAACGTCATTTAAAAATAAGTCTATAAGATGTTTATTAAAACTCGATTCTATATGCATTAACCTACTTTTATAAAGAAATTTGTAGGCAGCAGCTAAATTATGTACAAAAAAGACTGGTTTCCCAAGATCATCTTCTGCCAATCGACATGGAACTTCAACAATTTCTTTTCTTGCAAGTAAACTCTTTTTTCACTAATTCAAGCTGTTCTAATGTTACAACATCTTGTTTATCAATATCATTAGATACATTACCAAAAATATCCATATTTATTATATAGAAAACGTCTTTAGGAAAGCTCTCTTTCTATATACATCACAACAAACAATAATTGACCTTCTTCCATAGCTGAATTTTTATTTGGTTTAATCGTTATTATATCATTCTTCTTAAAACCAAAAGGTATATTTTCAATCAAAGTATCACCTAAATATATGTCTAAAAAGTATTTATCCAAACTTAATTCCATGTGCATTATTTTCCCATTATAGAGAAATTTGTAACCGTTAGAGAGATTAAATATTCTAAAGATTGGCTCCTTAACGTTTTTAGCTCTTAATCGATATAGTAGAGACATGGTTTCTTTTTGCATAATCAATCTAGTAGTATCCATCCTAATCTTTTGAAAATCTTCTTTCTTTATGTATGTGTCTTGTAACGTTTCTAATGCATCTTCAAATCGTTTTCTATCGTTCTCTAATTGGGTTTCTATTGATCTAAGTTGACTTACGCTAACAACATCATTTAAATTCTCCAACAATTTTAATTTTTCTTCACTAATATCAACATTATCTTTTCTATCTTTAACATAACCAAATATATCCATACTCATTTATTATACAGAAAATGTCCATCCTAGTTTTTCAAAACATTTCTTTAACATCTCTATTTGTTTAGATGAATGTTTAAAATCAATATCAACATGAACATCGTGCTCTTTTAACAAATAGTACAAAACACATTTTAAGTTAATAAACAATACTCTTTTCGGATACAGTTCTTTAAAGGTTTTGTATAAGTTTTCGAAGTCGTCTATGTGTTTCTTCCATATGTCGTAAGTTTAATGGTTTTTGATCGGTAAGGTGATGGTGTATTAAATAGACATCATCATAATATTTTGTGCATTTGTTTTTCTTTAGTACTTCTAGAACATCTTTTGTTGATATTAAATGTTTTGATATATCTCTAAATTCATCATTTAACACCCTGAACACCTCTTCAGGAATAATTCTATACTGTAAAGCTTGTAAACGAGATAACTGTAACTTAAATCTTTTTATAGTATCATACCATGGTTTTCTTGCGCAAGCTCTCATTCCTTCACAAGTACTGTAAACAAAACCATTCATTACAGAACAATTATCACAAATATATGTACTCCTACTTCTTGTTAATGACTTACTACCACAATTACTGCATTTTAATGGTCTAGAACTATAATTTTTCAACAACTCCTTTAAGGTAATTATTGGATATAACTTTACCAACTCTTCTTCCGTGTACAAAAATTTAGGTATTAACATTTTCCATAACTGAACAACTGTATATGCGTTGTTTCTATCTTTTAAGTCTATCTTACTAACATCCCGAAAATACCAATTAAAATTAAATCTAACTAGTGCATCTAGTTCATCCTCATGCTTCTCAAGATAATCTAAAAATCTATTGTGTATAGCTTCCATATTTATCTTAAAACAAAACTTTTATGAATATAAACCATAAAAGTACTTAAACTTAATAATATTTAATCATTTTTAATCATATACATAACATCACTAAAACAATACCCTTGATTTAGAAGATTTAAAACCTTAACACAAAGATGACCACATATAACTGAACTAAAGTCTTGCATTCGTTCGTCATTGTAAAATAAGTTTTCGATACCAAGATATTTTACTAGTTGTTTAGGAGGAACACCGCCATAAGAATCGAACACGTACTTTATGTTGTTATCTTTCCAATAGCATATCCAATGAGTACCAATGTTTTCTGATTTATCAAAGTTAACTACACCACATTCATTTATATAGGGTTTTTGTGGAAGTTCATCACTCATAAATACACCTCTAAATTGTTTTATCTTTAATTCTTTAACCAACCTCTCTATATCGAAGTTGGTCAATGGTTTTAGTTTTTTGACTTCTTTGGTTTACCTGCTCCCTGATTTTCTTCCATAGCCATATTGTGTCTTTTTTGTTCTTCAAGTTCTTGTTTATTCTTCTTAGCATCCAGTACAGTTTTAGTAATCGCTGCTGCACCACCTGCTAATGAGCCAACTGCTCCTAAAGCTGCTAAAATGGCTGAAATTGTAAAGATAAAACCACCCATATGCTCTTTCTTAATCTTTTTCATTTGTGCAGTAGTTAAAGTTAAATCCATTCCTTTACCTTCTTTAATTTTCTTGGCTTTATCGTTAAGTTGTTTCTTTGTTAATACATGATCAATATTTAAATCCTTTAGTTCGTTATAAGGAACACTAAACATACAACCTTTAATAGAACACATCTTCCTATTTATTTAAGAGAAAATCTTAGTTTGTAAAAATACAGTTGTTGTTGCTCCACCAAAATCAATTAAGGAATCATTCTCATCTGTTATCTCAAAATTGTCAACCTTGTCTTTGGATATAGGGAAAAATAATGGATAAGTAGGCTCGTAAATAATACTATGTTTGAACTCAGCATCTGTTTTAAATGATGTTAAAATTCCTGTTTCCCTATGTGTATATTCTGTATCTTTAACAAACATGCCATCTGCTATATTACAGTGAACATTTATAGTATCAAACGGATGAAACTTTGGCAACTTACTTCCAATATGTGTTTTGTTCTTTTCTAAAACTTCAAAAACATTAAACCCGAGGACAGTACCTATACTCCCAATTGTAACATCATTACTATCAGTTTCAATCTTAACTCTATTTCTTAAATGATCTTCTGATAATGTTATGTTGATGGATTGAGATTTTAAATATTCATTAAGTGATTTTAAATTATATTGACCTTCTGGTATAAAAACTTGTCTATTACCATATGAGAAACTGTTTTTTTCTGTTGTTATGTTTGGAGTTAGATATGTACTGTAAAACCCAACTAGTCCTATACTTAAATAGTTGCTACTGTTGTCTAATACGTAATGGAGTTTCTTCTTTAAAACAGAAGTATCACTCGTTAACTTAAATACCTTAGCCATTTATTATATAATAAACTAGCAGCGTTCACCCCGCTTCGCTGGGGTCACCCCGGAACGCAATAAACTTTGTTACTTAGATAATTTTTACTTTTTCGCTTTCAAGTGATATGATAAAAACCATAGAAGATTGGAGTAAATGTTAACATTATATCGCCTGTCATTTATGTTAACCCGCCGAGTGACACGGTCATGTGGGTTGCATATAAATACGGTTAGATTTAGCTATGATGAGCTAACAAAGGATTTGTACGTTATGGACACTTGAATGGTCAATTATCTCAAGACACTGGTAATTGAAAATTAAAGTGATATGATAAAAACCATCTAGGGTCCAAATCTTAATAACCCCCCAAAAATGAAAGAAATTGGTTCAGCCGTATTAGCGTGATGAGCTAACAAAGGATTTGTACGTTCTCTTTTATATATATAGATGAATGAGTTTGATTTACCTAGAGATATTCCAAGAGAGAAAGTAATCAAGTTAATAGAAGATGTTATTCAAAAGTTAGAATACAGTTTAAAGAAGAAAAAGAGAAAACTACGAATTGTTAAATATGCATACTACTCTTTGATCACGTTATCAGTCATACTTTCTGCAATAACTGGATTTATTAATATTTTTATACCTGTAACAATTTACTCAATATTAACAAGGTCTCTTGCAACTGGAAGTGCTATAATAACAGGTTTA
Source organism: Thermobia domestica (assembly GCF_964235325.1). Taxonomy (NCBI): domain Eukaryota; kingdom Metazoa; phylum Arthropoda; class Insecta; order Zygentoma; family Lepismatidae; genus Thermobia; species Thermobia domestica. The sequence goes on from NC_137456.1 coordinate 78,016, forward strand.
TCTTCTAAGTTAAACATAAGCAAAAGAAAAGACGAATATAAAACCATTGTCACTTGTATTAACTCATTTAAAGAACAGTTAGAGATGATAATAACATTAAATGGTGAAATGGATAACGAATATATAAAAGATACGTTGCTTAAGATCAGAGAACATCTTAAAGATATAAGATCATAAAAGAGTCGATTTTCTCTATAATAAATGAGTAAGAAAACTATTAATTGGGATGTAAAAGAGATGATAAAAGAAACAACAGTTAAGAAAAGAAATGGAGAGCTTATACCTGATGATATTCGATGCCTTATCGTGGGTTCATCGGGGTGTGGTAAGACGTTTTTGTTATTTAACTTCTTATTACAGCCAGGTTGGTTAAACAATAATTACTTCTATATATATTCTAAAAGCATGAATCAGCCAAAGTATGAGCAGTTAAAAGATCGATTTGAAAAGGCAGAACTAAAGTTTAAGAAACAAATAGCAACGTTCTTAAGCGGTAATGATTCTATTGTACCTATTGATGAATGTGAAAAATACTCTGTAGTAGTGTTTGACGATTACATTTTGGAAAATCAAGATACTGTTCGAAATTACTTTACAAGAGGTAGGCATAGACATTTAGACTGTTTCTATCTTGCACAAACATATTCAAAAGTACCTAAACAGCTTATAAGGGATAACGTTAACTTCCTATGCATATTCAGACAAGATGATACTAATCTTAAAGATGTGTATAATGAGTTTGTTGGAGGAGATATGTCTTATGATAAATTTAAAGAGATATGTTTAAAATGTTGGCAAGAAGATTATGGTTTTATAGTAATTGATATGACAAGGAAGGTAAACAATGGTAAGTATAGGAACAAGATAAAACACTTCTTAAACGTTTGATGTTTATTGACGTTTATTTATGTTCTTTGATGTTTATTAACGTTTATTTATGTTCTTTGACGTTTATTGACGTTTGTTCGTTTTCTATATAATAAATGGATGAGAAAGATATTAATAAGAATATCAAGTTAAAGGAGTTCTTGATAAAGGGCTTCAAATCTTGGAAGAAAGAAAGAGCAGGTATATATGATAAATTTAAAACACAAGAGCAACCTGTAATTGATGCTATTCAAAACTTGGGAAGTGAGATCAAAGAAGTAGCAGAACAAAATAAAAATCTAATAACTGAACTTGTTCCAGTTGTACATAAGACGGCTTCAATAGATCCTAGTCTACTAGAAACACCTAAAAAGATAACTTATGATAGTTCCCCAAGTAGTAGTGATACGCCTATAACGGGAGAAATAAAACAAATGAGAAAACAAATTAAAGACAAAGTTGAAGGAGTAGAGCTTTTAACAACAGCACAATCATTTGGTAAGATTGCAACGAAATATTATAGTAAAAGAAATGATAGTGTGTTTGGAATAAGAACTGTAGAAGAAGATGGAAAAATAATAAATAAAATAGGAAATTCTGAAGTTAAAGTGAATGGCGATGATTTGATAATTAATGGTAAAACTTATAAGGGAACAGAAGGTCTATGGGAATTGTTAACGATGAATACTAATAAAACCATTGAAGATTATGATGATGATGATTTTGAACAGTACAAGGAAATAATAATAGAATCAGATGCTGCCTTCCAAAAATATAATCGAGATAAAAAAGTAGCATCTAATAGAGGTTCTAAGAACATTAATATTATCAAGCCTATTTGGGATAATTATATTAAACCATCTTTACCTCCAACTCCTAAAAGGACTGGTGAAGGAATTAAACAATATACAGAGATACCTAAAGAATATATATGGATGGATGATGTGAGAAAGTTAATTGATCGGTTAATAGTTATAGATGGAGAAGAAAAGGCTGGTAATAATAACTTTTATAATGAGAAAGTAGGTATAGTGAATATGATTAATAATAAGCTTTCACAATTTATTCCTAATGATCCAAAAGGTATAGGTTACTTGATTAAGATCTTAAATACATTACCACCACGATTCTGGAATGATAAGAAGCTTGGAAAAGGATTAGTAAATGATTTGATTAATAAACTCCCATTTGAATTACATATTCCAGGTTTCAGATTTTGCGGGCCTGGGACTAAGCTTCAAGAAAGGTTAGAGAGAGGTGATCAAGGCATTAACCCATTAGATGAGGCTTGTAAAGAACACGATATATACTACAGAGACAATAAAGATACAGAGTCAAGACATATTGCAGATAAGGAACTAGAAAGTAAAGCATGGAAAAGAGCATTTAGTAGTGATGCGTCAATTGGTGAACGATTAGCTGCTTTTGGGGTTGGTACTGCTATGAATGCTAAGGTTAAGTTAGGATGGGGATTATAAGTTTTTAATTGTTATTATGTATGATTCTTTTATGGGTATATCCCATAAAAGCGTTGTTTCAAGATTTTCTGTATAATAGATGGATAGTGTTGAGAGTTTGAATGAAGCTAACAAAGATATTGAGTTTGATTTCGATGTGGGGGATGGCTTTATACATCCACACAAAGCAGATTGTCATATGACTTTTGAAGTTGTTGGTGCATCAGTCAGAGGAACATTTGGTGCAAATGATACTATAAAACTTGTAGATAACTTCTTACCATTCTTCTTTTCTCAAATTGAGGTTAGAAAGCATGGTGTTTTTATAGATAAGATTGAGCTACCAGGAATAACATCAAAAGCTATCGGAACATTAAAGATTTCCAAACCAGAAGTTGAATATCTAAAATAAGCAGGATTTGAAACAGATGATAAACTTGGCCTAAGAAAGGACTTTAGTGTTTTATATCCATTAAGATTAATTCCTGGCTTTTTAGTGATTATAAAGAGGTTATGTGGAAAGGTGGATTGAGAATAACATTTACAAAAGCTAACAACAATAACGATGTCTTGTATAAATGGACTGGATCAGGAGCAGGTGCAGCAGCTCCTCATGATGGAAAAATAACAATAAAAAGTATGGAGATAAGAATGCCTATTGTTGAATACGAATCTAATTATGAAAACAAGTTAAAGTTGAATATTCTTAAAGAACCTAAAATCATGTTTTCATTCCATACTTATCAATGTGTTCAAAAGACTGTTGTAGGTTCTTTCTTGGAGTATGATGTTACTACTCAATTTAATTCTAGACAATTCGATATGCCTGATTTCGTATTTGTAATGTTCCAAACTGATAGAAGTGGCAAACAAACAGCAGATGCAAGTAATTTTGCTCATTGTAAGGTAAAGAATATCTATCTTAAGAATGGAAGGAATGAGGTATTTCCAAAAGAATCAAGAAACTTAGATATTGCTAACAAGGATTATTTTAAGATGTACGAAGATTATACTGCATTTAAGAGAATAACATGTGGCAATATCGAAATGTACTATGATCCTAGAGTTTATAGATAACAGACCAATGTATGTGATTAATTGTAGTAAGAGGAAAAATGTATCGGTAAATGAGAGAACAAACATAAAGATAGTAGTAGATTTTGCAGAAGCTGTGGCTGCTAATACTATATGTTATGCGATTTTAATTGGACAAAAGAACTTTACATATGACCCTAAGAATGAGAAAGTAATAGAAGAGTTTTAGATAGTTAAATGTGTGTTTGTATTAAAGTTTTTCCATAAACAAAATTGATAAAAAATGATTAAATATTTTTTGGTGAAGATAAAAATTGAAGAGTGTTCGTTGATTTTTTATATAATAAATACGATGTCAAGTCATATTGAGCTTTTAAATAAACTTGGAAGTCTTGAACAAAAACAAGTTATTGGATTAAGAGAATTAGAATTAAATACAGAATATAAGATTGTGAAAATGGAAAAGATTAAAACTAAGTTTGGAAAGAGCATATTAATTGAGTGTGAGGAGTTCAAGGTTTTTCTTCCACCTAGATTTACAAAACACTTAACAGATAAAATGATTGATGAGATCGTTAAAGATGGAATAAAAATCAAATACACTGGTTTAAAAGATAATTATCCAACTGTTGAGTTCTGTATGTAAAATTTTTATGTAAATGTTTTCTGTATGTAAATGAGGATTGGTTTTATGAATTTCTCATAAAACGAGCATTTTCCTTATAATAAATAAACTATGGCTAATTATTTGAATAAAAAATGAGTTTAAAGCATTGAGATTCCTTCGCATAGATGAGTTAGAAAAAGGTAAAGCGTACGAGATAACATTATGGAAATTGATTCAAACACAGCGTTATGGTCAAAGAGTTTTAGTTCATTTAGATGAGAAATATAAGACGTTATTACCACAAAGATATAATGATGAAACTGAGCAAGTATTGAAAGATTTGAAAAAGTATAAGCTGTTTGTTAAGTATGAGGGTTTGAAAGATTTAGATAATAGTTATAAAATACATCAGTTTTACTTTAGAAATGAATCCAAAAAATAAAACCTGTAATTTTAATGTATAAGTGTTTTTATGATTTCATTATCAATATCCGAACTTGTAATTTTAAGTGTTTTTATAGTATCAGACTATAAAAAACTAAAACCTTTGGATATATAGAACATAATGTCATTTGAATTTTAAAGATACATATATAAATAAGGGATTTATTTGAATTTTTTGTAATTATATCCTTAGAGTTATGCAATTTATAAGACATTCAATAGATAGGAAATTTATTTGTCTATTGATTGTCGTTTGAGTTTTGAAAATCGGTTAATAAACAACGGAGATATAACAAATTCGGAATATTATCCTTAGAGGTATACAACCCACAATACATTCAAAAAATTTCAATTGGTTTCTCTATTTATTACCGTTTGAATTTTGAAAATCGGTTAATATTTGACGATGTTATAGTCAATTCAAAATTTCGGGAATTTTTTACGGGTTTATTTTTAAGTTTTCGGGAAAACGTTATTCTTTAAAAAAGTCTTAAAATCTTATTTGACCTATGATAGAATTTTTATTTTTTCGATTTGTTGAAATTTTGTAGAGATATTGAAAAACGGAAACATATTCTTTGGGTTATGTAACCATTTATGCATTTTAAAAAATTGGTTATGTTATTAGTATTCATTTACCGTTTGAATTTTTGAAATCGGTTAATTAGGGACCGAGGTATTAAATAATAACGTTATTTGGGGGTATGACTATCAGTGTTGCCAACTCATTTTTAACAATTATCATATTTATTAGTAATGGGGTGAATTCATCGCTATATGTTTTAAAGCGATATCTTGAAAAATTAAAATCCTGGAATGTTCCGAAAAAATATATGGAGTTGGAGACACTGCATGGTAAAAAGATCTAGTGAGAACAGCATGTGAGTTGTGAATTTCTTTCTTTTATTAGAGGAAATCATGTTGAGGAAATCATGTTGAGCTATATGTAAGTCATTCTCTCTCTTTCTTGCTGGAGGTGGAAGGATATAATGACGTGTATCAACGAACATCATAGTTATTACGTAGTCCCATGCGGTGGGATTATGTCATAGTTATTGCGTAGTCCCATCTCGCGGAATTACGTCATTAATAGCTCCATCTGGTGTCTACTGGCTGTGTGGGATGGTAATATGCATGCATGCTCCAGGCAATTTTTATATATGTCGCTGAGCAGGTTGTGTGTTAGTATGTAATTGAATTGCTGTTCGTGTTGTGGTGTTCAAATGTTAGTACTGGAATCGTTCAAAATGAATTAGTCACAGATCATCTGCTCCGGAGTAGATGTAATATTTGTATGTATCCCTTCTCATTGAGTTTTTAAAGCTAATTATTAACGGATTTTCATGATTTAAGTGTCAACTGAAAGCTTATAAACTGGAGATTAAGATGAAGTTTTTAGATGTAAGTTTAGGTGTAAAATTCTTTTATGGTTATATATATCATAAAAGTAGATTGAAGATGTATGAGGTCAATGTGGGGGGAAGATGTAATTTTCGATGTGTATAATTAGATTCTATGCTGGGGGATTTCATATATAAAAAAGCCTGGTTTGAGGAAGTGGCCCCAAACTGGTTTTATGAATACTACTCAAGTATAAGCGACGTTTCAAAAATAGTTTCAAATTTTGCTGTAACTAATGTAAAAATTCTATTGGATTTTCAATAGTTTGAAGTACAATTTCCTCTGGGGGCAAGCGCCCCACCTTGTTCCCCCTGATGGGCGCCCTTGCAGTATAGAAATTCTGAGACAGTTGCTGATTATGAAACCAAGTTCATGAGATCAGCCAAGTTCAAGAACAATAATACAACATTGAAACATTCAATTTCTTGCGTTGGCGGCTCGGTTGATGTTTGAAAACTGTAGGTAATTCTGGAAGTTTATCAACAATGGAAATGTTTTAAAATTACGATAAAAGAATAAGGTGTCAACAATACGAGAGCGGAAATAATTTATGTAAATTAATAACTAGAATGTTAATTACTTACTTCTTGCGAAGCAGATTTATTTATTTTTTTGATATTTACAAATGCAATAATCCCGTGTCATATCACCATAACTAAGCATAATAAATAAATACCTGAAATTTCCAAAGCTGGTACTAAAAAAAATGATCTCAGAAAACTCGCCGTCCCAGACCATGACCCATGTTGGCCCCATGTGTAAACACGCCCCTGATTGATATTTTGGGTAACGAATCATTTATTTGTTTTCAACAACAATTTGTTTCAACTACTATATGTCCATTTCCTTCAATTATGTGTGGTTTCTTAATTACTTTTCTGGGAAACATTATATACGTAAAGTGTAGCTAACTATTTGAAAATACGATTGCAGATGCCGATTGGTAACTTATGCGTGTAAATTTTAGGTCAATGTATTGTAAATTAACTGCACCATGGTGGCAACCCTTAATATGTCATTCGCTACACCCCCTTTTTCATCCCCAAATTCTGAAAATGGCTTGACCCACCTTCCCCTTCCCCCCCTTTCGTTCCGCTCTGTACAGAGTTGAGTTTCCTTGTCGCGACCTTCTTACCGCTGTATGTTCCATAAGACAGAGCATAGCGCCTCATGCGACAGGTCTCAACATTACTGTGCCCATTTTCAATGGACATAGCCATAAGATCGCCTGCCACCTCTGATGATAGGGCTATTGTCAAAGCATAGAATTGTAAGTCCGCAGCCAAAAAACAACCGTCGCTGTTTCGTCTATCCTACGAGAGCGCATAACCACAGCCTCCTTCACTCGCAAACACGGCTGTGGCGGAACAAATCCAAACATTACAAAAGAAAAAAAGGAAAAGAAAGAAAGAAAAAAGTTTCTGTTAATGTATTAGTACTGATTTAATAATTGCAGTTCTATTTAGATCATGAATGGCAGGGCACGTGACCGGGTGCCCCTTAAACAGATCCGCCGCTGCTATAATCACAATGTGATTACAAAGCATATGTACAATGAGCTAAACATTAAGTGACCACATGAAGCGGTAATAAAAAGGTTGAGTACACTACCAAAAGGAGTAAGGGTACCGTGTGATAAAAACTTAGAACGTCAACAGAGTGTGTATTCATGGACACCATCACAGAGACCGCGCCTAAAGGTCTGTGTTCGATTCCTGTCGAAAGAATCGGGTTGTAACATCAAGTGTGGAGGGCCACTGGTTCGAGTCGGTACGACGTTTTCGACACCACGTGATATGTGAGCCTGGGGAGAGGGGGTCGGTATCACGTTGTGTGTGCTTAGGACCACTAGGGTGAGACTAGGTTTCGGCACCACATTGTGTGCCTATGCTACTGAGGCTTACCTGGGCTCAGAGGCACAGCGCACACTAAACGCTCTTTTCCAGATGAGATTTCCATACCTACAAATCTAGAACGTATCCTCATGTTTATTTTAAGAGGCAGATTATTAGAGTAAATGAAAGGTACACAAATTTCGTGGAGGAAATTGTGATCCAAAGGAAACATTAATTAATAGCAAAGGTAATATGTGAGGCTCAATGCGAGTACCTTTGTTTACTAAAATGAATCTAATTTGGAATTTAGTTTCTAGACAAATTTTGATTAGTGTCGGACTGAAAACATCACCTAGCCTAAATCAGATATTCAGACGGGAGAGCAGAGTTATAGGCATTTGTAAAGAAACCGCAATAGATTCAGATTTATGTCAATGAATGCTTACTACTTACGGACTTAAAGTTTTCCATTCCAGTCCGCCGTAATTGGCACCAACACTCACACAAAAACTTTACTGCTACATAGTTTGTAGAAATTGTTCGGTGGCACTTGTTTAGTCTTGTTTATTTATTTATTTTATTTATTTATTTCTTATTTAAAATGGCGGAGTTAAGGCATAATCTTTTCTTCCACTCAACCATTTAGATGAATGGCCATAAAGTCCATAAGTCCATAAAGATGAATGGAAAGTCCTCTAATTCATTGGGCATCAAAATTGCTGGAATTTCAATCCTGTGCGGTGACCAATAAGGAGTCGGGATCCCAGCATCGTAGTCGGCTAGCAATCGTCTTTTCCCTTCTCTTCTGTGAGGGCGATGTTTTTCGGCGGCTTCCCTCTTTTTGGGAGGACGTCGAGGGTATTTTCTAAATACTCTGAAGGATCCAAAGAATTGTAAAACAGTCTTTTTACGTATTGAATATCTTCTTCCTCATATTAAATTTGTCTTTCGATGATTAAGTTAAACAAATAGGATGAGCTCGCACACGGAGATCTTGCGCGACACACTTTTGGAGGAAGAAAGATTAATGTTACAAATCGTTGGTCATATTTGTAGCTTCGTATGGCGTTCTTCGAGCGATGAAGCGTTAATATCTCAGCAAATCGATTTCCTGGCGATGAGAAAGGTATCCTCAATGCATTTCTATCTTAGGTTTGCAGTTTCGTTGATTTTATTTTTCAATCTTCTGCTCTGTCTGCATGTCTGTTTCCCGGCTAATGTTGAAGGCCGATTAAATGAAGTAAGAAACGTAATCGTTTCTATGCAATGAAAATTAATTTGGAATAGTCGCGTTTATCTCCGATTATTTCCTTTTTATTCGTTCTTATTTATTTTTGCATTCTTTCTGTAAATTAGAAATTAGATGAGTTTTACGATACTATAAATTATTAAGCTTTATAAAAGTAGAGGGAAAAAGGAAACCAATCTAGCATATTTTACAATTAACTTCTTTTTTATTTTTAATCGAAGTCTGTGCAAACCATTAAAACATTTCGAAATTACAAATGAAATTGTTATTTATATACAAAAGTAAATTAAACAAACGATGGGGCAATTTATGGTTTAATCAAATATGATGGTGGTTGCTATGATTTACAAGAAAGCAATTTTCTGTTGGCACTGGCATCGAAACTATTTGTGTGCAAAGAAGAATTTCGCATAAGTATTTACCTGATTTCTTATTATAGTTCACTAATAATTAAACTATTATATATGCGTGTAGAAGAGGTTTACGTCGACCTTTGGAAATATTACGGAAACAATCACTACACATATCTATCTAGTTCAATTGCACATACGCGTATGCTGATGAACTAAATAACTGAACGTGTTTCAAACACTGAAGTAGCAACACTGAATGCTAAAATTATGGTATAGAGACCATGACGACATCTCATGAGAAGTAGGTAAACTAGAACTGGGACTGGGAACAAAACGACTCTGCATAAGGCCCTGTAAGTCTAGTTGAGTCACGTTGTATGTGGATGGTAGCGACATCCAACAGCGTAGCAGATTAGCGTTGCCTTGACGCAAACCATTTCTGAATGTGCCCACTTCATTGCAAATTCAAATAATTTAGATGGTACTGGCACTCTGCGTCTAGGAGACCCTCTCCCAGTGAGCTTGTTTGTAATTTCAGTCCGGTTTCTTTCTCTGCTTTTGTGTGTGTAAATGTGAGTGTGTGTGTATGTGTAAGATAGAGAGAGGCAGAGAGAGAATTTGAATTATAAATACCTTTAATTGTTAAATATGTTGTATTATAGTTATCCATTTACGTTCACTTTGTACGCGAAACAAATATATTATGCTCAAATAATCTTTGAATAATTGGGAATTCTTAAATAAAAACAGTTCACGTGATGTTTTTGTTACTAAACTAACCTAACTGAACCGAACCTAACCTAACCAAAGCTAAACTAACCGAACCCCTCACCTAACCTAAACCCTAACCTAACCTAACCTACCCTACCCTAACCTACCCTGACCTAACCCTAACCTATCCTAACCTAATCTAAGCTATATAAATGCTTAAAATTTTCTTTGCTCTTGAGAAGTAAAGCAATACAATTAGTAATAATGTGTGTGTTTGTTGGAAGTAGCATAATTTGCATCCATTGTTATTTGGGTGTATTTCTGTGTATTTTTTAGAAACATCTTTTTGCTTTACGTTCCATGCTTATTCCGGCTATGCTGAACGAGCCGCTGATGATGATAAATGAATGCAGTTGCGGAATAAAGAAAGTGGGAGGTCATCAGAAAACGAACACTGTGTTTGTCCATCACAAAGTCCACTTACTGCGAGTTTGGATGAAAACAGGGACCTCACACACCACTGAGCCATCGTGACACCGTGTTGCCAGAGTGTACGATACGTATCAAAACACGATAATTTTGTGCTCCAGTTGATAGAAAATAATAATTATCAAACATACGATAATTTTAGAATTGGATAGAATATATTTTTATCCATTGGTATTTTCTTTGTGCAAAAGGAAGAACAGTTGTTTGTGCGGAGATAGACAGGGGGGGGACCCACCTTTAAAACGAAAGAGCAAACAGAATGACACTTTTCTTTTTGAATCCCTAACCGCTTCAGCGGACAAATTTCACGTCAGAAAGATGACCATAAAATCACAATGAAACTCGCTTGTCTTTTTGGTGGGCAAGGGGAACAAGTGTAGCATTGTTCTTCCTTCTCTGTACCTGTACACAAGGAACAGAGAGCAGGCTTTCTGGTAAATCCACCGCCCGCTGGAGTCACCCGTCTCTCGCTCTCTATAGAGGATGGAGCGGGTGGTGGGCAAATCCAACAGAATAGCGGTACACCAAATATTGCGAATTGACGATCCTAACTGCTTTTTCAGTTTTCCCTCCCATTATACAGCTTTACGAGTCATATGTAGAGAGCAGAGAGGGAAAAAAGAATGCTAATACCAAATGTTCATGTAGTCATGGTGGGAATACCTAATTCGAAAAACAGAGTTCTTTTTATTTTCCGCCTTATTTCTCCAACTTGAAAAGATGAATGTGAAGGAAAGGGAACTATTTTAGGTAGTAAACCAATAACAAAGAACGTTTGTTCAATACGTGCTTTAGTAAGGAAAATAAATAACCTGTTGAAAGAAAAGGATTGGTCAGACGACGCCATATAAAATATCAGAAAAAAAACTTTTCCAATCAGCCCCAACATATGCTTAAAATTATTGTAGACTGTGTAGTGCATTGTTGTATCGTTATATTAGAAGAACGTAGTTCTCTAGCTCTTCTCGTGGCGTTTATTACATATTTTACAGTGCTAAATCGAACGTCGTAGTGTCATTGTAACATCGGGCTTACAATAAAATATTGAATGTGTTTTGTGAATGTGCGTTTTCTCTCTCGCGCGAGTGTGTTTGCATAAACTCTTTGCTTTCAAGGATGGAGAGGAAACGAGGAGCTTGTGAAAGCAGATGTAGTACACCTAAAAGAAAAAGCGGTTACGGTGGGAATCTTCTACTAAAATAGAACATCGCACTTAACATTACAAAAAACAGTGGGAAAGTGTGGCGGAATTCAAAGGTTGGCTTACTGCTGTCAAAGACGATACAACGAAAGCTAGGTGTACAGTTTGTAATTATGAATGTTTAGCAGAACTGACCGTGATTAAAAACCACGCTAAAGAGAAGAAACATCTCGAACGTAAGCGTACGGTTTCGTTTCAAAGAAGTGTCACTACTTGTTTTCGTGAATCAAATGAAGAAGCCAATCTGGACAAAAAGATAAAATCCGCAGAAATCAGACTCAGTGCTTTTATTGCCGAGCTTAATTTACCCTTTCGTGTGTCAGACCATGTAGCGTCAGTTAATAAAGTATGTTACCCGGATCCTAAAATTGCCCAAGGCGTAACATTAGGAAGAACAAAGGCGACTTCTATTATTAAAATGTATTAACTAAAGGAGGTAGTGAAAAACTAAATGGTGTTCTTACGCGGAACAAATTTTGTATACTAATAGTTGAATCTACAGATGTAAGTGCTGTAAAGATTCTCTGTATTTGTGTCCGATAATGGAGTTTTGACTAAGTTTTGGAAACTATTGCAAGTGTTTCCCACGAGTAAAACTGCGGTTGGAGCCACAGCCCAACATCTGTTCGAACTAATAACTACAGCTTTCAATGAGGACAATATTCCTGTCGAAAATAGAGTTGGTTTCGGTAGTGATGTTTGTAACACTATGATGGGTGGAGATAATTCTGTATCTCAGAAATTGAAACAACTTCTAACTGGTATAGTTATCCAGAAATGTATATGTCATTCTTTACATCTCTGTGCTAGTGAAGCTTGGTAAATGCTACCTATTTGATGCGAACACCTTGTGCGAAATATTTACGCTTACTTTTCGCACAGTAGTAAAAGGCAAGCAGAGTTTCGTGATTTCCAAGATTTTTGCAGGGTCGAACCACACAAACTGCTGCGACCATCACAGACTCGTTGGCTGTCACTTGTTAACGTTGTCACGCGCATTGTTGAACAGTGGCCAGCTCTTCAGTTGCACTTTTCTGCATCCTTATTAAGTGACAAACTTGAAACAGGGAAAGTTATATTTGATACCATGAATGATCTTGATGAAGAGCTGTACTTTCTATTTCTGCAGTGGGTACTTCCGAAATTCTCCAAATTAAATGAGTTGTTTCAAAGTGATAAGTCGCTTGTGACAGTTGTTCACCAGAAGATATATGGCGCTTATAAAGAGTTCCTTTACATTTACATGAAGAGGGACTATATCGAAAGAACGGACATAGAAAAAATTGACACCGAAAACGAAGACGTATTTTCTACCCTGCCAACATATATTTGGGGGTGAAAGTACATCAAAAAATCAATTGCCACACATCAAACAACATGCTGAACAACCAACAGCTAGATACTTTTAGGCGTCGATGTCCCGACTTCGTATTATTGTATTACAAACCATAATCATTGCATGGTCAAGTGGGAGACAAAGCATGATTAGCCTTAACTTCGCCGTGTAAAATAAGACTAAATAAATAAATAAGACTTTGTAATTGTTGCTTGTAAAGAACTTAAAAAACGATTTGATTTTGGGCAGAACTCGCTCTTTGTGAAAATGTTCATTTTACATCCGTCAAGTCTTTCTCGCAAGGGAAAATGAGAGCAGCTTCACTAGCCCCCCTTGCTTCTTTGGTGCCAGGAATTTTACCTCCAACTGATATAAAAACTCTGCAGCTCCTAGATGACCAGTGGCGTAGGATGGCTTTTACTACTTTTCCGTCCGATATGATTACCTTAGAGCCCGAAGAGTTCTATGTGAATTTAGGTGAATTCGAAAGTCTTGATGGAACACGTGAATTTAAAGAACTATCGCGCTTGCCTTGAAGTTCTGGCATTGCCCCATGCAAATGCAGCTTGTGAAAGAGTTTTCTTTAAAGTAAATTTAGTGAAAACCAAAACAAGAAACAAACTTATATCAGAGACAATAACATCAGTTAGTAGCTTCGCATGGGGATTGTTCTGCATTCTCTCCTTCGGAAGCAATGCTCTCTTATATGAATTCTGCGAACTTGTACAAAAATGGATCTCCAGTTAGTGGGTCACAAAATTCGAACCAGTTGCAAGAAAGTGAACTGGAGGAAGTGGCTTTCGAAGAAATTAACTGAATAATCTTGGTGCTGTATATAGTGTACATATTTTTATTAAAAAAAAAAAAACAGTTATTATTTTTAGTTTAACACATCAGATATATTGAAACAAGTATTGTTCATCAACTTCTGGACAATGTCATTGACATCTTACAAGGTACGTATAGATAATTTATTTTTCCTTTGTCGATGTTAATAAAATTATATAACATTCATGTCTTTACATTTATGCTGTACTTTGATGGAAACAGAGTATGCAGTGAGAAAACACACACACATATATACATACATATGTGTGTCCTCACGGCATTGTCAAGGCTCTATATTTGTATTTTACATTAAAAGTTGCAACCGGGTGTTTCTCGCTGCCGTATTCGGTTGCCCGATCATCACCCTTGTTCTTCGCGCGCACAGTCATTCGAAGATCTAAAAACATACTCTGTACACAAACAGTTTATGGTTGTGAACTCGGAAAGCCTGGTACTTCTGCTTGTCAAGGTCAAAAGGTGGGAGAAAAAAGGATGTGTAGAATGTAAAGAGGGTGCAACAGTGGCTGATACTTGTAAAAAACATATTCATGTGTAGTTCGTGCACGTTCCGCCTGTAGCGCTACTGTGGCACAACGTATATTGTAACTGTATAACTCTTGTTCACCGCTTGTAGGTCTATTGGCGTAAGTGACGACCGAAACTATGTTGTCAGCTCTGACTGCGATAAGGCCCTGCTGTGCTGCTTTTGCTTTTCTTTTTTGTCCGTTGTCATTTGTAAGACGCCAAGCATATTGATTTTGCTTGTTGCACGCGACGAACGGGTTCCTGCGGAGCGAAGTATTTAAGAAGTTAACTACATATTCTTGTTTTGGGATAGAAATATGACAAGCACTTTGAATTATAATACGGTTTTAAATTGGTTAACTGTTGAAAAAAAACACGAAAATAAAGTTGTAAATGTATATTAGTCGAGGATGTAGCTACTGACAGTGTTGCAGGCACGTAGCCAGGATTTAGTGAAGGAGGGGGGGGGGTCCGTGACATGAAATACTGTGGTCATCACAAAAGGGGCTCGATCACTAAACTATTTTACTGGAACATATATTGGTTCGTTTAGCCAGGATTTCGTGACGCTGGGGGTGGGGGTGGGGGGTGACATGAAATTCTGAAAGCCCAGTACCGCGATCAATCTAAACTACTTTAGTATCAACATATATTGGTTTGTTAGGACAATAAAATGAGGATATGTTGGCAAGTATTTTAATAACAAACTATGAAGAATAATAAAAAAAGTATTGAAAAAGATTTTGCAATATTTACGTTCTTCTGCTGTTTATTCAAATATAACAATTTTCCTTTCGTTATGATCTCAATTATTATAAACAGTACATACTGAATACTGTCTTGTAAACTATCTTCTAATATAAATAAAATAAAGAGTTTGTTTGTGTGTTTGTCTGTCTGTGTGCGGCCAGGGGACCAGACGAGTGGACCGAGAGTTACCAAATTTTGGTCAGGGGTACCTTCGCCCAGGCCCCAGATCAAGACGAAGCGTTTTTTTTTTCAAATTTCGAAACAGTGGGGTCTCAGAGGCGTTTACCGGAACCGGCTTGGGAACCAAACAAATTGACCGAGAGTTACCAAATTTTAGTCACGAATACCTTGGTCCAGGCTCCAGACCAGAGTTAAACGTTTTTGTCGAAATTCGAACCAGGGGGTCTCAGGGGGGCGTTTACCGGGACATGTAAAAGTAGTAGAAAATGACCGATATTTATTTATTTATTTATTTAACAATCACCAGATGCAGTTCAGAGGCCATTTTACATTGAATATCCAACAACATTAACAATGGAAAGGATTTGTGAAGGTATCGCCCAGGTAGGATTGAGGGAAACCCTGGAAAACTTCAGTCAGGATGGTAGGCAGCGGCATTCGAAGCCACGACTTCTCGAATGCGAAACCAACGCTCTACCACTTGAGCTATTAGTGTCGAATTCATATTTTCGCGGTCGCTGAAATCAATGGTGAAACTCCAGTCGCATTAACTTCCAAATTCACGCTATTCGGCTCCGGGCCGGGTTCACCAGAGGGGGGGGGAGATACCAAGACATATAAAAGTAATCCAAAATGACCGATATTAGTGTCAAATCCATAGTTTTCGCGGTCGCTGAAATTAATGGTGACACTTTCATTAGCGATGACTTGCAAGTATGCGGGCCGGGAGTCAGCGGGGGGTGGATACCGAGATGTAAAAAATAGCCCAAAATGATCGATATTAGTATCAAATCTATAGTTTTCGCGGTCGCTAACATCAATGGTGATACTCCCACAGGCGTTGACTTCCAAATACAGTCCCTGTGCGAAGCATGTGTATATTCAACTAGTTTTAAAATATATGCATTCCTTTCTCTGTTGAATCAAATGCTAACAGAACTTTCTTTCAACATTTTATTATTATTATTATTCCATCAACTACTGTCGGTTCCAAATAACAGGTTAAAGGAACAACAGAAAATTGTCCTTGAGATAACATGTTTGATATTGCAAGGATGCGATGACGAAAAGTTATGATTAAAAATGTCCACGCTGTTACACAATGGCACTTACGCTTTCGAAAGCTTGAAATCTCCCTGACTAGTAGCAGGAATTCTGAGAATTCCATAACTTTTCTTGATTTTTCAAATTCCCTGACTCTTCCAGAATACCTCGCTTACCTCGCCACCATATTGCAAGTAATACAAATCTCTTTATAAGAAAGAGTAAGCTAAAGCTTCCTGTAGTTTTCTTTTTAATTTTTAACGCTGATCCTTCTTTTTGTCATTTCATTTTGTTTTATCCTTCCTTAATTTTTTCATTTCTGGTCTCGAAGGGGGGTCCGGACCCCCCAGATCCCCCCTTGGCTACGTGCCTGAGTGTTGATTACAGATTTTCTCGTGGAAGAATTTCATTACACTATAGGTGAAAAGCAGTACTGCATACATGTAATTCATATTGAACACGATAAGAGACATTGTTCATTTCAGATTTTCCAGTACGGGGGGATTGAATAAACGATGGGTGAATATAGTACTATGAACATTTCTGGTAACTCAGATTGAGCACGCCCGGGAAATGCCCTAGAGGGAATTTCGAAGCTCTAGACCCAAGAGCCACCTTTATAATCATCACTGACTGCCATTTCAATAATGTGTTTTATGGTCTTATGTCCGTGTTCCCATCCTTTCCCTGATGGGAACACTGGATACTTGATACTTTTTCTATTGCAAATTTTTGTGCTAGTTTTCTGTCGAAACCTTGAGTTTTGTACTCTCATTGGTTTCGAGTTAGTTAATTATTTAAGTTTAGGATTCTGCATCGAGGTTATATGAGACGTAGACTCAAAGATTATGATGAAACTCAAACACAGTAATCGTCCAAATTTTGTAAGAGACTCCCACTGGGAATCGAACGTGTGACTACGTGCACGAAAGGCGCGCGTGCTAGCTACTAGAACACCGGAAATGGCGTCACCATTTTTGAGTCTCTTAAAATTAAAAATTAATTTACATCTTAAAAGTTGTGTGTACTTGCAATATAAGAAACAAACATAAATTAAAGTTATAAGAAAATCTTAACAAAATCTTTAAAAACGCTTAAGAATATGTTGAAAAGGCCAGAAATCTCTCACTCTCTCTCCCTCCCATGTCGTGGTGCTATTTAAAAGGTATACTTTAAAAATAATAATAATAATAAACTCTACAGTCGCCCCTACAACTTTCGATGGCAAATAGTCTAGTTTTTATTAATGCAGAAGTTTACATTAATTAAATTCAAAAGTTGCATTCTAACTTCTTTTTAAATTTTATCAAAAGTACCACTATTCGTCTTAACACTAATGAGAACTATGGATTCGCCTTTAATATCCATCATTTTCGATTGCTTTTAAAATGTCACTCTTCCCGATTCTTCATAGATGAACTTGAACGGCATGGAAACAGTCATTATCCATATCAGCGACTGACCCGAAAACTATGGATTCAACACTAATATCGATCATTTCAATTATTTTTAAAATGTCAGCTCTCCCATCCCCACTCCTTGGGATGCTAGGGGTTCCTTACCCTCCCGAGTATTTCTTTCCAGATTGTAAGACATATATATATCAAGTTTAGTTGGAATTAAACCAAGTGTTACATAATTATGTAGGAAAAAAAGTTTTAAAATTAATGGAGGTGACTCTTGAACTGGAAGTGACAGATATCGACGACTTCCGGTTTAAGATTGATCACTGTAGAACAAAAGACGTTAGTAGAAAGCTAGAAACTGTTTCTGAAAATCGATTAAGCGTCCTAAGAATGCATATTATCTCTGTTCTTAACCTACAACTAAAACAGGAAGTGGTAGCGATTAACTATTTCCTGTTTTTAACGTTGATTACTATGGAAGAAAAACTGTAATAGATAACAAAACGCTGTTTTCCATAATCGATTAACCGTCCGTTCTTATCTCCATTCTTAACCCTATACTAAAACCGGAGGTGGTAGACATCAACCCTTTCCGGTTTTAACGTTGATCACTGCAGAGCAGAAACCGTAACCCGGTTTTCTACAATCGACTAAGAATAAACTTCATCTTCATCCTTTACCCTCTACTAAAACTGGAACTGGTAGATATCAACCTCTATACGGAAGTAGGTAGCAAGACGCAGTTTCCTGCAATCAGTTAAGCATCCCAAGAATATAATTGTGTCACCAATCCAATCCCTCTACTAACACCGGAAGTGGTATAAATCTACTATCACTTCCTATTTCATTATTAATTAAGAAAATACTGTGTGAGCCTCCTTAATGTCTCACAATCAAAAACGCTGAAATATGTATCTAATTATTGGGATTAGAGAGTAAGATTTATAATAATATTGTACAGTTAGTGCTTTGGTCTATCTCGTCGGTTACTCCGCACGAAACTCTTGAACGAAACTGAATTTAACTTATGTTTTTTGCAATTGATAGCTAGAGTAATTATCTCGAAAGAGTTCATTAGTAGAGGATCATAAACCAGAAGGTTGTGGATCAGAAACCAGGAGTGGTAGAAATCAACCATTTTTGCTTTTAACGTTGATCCTGTAAACCAAAAAGGGTAATAGATAGCAAGAAACGGTTTCCGGCAGTCGATTTAGCATCCCAATAGTACCTTTCAACTCCATCCTTAATACTGTATTGATATAGAAAGTGGCAGAAATAAACAAGTTCCCGCTCTAACATTGAATGAGAAAAACGGTAATATATAGCGAGAAGCAGTTTTGGAAATCGACTAAAAGATTCCAAGTACACCTTTCATTTCTATTCGTAACACTTTGATAAAACTAGAACCGGTAGAAATCAAGAATTTTCGGTTTACTTTTCATTACTGTGGAGCAAAAGCTGTAATAGATAGCGAGAAGCTGTTTTCGACAATCGACGGAGCATCTCAAGAATACATTTTGTCTATCCATAACACTCTAATAAAATCAGAAGTGACAGGGTGTCTACTAAAATTCCAAAATAAAATTTCATGACCTTTCTTTAACAAACCATTAAATTTAGTAACATTCTCAAAAGCGAATTTGGGTGCGACTTGGCCCAATTTTCACGCACGTGATAGAAGCGTGCTTTACTTGTGATTTGGTAGCGTCTAAAACCATAGACGTTTTTGGTGGTGAATTTTGACATTTTATAGAACAACATTTAAAAGTATGTACTTATATTTGTACAGATAAAATGAATCGTGACCCAAAAGCAAAATTTCTTGACTTTCAAACGTAATTATTACAAATCAACCACTTCCGGTGTTAACGTTCATCGTTGTTCAGTTTTGTTGAAGAAATCTTGACCACTCACCCTGCTATGAAAGATGATATTCCTGCAACCGCAAAAGGAAATTATAATGCTGTGGCTCTAAATAAACTTCTTAATCGACCAAACAAAATTCACATTTATTTGATTTAATTCTAACTGTAGGTAGGACCACAGGCCTTTTCAAAGAGAGGTGAGTGGCAAAGTTTTCTTGAACAAGACTGTATATGACAAACTGCAATAGATAGGCACGGTTTGTATTCGATTAAGCGTCCCTAGAATATATTCCATCTCCACTCTAATCACTAGTAAATAACACTAAGTGGTAGATATCTAATACAACTTCTGGTTTCAATTTTAATTGAAAAATATTGGGTGGTTCTGTTTACTGTCTTTAAGAGATTTTGTTTTAAATGAGAAGTTCTAAAGCCAAATTTCATGTTTGTAACTTTCAGAGATTCTGAGATACCGATATGCTATTATACGAGTAATAATTCCTATTCTTACCTTTTCCTTCCCCTTTATTACTAAGATATAAAAGAAATGCTGAAACGTGTTAAATTATTTTAAATTGGAAATCCAAATACC
This sequence comes from Thermobia domestica, assembly GCF_964235325.1. NCBI lineage: Eukaryota > Metazoa > Arthropoda > Insecta > Zygentoma > Lepismatidae > Thermobia > Thermobia domestica. Next base: position 98,191 of record NC_137456.1, read on the forward strand.
AAATTTCTAGTTTCAAGTTTCTCAGTCCTATACGTTTCGGAGATAAGGGTATCTTACTAAAATAACTCTCACCCCAATTCCTCCTCTTTTCGTGAATTTTCAAAAATTTTTCTTAGTGGTACCCCACGTCACATATCCTATGTAGGTGTAGTGATGGTTAAATTCCCCGGAAGATATTTTTCGGGAATATTCCCGGGAAGATTCCCAAAATGGGGATTTATCCGGGAATTTATGTACAATCAGAAAGAAAATTGCATTCTATTACTATATTATGATTTCAAAGTTGAATTAATTTTTATATCACAGCATATTATTACTGTTGTCCACAGAGGATTCTTTAAAATCTGTATATTTTGAACGGTACTATGTTACTTTATTAACACTTTATTATATTTAGAGAGTACGCATAAATGTATATTTATTTAGAATATGTTCTATCAATTAAATATGTGTGAAAAAATTCTATAGTAACAGTTTAAATTTATATGTAAGTGGATTTGCTCAACTTGACTCTATTACTGATATTAAAACACATTAAATTTATAAATGTTATAAACCAATTAGATTGGGTAAATGCTAGAAGATACATGTCTTACCAATTTATCAACATTTGCGCATACATATTTATGTTCACAAAATTTGCAAGATACTTACTTATCTTTATATTTTAGCACGTAACATTGCCATACACGACCTTTCATTCTACATATTTTTCGAAATTCCATATGTTACTTCGCATGTAAAAGAAGTGCGAGTACCTCTTCAGAAATTCGAGTCAGAGAGAGGAGACAGACCGACGTCTATTACTAATGATGGTTCAGGGTTTATTAATAGTACTTCATCTCTATTTCTACATAATTCTAAATTACTTTACAAAATGGTTCCTTTTCATTATTTGTAAATTAGTACTTTGCAAATTTTGGCTGTTCTTTAGCATTGGAGACCAGCTTTTACACCTACTTTTTTCCCGATATTCTATTCCGATGTGGTTGTTTTATGGTTTCTCAAGTTAATTACGTTACCAACATTAAATTCAGACAGCCTTGCAGAACGAGCGTTAGCGAATGAAGGCGGGTTAGAGCCCCGCATGGCACGTTGTTTTCTATCTTCGTTACCAACAATTCATTTTCTTTTCTCACATAAATCACTTCCACTTACCTTTCCGTTTTGTATAAATTCCCTACTGCCTTAAAAAAATATGTTCGATACTTTCTTGACAACTTGAACATCACTATCAACTCATTTCTTCCGTAAATCATCCTACTTTTCGCTAGTTTTGGCCTCCAATACTAAACAATTACCCTCCTTTTTAGTGCAAATGTAAATGGAACTTAAAAAATCAAATAATTAGCTATATAAAGTACCGTCAAATAATTTTAAATTTTTTAACCTCCAAATTCTAAAATAAAGTAATTAGTCATATTTTTCTTATAATTTGGAAGATAAAGTAAAGAAATGGAAATAAATTCCTTCCCGGGAATTTATAGACCAGGGAAAAAACCCGGGAATATTCCCATTTTTAAATTCCTTCCCACCGGGAATATTCCCACTGCCCATTACTATGTAGGTGTAAATTAAAAGCTTTTTAGTAGTCCCTAGAGCAGTGGCTCCTAATCTAGGGATGCGAGTCTCTGACAGAACTAAATTTAAAATTGCAATTATTACGAATGTTGTAACAAACATTAAATTAAATATCATATAAACACGAAATAACTATTGTGTAAGAAATGTGGGACAAAACTGTTTCACTAATGTTTGTTTCATTAAGGACAAAACTGGTAAAATATAATATTCCACTGCACTACAATGCTATTCAGGAGTCTTACTGGCAATAAATATAAATTTGTGAAAATATGGCTATTATTATTTACTATTATTATATGCAAGCCCGTTCTTCGTACGAGTAGAATAGGTTTATGGGAAATATTCGAAAGTTATATTTGATCACCCTATCCCCGTTACGTAACTTATTTGAACAAAAGTGAAATAAAACCCCTAGCTCGACCATGTTCAAAAATGTGTTTCATACGATGCAGTATTTATTCTCTGCAAGAAATCTAAATTCTCTTCTGCTCTTACGATTCTTTTTTTCAAAGTGAGTTGATAAAATAGAAATGTCCCACGTGCTAAATATGTTTAAAAATTCATTTCAGACGTTTCAAACACTTTGTCACCCTGTAACCTGTTTTGGAAGCAGAATTTTCGAAAACGCTGGGGCATGTCCAGTCCACATGGTGACCTCGTTAAGTAAAAAGTTTACATACCTAGTTTCATCTCTTTGGCTTGGAATATATTTAATTTTCGCCGTATGTATTAACTCCTCCACCCTCTTAGGATACGAATTTTAATGAAACTGAAATGGTTAAAGAATGGCTTCAGCCAAGTGCTATGTTCTAAAATTCTCAATCATTTTTCATGAGATGAGACGGAAGTGGAGTTTCCTACAACGCTGGGTTGCGTATCTACTTGGTTTTATATTAAATTTCATCTTCATACATGAGAGATTTGTAAGATACTGTACTTTTAGCAAATATTTTAGACCTTGACCCCTCCCCTTAGGATACGCATTTCAGTGAAACTGATATGATGAAACCATGCTTTAGAGCAGTTCTAAATATGTTCAGTAATTCTCCTCGAACATTCTATGATGATGAGACAGCGAACGCCGATTTGAATGTCGAGAAATAAGTAACTTAATTCCTCCCTCCTTCTGCTTAAAAGGAGAATTTCGAAAACTCTGAAATACGTATTCCATTATTTTTACTTCAGAGTTGGTTTACGAAATTTCATATTACGAATTTAAGCGAATTTCACATTTCATGACATTTTCTGAATAAATAGTGGTAAATTTTAATATTATAGAAATCGTCTCTTTTCTCCATCTTTAAGAGGGGAATTTCCGGAAACATACGTTCAATTATTTATAGTTAAGAAATCAAAGCCAAATTTCACACCTCAAACGTAAGCAAATGCAGAAATTTTAATAGGTAGACACTATCCTCCATTCTCATCTTAGGACAGAATTTTCGGAAAACCTAAACATGTATTGGTTCGTTTCTAATTGAGTTTAATTTTGAAATTTCACGTCTCCAATATAAAAAATTCTTACATTTATCAAGAGGGTATTATGATGGCAGTAGAAAATAAGAATGGGAAGGTAGTCAGCGAGAGAAATGAGGTCATAGGAAGGTAAAAAGAATACGTTGACCAATTTATGAGAGTAGGGATAGATCGTGTAGCCTAAATGTTGAAGTAGAAAATGAAGTAGGCGAGGATGATAAAGGATTTAGTATTCTTAGGGATGAGTTTGAAAAGGCTATATCCGAGATTAGAAATGGAAAGGCAACCGGAATAGATAACATACCAATCGAATTCATTAAAAATATAGGAGAGAAGGGAAAGAAAGAATTGTTCCGATTATGCAATGAAATATATGAAACAGGACAATGGCCAAAAGACTTTCTGAAAACGATCATGATACCGATAGCTAAGAAATCGAACCCAAAGAGATGTGAGGATTATAGAACTATTAGTCTCATATCTCATGCAGCTAAAATTCTGCTCCGAATACTGAACAGAAGGTTATATGAAAGAACAAATAAAGAAGTTGAGGAGGAGCAGTTCGGGTTCAAAGGAGGCAAAGACACAAGAGATCAGTGGCGGCCGGTGGATTGTGGTTTCGGGTGTTGCAGTACGAACGACAAGAGACAGAAGATATAAAGTTGACTCACTGACTAATCAGCATAACTTTAGATGCAAATGCTATGTGACATGTAAAATTCTGTTTTAAAAAAATGCAGAACATTTTATCCGATTAATCACCTTAATTAATTAGTAAGTTCATTCTCCTTTCTTTGATTGGAGCAAATCTGTCTAATACATGCTGGTTGAACTCTGGTATTCTTATTGTCAGGTATTTTTCGATGGAAAGCATAACCAATAGTGATAACCTTTCTTGGGACATTCAATTCCTTGAAAGTGTCAATTCTTTCTCATGTGGAAAAAAAAAAAACTTTTCGTCTTTTGCTGACGCGATAGGTACAGTTTATATTAATTGCAGAAGCTTTGTAGATTCACTAAATATTTTTTCTAGATTATTGCGAACGATTCATTCTAGCAAACTCAGTCCCTGACAGTGATCCGAATTCCTCTTCAGCGTTGACTGATGAGAGTTCGTAGCAGATATTAGTGTTATAAAAAAATGTACATTGAACATACTTTATTCACAGTTTATCTAGAAAAATTTAAAATAAATTGAGGAAATGTATCTAGTGCAAACAACATTACTGCCACAAGATATCCTGTAAATTTAAACTGGATTTTTCTTTCGAACTCTCTTCTGAATTGCCCTTTGCTTGTTTTGTCTAAGCCTTAATTGCAAGTTTTTCCTCAGTTGAAAGCTGGTCAGAAGTCACGGTATACAATTCATTCAGAATTTGTAGGTTATTTACAAAATTAAAGCACACACAATAAAATTAAATCTAATAAATAAAAACCAAAACAGTGATACAAAAGAGGTACTGGTATATGAATTCCGAATGTCACATATTCATACATCAACACACACACATATATGTGCGTAAAAGAAAAAACTACATTCCAAATCATCCGTCTTGGTTGTTACGCAATGCAGAGTGAACACAATATACTTCCTCATGAGGCGAAAGAATGCTTACCAATGGGATATGTTCTGGAAAGAAACCTCGAAACCCGCCAGATGAAGGATCAGCATGTAACAGAAGCCAAAAATGATAGAACATTAAAACAAACAGCACTGCCAGTTCTACACCCAGAAATGTTAACTGAGAGGGGTCCAAAGTATTTGAGGGAGGTCCAATACGTCTACATAATATGGAACCTGTCTTATACTGCACCCGAAAAGACGATAAGTAATTCTTACTTACTGTCACCTATATTTTTAGAAAAAAATGATAGAACGATTATTTTTATAAGAAAAGAAGAGTACATGATGAGGAGTAAAATAAAATATTTAGCCTACATCAATCGTTTCTCTGTTAAACAAGCATAGTTCGTTAAGAAAGTCTACAAATGTTAGTCAAGTTTCGAAATTTTTGGGAGGTGCGGACCCGGTGGACCCCCTCGTGGCTACGCCCCTGAGCATTGCTAACTAGTCCCAAATTCAATGTGGCGTTCCCCAACAAACAGTTTTATGTGGAAATTATCAAGAGTATAAAATATACTTATTTTATAAAAGTTATATGTTTATACTAAAATACTATCCACAGGGAGGGGGGGGGGCAATTCTACATACTGGCTTATTAATATTTGATTCACAAATTACTGTATAAGAAGCCTTCAATATAAGCTAAGAATTAACTTGTTAATGCGGGTCTACTTTCATTTGTTTTCTCCTTTACTAGATATTTTCTTTCTTATTTTGTAATTCTGCAATCACTTTTTTGAATTATCATTATATTGATTTGCTTCAGTATGGTCCCGTAATTTAAAAATATGAATGCATAAAAACAAATTCCATTTGTTAATTGCTAGTGAAAGAAAATTCAGAAATCTTATTTAGCGTGAAAAATCTTCTCATTCACTGGAAACCGTGCTGTGTTGCAGAAGCACTGCAACGACCAGTCCCTTTAACTTCTGAGATAGGGGAAAGGAGACTTAACATTTGCTTCAATTGCCGCGCTGAAGGAATCTGGTCGTTGCATGCTCGCTGCAACACAATATAATTTAGAGACTCTGTGATGGATTATTTTTCGCTTTTTAAAACGGATTAACGGAACGGACAGTTACAGAAGAAAAAAAATATGTTATTTAAAGTGTATATATGCAAGTATTAAAAAGTATTTTTTCTGTTCTTTACTACTATTGATAATATTTTTTTTCTTGAAATACTTTGGTCGTTGCGCAACGCTGCAACACTAACATTAGCCGCCACTGCAAGAGATGCAATTGGGTTATTAAGGACGATCGGTGAAAGATTTATAGAAAACGTGAAAGAGGTGTGTGTTATATTTATTGATCTAGAGAAGGCTTTTGACCGCGTTTTGGGAATTGTTTTTGGGAGTTTTAACGAAGATAGGGTTGGAATGGAAAGATAGAAGACTAATAAGAAACTTATACATGAACCACCAAGTAAGTGTTAAAATAGGGGAAGAACTGACGGAAGAGAGTGCAATTGGAAGGGGAGTTCGACAAGGATGCTGCCTTTCGCCAACACTTTTTAATGTCTATCTAGAAGAGATAGTGAAAAAGAGTTTACATGATGATGATGGCATTTCGGTAGGAGGTAGAATGATTAAATGCATAAGATTTGCAGACGATATGGCGCTTGTTGCCGATTCTGATGACGCTACACAGTATGGCGCTAAATTCGTTGTACAAAAACAGAGGGGTGATTCCTGAGAGCAAAAGAAACAAACAACAACAACAAAAAGTTCCAGTACATATAGGACTAAAAGCGTGTCGTTTACGTGTTATATGCTGCCGAAAGCGTGGAGTTAAATATTGCACAAACTACTGATTGTAGACGTGATGCGGCATGATATCGACAAAATATCGTAACCTGCTCTATCCAAATTTGCAGTTTTCAGATTTATACAATGGCGGCACAGGGAATTCCCTGATATTTATGACGTAAATTGAGTGGACAACAACATGTAAAGGACATTTCACTGCCTGGAAATAATACTACGTGGCAGGTCAGTACTCATACACGAAGATAAAAGATGGCGAATGAAGTAAAAATTACTGTGTTTGGTTGCATACCTCCTCAGAAAGTACTAGTAAAGTCGTTGTACAAGAACTCACTAGAAACTTTACGTTTCTAGAATGTAAAAATACGTACGGCACAAGCCGATAAGTAACAGAAAATAAAGAAATTCCGATTGCCGATCTGCTCATATTAATGATATCGCAACGTTTTTGAGAACGCATCTACCTTTACAACTACAGTAATTGAACAAGAACTAGAGACAAATAAAGAACGCGTAATAATAATAATAATAATAATAATAATAATAATAATAATAATAATAATAATAATAATAATAATAATAATAATAATAATAGACATAACTGTTTTAGCATATTCATTTCGATCAGTACATCACACAAATGCGACTACAGTACGGAAGGTTTTTTTTTTTTTTTAATCATTGTTCTAAACTGACGGGTGTGAAACAAAATATTCCTTCCATTCACGATATTTGTACGTACTGTAACAGGGGCCGATATTTCTGGATCCAAATCGTATAACGGGACTGCGTACAGAAGGTAGTTGTAGGGAGCAAGGTACAGAGGGGAGTCTTTGTTTACATGGAAAGAGGATGGTTGTCAGAACGGACACTGCAAAAAGTGTTCAAAGTTTCAACCCACCACTTCAATGCAAAGGTTACAGCGGCGTCGAAGGGAAAGACGCTGCGAACGCGTTGAAACACTCTTGCCGTTTCCTGAATGCTCCACGCTGCAGCAACAATTTGAGCAACCAAATCCTCCTCTGATTGCACAGACGTCGCGCAGATTAGTTGTTTTATATGGCCCCAGAAAAAGAAATCTAAGTGGTTAAGGTCGGATGAGCGAGGTTGCCAAGATACCGTTCCTTCTCTGGCATCCATTTGTTCGGAAAGGAGGCGTTGCGACAATTTCGCACCTCCACAGCAAATGTGCTGGAGCACCGTTGTGCATAAACCCCATGTTTCGATGTACAGCCAGTGGCACAGTCAATAGTAGTTCAGGCAGAAGCTCTTTCAAAAATATCCAATACTCCCACCCGGTTAGGCATTGTGGTAGTAGGTACGGTCTGATGAGAATTATCAACGATTCATGCCCACACATTTACAGAACACCGTTCCCGATGAGCACGAGTTGACATTCCATATGGGTTTGCCTCAGACCACAAATGTTGAGTGTGAGTGTTCATCACTCCATCATGGGAAAACATAACTTTATCTTTGAAGAGAATACGAGACATGAAGCGGGATATATTAGCATGGTTCGCCTACGTGGATGGCGTGTAATGCATGCACCCTTTGGACATGGAAAGAGTACATCTGATTTTCCTGAAGCGTGTTCCAAACCTGCCGATGATGGGTGTTAATTTCAGCAGTTACTACCCGTAGGCTGGTGGACGGTTTTCTCTGATCTTAAGCAAGAATTTCCTCTTCAAAAGCCACAGTCCATACGATTCTGTTTCGTCCAGCATTGGGCCTGTGTGCTTCCAGCAATCCTATTTCTTGTAATCTTCGATCTACACCTGAAAACGTTGCGTGGTGTGGAATTCTAAGATTAGGAAACTGTTGTCTGTACACCGTTATGCCACACGGCCATTACCGTCCTCTTTCCCGTATGCCACATCAATGTCTGCCAATTTGAATTGAATTGAATTGAATTTCTCTTTATTTCAGCGGGCGATGTTCAGCCGGAGGCTGCTCTGCCACCTAACCCTTGTCATCATTACAAAGAAAAGAAAGAAAAAAACAAAGACACAAATAAGATACAAGATATAAATAACAACATAACATGATACATTCAATAATACTAAGGATAAACAAAACACTCAGTAAATGTAAATGTTAAAAAAAAGAAAGAAACGAACACTGTTAGTCCAATTTCATACCAATTTCATACTATAGTAAACCTTTCATGTGTGCCAATGCTTTGTCTCTGATCTCTAAACAATAATGTTTGGAGGGATGATTTAAATGAATTGTATGGTTTGTCAGTGATTGACTGCGGTAGGGAGTTCCAGATTCTTACTGCCGAAATTGAAAATGCCTTCTGTTATTTTTCAAGAATGCCGGGGCATATTCAGTTTATTACTTCCTCGGGTATTGTAACGGTGAATTTCTGATCTACATGTTAATTTATGATGCAAGTAAGGTGGTGTTTTATGTGAATTTATTTTGTATAGTAAACAACAGTATCGGAGATATCATTTTCGTGACATGGTTAGGATATTGTTTTCATTAAGTACCGGCAGAATATGCTAAGACTTTCTGTAATTTAGAGAGAAGCGTAAAGAGTAATTCTGTATTTTCTGCATTGCTCTAGTATTTTGAGTGGAGAGAGAGCTGCCATATATTGAATCGCAGTAATTGAACAGAGGCAAAATGAGAGTGTTAACCAGATATAGTCTTGTTTCTTGCGCCAAATAGATTTTTAATTTATAAAGCTGTCTTAAGATGCGCTTAGCTTTAATACACTGTTCAGAAATGTGTTTATTCCAGCTAAGCCCTTGATCTATTACCTCTGTAATCACACTCGTTGGCCGTATGGGGATGAAATAAAGAGAAATTAAAGTGGGAAATGGTAGATGTTTCCTGGCCATTGTGTTCACTGTCCAGAATCGAAGATAGCAAGATTGCAACTCTTCTGTCAGAGAATGATATTTACGTGTACAAAACCTACATCGCGACGGAGAAGATACCACACCCAGAGCCGTAGCTACGGCGGGTGGGTGGGGTGGGGGGGACTGGTAGCAAGAGGGCGCCGAACAAGCAATAAGAAAAAAGATGTGTTGAAAATGAGTAAACGATGTGGTGCCCCGTAAAAGTATTGGCGCCCTATTAAATCAATATTGTGGGCGGTTTGCAAAAAAATAGATTTGTTAAAAATTTTCTTGCTCGCTACGCTCGTAATCCAAATGTTTCAGTAAAACTCACAAGAAGATTTTACTTATTATTTACACAATAATGATTTGTTAACGAGGTGATATACAAGGTGCCGAGTATTGACTTACATTGTACGTAGGGGCGTTTTCAAAATCAGAAACGGTCAAAGTCTGAAGTATGTGTTCGTCGTTTTGATGATGATGAGTCTGGTTAATTAATCACGCTTTTCTTATAATATTAATCACGACGGTGAGAATGAAAGTATGAAAAATGAGAGAAATGAAGAGACACATGCAAGCTGCTATTTGAGCAGGAATATTAAAAGTGAAGGTAAACAAGAATAATACTAATATTTTCGAATTTGAAGCAGTTGTAGAATGGGGGCTTAACAGGTCAGAACTTAACCCAACGAATTTAATCTTTTTCAAAGACTGATCACTACCAGTGATTTTTTTTTATTCCGTTGACATAAGAAATGCTTCTAATTTGAAGGAATTTATTGGGATCATTTCTCCATCAAATACTTGTATTGCCAGGATTTTTTTTTGTGTGTGCATACGTGGTATCTAGTTGTGTGATATTTTTATCTATCTACATACATACAAAAAATATACAAACATTATATGTATATATACACTGCAATGAGTACTTTCAGGCTCTTTGCTATCTTATTCTTTTATTATACACAAATCTGCTAACTGATCGTATGTTACGAGTGAGTTAAAGATTAAATTCAGCTCTATGTGGACACAGTTGAATTTGCTTTGACGGAGTTCGCTTAAGTTTTGGTTAGCCAATAGTAAACGAAACCACGTTCCAAACTCTTTGGACAGTTTAGTTTGTCAAAGTTCTATGGACAGTTCTGAACGGTACGATTCGGTTCGGTTCGCTTGGGTTTGGGATCAGTTCGGTTCAGTTTGGTTTGGGATCAGTTCGGTTCGGTTCGGTTAGCCGTTCCAAACCGGTTTAAGTGGCAAACCAAAACCGCGGTTTACGTTTTCAGGAACCGTCCACCCCTAGTCACAAGTACTTTGATCCTGAATACTATAACTCCTAACACCAGGGGTGGACTGGCCATAATCAAGTACCGGCCCGATGGCCGCTGCGCCCTCCTTACATCAGTGCCTTTGCGCCCTCCTCGGGAGGGGCTAGGACCCGTCTTAGCCTCGGGAAGGCGCACAGTTTCCTCTCTGAACACATTAAAAAAAAACAAAGTTACATACATAATTATTTTATAAATTTGCTAGCCTTTGGCCAGCTAGAGCTCCACCCCAGACCCCGGTATTTGCTCGGCCTGCGGCCTCGCTCTTTCTGTTTTCGGCGTGGGAATGCTATTAATGATATTAGATTTACCCCTAAATATATAGATTTGACTCTAATATCGGTCATTTTGGACGATTTTTACATATCACCCTTACCAATCCCACGCTCCGCCCCAAATCCCAGTATTTGCTCGGCCTACGGCCTCGCTCTTTCTGTTTTTGGCTTTGGGAATGTCATTATAATGATCTTAGGGACACTGAAATTTATAGATTTGACTGTAATATCGGTCATTTTGGATCATTTTTATATATCAACCCTCTCACCCCCACTGTTCCGCCCCCAGATCCAGTCTTTACTCGGCCTACGGCCTTGCCCTCTGGCCGAGTTTGGCTGTTTATATATCTTTCTTTGGGCTTCTCCAGGAAATTCAGATATTTTTGAAAGAATCCCTGAGGTGTATTGGAACAAAACCCAAGCGTCCGTCTTGAGACTATTGGGATAACTCGATGGAGAAGTAAAAGCAACGCTGCTGTAAAAATATTTGGACACTTTCATTACTGAGCACCCGACTCAAAGGATATCAGACCAAGAAAATCAAAACTAGTATATGTGGAACTCATAGCAGTTTTAAGTGTGATTGGCAATTCGCAAGAATTCATTTCTAAAGTCAGACATGATGCAATGTCTGTCATTCAAAAGTTGTGCTCCTTTGAGAGTATCATTATGGCTATGATGTTTTTATTGATTTTTCACCATACCACACCTTTATCAGACTACTTGCAAACAAAAAACTTAGACTATGTCCAAGCATGGCGCCTGATATCCTCAACTCAAGATAAGTTGAAAGAAGCTAGGGACCAGTTTGACAAAGTCTACAAAGCAGCAGAACACTTTGCAACAGAAATGTCAAACAGTATTGAAGAACTCATTTCAGATGTTCCTAGTCTAGAACAAGTTATTATAGAAACAGAATTGCGTGAGGTAAGATGTAGAAAAAGAAAGAAAATAGCAGGGGAATCAGCTTCTGATGAAGTAATTGAAGACAGTAAATACAGATTTTAAGTAACCGTTTTCAACTGTGTTCTAGACCAAATTTCTAACAGCATGCAGGAACGACTTGCTGAAAATCAAAGCTTATACTTAGATTTAGAGTGTTTTGATCATAATAAGTTCAAGAGTTTAAGTCTGGCTTCGTTGTCACTGAAAAGAATCACTGAATTAATTCCTGATTATGAAGAGGGAAAACCTAAAGAAGAGCTTCTTTCGTTTTCATCAATGTGGGAAGAGTTTTCAAAATCCTCTTATGAGAACCAAGAAAAGAATCAAGAAGCTGTTGAGGTTCGTACGATTGAAGATTTGATTGAAGAGGACAAGTTTTCTGAAGATTTCATGGAGGATGAGGAGGAATATTTGGGGCCGACTGACGATATTATGGATTTAAGGTCTATAAAATGTGATGAAGTGAAGTGCAATTTTTGCTTTAAGTGCACCTTCGATGTGATTCTGCAGTACAATATGTACTCAAGACTCTACACAGGTTTATTCAAAGTTTATAAGTATCTCCTTACATTACCGGCAACACAAGTGTCTTGTGAGCAAGCATTTTCAAAGCTCAGATACATAAAAACAAGACTCCGTTCAAGACTTACAGATAAACATCTGGAATAATTGTTCTTGATGAACTCAGAAAGAGACATTCTGACCAAAATAGACAACAATCTTATTATTGACAAAATGTGTGAAAAAAGCAAGGAGATGCGAAGGCTCCTACAAGCATAAAGCAATGACTTTCCAGTTTTGCTTTTGAATTTCTTTTTTCGTTAGGTAGGTATATAATTCTAAATTTACTTTTGTTAATTTGTAGTAAATGTTTTATGTATACTTTTTATCAACGGTTTTAAAAATAGATGAAAAATTAGTTAATGTTATGATGAACACAACTTTAAAAGGACAGAAGTATGGAAAATAGCATAAACCCCAAACTTAACTCAAATCTTCAGTTATAATTAGGCTGTTGACAAATGTAGCCGAAGAATTTAAACAACTAATGTGATTTTTGTAGTCTCAGGTAAAGTGTGCATATTTATATAGGCCTAATATATTTAGTACTCAAAGTCTCTTTGTTTGTTTATGAAAATATTGAATTTGTATAATTCTATCGTGATTAACTGCAATAGCTACTTGATCTTTTGTTGTTTTTTGTGTACTAATTTTCCGGGGGAAGTCCCCGGCACTTCCTTTTAATAGGAGGGGGTATTCGATACAAGCGAAAGCCTCGGATAGAAGGCGCCCTCCCAGAGTATGTGACCGCGCCCTTTTTACATAGCCAGTCCACCCCTGCCTAACACCCAGTGTATTGTGACTTAGCTTGGTATCTGAACGTCATAAACGTTACTTACTTATGGCAATGACATTGTTAACCAAACTCAACAGTCAGTGTAAGGAGCTCACTCCAAGCATTTTTTAAAACCACCCAATTTCACGGTAAGTACCCTTGTTCCTCATACTAATAGAGAACTACCCGCAGGTCTATGGCTAGCACGCGCACCTTTTGGTACACAGAGTTGTAGACTTCGATTCCCCGTGAAAGCACCTGACAAAATTTGAACGATTACAGTGATTCGGATTCTGTTGTAGAGTTCGATTCCCCGTGAAAGCACCTGACAAAATTTGAACGATTACAGTAGTTTGGATTCTATCTTGATTGTAAGTCAAACGTTCCATACATCTTCAACACTGAAACGCGAGCTAAACTTCCATAATCAAACCAAACATAACATAATATTTTGATAGTACTCGGCAGGGCCTTGTTCTATTAAAATAGTTAAATTTAGGGCATTTATTCCGAAGTTGGTCGTCCGCTTGGTTTTTGACAGAAAGCGTACAGCTACGAAAATTTAAAGATCAATCTTTAGGATTACTCTAAAAGGATATTACAGAGTAGTATAGGGTAGAGTAGAACAAAGTATGTATAGACCAAAGTAAGGTAGGGTAGGATCTGGTTAGTTTAGGGTTCAGGAAATTCGGACCCATTTTGCTTAACATTGACAGAGTGTAAGTTATCGCTCTGCGTACAGATACCAACTGGATGGAGTGTCTCTACACCTGCAGCCATGTTCAGAGTACAAATGCCCGTTTTTTTCCACAATCCCACTATGCGGTGACCTTCCGCCGAATAGTTTCCTTCATTTTCCTAATAGTTCCATGATTATATACGCTTATATATAAAAAATTAAATACAAGTTTCGCTCTCGTTACACATACCGTCAAGCAGACCAACGAACAAATTATCAATCTCTTCTCGGTAAATTTCCGAAATCTTGCTAGAAAGAACGACCAACTTTGGAACTTACTCCCAAATTTAGAACCATAAATATGGTAAAATAGCAGAGGCGGCTCATGAGGAAAGTCAAAATCCAATAAAAGTAAACATTAAATTTTTATACAGAAAGGAGTCAACCTGCTACTAACTTATATGGGGGACCTGTGTTCTAGAACCTTCCCCACGAATTCCTTACATTTCAAACAGAAAGGAGAAAATATCTCTTGATGTACGGCCATTCCATCGTAACGGGTGTTACCTTTGGACAAATAGAAATTGTTATAGAAATGTCCTTACTGGATCAAGATATATCAAACTGCCTCGAAACATCACCGTTTGTCTGTGTATTTTAGTAAACACTTAATTTGTTACATCTTTGGTGCAAATGGCGGCGGCTGTTGTAGCTGGAGCAAGAGGACGTCCTCAAAACTGTAAAAGTTTGGCTGAAGTCGGTAAACTTAGTAATAGTAATTTACCTGATTGTGAGTTGAAGTGCAGTGCTTTAGATAGACATATGAAACTGTCTGATATTAACAACAAAGATAACGATATTCAACAGACAAAATGTAGGTACTGTATAGAAGCAATTTGTAACTGGAAAACAAATGACAATCAACCGTGTTCGGGTGAGTCATCTGAAAATAAACTAATAAGTGAGCTAATTGAAGAAATACATTCTCTACGTAAAATTATATCATTACTAGCAAACGAAAAATGTGAATGTGTATCGAAGCAATATTATCGAGAAAAATGTGGAGATGTCTTCAGGAGTACAAGGGAGTGCAGTCCGCTATGGAGTGAGTTGGTAGCAGATTCAAGAAAGCAAAGTAGTTACAAAACAAATGTCCAGCAATCTACAAATGCCCGTCAGTTAAAAGTGCAAGTACCCGGCAAAGACAAAACAAGTGACAGCAAACAACAAACATATATGAAGCACCAAGAAGAATCAGAGAATGTCCCCCCGCTTATACACAAGGATATTAACTTTCACAACAAATGCATGAATAAATCCAGACTACATAGTGTTGTACGAGAAATACCAACGCAACATAGATTCGCAGTTCTAGAAGACGAACCAGAAGGAAGTAGTTATGTAATCACACCATCTCGGAGTGCTTTTCAAGTGGGAAGCAACAAATCAAATCGTTCTTCGACCAACGTCAAAAGCAGTGCAAGGGTAAATTCATGCAGTAGCCCTACTGGTGTAAGAACAAACAGGACAAATCCTCGGGAAAATATTAATTTACCGGTACAATGTAAAATTGTGAATCAAGTCCGCACGAATAATACAAACGCTAAAAAACAAGAAATACAAGGGAAAATTATTATTATTATTATTAGTGACAGCCATGGTCGCGATATTGCCACTGGGCTAAACTATAAAATAAGTGACATGGATGTTTCTGGGTCTGTAAAACCAGGTGCTAAGGTAAAAGACGTTGTGTTTCCTTACATCCACAATCAAAATTATAATGAACATGACACAGTTGTAATAATAGGCGGTGCAAATGACGTTGCTTGTAATGAAGCTGAAAATGCACTAAACATACTAGAATTGGCTCTACAGAAACTTTCAGGCACAAATGTAGTGGTAGTAAACTTGCCGTATCGCCATGATTTAAATCACTCATCGTGCGTAAACAATGAAATAAAAGAAACAAATAAAAAAATTGACGTGTTGTGTAAAAGTTTCAAAAATTTTAAACTTCTTGATGTAAG
This sequence comes from Thermobia domestica, assembly GCF_964235325.1. Classification (NCBI taxonomy): domain Eukaryota; kingdom Metazoa; phylum Arthropoda; class Insecta; order Zygentoma; family Lepismatidae; genus Thermobia; species Thermobia domestica. The sequence goes on from NC_137456.1 coordinate 114,079, forward strand.
TTGTGTGCCCCGAAACTATCATACTAATCACGGCCTCCATTTAAATCTTCTAGGGAAATTGTTTTTACGCAACGCACTGTATAATATCATTATGTCAAATAAGTTTAAAGTACAGTGCACAGCTTATAGTACGTTAATACCTATCAATTGTGGGAGTACATCAGCACTGGTGATAGACGGAAATGGAAACGATTATGAAGGTGATCAAATTTCGTCTGAACAAAGGAGACACAGTTCGACTTACAACGGAGCGAATCGGGATGAGGGTGAAGTGTTAAAATTGACAGGAAACTCACACGTAAGCCATGATAAGGAGCCAGGAGTACTTTTGGCTACTGAAAGTGAAGAAATTGATCGAATATCGTTAATACAAGGTCCACATAATACAAATCACGGTACGAAAGAACCTGGACTTGATATTAACAGATCGCAGCAAGTATCCACAAATGGTATAGAACAAAACGATCCATCTAGTACAACTCACTGAAAATCAAATAGAATAAGAAAGGTTCCTACAAGGTATGATGATAATAGTTTTTTAATGCAAGTTCCAATAAAAAATCCAAGCACTTAGTCAATGGAGGTAACAGTGACTACAATGTAATAAATGTATATTACCAAAACGTGCAAGGTTTAGCTAGTAAAGTTGATTTTTTTATGTATTAGTTGAAGAGGATCTTAAAGGTATGCATGTCATTTGCTTTAGTGAACATTGGTTATCTGCTAATCAGATGAATATGGTACACTTAAATAACTATCAGTTTACTACAAACTATTCACGCGCTAGTAGGCAACATGGTGGGGTATGTATATTTGTAGGTGACCATTTACGTTTTAAGGAAATAAATGTAAGTCAATTCGTTGTTGAATTGCATTTTGAAATAGTTGCTATTTCAATTGAAAACATGTGTATAATTTGCTTCTATAGGTCATCAGCAGGAAATATTAATGTATTCTTTAGGAATCTTGAAACTGCTCTTGAGTCTCTGTGTAAGAAATATAGTACGGTAATAATTTGTGGTGATACTAACATTGACTGGCTGGTTCAATCAAGAGAAAAAACAAAATGTCAAAATATATTGGATATGTTTGGGTTGCAGCCTGTTATCAGAGAACCAACTAGAGGGAAAACTGCGTTAGATCAAATAATAATAAGTAAACAATACACAGAGTCAGTTACCTCTTTGAATATCTTTAAGCCAGGCTTTTCTGACCATGATGCAATAATAGGGCCAATACACACATCTCAAATATTCGTACCTACTCAAGCAGAAGTTATAACAAAAAGATGTTTCTCAAAAACTAATATTAATTACTTTCTACACTTGCTAGCACAAGAAACCTGGCACAAAATATATGAAATTGGTGATACGGATGGTAAATATAACTTTTTTCTAGATACATTTCTCTTTCACTTCAATATTGCGTTTCCCAGAAAGAACTACAGTAAGGTTAGGTTTTGGAAACCATGGGTCACTATAGGAATTAGGACTTCTAAACTCAAACTACTTGAGTTATCAAAAAAACTAAAAACATGTAAAGATGTAACACCTCAATTTATTGAATATGTAAAATACTATAGAAAGACATACAAAAGAGTCATAGGAACAGCAAAACTTTTACACAGTACAAATTACATCTTAGCAGCGAGAAACAAAGGTAAAGCTATGTGGAAGTTAATTAATGGTAAGATGAATAAGGTAAAAACGACAGGAATTGATGCAATAAAAATAAACTCTCAAGTAGTATGTAACCCAGATAAGATTGCAAATCATTTTAATAAATATTTCTTAACTTTAGAAACATTTAACCCAATCAAAATAGCTCATCAAGAAAATAACTCTAAGCTACAGAGCGGAATAACTAAGTCGCTTTTCCTGAAACCAGCTACACCAGAAGAAATCTTACAAATAATAAAAAGCTCCAGCTCTCCAGGTTGGGATGAAGTGCCAACCATGATTGTAAATGAAAGTTCTCTTCTTATTGCACATCAACTCTGTCATATAATAAATCATTCATTTTTGACAGGAATTTTTCCTACGCGGCTTAAGTTAGCTAGAGTTACACCTGTGTATAAAAAGGGAAGTAAATTGGAGTTAAATAATTATCGTCCTATTTCAGTTTTGTCGTGCTTTTCTAAAATATTTGAGTTAGCAATGAAAGCGCGACTAAATAACTTTTTCCTTTTAAATAATATAATATCCACAAGTCAACACGGGTTTCAAAGCCAGAAGTCAACCAACACTGCAATCTTTAATTTCATCTGTGATGTAGCAATGGATATAAATAAAGGAAAGTATGTAATTGGTATTTTTGTTGATTTATCTAAGGCGTTCAATTCTATAGACCATGGTATTTTGCTAGAAAAATTGTATTCTTATGGCATCAGAGGTGTGGCAAACAATTGGATAAAGTCGTATTTATCTGAACGTAGTCAAACTGTTGGCATCTGTAAAGAGGTAAATGGCAGAAGAAAAATGTTAAAATCATCTTTAATGAAAGTAACAAAAGGAGTACCACAAGGATCAATATTGGGACCTCTTTTGTTTGTTGTATATATTAATGATTTGGTTAACAGTCTAGGCTGTGTGAAGTCAACATTGTATGCTGATGACATAAATGTTCTTGTCAGTGGAGACTCAGTAAATGAAGCAGAAAGGCTCACTACAAAGACGCTAACAAAAATTATTAGTTGGTTAAACATAAATAAATTAACTATGAATTTAGGAAAAACTAACATTGTCAAATTTCGATTCCCGGGCCAAAGAAATGAACTTGTACCAATAACTGTAGACACTGTAGAATTATGTCAAACACCATCTATTAAATTTCTAGGAGTATATGTTAATGAAGATTTAACATGGAATACTGATGTTGAATACATTAATACTAAACTCAGTTCACTCTGCTTTGCATTCCGTAGGTTGCAAGGTAGTTTGCGCAAGGAAGCTGTCATGTCCTTATACTATAGCAAAGTTTTTTCAATAAAAAACTATGGTGTTATATTTTGGTGGAATTCGAGAATAAGTGCTAGTACATTCCGAATACAGAAAAAAATATTAGAATAATGTTTAGCATGCCTGAACGATCCTCATGTAAAAATATTTTTAAAAAATATAAATTTTTGACATTACCTAGTTTATATATATATCGCACAATTATGTATGTAATCGAGCACAAGGATTTATTTACTTTAGCTAATACGATTCATTCATACAATGCTAGGCAGAATTGTAATATGTATATTATCCAACAGAATTATGCAAATTTTAGCAAAACTGTGTATATGAATTGTATAAAATTATATAACAAATTACCAACAAAGTATAAGGACATTAACGAAAAACGGATATTTAGAAATACTCTGTTAGAATTATTGTTAGAAAAACGCTATTACTCTGTGGAAACTTACCTTACTGATAATATATAGAGAATTTAAATCATATCTGACAACTGTAATGCTTTATTGAGGATTGTCCTCATTTGTAAGCTATGAACAGGCAAATAAATATGAATATGAATATGAATATGAATACATATATATGATACTATAACTCAGTGAGAATGAAAAATGTGGCGTAGAGCTCCTCCGTGGCTAAGCGGTTAGCGTACGCGCCCTTGGCGCGGGGGACCCGGGTTCGATTCCCGGCGGGAGCTCATGTGGTTCGGATTCCACGTTAATCAGTAGGTCCACGTCTCACATAGCCTCGCTGCTGAAAGGGACGCTAAACTGAAATTCAACTCAACTCAAAAATGTGGCGTAACGGGTGTTACAGCAATTGGACATGCACTTTCAGATGCATGCAAAGTTAAGACAAACTCTGCGAATGTCCAGATCAAAATTTGTTTCCAATTATGTGTGCAATTTTCTGAAAGTATGATGTTTTGAATATTACAATCAGAAATTCCGTAAGTGTAATGGCTTTTACTTTTAAAAATGTTCATTACCGTAACGGGTGTTACACAATTTGTAACGGGTGTTACACAGTGCGAATGAACTTAAACCAACTTCACTTTTAATGAACATATTATGAAAAGAACAAAATATTACAATGTTAATAGATAAAAAATTACACTTGTTGTACAGTGTAGGAAATCAAACACAAAATAATAAACACATAAATCAGAAGAATGTAGGAAATTTCAGTATTAAATGTGTAGGTCTATTGATACGCTAATCAACAAAAGTCTATTCTTCTTATGCTTCAGTGACATTAACTCTGGAACTAAACTGCTACACAACTTTGTTATTCTTGAATTTTCATAATCGGATTTGGCAGTTTACCAATCACGTCATGAAAATGAATTATATTGTGTCGTGCTGGGAAAATCAGCGCCCGGGGCGAGAGTATACGACGGCGCCCCCGTACATATTAGTGAGGTCGACAGACCAGCCGCGAAGCGACACTATGGTTGCGGCAAACCATAAGAAACTTTTCTAAAATAAACCCTGCTACTCCTTGATTTCGAGGATGCTTTTATTACTTTTTTCCTTCCATTTTATATATGTGCACATGCATTTTCCTAACATGAGTAACATTATAGGACCAATTTTAAAAGAGGAAGAGGATTTAAGTGCATACTAATTTGTACTGATATGTGAAGTATTTTTCTCTCTTTTTTCTTTCCTTTTCTTTTCCTACCGAATCTTTGGCCCCCGTACTTCGGCACCCGGGGCCGTTGCCCCGCTAAATCCCCCTTAGAGCACGTCACTAGTATACTTTCTAAACTTCGGCGATGTTCGAATTCCTTTTTGCCACAAGATTTCAAGAACATAACTCTAATATCACAATTTTCGTCCGAAAATCCTTGACGGATTCCAACTTGACGATAATCTTTGTTACTTATTTCATCTTTCATTGCCAACAAGACAACATTCCAACACAGACATCTTCTTTCCGCAAAGGGCTGATCACAACTTCATTCGGAGTCTGTGTACGCATCCTTGTAGTGTAGGGTTTTTCTGGTGTCTTGATGAAAATCTTGATGAAATAAACGAAGACTTTCAATAGCAGTGTATTGGGCTTCTGATAAAGAAGTAGACTTCTAATATGTTATGAGTACTTAATTGAAATATGGCGCTTTTATGATATTTAATCACTACCTTGAGTGTGCGATTAACGAGGGTATGAGAGGGAGTCCCCCATCCCACGATATCTCCTAGATGTAATTTTCTCTGGAGTGCACTTCATCACCTCCGGTTCAATGTCCCTTAATTCGCACACTGTTCACCCTTACCATAATTCATGTCTTCAGAAGAGGGCCCTCTACAACTTTACTAACTTCAAATTCCCTCTTTAGAGTCTTAGAGCTAGCCTAAGTGTACAAAATATCACTGTCAAACCAAGCTAATAATTCACGTGTAACACCCGTTACATTGGCAATGTAACACCCGTTACGCAGTTTTTGCCTATTAAATTATAAATATAATGATATTCATTTTCCTGTTGTATTGTCCATGTGCTCATTTTTACTTTTGCAAAAGATAGACTACTTCTGACTTTTATTGCAAGTTGTATAGAAAAAAATATATCTTTTTTGTAACGGGCGTTACATAATTACATTGGTACCAAAAGTAGTCAAATAGTAGACTTTAATATACTAACAGCTTTAAAACTTCTGTCCTTCAATTCCTAAGGTGTACGTGCTTGTCTACACCGCAGTGCAACTGAATCAAATGCTTATCATGTGTTGTTTAGGGGTGTCCAATATTGTTGGTAAATTATCCCTTCGACTGGCTTCGTACAGCATGGAATTTCCATCGCTCGAAAAGACTAAAACTTTTTAACAAGAAATCGATCTGCATAGCAGGGTGCGAAATCATTTGAAAATGGTGGTGGTGGTGGTGGGGGGGAACGTTCAGCGATCCGCATTAATGGTTCGTGAGGCCTCCAAAAAGTTGAAATTTTAATGGATTATTATTATTATTATTTCTACTACTACCACTAATAATAATAATAATAATAATAACAATAATAATAATAATAATAAATGTTTAAACTAGTCGACATTGTTATTTAAAAGTACTTTCATGTTATTTATCCATTTAACCAAAATTGATAACTTATCTACTGCACTTAATATACACCTCGGTGCGTATGGCCCTCCCACCTTCCTTCGTATCAATGATATCCAGCTTCCCAACGAATCTGCGATCAAATATCTAGGCTTACTTCTTGACAGAAGATTAACTTGGAAAGTTCATTTCATTTATTTAACCCAGAAGGTGGACCATTTCATTCGCTTGTTTCGTTGCCTCTCTGGCAAAAAGTGGGGTTTGCACCTTTCAGTCTTATGACTATTTTAAAACAGTATGTCGTCGCCAAAATTCTTTATGGTGGCATTTTCTACTCCACTAACATACGATATTTTTATACGAAGCTGACCCGAATAGTCTATGAGTTGGCGAAACTCATTTTTCCCAGCCTCGATTCTGCCCTAAACAAGCCCTCCTTGAAGAGTCCCAGTCTGTACCGCTTACTGTACAATTACCCCGGTTAGCTGGTAAATTTATCTTAGCACGATTTGGTCGTACACATTCCTTACCAATCGAGACACTGCAACACTTAGACCACCTTTTCAGTACGTCTCGTCCACCTCACTTGAATACTCGCCCCTGGATTTTACAAGCCTACTTTGATCTTAAACATTTAAAGCCATATATTCACACTGTCCTACTTCTTCCTTGTTATTCTTGGCAGTACAGTAAAAATCTTATCACAATTCCAGCTATTCTCCCTATTTATCCAGTCATTCCGGACCCAGTGCTCCAATCCAACGTCTACCACCATATTTGGACAGATTGTCTGCAATCTCTTTGTGCTGACACTACAACACATCTACACAGACGCCTCTAAATATCCCGACTTGCCTGTGGGAGCAGCAGTTTTTATTCCTGCTAGCAATCTTACGATGGAATACAAATTGCCTGCTTCCTGCTCAATTTTTGATGGCGAAGCGTTTGCTATTTGCCAAGCTCTCCTATATGTCAAACGCCACAACATCTCATCTTCTTGTATTTGTACGGACTCACTTAGTGTGCTTCAGTCGCTCTCCGGTATTCACTGGAATGCTAAAGCTACTTGGCTCATTCTCAATATTAAACATCTTTATTACAGTCTTCTGGCTACAGACCACATAGTTCACTTTCGATTCATGCGCTCTCACGTGGGATTGGAACATGGCGATACTATAGACCTGTCTGCGAAACGCACATGTACTGATGGCAAGGCTTGTTTTATCAAAAACTACGTTATCAAAGCTACTACTATCTCTTAGACAGACAATACAATCTTGCTTTGACACGATGGCAACAGGAGAACCGACATGGTGCTGGCCAATTATACTGGGCAATTGTTGGTCCTCACCACCGCAAACCCAGGGAATTCATTTCTCCTTGGTCTCGCGCCGAAATCACCACTTACTATCGCATCTTGTTTGGAACTGCTCTTACTCCCAGTAAGCTCTTTCAGATTCGTAAGAAAGACACTTACCACTGTTGGCGCGACAAAGGCATAGGCACCCTTAATCATCTTCTGTTAACTTGTGATCTCCATCAACGCCGACATTCCTTTCTGCAGCAGCTGACTTTCTACCTCGGCTTGGGTCCTTTTTCCTATGAGTACATCTTCGCAACATATAACTGGTTTGCCATCAGAATACTCGTTAACTTTCTTCTCTCTAACGGTATTGTTCTCTAAATTTCTCCTTCCATTTCATTTCCATATAAATTTCTCACCTCTACCTTACGTACTTGGTTTTCTTCTTTGCACGATTTACGAAAGATTTCTCTGTTCAATCTTCCATTTTCTTCTCTCTTTATGGCAGAAATCCCTGCCCAGTCGTAAATATTTGACAGAATCTTATGAAGGATTATTTATCCAGTTGTACATTTTGCATGATCACTATGGACGAATTATCTACTTAGCCGTTAATTTTTTCTCTCAGATCTTGACTGTTTTCCAGCACTCTCGAAAGTTACAGCTTGTTGCAGACAATTACCTGCCGTCCAAAATAATTCGTTTTCCATATTGGGCTCGCAACAATTAACTTTCATTCATTTTCGCTATTTGATCAATACAACACTTGTGGCCTATTTAGGCTTCCGCCTGAGGCACCCCCTATCACTGATAATAGTGTGCAAGAAAGAAAGAATAGGTTGCACCACCAGTGAAAACTATTGGTAGGCATAGAGGACAGGTTCGTGGGATCAAGTGAAAGCAAGTATTGCGTGTGTAGCGAATGTTTCCGTAAAGTCAAAAAGGGCAATATGAGTGAGGACCAAATTGCAATTCGAGCTGTGCTACGATTTTTATGAAAAAGGTACTAACTGCAAAAGCTGCAGCGGAGGAAATTTGTCGTGTAGAGAACAAAGCAGTACTGGGTCGTTCGACAGCTTCCCGTCGGCTCAAAAAAATACTTCGGGCGATTTAAGCCCCGCAAGGTTACACCTCCGATGAACATTAACGGCCCTCTGCAAGATGCTGTGTGTTGAACCACAATCACGTACATATGTGTTAAAAAGAATGGTTGGTGCATCCAAATTGACAGTTAACAGTCGATTGCATGACATGGGTTACGTCAATAAACGGCCCCGACAAAGTCCTCATGAGCTCACAGAGGAGTTAGCCCAACGCCGAGTGGCAATTTGCCAGCCTTTTTTCTTTTTTAAACGCTTGATCTTTATTTCTGGAGTCTGCGAATTGTGACAGGAGATGAGAATGGGTGTTTTTGAAAAATCCTGACATACGTAAATAGTGGGTGAAAAAAGGACAGGAAGCCATGTGAAATAGGACAGATTTGGGGAAAAGGTCATGCTGTATGTTTGATGGAATATTGACGTGATAATTCATTTTGAGTTTGTTCCAGAAGTGTTATAACAGGTAAACTGTATTCTGAACAATTATGCCGAGTGTATACTATTCTGAATGAGAAATATCCCGCATTAGCGGGGAGGAAGAGGTTATTGCTGCAAACTGACAATGCTCCGAGTGACCGGTCTTCAAATGTGTGACCAATACCCTGGCTGACCTTGACAGGTTTGAGTTTTTACTTCATCCTGCCTATAGTACAGGTGTTGCACCCTCAGCTTATGGTTTGTTTCGCGCGCTCTCACATTTCTTGTGTGGTCGGCAATTGAATTCGTATGATGATGTGCATGCTGCCTGTCGTGAGTTTTTCAATTCTAAACCTGCTACCTGGTGTGAATGACCCTTCGTCTACTGGGACCAAAAATGTATGTGAGGAGCCCCTAAAGAGGATTCACTTAAGTAGAGCCATGCACCTAGGCTACTACTTTATTTTGTTAGTGGGATGTAGTGCAGACCCGCCACTACATGAACTCAATTACATAATACAGTGTTTATATTTTATTTACTGTGTACAGGGCTGAGTACTGACGTTTGAGTATTAGATAAAAATAGAATGCAGGAGCTATAAAGCTTATATGAGTTTATCAGAAGCAAGAGAGTAGCGTTAATGATCACATAAAATACAAATTTAAAAAAATAAAATATAGGTCTACTCTACTGCCAATGATACCTAAGTGGTGCACAATTTCTATCTTTTTTAAAAAGTATCTCCCTTACTATATAGCTCCTGTGTCAATACTCGTGAGTTCTAAAATTTACTTCCTGTGCCCCGTTACATACGAAAAACACGGGAAAAATCCTTCATAACCTTCACCTAAAAAAGGAAAACATATGATACATCTAAATATCAGTGTACTCGCCAGTTCCAGGACCTCGGGAACATTTAGGTATGAACCAGCGGCGTAGCATAAGGGAACGCCGGTATGCACGGCATCCCCTGTTAATAAGAAAAAGTACGTATTTCATTATATATAAATTGTTTACTTTTTATTATCACAAGTATTTGCACTGCAATGTTCTGAATGCCCGGAACCAAGCTATAGTTTCCGTACGAGCGCTAACGTCAAGGAAATAGAACAAACCAGAAATGGCTACTTCAATGCCTCTTTGAAGCATGTCGGTTATGTAAATAATAATATAAAAATAGTTATTCTTTATTCGTAATTAAATGCATCGTAATTATAATCGTAATTAAAGGCAAACTTTTAATCTTCATTATAAATAAATAGTATGCCCAGCGGCGTAGCCAGAAACTCTTTGAGGGAGCTCACACCAGCATAAATATAAAGCATTCTGCAGAATCACTGTCACCGATCTGGTAGGTCATGAGAACCAGCACTCCCCACTCCTCGCAAAGATTACTTGGGCCCTTCAATCTCTGGATATCTGGCAATGAAATAGACACACAGGAACAGACTCCCTGAGTTGTTTTAAGTGTTTTCTATTTGCATCTTCAAATGATATACGTATACACTTAGGCCATATTCACGAACGGGCGTCTGAGTTCCGGACCCAAGATGACAAATTTCTAGGGCCGATATATCTTTAAAAAAATAAATAAAAAAAGAACGAGATTGAAGTATGGTATGCGGAGAAAGAAGCTGCCCACGAGAAAGAAAGGGAATTATACTGGAAACAATGCTCATAAAACAGTGGGGCGGAAGTTTCTCGTCACAACGGTAGTGGTAAGAAGGGGCTGAGACAATTGCATATTGGCTTCTAACGTAATCTTCGCAATTAGTTCTGTATGCTCCACTAGGCCACCAAAGAGGGTGGCCTGCCCTCCCTAAATTTTTTATAATCCTATATTTCCCCTCGTAATAGCTATACATTACTGATTTCAGCACTATTGTATCACACAAGTGACTAACTGGCATTCCCAATTCGGAATACTACGCTACGCTACTGGTATGAACCAATCATTTTTGTTTAGATATTATTTAATATTAGTATTAGAATATGAAACACAAAAAAAATGATTGGTAGAATGCTCTCAGCACTACTTGAATATACAGTATTTCATTTCACATTTTTTTCCACTGTGCACAGGGGTACTCCTAGCTGTGTATCTATACCTATATACAGACATAAGTTTAAAAAAAAAAAACAACTTCGATATCGATAGTAGGATTTTGTAGCCAATGTTTTTAGTACATAGTTAGCTTAATTAAAATTTAGCCCCAATATAAGCAGATTTGCGTCATTGTCACGAAAGCCGAACTATTCACCAAAAAAAGAAAAAAAAACTTTTCTATTACTGACGTTTCATTTCTTAATCCGCCTGGGGTTCCTCATTTGATGTCAGCTTGCGAGAAGCGGGATTTGTGGTGGACAAACATCGTGTGCATGGGTTTTCTCGAAGTCTGTCCACTTTTCTCATTCCACCATTGCCCTACATCTCATCATCACCGCCTTCCTTACCCTTGGAGCATAGTCGTGGAATGTTGAGCTTTAAAAAAAATATTGAGCTAGAGAAGCATAGTCGAGTAATCTCTGTCTTCATCGCATTAGGCCGTAATTAGTTGTGGGACATCACATGTCCTGATCACATAGTATGACGTTATTTAGGAGCGCCCATTCTAAAATTTGGTAAAGGTACGTTCGCCCATCCCCCTTAAATTTCGGGAGGGGTGCACAGGACCACCTCTTAAATATTGGAAGTTGCCAAACCAAAAATTTGATATGGTAACATAGGACCAGGAAAAGTACTGTAAGTTAGAGAAGTCCATTTCGTGCCGTTTTATGACACACCATGATTCTACTGTACTTCTCATTGTTGTGTTTATTATATGCACTCGTGTCTGTCCCATACGGGGCGTGACTTTACGTCTACTTTTGTAGAAGAGGTTCTAGATACTTATCAATTAAATTTAAATGTCTGGAGTTGAAAACCTTCAAATGTTTGGGTTGGCAGTGTAACGATCCCGTTACTATGAGTTAGAAAAGAAGAAAAAGAAGAAAAGAAATGTTGATGATTTTGCGATATTGATGATTATTTTTCTCTGATTTGTAAAAATTAATAAGATTTTATAACCTTCCTTGTTTGTTGTTTTTTTTAAAAAAAAGCAAAGGAAATGAAGAGAATCTATTTATGATTGTAGTGAGTGAGAGAGAGAGAGAAATACATTCCTTTACCGTTGGTTAGTTCAAGGTCGCTTGCGCGGTAGGAGACGTGCCTTATCGCGATCGTAGCGCCGTTGGCCTTCGAGGGAGCTCGCATCCTTCTCGGCTGCGAACTAACCCATGAATCCCGATGGAAGGCGGACGTTTCTGCAGTCTACGAGCAGGCGGATAATTTTTCCTCGATGTCGAAAATGGGACGCGTGTCTTATTCGTTTGGCTTAGTTTGTGGTGTCTGCTATTTCTTGTGTTAAGTTACAGTTGGAAGGAGTTAAATCAATTCACAAGAATAAAAGTGCAAGCTGTGTTGTGTTGCGTGATTTTCTTTATTTTTTTTAAAAAAAAGAGGAAAAATAGTGATACGATTGTTACAAACGGAAGGTTGGTGTTTGACCATATGAATTTGTGGAATCTGTAAGATTGAAAGGGTATGATTATGCTCTGTGGCTTTCCCAGTGTTCCGAATGGTGCTCGAAGTATTAAGTGAAATTTTGTCATGCTTAAGTTTCCATATTTTTACGTCAGACAAGTTTGTCCTGTGTTCAGGAGCCCATGGGCACTTGATGGTTTCAATCTGTAACGTACATATCTGTATAGTTGACCTAAGTCTTGGTAAATAGGTCGCTATTTCATTTCGGCAACAAAACCATCGTATTTTTAAAGAGAGTGATTAAATGGTGGAACTTCCATGTGGGTCACTCACGGCATGGAAGAGTTGATTTGCAACTGAGTAAAGATAACTCTGTTCTTGGCTATTGCTTTAAAAATAGCATGTTAATAATGTACCAATACTCGTAATATCCAGAATCTATAGTGGTTGTTCGGTTGGTGGAATGGTAATGTGGGATATTCGAGTGAGAACAGAGGTCTACTCCCATTGAACGTTGGAACGCATGGTCTTACAATAGAATTATATTCTTTGCAATCGTAGTAACGACCACTCTCTTGGTCTGATTGTCTGACAGAACGGTGGAATGATAATGTGGAAAGGCGAGTGAGAGCATTTCAATTTGATGAAACCAGACCTAAGTTCGGTCATAGTGGTTTTAGTAAGCCTAGAAACAAGAACGTGACTTTCGTTGTTTTCAATTGAAGTTAGTTTAGTTGAATGGTGGAACAATAATGTTGGAGATTGAGGTGAGAATAATGGTTGATGTCACTAAGTAAGAGACACTGTACCTTATCCTGGTTTTTGTCTCGTAGTTTTCACTGAAGATTTATATTGTGACTCTCGATGTTTGGATCCGAGGGAGCCGACTGGATCAGTGAACAAATTAGTTACATTCCGGCATTTTCGTTTTCAGACCTAAGCATTGGTCTTTGAACTAGTTTCTTGAACACAGCCAAAGCACATTTATTCTTGTAATCACATACAGGACGGACGACATGCAGACAGAGATCGAGGCGTAAAAACCAAAGAAAGGTAACATAAAGAAGAATAAAATAGGTGAGTGTATATTAAAATATATTTCAGTTGATTGTCCTTTGTTTGTGTTTAGTGTCTGTAGGTTGTCATATTCGATTCCAATAGAGTTGAGTAAAAGATTATTTATTTGAATCGCGTTAATAATTTCAAGGACACGATAGATAATTCAGCATTTCATTTTTGGTAAGCGGGCTAAAACCCGATGCGTATGATATTGTTTATAATCTACTTTATTTTTCAGCATTAATTAATGCGATTAAAACTGAAGTTAATCCATATAGTTTTTGAACGATTTGAGTTTTAGACTGTTATCTGCTATTGTAGGCGAACGGTGCGGTGAGGCACCGCAATCCAAATTTGTTGAAAAGGTTTGATATACTTGTTAAATTAATTATTATCGTTGATTCCAACATCTACCTTTCGGATCTCTTGATATTGGAGATTGCCTCCCCCCCAAAAGGATATTTCTTGATCGATTACCAGTATTTTTTGAGAACTTTCTTGATTTAAGATTTTGAATTTCAATTTAAGGAATTTTTCTCTCTTCTCTGGTCGAATAAATTGAAAAAAGAATATATATATATATAGTAATTATTATTCACGAAATTCGTATTTAGATTAAATTCGTAATTGTTCCTGGATAGAGTTATAACTCCGATGAGAGTTGGACTTTAATATAATCATTGATTGAATATTGTCATATAATCAATCCTACAAATAGACTTCGAAGGACGAAAGAATTGTTTGTTGCTCAATATATTTTATTCAATATTATATTGTATCTTATTATAATAAATTATATTTACTCGAATTGTTGTTGGTGTTATTTATTATATATATATATATATATATATATATATATATATATATATATATATATATATATATATATTTAGGACTTGTAATTGGTATTAAATGTTCATTTATTGCTTGGTTATGCTGAATTATCCATCTGTTAACTGCCGAATGACGTGGAATTGCGTTTGTCTTCGTAGATCCCTCTGAGGTTGGACTTAGGGTAGTGTTGATTGGTCAACATTGCATGAGTTTTGGTATCCATGAATGTTGCCCTTTTAACATCGACTCTTATCCCGACAGCGGATGGGAACGCTACAAAATGGTTCATGGGTTAGTTCCGAACCATTTTTTTTGGTTCAGTAATTTTTTTAGCCGTATGTGAAATTACATTCAATGTTTATTGTAAGTAAAAACTTTAATTTTGAGATAGTTTGATGACAAAATAGAGTAAAATATTTTGGATGTAGTGAGAATTAAATTGAGAATATTGAATATAATAAGTGAAATTTAAGATTGTAATCAAGTTGATTGAGTATTATAAAGAAAATATTTTTCAAGACTAGGTTTGGTATATAGGGTTGTTCCATGCAGGTTCTCCTTGGTTGTTGTAGTATCCGTAGTTAGTTTAGTTATTAATTTGTTTATGCTAACCTGTGATATATTTTCTTGTGTTTTGTTTATCTAGTAAAAAAAACGCGTGTTTAAGGAATTTTTGTGAATTTGCCGTTTTATGATGGCTAATCGATCTGAGTATGTGAGTATTAATATGCCCGACGGGTATTCAGAACTAGTGACACGGGATAGAACTGGTTGTTGTGATGCTGATTCACGTTCAGAATTTGGGCAATTAAATATGTCATTAACTCCTCCCACTCAGGGAAGTCTTTACGCCAGACGGGTTTCAACTGAAGTTAATCGGAGTACGTTTGGAAATAATGATAGCATGCATTCTGTTAGCTATGGGTTTAGTAGGCAAGTTAATGCAACTAGTTTAGGAGAGTCCCAGCGAGAAGTAAGGCAAGTCGCCTTTGAAGCTCCATGAAGGCAGTCTGAACAGACAGGGTTTGTAAATCGGGATTCTTCAAATGCTAGCGTTGCTGGAAATATTCAAGGTCACAATACGAACAGATACCTTAATCTTCGTGATTATTATCGAAGAGTCTCTCAGATAAGGAATTCTACTCCGAAAGCTCCTTTGAGTTCTCCTTTTCTACAACCAGTAAATAGATATGAAGCTAGAAATGGTGCGGAATCTGGTGTACTTGCTGGAGTTAACAGATTAGATTCTGCTGGGATCGAACATAATTTAATGGTTAAATATGCATTCAAAAGAAACAGTGAATCTCTTGAGTTGAGATTTAAGGATGTTAAATTAACAGACGGGAGTAATAGTCATCAAGTTTTCAATTTGTTGTTGAAAATAGAAGAAACATTATTAGAAACTCACTCGGGATGGTATTAACCGTTCTTGTCGTCAAATGTACTGGACCTTTATTAAGAGAAATCTTATTTGCCTTGAATAACAATGTAAGTTGGTATAATCTACGAGCGAATTTATTAAGTAATTTTGTTACTCCAGTGAGTAGGCATTCTTTTGTGTCATAATATGTTTATAGAAGACAGAAGTTGTCTGAACAAGTTAATGATCATGTAAGGTCTGTTATTGTAGCTATGAATGTACTAGGGTTTGATGGTCCAGAATCGGAATTAGTGAGTATTATTATGAGTGGTTTAAATCCTAATCAAAAGTACAGGATGTTGAATAACTATTTGCCTGCATCACGTTTAGAATTATTGGAAATAGCTGAAAAACACGTGTTGAGCTTTAGAAACCAGTTAGATTATAATAGAGAAATGAGTGATTATAGAAAAAGGTCTAGTATTCTAGTATCGAGCTATCATAATAATGGATTGGGTCCGAATGAAACCTCAGTGAATAATACTTTGTTAGAAAATAAATGTAGATCAACCCTTTACGAAAATAAATTGAGTCGATCGATAGGTGGCTCTCGGGATTTTCGGAATTCTAGGGATCCAAGTAATTTATCTGAGCTTCGAGGGAATCCTAGAACAACTTCGTCGTTTATCCCTTCAGAGATGGACAATACAGTTGCGTCTTTCGTTGTCGGAAAAATTAATAATCAGTTGACGGACATTTGCGTCGACGGTGGTTCAAGCTTCAAAATTGTTCGTGCAGATTTAGTTCGTGCTTGTGGTTTCGAGAAATATATTACTACAATGCAAGAGAAATTAGTAAATGCTCCTTCAGGATTGTATTTTTCCACGAACAAGGAAATTTTATTGACAGTCAATTTTTCAGGACACTTTGAAAGAGTTAGTTTCGAGGTGGTAGATGAGTTACCTTGTAAGTGTTTGCTTGGAACCCCGATTTTGCGATCCACCAAATCGATTGTTGATTATTCTAATAATGCCTTAGTTCTCCGTGGTGGCAAGAAAAGAATTCCTTTGAACTATAAGAAAACAGTTCGGCATTTTGGTTTTCAATCTAAAGAATTTAAGTCTGGTCCTCATGCCGGTCAGTTGAGGGGGAAGAATGACAATCAACAGAGAGTACAGACTCGGGATTCTCTGGATCAAGATAAAATGGCTTCGATTTTTATATACGAAGATATCTTTGATTATGGTTTGCGAGATGAAGGAATTCAGTGCAACTTGGATCTAGTTGATACCGAATTTAGGATTTTGGAGATTCGTGCACCGAATAGCTTTCAGCTTGGTCAACTCAGAGTGGTGATTGATTCAGAAATTGATCCGGGTCGACATATCGAAAATACTTTATCTTCCATGGTTGATAGTTATGTGAGAGTTCAACCGTTTAGTGATATGCATGGTGCGGTTGAAAGGTCCAACCATCAATTGTCTCCGAACAGGAACTTAGTTTCTGGGACTTCGAAGCAGAATAGTGATACATCGCAGCTTAATTCGTGTAGGACAGGTGGTGTGATTGGAAAATCTTGTGACCAGCATCCATCTTATGTGAACTTGGTGACTTCTTCATCGGGATTTGGTTGTTCGTTTGGAACAGCTGCTTGTGTTAGTGGTTCGGATGGTGGAAGTGGAAAATCTATTCCTCGTTTGCCTTCTGATCAGATCTTGGGAGAGATGACATCGTTAATTAACAGCAATACTATCAATTGTCGATCTGATGAGAGTTTAGATTGTTCGAATGCAATGTCCAAATTTGTGAATCCGTCTAATGAAAATTTGGTGACATCTACATGGGAAGACGGCTCTTTTCTGACTCGAATGTCTTATAATAGAAGATCTGATGGTGCGAGTGATATGCTCTTTAGGTGTAATTCATCCATGGGACAAATAGTGAATTCTGAATTCGACGAGAGGTTGTAATTTGGGAGAATCTTTTCAGGATTATGATAATGGTGCGAATGAAATGTACCTTGGTCGTCAGATTGTCACTGATGGGGACACTTCGAAATTAGTTTTAAATAGTGAAAGTCCTAGTAATGAGAATGTTTCGGAATCTATTGGTGGCGTTAAGCAGTCATCTAGCAAAACTATTACTACAAAATATTTTGATCTTGTTCTGAATGACGATCCAACGAGAATTGAGATTCCAGAATCTGAGAGAGTTATGAAGAGCAGTACTCGCAAAAGAAATAGGAATCGTAGAAGAAAGAAGAAAAGGGTGGATAATGTGACAGAAACCTCGAAAAATATTAGTGTCTTAGAAAAACTGGAAGATGCTAGTCTTTCGGGAGTGAATAGTTCATCGAATGGCAATGAATGTAAGGATGTGGTGTTGAATAATAGTAGTGGTTCCGAAGCATCTGATGTTGACTTAGAACAGTCTGAAAATTTCCATAAATTAATTCAGCGGAATCGGAAGTTTCAGCCTCCAGACCTTTCTTCTAATCAACAGAAAATGGCTCAGAATAACACACGGGTGATGAATCAACCAAGCATACAGGTGAAAAATCAGAATTTAGGGCAAGACTCGTGGAAGTTCGATAACCCTGAGATTGTTGCTTTCATCGACTCAATGAAATGTAAATATTCCGATGTAATTTCCGATAGGGTTGGATGTGTTAAAGGGTTCGTTGGTCGACTCTATTTAAAGGAGAATAAACCTTTCAAGGATACCCCCTTTCCAGTTCCTAAAAATAAAGAGAAAATTTTTTATGATCAAATTGAAGAACTTGTTAAGGAAGGGATTTTAGAAGATGTTGACCATGCAAACTATGGCAGTAGTTGTTTCCTAGTGAAAAATAAGAACAATACATATCGAATTGTAGGAAATTATATAAAGGCTAATAGCTTAATTGTAAATGATGTATATCCATCCCCGAATTTAGAAGCGTGTCTGACAGGCCTAGCGGATAAGAAACTGTACTCTAAATTTGATTTAAAGCGGGCCTACAACCAAATCTACCTCGATAAATCGTCACGTGAGATTACTACTCTTGTTACTCCCAAGGGATGTTATCAGTACACCCGAGTTCCGGTAGGAATAAAAACTGGGAGCAAGATTATGTCAAGGGCGATGGAAAAGGTATTGGGTGATCTAACAGATAAGGGTGTCAAAATCTATTTTGATGACGTCCTGGTAGCTAGCGATACAATTGAAGAACACATGTTAATGGTTGAAAAGGTATTACAGAGGCTGAAAGATTATAATATAACTGTATCTCCTGATAAATGTTTCATGTTTTATAAAAAGATCAATTATCTGGGTTATATTATTGAAGGAGACCAGATGGAAATTGACCCAAGCAGAGTATCTGCTATAAGAAATATTCCTCCACTTCGTAATAGGCGCGGATTGTTAAAAATACTAGGAGTATTTAATTATTATTCTAAGTTTGCGTCGGAGCTCCAAGAGCTAATGGCTCCCCTTAGTGCCTTGAAATCTCCTAAAGTTAAATTCGTTTGAACTCAAGAACATCAACAAATTCTGGACAAATTAAAAAATGTTTTGATAGATAACGTAGTTTTAAAGACTCCAGACCTTAGCAAACGTTTTGTAGTCCACGTCGACGGCAGTGGAAAAAGTATTGCCAGGTGTATTTCACAAAGGGATGCGAATGGGGACCTTCAACCTATTTGCTTCTATAGCAAGAAACTCTCAGAGACGGATAAACACCGCAGTATTTATGATATCCAAAACAATATCTCGCTATATACACTACTTGGTTCATGAGTTTGATGTTTTAACAGACAATAAAGCCTTGCCCTGGATTCTTAATAACAGTAAAAGGCTCTTAAAGTACGGTCCTTTCGTAGAAACTCTTTGTCAGTTTAATTTTAAGATACGCCATATAAAATCAGCGAAGAATATAGCTGCGGATTTATTGACTCGAATCTATGATCCGTTTGAATTCAGTATATTGGATGGCCCAGTTGGATTAGCTGCGTTTAGAAGAAATATGAATATAATGCATCTTTGGAACTTGCCTTTAATTAAGGATCCCATTGATAAATTACAACGAGAATATCCAGACTTGGATAATATTATTAGAAGAATTGAGAATGGTGAGGATGTTCAAGGGTATCTCCTTAATAAAAATATTCTATTAAAAAGAACTAATTCGGCGATTAACCCCTATAAGATAGTAATCCCGAAAGATTTGAGGAGGTGCTTATTGAATAATATCATGAAGATGCGTTGATTGGTGGTCATGCAGGTGTGTCAAGGACATTAGCTAAACTGATGAAGAAATTTACCTGGGAATGATTGAAAGATGTCAAAAATTTCGTAAGTACATGTGATGTGTGCCAAAAGGTTAAGGAGCCAAATCAAAAGAAAATGGGATATTTAATTTCGGATTTCGGTAAAAGGGTCAATTCTCATTGGATGTTTGACATAGTAGGATTGGATGTTTGCATTACCGAATTCAAATGTGTTTAAATTTATACTCATCGGTGTCGATAATGCCAGCCGATTTGTGGTGTTGGAACGTTTGAGAACCATAAGTTCCAGTGTTGTAATTAACAAGATGATGGAAATATTCAGTCGACTAGGTTTTCCGGAGGCCCTGTCCACTGACAATGCTTCAATTTTTGTTTCCGAACACTTTGAGAAATTTCTGTTTAGTTTGGGTATCAAGCACATAAGGCTGAGCCCCTATCACCCTGGTGGAAATGCGGCTGAAAGATTTATAAAAACCTTAAAGGCATCCCTTAGAGCTTACATCTCGACGAAACAACATCTGTGGTCAAATCTTGTGCAGGAGCTCCAATTCACCTTAAACATAAGCGAGCATTCAGGATTAAAGATGTCGCCCATCGAAGTTTATTTTGGACGTACATATATCCGTTACCGTACCGTTACGAAACCGATGGAGCATCAATGATTCTGATTTTGGTGGAAAATCATCTGTTCAGATATGGAAAGAAGCTATTCAGAATATGGAAAAAAGTTGGGCAACAAGGCGTAAGTTGATGTTACGAAGAAGAAATCCCGTTAATTTAGACTTAGGACAAAATGTCCTGTTAAAAGCACACGTTAAATCATCATTAAAAGATAAGATTGCCAAATCTCTAAGCGACAAGTGTTTTGGTCCATTTGTGATTAGGAAATTTTTGACTCCGAATACCGTTTTAGTTTATGATGAGAATGACACGCCAGACTCATATCGCTGTTCGCATGTCTCAGAATTGAAGGCCTATAGAAGTAGGAGAGAGTAAAATTATCTGAACCTAGTTATCCTGGTCTTGAAAAATAGTGTTTGTTTGTACATGTAGTTATGTTATAAAAATTTTAACTGAATTAAATGTGACATTTATTGAGCATTTGTTCGTATTGAAGCTTGTTATATAATTATTTATTCATTATGGCCATAATGAACAAAAAATGTAAATAATTGAGTATTAATTGTTTAAGCATTTGCTATTATCATTTTAATTTTATATTTGTTGTTGTCTGTATTATTATGAAGTTTACTTATTATATTTGTATATTCCGTAGCTATCCAGTGCAAGTTTGACGAAAAATTTCTTGGTGGAAAATTTTTCTTTTTTTCGACGATGGCCAGCCTGTAACGATCCCGTTACTATTAGTTGGAAAAGAAGAAAATAACTGAAAAACTGAAAAAGAGAAGAAAAGAAATGTTGATGATTATGCGATATTGATGATTATTTTTCTCTGATTTGTAAAAATTAATAAGATTTTGTAACCTTCCTTGTTTGTTGTTTTTTTTAAAAAAAGCAAAGAAAATGAAGAGAATCTATTTATGATTGTAGTGAGTGAGAGAGAGAGAGAAATACATTCCTTTACCGTTGGTTAGTTCAAGGTCGCTTGCGCGGTAGGAGACGTGCCTTATCGCGATCGTAGCGCCGTTGGCCTTCGAGGGAGCTCGCATCCTTCTCGGCTGCGAACTAACCCATGAATCCCGATGGAAGGCGGACGTTTCTGCAGTCTACGAGCAGGCGGATAATTTTTCCTCGATGTCGAAAATGGGACGCGTGTCTTATTCGTTTGGCTTAGTTTGTGGTGTCTGCTATTTCTTGTGTTAAGTTACAGTTGGAAGGAGTTAAATCAATTCACAAGAATAAAAGTGCAAGCTGTGTTGCGTGATTTTCTTTCTTTATTTTAAAAAAGGAGCCTAACTGGAATAAGCGTGGGACGTAAATGTCATAGATTTCATTTCGTTTTTTAAATATATACATTTCTAATTCATTTTTTACCTTATGTTTACCAAATTTATTCGTTGCTTGTTACAGGATGTCTCAGAAGTTCCTCTATCCTTAGGTGTGGGCATCACAGAGAGCAATGTCGGTGTCATTGTAGTTAATTTATTTACTACAACATATTACAGTTGGGTATTTAGGTCCACATATAGGAACTACAAATCCAGTGGATCTGTATGTGTTCCATATTAATGTACACACAGATGTGTGCGTCTTCATGTTCACCTTGACATGTTGCGGAGCATCTGATGAGTCATCGTTCGATAGTTGTTCTCCACACTTTCGCCGATTTCTTAGTCTCTCGTGTACCAACGACGAGAAACATATGTCTTGATTATTCTCCACAACGAGTTATCTGGTGTAAGGTCCGGGCTTCGTGGGGGCCATTTCAATGGGATCGAATTGTGTAACTGCAACCCCTCACATCAGTCATGGCCTTACAACTGAAAATCTCCATATCACAATGAATAAAAAGGTGTGACACGGTGCTGGTTGTGACCATAAAAGCAGTATTATCAACACTAGAACTGAAATTGCTCTCTGTGATACTCAAACCTAGGAGTACAAGAAGTTCTTGGACATCTTGTATTACAAGTGAAGTATACCTTATGTCATAATACCTTAGTTTTCTCTTCGCTGTGTATCTTCTGCACTACTACGTATTTTCGTGTGTGTTTATCACATAAAAATACGTTCGATTACATATCCTTCCATATTTCTAAACATTTGGGTTAGTTATTTATTTTATTGAACTTAGTAAATAGCCCAATAGAACTTTATTATGCTCGATTTCTGAACAGTAAATATATTTGGTAGAATTGAACTAAAATTTACTTTTAATATTACAATTATGGATAGTACACACAGATGAACGAGAATAATGGACAGACCAAATTTCAAAGAGCAAAAAGTGTGATTGGAATTTGAAACGAACATGAGTATCTGCGATATCAAGCTATGCGCCACCACGCAACAGATCCTTCCTTAAACATGTTTCATATTTTCACTCTGGAGGACAGTGATGCAAATTTGAGTTTGAGGGATCAGACTTAGTTTTGTATAATATCCTGAAAGGAAATACATATTTAAAACAAGTGTAAGACAGTATTCATAATACTATAGCCACAAATATGACACAAAAGGATATTATTGATAAAAAATGCTCAGATTTGAAGCACAGCGTAGGTGGCCACATAAATTGATTAAACAGATTAGAATAGTGCTCTCATCATTTTCTGTCTATTCCTATAGTTATCGATGTCTTTAAAAACTATAAATGTACCGTGTTATGCAAAAGTGAACTAAGCGCCAAATTTTGAAAATCCACGTAAATGCGACGATTGGTTCCTGATAAGCATTAGAACGTTTTGCACAATCGAAAAGAGAGGAAAACCAACACCTTTCCAAAAAAAGAAACATAATTTCACTTTAGATTACGGCTACCTTAATGCTGGACATCAACCTTTAAACGTAATTTTCTTAAAAGTATGAAAGTGGCGCTTAGTTCGTTTTCGCATGACACGGTACAAATGTCCTATTCGTTGTCGGTTGTCCGGCTAATTGTTGCAATATATATATCTTCTTATCTTGGATCTGATGTCACATAATTATCTACTCTGACTTTGAAGAAATAAACAAAGCGCAACAAATAATCACAAAGGATGCTCAATTTTATATACAAGCACCACATCATGATTCCCAACTGCCTTTGTTTCATGAAACTCAGCTTCATCTCAATACCAAGTTTACTGGCAGACATCGCTCCCAGTTGTGCAAAATATATGTGACAATTAATACAATAAACACTTCAAACTGACACCATGAATATATTTTCCAACAACGAAACAAAACAATGCAAACATCGCAAATAGCGTAAGTAATAAAAATTGTACAAAAGTTAAAGCCCTAACCACCTCGAAAACCATTTACGCCATTTAACATTTATTGTGGAAGATTCATATATTTGACCAACACCCTGGCCATCACATATTAGTTCATATCGAGCTAATGCTTCAGTAATCCTTCTCTAAAAGAGAACGCGATTCCATCTTGGAAGTAAATTTTTCTGCATGGATCGTTAACAATAATTGGTGACATGTGGTAAGCAAAAAGCCAGTAACAATTAATGAAATTCACTGAGATTGCCCTAAACCTAGTATACCAATTACGTAAAATAACAGCTTAAATACTGTTACGTTAGGCTGCACAATAAATGTTGGTCAAATAAAATTACATTTACTTATGCATACATAAATATATGAATGTTTTTTCAATTCTGATCGTAATAAATGAATTGTGTATTAACGTAAAATGTTAATTATAATTATATCTTAAAAAACACGAACAATAATGAGTAAAGCACAGGATATATTACTTTTATTCACACTGGAAATTTCTCATCTTGCATTCTCTGAGTATTGTTCTGACATATGTAACTCACAAATAATGTTTAATATACAACTGATACATCACTCTCAAGCAAATAACATTAATAAACCAACGCATCGCAATCTTAATAACAGGTTTATATTTGGCAAATAATTTAGTCAATTTGCCCATATGAGTTTAAATCGTTGATAATATGTAATTGTGTAAGTGATTTTATACTAGTCTATTCAGAATGTGAATCATTACTCTTTAGAAATATATGCAATAAATACTTATAATAGATAAAATATAACAATAGAGGCATGAAAACGAACATACGAATCATATACGGTACTGGTTAATGGGATAGTAATGATACTAGCTTCACATGTATTACTTTCATTCCTGTGCACGATGGTAGATGTAAATGCAATGAACTGGGCAACGACATACTTTATTACTATAAGATTATGTTCTGCAATACATAAGAAAATATTAAATACTACCCTCCAAGACGGATTTATTTAATTATACAGAGATTACGGGGCAGATATATACATATTTATTTTTAAAAAATTGAAATACGCATTTGACGAATTACCCTAGTAATCTCCAATGCATTAGCTTTAGTTTTGTCCTTTCATGGTAGCATGTTTCTCTTGGTGGCTGAACTTTCCATACCATTTTCTCCATTACTCCCAGTTTTTGAAGTCAACTTTAGCTGCATATAATTAGCCGATGGTAATTAGTTGCATGTAAATTTCATGTCTGAAAAAAGAATCACATAATGTGTTGGATGATAAAAGAACAATGTCCCCAATTAGGAGAAAGAAAAAATTACCTATCCATTTATGATACTACACATATTGCAAATAACTTCAGGTCCACAGAAACACCGTTTGGAAATTTAATCTAAGTGAAATTAAATATTTGAGTTTTACGTTCAACGATTTTTCTGTGTAGATTAAAGGAGACGTGGATGATAACAACGTTTTAACCTAATTTGAAGCAGCAGCAACAGAATATAGATCCTGAATAGGATTTGCGCAGAAATTAATATATGTGCATTTTAATCAGAAACGTGTATATAACACGTACAAAATTGTAATTTGCCTGCTATTGTGTGTGAACATTGCAATTTTTATATAAGAGTGTACTTAATTAAGACACTTGCTTTACTTCTGTCTTTCCTTCTAATTATACATGATTACTACGTTCTAAGAATAATATTCATCAAAGCGACCACATTCAAGCATAGGCCAAGCCAATGACAATGCATACATGTTTAAAGTTTCTATCTGCTTATCATCAGAGTCATCTAAAAATATACATTATAAATACGAATAACAAAAAATGATCCGCTTTAGACCTCTGTCTACTGATGTTATAAGTAATTTCTAATTTACATTGCACCACGTGTTTGGTTTAAATAATTTGCTCTATGTATTTATATCACGTATGGCAGAAATAAGTTTGTTTTCCCTTATTATGCAACAACCAGGTTATGCAGGAAGGAGTCTATAATTTTAAAGCGGAATCCAAATCCGCTTACATCCGAGAGAATCTGTCCTCCATTTCAACTCGAAATCGGGACTAATTGGCCACAAACGCGATGTCTGTCGACTCACCTACACTTTTACGAACATATTTTGTTTCTTGGTTTAAACCATTAAAAAAAAAGCACTTCTAAGCACTTGCACTACCTAAGCATAAATGCTATGTTGATTATCGTCGATTATAACCATCATTCCATAACGATTTACGTCGACTTTGAGAAAAAATGGGTTTTAATTAGCGGTAAATTTCCTCTGAAATTCGGTATACTGTATCTCGGGATCCCGAAAGTTTAGCGGCATAAACTTTGTATTTGAATTGAAATTCGCGCTATATATCCTATTATCGCAAACTAAAACTCAAATTTTGCACTGCGTCGACGCAAACCATTACTGAAGGTGGGTAATGAAGGCCCTTATGGCTTACATTTATTGGAACCACTACAAACTTGGACTTATATGGCAGCATAATGCACTTTTTTACGATCTGCGAAACAGGCCACCTTCTTAAATTTGACAGACTGTCACATAAGAAAATGTCGATAAGTGAAGATCTGCATGGTACGATGTAAAAACCGGTGGCTCAGTGGTAGAGCGTTCACCTCTGGTGCTTGGGGTCCCGGGTTCAATCTCAGTCTCCGCCAAGTGAACTTTGTGGTGGACAAACGCCATGTGCGTGGGTTTTCTCGGAGTTTTGCCGTTTCCTCCCATTTTCTTCATTTCATTTTGTCTCCTTTAGCCTAACCGACATAATCGTGGGACGTAAAACTTAATTTCATTTCATTTTTTCTTTTTCCCCTTTTTTGCCCCTATGAATTTTAAATATACGAGAGCTTCATTTTTCACATTTGTATTTTTGGAAGGTGTGGCTGTGAAGATTCGCGAAGCCTGAAGATCTACGCAAATGATAGAAACATTTTGCTTAATATGGTTGATCCATAAAAGTCCATATATGTTCATGGACATCTGTGGACAATTTTTAGACGTCCATTGGACAACGTGAGCTGTGTGGGTTCATCTCTGATGTATCGGAAGATTTTGGTACGATTTGTGGAGGCGTCTCCCGAGCACACTCATTATTTATTTATTTATTTATACAGTTTTATCGGTATTACCGGCATCTAAGGCCTTAAAGCCTTCACACACTAAAGGAAGCAGCCTAGGACCTGTAACTTATATAGGTACCATCCCGGTATTTGCCTCGTGTCAATGAGTAAAAGCCAGGAAAAATCTCACTCATAATAACTGGTCTGAGAAACACGTTACATTTTTCGACTGAGTGACACCCTCACCGGACGAAGACACACTTGAGAAAACGCCAAACAACAGAAGTTCATCGACAATATTGCCAAACTTAAGTCGTGATGAATTCAAGCTAAGCCCACTTTTCCCAAATGGGAACAATTAATTCCTTTATCAATTTTTGTGGATTATTTGTTATGGATTTATTTTGTCTTTTACTATAAGGACCTGGTCAATCTACTACCACTGGAATCTTTAAAAGATATTAAATGAGATCAGAATCAATACGTTTAGAAAAAAATACGAAATTATGAAACAAAAAATAACTTGAGCTTAAATGGGTAGGCAAATCCAGAGGGCAGTTAAACGTGGCGGAAAAGGCACTTCCCTTTCCTTTTCCCTCGCTTCTAGAATAAAAGACACCAATGCTGCAAAAGTCCAAGTCTCTTTACTAACGTAACATCTCTAAATAGTAGTGTTACAACTCTTTTACCAGCACAGTAAAATTTTTGTCAAAATCCAGACCAAAATTATTTTTCATGTATTTTAATGTGGAAACCTTTGCTGTTTACTTTTGATTTACTTCATATTCGTAAATACATTGAATAAAATGTATATTCACAAATACATGTATTATTTAAAAATAAGTACATAATACATGTTTACTATTATAGGATGAACCAACCACTTGAAGTGACTTCTCATTGTAACTTCTAAATTGACTGATAGAAAAAGCTGAAATTTTATAATAGGCAAATATCAAAAAGTAAAAGTAGTTTGACATACACCGCAATCCTACCAGACTAGAGTGTTGCCACCCCAAGATAAAATCATATTTTCAAATGACACTGTCTTAGATTATTATATATTTTAAATTTACATGTCAAACGAAAGGTAATATCACACTTATTATTCAGCATTGCTATAGTACCATAAACATACACATTTTGGAGAACTCTACAATAGTAATTGCGCAACTGAGATGGACGGGGCAATGCATATTTGAAGTAACTTAGTTTTGGATACTATGACCATGATATATCTTACTGAAGTACAGTGTACGACGATTTGTGTATGTCCAGTGAAAATCCGAATTGGTCCGGTCATTGACGAATGTGTAAATAGGTCCATGACGGATGCACTATTAATATTCTCTTACTGATGTACGTGTACAACCATTTTTGTAGGTCCAGTGGACGTTCAAATTGGTTCAATTATTGACAAATGCGTACGTAGATCCATGATGGACGTACTATTGATATCCTCTTACGGATGTCCAATATACAACCACTTGTGTACGTCCTGTGGACGTTCGAATTTGTCCGTTATTGACTAATGCCGCGTAAGTAGGTCCATTGCGGACGTATTATTGATATCCTCTTACGGATGTCCTATGTACGACCACTTGTGTACGTCCTGTGGAAGTTCAAATTGGTTCAATTATTAACGAATACGTACGTAGATCCATTACGGACGTACTATTGATATCCTCTTACGGATGTCCAATGTACAACCACTTGTGTACGTCCTGTGGACGTTCGAATTGGTCCGTTTATTGGTAAATGTGTAAACAAGTCCAAAGTGCATGTACTATGGACATCCATTCCACGTCCAAGAGTGGATGTTCAGGAAACGTCCAGACCAGTACCTTAACTTACTAACTCCAAAGGAGATCCATGAGGGATCTCCATTCTAGGTCCACTCTTGGACGTACATTTGATGTCCATAAAGACACGTCCATAGTAGTCCAATTTTGTTCGTTAACAACCCACGTCCACACGCGTTCAAAAGTGGACGTGTTATGGACATGCCAAAATAAAGGTGTTTATCCTAAAATGTCCAAAAATATCCACAGATGTCCGTGGACTTATGTGGACTTCTATGGATCATCCATATTGCGTCCACTGTTGGACCTATTTCTGCATTGGTATGTAAACGGACCAATGTGGACAAACTATATACATCCTTTTCTGGACGTCCATTCTACGTCTAATGTAGACGTCCATTGCTCTTCCACATTTGTCCTATTACATAACAACGCCAACATATGTCCATAACGACCCTAATATGGATGATCCATAAAAGTCCACACACATCCATGGGCGTCTGTGGACGTATGTGGAAATAATATGGATGATCCATAAAGGTCCACATAAGTCCATGGACATCTACGGACAATTTTTGGACATGTATGGGTATTTTTGGACGTCCGCTGGACGACGTGCTGTGTGGGAATATAGTCCCCAACCTGACTAGTGCAGCAAATCCTTTATGTATGATCTAGTGTATGATAAAATTAGAAAAATATCCGTATGATAAAATATTCGACTTTTGTTTAGCAGTATGAATAGGAAATCAGAGTTGTGTGTTCATCACATATTCATTATAATAACACAAATGATATCGAGAAAACCGTGCCGAACATGCATTAGGAACAAAACATATATGTGTTGTTTCGGAATGAAATAATAGTTGAAGTGAATCGAAATTCAATTGTTATTTAGTCTTCCTATTGTTCCTAAATACATAGTTTTAAAAAAAGAGATTTAGATTTGTACTGTTATGAATGACATAGGTTTTAAGCGGCCATCTTGGATTCAAAGTAGCCATAGACCTTTCAATTTGGTTTGTGTTCATACTTTAACCCGCCGCCATGTTCCACAAGATTATCGTAGAGAGTCGAGACTTACTCCATCTTCTTTCATTAAACAATAGCTTTAAAACGATGTCCTACTTAACCTCCCTTGCCATTTGAAACTTTTGAATTGGACCTCACTTGGGATCCTATGGGGGTTCTAGGACAAGACGTTTCAACTTAAATCGTTTGAATATAATGCCACACGTCCTTTCCTGTTTTCACATTTGCCTCACCGTTTCCGATTTATAAGAATAACCATTTACTTTTCAATTAATTTTTTGTTTTACATTTTGACCCGCCGCCATTTTGCACAGGGTTCTCGTAGAGAGTCGAGACTTGCTCCATTTTCTTTCATTTAACAACAGCTTTCAAATGATATGCTACTTAACCCCCTTGTTATTTGAAACTTTTGAGTTGAACCCCGTCTGGGACCCTGGGACATACTATTTTAACCCAAACTGTGTGCCCTTGAAAATGGTGGGATTAGTGTTCGCCGAGTTTTCCACTTACCCAACCGTTTCCGAACAAATTACCCGGTTCCAACTATTCTGGTAGTTTTGTAGCTTTTACACTAAAAATATATATTGTGACTCACGATATCCCGCCGGGCGGCACGTGTAACTTTGGGATTCGTCTAGTTATTATAACATATCAAATGCAAACACAACTGTCTCGTTCGGATCTCAGCGGAGCCACTTCATGACCCTCCGTTGTGGATATAAATTCCCTTTAACTAGTTTTCGGGATAACAGGAAGTGCTGATGCGTCAAACATGGCCGCCTGCACAGGTGTGCGATAATTAAGTAGGCGAAGACATTCGGCGAAACTGAAATAGGCGAAACAGGAAAATACAACATGTTGCAAGAAATGTAATTTCCAATTATTTGTCGCAAATTCTATAGTATCTGGCTGTGGAACAGAAAACCACTTTACACAAAATAAACCTAAAATAGCGTACACAATAGTCCAAAAGTTTGATGAATAATTTGTTAATCGTGTGTTCAAGACATGGAGAAAGTCATATTTGATTTTTTAATTTTCTTTCTAACTTACCCGGAGACTGAGCACATTTATTAAAAGTAATTCTTTATTCAAGTGTTTTCGTTTCAAATTTAATTAGGAAACCATATTATAAGAACTGTAAATGTAAAATGCCATAGCTGAAAACAGGATGGTAAATATCTTCACTGTTTCAACGGTATTACTGTAATTTCTTACGCGAGGCACCAGATTTCGATTGTAGGTAGAAGCATATGCGGTGCGGGTCCCACGTTGAGTTGTGTTTCCATATCTCAAGTAGGCCCGCTGCTGAAAGGGACGCTAAACTCTAATTGAGTTGATTTTGAGTTTAACACCCCTTTCAGCAGCGAGGCTATATGAGACATGGGCCTACTGATTAGCGTGGAGTCCTAACCACGGCTAAACTCTAATTAATCAACTATTACTTTCTGATTTGTAACATAAAATCATTCCTCAATGCTTTCTTGACAAATAGAATAATTCACTGGTTTCTTGCTATATATCTCGAAATGGCAGAATTATAACTTTTGTAGATAGAACAAAGAAATATTTAGATTATTCTATTACAATTGCCATAAATCTCAATTAATTTATTAATCAATCAATCGAACACAGTATGAAACATGTCGCAGTGGGGTGGGGTGGAATCCACTCCAGCGTTCTTGATTGATTTTAAATCTAACAAAGGACATCACTCAATTGTCCGGCTCTGATTTCAATGACTTTTTCTGTTAAAGAACATGTATGCACTATTTGTGATGATAGAAATATTTGCCGTGGTGCATGTTTCTATTTTTTATAATTTTTAAGAGTTGTGATGTGGTTATTAGAGATTACTGCAGAAGTTCCTTACTACCCTTTGTAAACGGAGCGTTAATGAAAAAAACAACAAAATATATATATATATATATATATATATATATATATATATATATATATATATATATATATATATATAAAGCTTAGGGGGAAGTCGTACGGTAGGTATGACCTTGACGGTATCCATCTTGAAATCCGACATTTTGAATTAGGCCAAGTTTTTTAAATAGGAATAGGTAATACGATACATAATTTCGGGCTATAATTTAATTAGGAAGACAATGGTGAAGTTAATTTTAAGATATGCCAATTTGGGTAAAAGTTACAGGCATATTAATTGTTTACTAGCTGAACCTGTGCTCTCTACACAGCGCATCATTCGTATATGAGCATAAATCCCCTTCTCATTCCTCACAACATTTGTACATGTCCCTTTACAGACACAAGTGGAAGAAGTATTGATTAAAAAAAGCCAAGGGGTATCATAAATGGGAGACTATTTTCGATTATTTTTTCTCAAAATCTCGCACCGTTTGCAAGATTTGAGCCTACTTCCGGTTGGAGTTTCTAATTCATGTACGGCCAGTGGTTTCTTTCTTCTTGCACGCAGTACGTAATAAGACAATACATTACATACACAATTAATTATAATGTCAGTTATATATGGTGTTCATTGGGCAAAACACTCCAAAAATAAAGGTTCATCTCGTTGAGTTTCCGAGATCTCATTGTCGAAAGGATTCACCACAAACAGATAACAGTCCACAACATCTATCTATTAAAATGCTACAATAGCAACTAAAAGCTTTTTTCTGAAGTGCTCGTCATAGGCTAGCTCCCTTTTTGAGGGCTACACCCTCTGTTAGGTGAGAGAAGTGAAGGTATTATGGTAAAGAAGTAAGGAATGGGTGGGCTAAGAGTAATTTATTTATTTACTTATTTATTACTAGAACTAGGACATTATGATCCTTTCGATCATAATCATACTTGAATGGGGGGTGTAGTTTTAATAACATAAGAGCAGTAACATAATAACGAGTATAATTGAATACAACATAAATATAAATGTGGTAATTATATATATATATATATATATATATATATATATTGTCACGGTACGCCAAATTCAGAGATAAAAGTTTATATTAAAATTCATTTATTTCATTAATTTGGCTAAAGAAGAAAATTAAGTTGTTTAAGAATTGGCTTGAAGTCAGAAATTAGTAATCTTGCAGACAGACATATTGTCACATCATATTACATAGTGCTTATGATTGTTGTTTTTAATTAGGTAATGATACAGACACGAATCTGCACGTGTCATAACAGTATAAACAAACATTGAAGCAAGACGAAAATGTAAACCTTTGTATAATTTATGTTCACAACAACACATTCTAAAAGTTGAGTAAAATTGTGAAAATCGCAGACGTAAACTGTCTGGAGATTTGGTCACTGAGAGAAAATGCAGAAACTACGGTTTCAGCACAGAGATGTATCAACTACGAAATTTGGTAAGGATGAAACGACAAAATCATCATGAAGCAAAATGACATAAAAAGGTCATGTCGAACTGAATAGACATCAGTTGTGGATGATCCATTGGATCAGATCAGTTCCTGGAGACCCGTAGAAGGATCAGTTCTTGGAAACCAATCTGTAGAAGACCAACACCAAGTAACAGTGGAAACCCAACCACTGTGGTTAGTCACCGACTACGAACTCCGAGTTCAGGAGTTCGACTCCAGTAAACATCCAAGGTATGTGGTAATACATCTCTGACTCTCTCGACTGATTGAATCGCCAATAGTTTGCCTAATGTGATCTAGCAATCTTGCTTAACTAATCATCACAAACATAATACACTTAGCTCTATAACATTATGGACAATAAACTAACTAACTAACTAACTAACTAACTATGGACAATAAATGTTTACTTAAAGATTAAATGCTTAACCCTTAATTAATTTATTACCTTTCGAATGTCAAGCGTAAATCCTACATCGTAGGTTGGTGGAGATATGATCATTATTGCATTCCTGTCTATTTTGGATAATAGACAGAAGCAGCCTATAGCGTGTCAAGAATATACTACATCCCAGCTCAATAGGTACGACATGATAAAAGGTTGATATGGTGCAGATGCTTTAGGTTCGATTCCAGTTAATACTCCAATAATTAGGTACTTACAAGCGTTTTAGTAGGAGTAAGAAAATAGATTATCCCGCACCACCCTCCCGTGTAAACAGTTAAGTACTTGATAAGGAATTTAGCAAGGTTGTAAGATGTTGTGGCGGGAACCGGTCAAAACCCCCACAGCCAAAACCCCCACACTCAAGAAATGTCAAAACGCCCACACAAACGGTCATAACCCCCACACAAATGGACAAATCTCCCAAACGCATGAACGGTCAAAACCCCCACTGCCAAAACCCCCACACTCAAGAAATGTCAAGACGCCCACACGATCGGTCATAACCCCCACACAAATGGACAAATCTCTCAAAGACACGAACGGTCATAACCCCCACACAAATGGACAAATCTCTCAAAGACACGAACGGTCATAACCCCCACAGCCAAAACCCCAAACTGGTAGTCGGTCATAAGCTCGAACGGTCATTACTCCCACACAAATGGACAAAACAGCCATACATAGCAACGGTCACAATCCCCACATAAATGGACAAAACCCCCACACAAATGGACAAATCTCCCACATGCAGAAATAGTCACAACTGCCAAACAAATTGACAAAACCCCATACTCATGTATTGCCCTTGTACTTTTTAATAACATTTTTTATTCCACTTAAACTGATGTTGCAACTATTCTTCTTGGGCGTCATAAAGAGCCGCAACAAAGACGTGAAATGACGATCATTTCAGAGTATGGGAGTTTGTCCGATTTTGTGGGAGTTTTGTCCATTTATGTGGGGATTATGACCGTTGCTATGTGTGGCTGTTTTGTCCATTTGTGTGGGGGTTATGACCGATTGTGTGGGCGTTTTGACATTTCTTGAGTGTGGGGGTTTTGGCTGTGGGGTTTTGACCGTTCGTGCGTTTGAGAGATTTGTCCATTTGTGTGGGGGTTATGACCGATCGTGTGGGCGTTCTGACATTTCTCGAGTGTGGGGGTTTTGGCTGTGGGGGTTTCGACCGTTCGTGCGTTTGGGAGATTTGTCCATTTGTGTGGGGGTTATGACCGTTTGTGTGAGTGTTTTGACATTTCTTGAGTGTGGGGATTTTGGCTGTGGGGGTTTTGACCTAGACCCGTTGTCGCTTCTAAATAACCACAGGGAGCATTACCCTGTGTTACAAGATGATGGGAAACCAGCCACCATGTTCTCATCATCTAAGTATTATAAATTAGACTTAGGGGTTCTTCGTAGTTTTACTGAGTACGGACCAACTTATAGTTCAGGTACAGAAGAAATATTTCGAGATAAGATTCAAACTCCGAAGAGACAACGTTGGTTCTTAGTAAATTTTAAGCCAAAGAATTTCGATTTGGAAGACCTCATGGAACTTGGTTATCGAAGACACTTTCTGGCAACAGTGTCAGGGGTAGTAGAAATATCCTTAAGTTTAAGAAACGCCACATTTTTTGCATTGAAGTCTATTGACCTCACTTACGAAATTTGAGAGATTTTTCGGGAGTGTGTAGACCAATCAAGAGTCGATAAGTGGTTAGAGCGTTTTAGACATAATTTTCAATGTTCAAGTGCAATTCAGATTGCTGATTTGGTTAGAACGTTTAGCACATATGAGAGAAAGTCGACAATCGTTATATCCAGGGACAGTATGTTGTTAGATTTGGCAGCGTTTGCAGGTCTATTTTTAGAGAGAAATAAGACTCGGGATCGATAAGTACATAATGCAGAAAAAGTAGGTTTTAGTTTAAGTTTAGGTTAAGGTAAATATATGTAGAAGTATAATATGTGATTTGTTAGGATGCTATTAATTGGTATATAGCAATTTAAGTATATAGTCAAGTTTTATTAAGTTATGGGATTAGTTAGTGTGAAATTATTTTAGTAATATTAGGGATAGGTAAATTCATATATTTATATAGTTATAGTTTAAGTAAGTCAGTAGTAGTAAGGAAAATAGGTTAATCAGTTTTAAAATTAGATATAAGAATAAGGTAAGTGGTTAAGGTAATTTATAGTAGTATTTGGATTAATAGTAAATTATTAGTGTTAAAAGACATAAATTGAAAGATATAAGTTAAAAGAGGTAAATTTAAAAAAAAGTAAATATTTTGATTTTAACTAACAATTCTTGTGTCTTTATGGCATAATAAAGATAAATTATATTAGATTAATAAGTAATAATAAATAAGAATTTAAACCTTAAGAAGAATAAAAAGTATTAAGACTAAGAAATGTGATAATGGAGAAGAATAGAAATATAAGTAATATGCTATCTAGGAAAATAAGATCAGAAAGAGGCAAGATAGAATGAAATCATGGAATGAGTGATGAAATTAAGGTTTAGTGATTAGTAAGATAAAATTAGGAAAATAATGACATAATTAGGCCAACATCTCGAAAGAGAATGATCTAAGTAGGTAAGAAATCACATTCTCGTGAAGTTGAATTGGGCGTTTACCAGACCTCTCATGAGAATTTTTTATTTTTGAAAAGCACATAAGTCTTCGGCGGCATTAAGGCGGTACAAGATAGGAAAAGTGTTACCCATTTGTCGTTCTGTAAAGCAGTGGAATTTTTTTAGTCAGTCTGACCTATTTAGCAGAAAATCTAGAGAGAGCAAAATTTTGATTTATTTTTAGATATTAAATTTAGGCGTAGTAGTAAAGGATAGAGTTTAAATATTAAGAAAAATAGATGTTTAAGAAATAGTGAAATATAGAAAATAGGCTTTTCTATCTAGCTTTAAGTTAGGATAGTTAAGATCTAGGAATAGGAAAAGTAGGTGGAAAAAATATACTAATCATGAACACATAATGAAAGAATGAGAGAAAGAGAAGGAAAGAGGAGAGAAGGAAAGATCTGGAACGAGAAAGAGCTGGAAAGAATAGTAAAATAGATAAGATAATAGATGTATAGATAGCAAAATTAATAGAAGAATAGCGTAATGTTTATTTCAACAAGGATTTAACAATCAAGATTATTATTAATTTTGAAGTATTATATTATACCTGAAGTATGACTATTATTATTATTATATTATTATATTATAATTATATTTTATAAATGTGAATATAGTGAAGAATAATGCTAGCTAAGTAAATATTAGTGATAGTAATAAAAGTAAGCAATATAGATATATAGCTATATGAAGATAAATGAGATATATATGAAGATAAATGAGATATATATATAAATGAAGATTAAGTAAGCTTACTAAGAAATAATTTTAGGGGAAGGAAATAAGACTTGGGAACCTCCAGTCTAGAAAGTTACCCTTAAGAGTTATAGAACATACGGAGACGGATTAAAGCATCATGTTTAAAACTGTTCTAGGGTGCCGTTTCAAAGATTAGGCCATTTGGCAAATTAATTATTATTTATTATGATTATATTAAGATTATATTATATTATTATTAATTATTGAACCGATGTTGACACTGGCTTTAATAGTTTTTTGAGTTGAAAGGCCACCAACCAAAAACATTGAAGTTTATTAATCATGATTATGACTTATAGAATTATAGTACGGACGTATGTACTAATTACTAGATATAGTGATTAGAAATATAACATCTGGACGTAATAAGATATCAATTTTGTTGATAGACCCGATTTTGTTAAATAAAATAAAATAAATAAAAATAATAATAACACATTGTAAAGTATGAAGAAGATTAAAATTTTGAATTATAAGAATAAATATAGCATTAAACAATTTTTTTTGAAAAATAATAATAATAACAAGTGTAGCAGTAAAGCAACAAAATGTTTAATATATAGGGAAATTTAAGTAGCTGTACTCAAGATGTATTTATGGATGAAATTGCGAGCAGGGCCGCAATTAGACTTCAAAAGCCCAATTCCAGGTTCGAGGAAATGCGAATCTGCTTCAATCAAAACCCTTCAATCGATAAATATATTTTGGTTACAGTGAATAGTGATAAAAGATAGATAAAATGATTAAAATAATAATAGTAATAAAATAAATAAATAAGGTGTCGGGACATATAAAATATTAATGTAAACATGTGAATAAAATAATAAAATTTGTAGAGTTATAAATAAGTATGTATATAATAAATAATAAATAGCAAGTAATAATAATAATAATAATAAAATAGAGTTAGGTACTTACCCAATAGCTGGTAGATAATATTTATACAATGGTAAAGGTTTAAAAAAAAAGTAACACACTTAACACTACCGCACACACATAATTTAAAATATATATATGCGAATTTTTTCACTAACACAAAGATCACATTAGCGGCTGTTGGATTCATTGTATGAGTGATTGAAATGTATTACCGCATAGATATTAGTGCAGTGAGTAATAAAAGTTTACCGGTTTAATATGACTTGACTTAGGAAGATGTGTGTTAAAAAGGACGCTCTTATTTAGAGACGTGGCAAGGATGCAGAATCGGTCAAGGTTAATCGGAAACGAGAGAAGGAGGAAAAAGAAAAAAAGAAATAAATAAGTTTTGATACATCAGCATTTAATCTAAAAGCATTGACACAGAGTTGCCAACCAGGTAGCTCAAAGTGGGTCAAGTTTATCAAAACAATTGTGCGAATTTAGTGTTGGTGTGATTGGTTTTATGGTAAAAATCAATTTATAGTAAAAGTGAAAGTGCGTATAATATATTTCATGTATGTGAATAAACAATTTGGTATGTGTGCGTCGTTATTATTCTACTAAGAAAAGACTTAGGTTGGATAGAATTCTTAAAGGGTCGGATAAAACTAAGAAGATATAAAGACTCCAAGTAGTTACGTGTTGTTACGATAGATGGCAGACAAATGCAGAGAACTGCTATTTGACATAGTTTGTTTAGTATTATAGAAAAGACTGATTGGACTTTTAAAAAATAGTGAAAATTAATAACTACCGTTTTTTCTTTTTCTCAAACTGAACATTAAAATTTTTGGCGTTTATTTTTGAAATTACATGTGTAATTGGTGTTATATGTACTATGAAATAATAATATAAAAATTTTTATACAGGAAGTTCTCCAAAAACCGATCTTAAATATAAGATCTAGACGTCATCGGAGATGCCTTAGTTTAAAGTGGGGGCGTGTCACAGTACGCCAAATTCAGAGATAAAAGTTTATATTAAAATTCATTTATTTCATTAATTTGGCTAAAGATGAAAATTAAGTTGTTGTTTAAGAATTGGCTTGAAGTCAGAAATTAGTAATCTTGCAGACAGACATATTATCACATCATATTACATAGTGCTTATGATTGTTGTTTTTAATTAGGTAATGATACAGACACGAATCTGCACGTGTCATAACAGTATAAGCAAACATTGAAGCAAGACGAAAATGTAAACCTTTGTATAATTTATGTTCACAACAACACATTCTAAAAGTTGAGTAAAATTGTGAAAATCACAGACGTAAACTGTCTGGAGATTTGGTCACTGAGAGAAAATGCAGAAACTACGGTTTCAGCACAGAGATGTATCAACTACGAAATTTGGTAAGGATGAAACGACAAAATCATCATGAAGCAAAATGACATAAAAAGGTCATGTCGAACTGAATAGACATCAGTTGTGGATGATCCATTGGATCAGATCAGTTCCTGGAGACCCGTAGAAGGATCAGTTCTTGGAAACCAATCTGTAGAAGACCAACACCAAGTAACAGTGGAAACCCAACCACTGTGGTTAGTCACCGACTACGAACTCCGAGTTCAGGAGTTCGACTCCAGTAAACATCCAAGGTATGTGGTAATACATCTCTGACTCTCTCGACTGATTGAATCGCCAATAGTTTGCCTAACGTGATCTAGCAATCTTGCTTAACTAAACATCACAAACATAATACACTTAGCTCTATAACATTATGGACAATAAATGTTTACTTAAAGATGAAATGCTTAACCCTTAATTAATTTATTACCTTTCGAATGTCAAGCGTAAATCCTACATCGTAGGTTGGTGGAGATATGATCATTATTGCATTCCTGTCTATTTTGGATAATAGACAGAAGCAGCCTATAGCGTGTCATTTTGCTTCCCAGCTCAATACTACATCCCAGCTCAATAGGCACGACACGATAAAAGGTTGATTATATATAAGTGAGGAAACAAAGCAAAACATGAGAACAATAGAAGTGCGAAAGGTAAGATGAGATAGATTATATAAATAGATGAAAAGAAACGTTACTTTACGTATATATGATTGTTATTAATAAGAAAATAATGAGACAGTATATTATAAGCAAAGAACACTAATGATCATAACGAAGGATTAGGTATACAATGCACGATACGTATGATATAGTAATGGGCGTGAATGATGTGGCGAGGTGCATACACAGGACAACACGTGGGTGATATTAGTTAGACAAATGAGCTTATCTTCAGCCTAGAGGCTGCTCTATTCAATGATGAAAACGAATGAGGCCCATGTTAGTAAATAATGGTAAACACTATGCTGGAAATGATGGGTGAATGAGAGGAAGATGTTCATGAATAACGCAATCGGCGATGATAAGTAAAGCGGAATCTAACGGTGGTAGAGTATAGTGAAATAAGGTGAAGAGAAGCGAAAGTGGAGAATGATAGTAACGGTGAGGTGTTGAGTGAAGTGCTAAATAACGCATTATATTCTGAAGTAAAGGATGTCGGGTTTTGAAACGTCTGGTGGTATATGTTAGCCGCAGATTTTCAAGAAAGTATTGTAAGGTCGGAAAGGTAATTTGGCGGAGTGCGCAATTAAAACAGTTGTCGTGGGTTATGAAAAGAACACGAGAAGCTGACTTCCAATACGAGGCCGAAACGTGTAAGTAGCCAGCAATGAAATTTAATGCATAAATGATAGATTTACTCTTAAAACAGTTCTAAGCGATATAGCCCAAGGCTTATCCTATGCCTGGCGTGTTATTTCAAATCATTTCGCTAATACGATAATTTTTGTAAGTCAAACAAAATATATATTATTTTAAACTCTGTTAAACTAAGTTTTGTGACACACAGAGTTTGACCCTGGTTTAGCAGATACGCAGTAGTGACCAATAGATTCCCTTTTGTTATATGTATACCTTATGTAAATAAACAATCATCATCATTATATATTTTCTCCTAATTCCATTTTGCAATTGTTAAATAAGATTAACAAAAGGTTGTAAGAACTAATAGCGTTATATTAACAAAGGTTCACCAATTAGTTTATAAAATAATTTCGTCCTTATTTGTAATGGAATTGCAGGGGCTTATCGCCCAGCCTTGTTAGGAAGAAGAAGCATATACAGCTTATTGCTTTGCAGATAGCATACACTACAGGGAAATTAAATCATAGGTCACACTCTATCACTGTACTACTAAACCAAACTAGTAATATTGCAAGACAAGAACCATTGTCTTGTTCTACAAATAACACTAGACTAGTAAGTGATAACACAATACGTGTACAGAAACCAATACATAGTCATTCAGGGTGTAGCCAGCAAGTTATTCTAGAGGGCCTTGACTTTTACAAAATAAAACAAATCAAAAGTTTCTTTCAAGATTATGAAAGAATTAATAACACATAGATACATATGTATTTCAGAAGTACATATTATTATTATTATTATTATTATTATTATTATTATTATTATTATTATTATTATTAGTAGTAATAGTAGTAGTAGTATAGTAGTAGTATTAGTAGTAGTAGTAGTATATTTCATATATGCTACATTTCTGAGACTTGAGTCTTGATAGTACGTGAAGTTAAAATCAAAGGTTATGTTACGGACGGCAAATGATGGCTTAACACCAAAAACACATTCCTGGCCGGGACCGGGGGTTAGTTTGTTTTATGTTTATTAAACGTGTTTAATAATTACAGCAAATAAAGGATGTTTATAATAGAATGTGAAAGAATACTGTTTTAAAAGAATTAAACTACGGCAACATGTTAAAATAATTAAAATAACCTAATTAATCAGCCACTTTGTACTCTCGTTTGCTTAACTGGATGAACCGAGGCCTAAAGGAAAAGAGTTTTCTGCCCAAATCTCATAAGCAGTGGGATATTTTAATATTATAGAAATCGACCCTCCTTTCCCTTAGAAGTGTAATTTTCAAGATGCTCAAACATAGTATTTTATTACTTTTAGTTAAAAGTTCAAATACCGAGTTTCACGCATCTAGCTTAAACAAATTCTTGCTTAATTTATTTACATATTTTCTGAGTAAGTAATAGGGAATTCGAACATAAAAAAGTGCTCCCTTTGCTCTTTCCCATTTATGTGTTCAATTTTCAGTTTTTTTAACAGGAAAGCTTATATGGCAAGTTTCATTTTACTAGCTTTAGAAACTTGCGAGATACACTACCCTTTTAAAAAATTTTGCCTCACCCTTTTTACGATACTTATTTCCAAAAATTCTTTCTTATGTCCTGCTTTCATAAGAATATTATATTTTATAATTAAAATTTAACGACTCTACTTGTAGTAGTATGCCCAAAAATCACTCATCTTTACTCTTTTATATAAGAGTACAGAAGATAAATACAGTCGAACAAATGGACTTCCATGAACAGTTTCCGATTTCTTATAATTAACTTATTCGTACATTTCCCACAAGCTGTGGTTTTAAATTTACGCTCTGTCAAGGTCCAGGTTTCAAAAAGGAGCTAACTGGAAATATAATAATATTATGTATTTATGTACATGTGTAATATGTATAAATTTATTGTCTTATTGAAGCTTCCGTAATCTGGAAATAAACTGTTGATTTGCTTTTAATATATAAAAATCATGCTCTCCTAGGAAAATTTGCATGCTCCCCTAAATGACTATGTAGTAATTTCTGCAAAAATGGCACAGGACCTAAAATTTAGGTCTAGTGCCTATATTTTTAGGACTTGTGCCGTTTAAGACTTATGAGTGTCACCCACTGTATCAGTAGCGTAACTAGAATTTTTCTCAGGGGGGCCAATGAAGGGCCCAAGAAGATTTTGAGAGGGCAATCTCCAATGAATGATTTTTTTCATATATATATATATATATATATATATATATATATATATATATATATATATATATATATATAATTTGTGTGTGTGTTTTCAAGGTGAATGTTTTCATCTTTGTTGTTCATGATTTTACTCTTTTACGGTGAAAATGTATGAATTTACTACTTCAAACAACTAGGACACATTAATACAATTGATTTCCAATATAAGTAGTAATTTAATCGTTGCATTTAAAATATGTGTGGCTGGTAGATTTAAGTGGAAGCAGAGAAATACACTTTTACAGGTCAAGAAAATAACTTCGAGGTTCATGCCTCTACTTAAAACAGGATCTTTCTATTCTTGTGGGCAGCAGCAAACTTATCAACAACTTCTTCAAGATCCAACGATTTAGCAATTTTCTTCAATATAAAGTAATCCTAAGTTTTTCAACCTATCATCAGTCATTGAATTGCCTATATATCTTTAATCTTTTCAAACATGAGAATGGCCTTTCACATGTAGCACTAGAAACTGATATAATCGCAGAGATTATATCTAACTTGTTGGTTTCTAGGAATGCGTTTTTGTAGACGCAAAGATAAACGAAATTCACCAAGGAATCAACTTTGGGTTTCTCTCGTCTTCATACAACTTAATTGTGTTTGGGAGGATTTTGAGTTTACATTTAAATATTTCCAGATCACTCTCATAATACTGGGCCATATGCTCCACAATTTTGTAATTTAGAAAGTTTTCACCTTTTGGATGTAGAGTAGTGATTGTTCTAATGATTTTGCTACATGATCCAAAGTGTTTGTCCGTCTCAGTGATTGCTTTATCAATCGTAGGCAGGAAAATGTCTCTTAGTATATTATCTTTAGAAAATTCGTTTTCTGCCTCCAATGAAGGAAGAGATTAATCCAAAATGAATTTGTGATATTTCGATGGGGAATGTCTAATTCGTTTCCACGAGGAATCCCTATAGCCTATCTGTTTCCGGCTCTGGAATTTCAGGACCATTTTCTATGCATATTCACAAATATTCTTGATAAATTTGTTCGAATGTTGTTTGTTGAGAGGCATATTCTCCAGACCACATTTTCGACAGCGTTTGAACTAGTGAATCTACAAGAATCAGACCTTCCGACATGTCTGCATCTACTTAAAATAAGGCAAAGCTCAAAGTTACAGCATGGCAGCAGTAATATTAAATTTTACCCGAAAATATTCCATCTCGTATAGATGACATTTATTTCCCGAATGGAATGATGGAAGTAAATAAATATCACAAGTACCAGATTTAGTTTAAGACCACATAATATAAATAGTTGTTTGGTAGATGAACTGTATTATTAAAGTAAAATGTGATGTACGAGGACAAAAGTACTTACGACACAAACGTCGCACAAAAACAGGAACTGAACTATAACAGGACAGTGATTTGCCGTTCCACCCCACTTTAAATTATAAGCCTTGCTCTTGAAGCTTAAGTTTTACTCTAAAGTAAACTGCCAATAATTATCATGTATTCTCAATATTTCAGAAAAATGTCAAAATTTCACGCTCTAAAAAATGGTAGCTTAATCAGTGACGAAACTAGACATTTGGTGCCCAGGGCAAATTTTGCGATTAGTACCCCTTTCATCTAAATCCACACCAATAAACACACATATTAGTTTGCTGGCGCCCGGGCAACTGCCCCGGTTCCAGGATCTTG
The DNA here is from genome assembly GCF_964235325.1 of Thermobia domestica. Taxonomy (NCBI): domain Eukaryota; kingdom Metazoa; phylum Arthropoda; class Insecta; order Zygentoma; family Lepismatidae; genus Thermobia; species Thermobia domestica. The sequence continues at coordinate 158,437 of NC_137456.1, forward strand.
TTTTGATCTGGCAGTAGTTCAATTACTTTTGGTTACTTTTACCCTTGAGCTCTAAAACTGAGTAATGAATGTGCCTTTACGTTATTAAAATGATGAAGTGAGCACTCTTTGAATCAAAAAGAGGAAATATGTTTTTCTTTCCCTAATATCAAACAGTGTTAGAACAGACATTTAAATCGGGACTCCTTACAGCAAAAAAAGTATACATGGTCCTTTTCTTCCTTTCGTTTGTTTACCTTCACTACCTTTTAGAATTTGACGTGAATTCAAATACACAAACACTTCACACCCACAACGAATGGCCAAAGCTCAGCGGTAGAATATCAGCTTAAGATTCGGAAGATGGTGTGATTGATCCCTCGTGGATAAATATTTCGACTGAGGAAATTACCAAAATTCTTCCTTGGTGGCCCTATTGACTAATTTCCCTTATTTATATCCTCTGAATCTCGGATGTTTCAAAGAATTAAAATAAATTCAAATGTAGTTGAAATAACGCTACTATCCTGTAGTCGATGCTAAATTAATATTGTAAGTTTTGAGACTAGATTTGAAGAAGGGGCATTCATTAGTATATCCTGTTGAAAATCAATGTCACCACTGATTTACTCTTCTGCATAATTCCTACAATGTAATTTTCCGAGAAATACTTAATGCTTAATTTTCTCAGTAATGCATATTTTGACGCAGAATTAATATAAATCTGTGATTAAAATTGGTATTCACTGACTGAACTTATTGAATGGAATATCTGTAGACCAGTCCCACAAACATCAGATAACAGGATGATACAACCTGGTCATGTGAGTAACTACACTTTTACACAAAACAGCATTACTGCCGCGACCAAGTTGTATCATCTCGGTATCTTACCTGATGGTTAGTAATCAGGAGATTGTAGCACTGGCTCTGTGATTAATTTCGGAATTTCTCTAGTAGTAGCAGTTTTGGGATTAAGCTACAGTTAAAATAGTTTAAAAGAAAATACTTCTGAAAGATTTATTTATAAAGAATCACTGATTTTTGTTAGCCTCATTTCCCCAGGCTTTAGTTAGTAGAATAGGTCCACCAAATGCTGACTCCGTTTTCCTTGAAGATCACTAGTATCGCTTATTAACATCGCTGCAGAAGGTTTCTTCTTAGTTGCCACGGCCAAGAGCGTTAGGAAATTAGACGTACTAAAGACAAGACCAGAAGGTAGACGAGAAGGAGAACCAGTACCAGTAGCAAATAGTAGGTGTTGGTAATATTCAGTATCTTAATTTTCTCGAACTATTGGGATACGAACAGCAGAGAGAATGACAGAAATAATAAAAACTTCTGCTCTCTTCTTTTACTGTATATTAAACAAGGCCTCTCGATATTATTTGATGATAATAATTATAGTGCCAAATTATTCAATGGATGCTATGCATTTGTTCTATGTCGCCATAATCGATGGAAATTAATTACTTAGTGTACGAAGACTTCTTTCTTCCAACACGAGTCGTTTTACTCCAGTGTATTATTGCTGCAGTGCTATTTTTAAGTAAGCATCTATTATTTTAGTATGATTTTCAACATTCAAGCAAATCTGAATGCAGACTGATTTTTCTTTCTTTTTTTTTTGTTGTTCTTTGTCGAAAACAAAGAAGACAACCATATAAAGGACAGAGGTTAAAAGGAACGTTCAGATGCTGAGGTCAATGCATGCACCTTACAGATTTAGATAAATTTGATCTTGCTGTACTACAAACAAAAAGGAGCCTGAAAATTTTTTGTTCGGAACGCAGACTATTACAACATACGATATTCTGCAATTGGTAACTTTGTTGTCGAGATATGTTTCGGTAGAAGTTTAACTTGCGGCCACTATTCACTCACCGTTTGTCAACATATAGCAGCATCACTCTGTGTGGGGGGGCCGCTAGGGAGGCAAAGAGCCTGACCCCCCAGGCCCACCCTTGGCTCCGCCACTGCACTGTATTGCATAATAAATGTTCTTTGTTCAGTTTTAAATTTACTGCGTTCTTTATGTACACAGTTGGAATTTAATGTTCACTCGTGAAATGTCTAGTGAGCTTTTGTTCTAATAAACTTTGGTGGATTTTTGTTCTACTCTTAATAAAATACGCTCCGCATAGTATATATTGCAATTCTGAATGTTTGCTTGGTTTCAGAAGGCTGGTAAAATATGCTTTTTAAACATTTTTTTTTTAAATTTTAAATTTATTTATTTTTGTTTTAGCAATTTGTCTTGGGATTCTCGTATCTCCATTCGAAAGAAACGAATTTCTTAACTAATTATGTAACTAATTCTTAAAATGAAATAGGTTATATTATGTAATTCGTGTATAAGTGCAGAACAGATAGTGATAATAATAATCTTAGTAGTACCAATATAGCTGTTATTGTTGGAATTAGCTACGTTCGTAACATTATTGCCAACTAGTTGCTGCATCGTCGCAATTTCGTGTGGTGGTGGCGAATTTCAGAACTAAAGTAAGTGAATGAAAAAGGCACAAGACCTAAACGGCACAAGTCCTAAAAATCATACCGCGGCAGAAGTCCTAAACTGCAGAAGTCCTAAAATTTAGGTCTAGTGCCTATATTTTTAAGACTTCTGCCGTTTAGGACTTCTGGATGACACCCGGCACATCATGCTGCCTCAGTGATGGTTTGTGGGGAGTGAGCTACTCAAGCACAACCCAGCTGTATTTTTGCGAACAAGGTGTTAAAACATCTGCCAAGGTATACTGGGACACAGTGCTAACAACTATAGTGTAACAACTGTCTGCTACCATGTTCCCTGGAGAAAGGTGGACCTTTCAACAGGATTCCGCTCCAGGCCACACAGCGAAAACAACTTAGGACTGTCTGGCACGGAACGTTCCTCACTTCATTTCTACCACTGATTGACCTTCTAGCAGCCCGGACCTTAACCCTTTGGACTACAAACTTTGGGCAGTCCTTCAGGCAAAGGTTTGCCATAAACGGCATCCATCTGTCGACAGTCAGAAACAATCCTTGGCTCGAGCAGTGAACAATTTTCCCATGGACAGTGTTGGGTAAGTTACATGTAAAAATGTAACGCGTTACAAGTTACTTTACTCTTTCCTAAAATGTAACGCGTCACTTGCCCCCAAAAGTAACTGTTACTTTACTTCGAAAGTAACGCGTTACTTTTAGGTCCGAAACTTAGAATATGTGAAAAAATGTTATCACTTCAATTTTTCGTACTACTATTACTATCGCTTTTATTATTATTATTATTATTATTATTATTATTATTATTATTATTATTATTATTAATATTATTATTGAACGTTCTGAATCGCTTTATGTAAATGCAAGGACAAATTTTTACTTGACAGCTATAAATTATGAATATTTTCATATAATGTAACATTGGCTAAAATGCCATATTGCGTTACTCGTAGGGATGGGCTAGGGTAACCAGACGTACTGATTCTCGCAGTACAGTACTGTTTTTCAAAGAGCTGTCCTGCGTGTTGCGAAGATGCCTAGGAAATCGAGAAATATCCTTCTTCTTAAAATGTCCTGCGAAATGTCCAGAGTTAATTTATTTGCAATATCTTAATGTTTCATTGTTTATTCACAATATTTTGAATCAAACACACTATTTTCCTGAATGATGAACCGCTGTGTTTTTTAACACTCCTCAAAAGACTAGGGATGGAGAACAATCAACAAACCATTTTTTACAATACATTGCTTTTACCGAGAAGGGCTTGTTGAGATATCGGTAAAGTAGGAAAGGTTTCTTTTTGAACTTATGACAGTGATGCTAACCAAGTTAAATAGAAGTTCCCTTGTGCCGGTCTAAATTTTCTCTCATTTCTTAAAATAATACCACGCTTCGAAATTTATTTTTTTTTTAGCCCAACACGAACTTTGACTGTACGTTCATAAAATAAACCAATTTGTTATTCATCAAAACATTTGGAGTTGTGTTTAATTTTATTTTATTTTATTTATTTTATTTATTTATACAAGTAACAATACAGACATAGTGGACACACACACTGCACACACAAATAGTATATCTGTTTTTAGGCCAGAAATTCTCCGGTACTCCAGAGACTTATTATCAGGCCTATACAAAAAAAAATTGTTTACATACCAGCCTATATAGCCGGATGGCCTCCGGTATTCCACGAGGCCAAAAAAAAACATTAAAACACATACTATGAAATACATAAAGACAGACAGACACATACATATATATATATTGGTGGCAACACTTCTAATACACACACCACAACTATAAAATTATTTTATTTTTTCTTTTATTTATTAGCACTACGACTGGTAACCTCCGGACCTCCTTGAGGTTCCAGTCCTTGGCAGGGTTTCTTTAATATTAATCAGTATTTTATTATAATTCATTTTTATAGCTGTTACTTTTTTACTACAATTTTAATTAACTATCATTTAAATTATTATTAATTTTACATTATCTTTCAACAAGAAGACACATACATAATACATCCTAATGACATAATATGATTATGATAGATGGCTCTTCACAGAAGCTTTCGCTTGTGAGTGAGAAACCATCTTCATAAAGTATATATAAGTGAAATTTTATCATTTTTTCCTCTTTTTTCTCTTTTTTTCCTTCTCTCCATTTTTTCTTTTCCCTTCCCCTTCTCTATTTTTCCTTTTTTTTAAAAAATAAATAAAAAAATATACCCCCCAGTAGTTGTAGATAAGCATATTTCAAGAGACTTTAGTCGATTATTTACTAATTTAATACATGAATTTAATACGTTAATTTAAAACGTTAACGCTCTTAAGTCATCATTCTTTATTTCCTTTAACCAATTAGTTATTAGTATTTTTAATCTATGCATTTTTCCTTCTTCCCTAATTTCTTTTGGAGTATTATTATAAAGTTTCGGAGCCAAATAATACGTTTGATTTTGTGATATACCCTTATTTACTTTTATTGTTTCAAGATCTTTTTGAGTTACTTTTCTTGTTCCATACCCATGAGAAATTTTATTCCATTCATTTTCATGTTTTTTTACATAGAGTAGGACTGCTCTTATATATAATTTTTCAACAGTTAAGACTGAAAATTCTCTATACAGGTTTTCTAGACTGTCTTCTTTGTTTTTATTTAAACATATTCTTATAATATTATTTTGCTGAACTTTTAAAGGTCTTATATGCGTCTCATAGGCAGATCCCCAACTTAAGATACCATACTGTAATATATTTTGTGTTAGTGCATAATATACCATACGTAAAACTTTTAATTCTAAACACCCTCTTAATTGTACAAATTTATACAGCAATTTTCTTAATGTCTTGGCTACATATTGAATATGCGATGTCCACTTTAAATGTTTATCAATTTTCACTCCTAAATAATTTTGTTCAGTTACTTTATTTATTGTATTACAGTTACAGTCTAAAGTATTAATAAAGTTATGATATTTTAAGACAAAATTTTGTGGCTGTCCGGTTATTGTTGGTGAGAAAGCAATATAATTGGTTTTCGTTAAGTTTAGTACCAAGGAATTTTGTTCAAGCCATTGTTTTACTTTCTTTACTGTTATTTCCGCTTTTTTTATAAGTTTCTTCCCACTTTTTCCCTGTTATTATTATAGTGGTGTCGTCTGCAAAAGATTGAATATAGCCATCAATGCCTATATTGTACAAATCATATATATAAATTATAAATAAAATTGGACCTAATACTGATCCTTGTGGCACTCCATAGCTAACCTGTGTTAAGTCACTCATAACATTTCCAATTTTAACAGCTTGCAATCTATTACTTAAATAACTAGTAAACCACGAGAGTACTACACCTCTTACTCCATAATGTTTTAGCTTAGTTAACAATATATTATGAGATATTGTATCGAATGCTTTGGTTAAATCCAAAAATATTGTTATTACTTTTTCATTATGATCCATGTAATTTGTTATTATTTCCGTTAGTTTATAAATTGCATCAGATGTACTTCTCTCTTTTCTAAAACCAAACTGATTTAATGCAAGTAAGTTATTAGTTTCAAGAAAGGAAACTAATCTCTTTTTAATACATTTTTCTAATATTTTAGCACAATTACTAAGTAACGATATTGGTCTATAGTTATTGAGATCCTTTCTTGACCCTTTTTTATATACTGGTTTCACGAGTGTTAGTTTAAATTGATTAGGGAAAATACCTGTTTCTAAACTCATATTATATATATGCAACAGTGGTTTAGTTATTTCTTCTTTTACAGTTTTCAATATTTTAGCAGTTATTTCATCTAGTCCTGGAGCCGATTTTGCTTTTAGTTGGTTTATATAAAATGAGATTTTTTGTTCAGTAATAGGCGTAAAAAACATACTGGTTTTAGCTTTGTTTCCTAGGTTTTCATTTATTTTGGTTAAATTTACATTTTTTACTAACCTTTCACCTATATTGGAGAAATATTTGTTGAATGTGTCAACTACTAGTTTAGGATATTGCTGAAAGTTAATGTTACCCGTAGCCGTTTGTATTACTTTAATGTCCATGCTTTTGTTTTCTTTTTTGTCAATAATGTTTGATATTACATTCCATAATTTACCTGTATTGTTTTCACAATTAACAATCTGCTTTTTATAGTACTCATTTTTTACCATTTTTATCAGTTGAGTTACCTTATTTCTATATTTTTTATAGTGTTCTTTTATTTCTAGATTATCTTTATTTTTTATTACAAGTTTGCTTAATTTGTCTCTTTCTCGTATATGTAATATCAATTCATCAGTTATCCATGGCTTTAACTTACGATATTTTGGAATAGTTTTTTCAATTACTATTTGTGAAGTTTTAATACATTTTTGTAATGTCGAAATGAAAGCTGAAGTAGCTAAATTTACATCCAAACTTTGATACACATTCACCCAACTACACTTCTGTATTTCATTTTTTAGTCTTTGGTAATCTATAATAGTTCTAGGTTTGTTTGTTATTGATTTATCGGCAATTTCCATATTTAAGTTAACACTAGTAATATAATGATCTGTAATTGCCGTATGCAATATTGCTGCAGTGACATTTTGATTATATTTTTGCCTTAAAAAGATATGATCTATACATGTTTTAGTTGTTTCAGTTACTCTTGTATAATTATTTATACATGAAATATACCGGTTTTTATAAAGTATGTTTAAGTAGTTGTCTACATTTTCGTCGCACCTATTACTTAATATGTCAAAATTTATGTCTCCAATAACCAACCCATTTGTTTTGACATTTTAAAGTTCATTTTCGAAGGAGCGTAAGAATTCTCCTTCATTACCACTTGGCGTTCTATAAATACACATTAAATTATAGTTTTCTTTGCCATATGAAATATTTAAACTTAGACCAGAAGCATCATTTAGTTCTAATTCTGTAATATTCTCAATACTAATATTATTATTTATGAATACCATTACACCATCTGCTTTATTTAGAGATCGTTTTGTGAAGAAACAATGATAATTTTTAAAATTTATTTCATATTGATTATGCCATGTTTCGGAGAGAACTAATACATGTAAATTAAATTCTAAATTTTGTAATAAAATTAAAAGCTCATCCCAATTTTTACGAACACTTCTAATATTAAGATGTAAGATGTTGATACCAATTTTATCTTTAAACACATTATTAAATAAAGTAACAGTTTCGCATACATTAGTTTCGATATTTTGTTGAGTATTTATATCTTCAATTATAGAACTTGTTTCAAGCATTTATTTAACCCTTCCTACAATTCTTACTACCTGTTTTTGCTGAAAATTACGTCAATTTATCAACATCTTCTAGGCTACGTAATATAAAAACATCTTTATCTCCCTCTCTTTTACGCAACTTTATGCTACCTGTACTATCTACCCACAGGAAGGCATAATTCTTTTCGCTTTTAATTTTCCTGGCTTTTCCAAATACCTTTCTGCGGTTTAGAGTTAGACTTTGATTGACATAGATGGGTTCATTATGGTTATATCCTAAGTGGGTACAATTGAGATTCCTCTTTACTTTACGTTTCTGGAGGAAATTTTCTTTAACCTCTCTCCGAACAAACTTAACCATTATTGTTCCTGATGTTTGGTGAGGAGCTTTCTTTACTCTATGGCATACATCTATCATTTCTCTTTCAATGTTTATGTCTAAAGCACGGCCCAACTGTTTTACAACTTCATATGTATCTTCGTTCGTTTTTTCTGGTACACCCTGTATTTCTAGCGTGTTTCGTCTTCCATACTGGTCGAGCTCATCTAATCTCATCTCAGTGTCTAGTAGCTGCGTTTTGAGAGCGATGTTTTCTTCCTTCAGCCGTTCAATTGTAGCAAGGCACGCAGAAATGCTTTCTGATTGTTTTCTGATGATGTCTGCATTTTCATCCAGTTTCTGATGCGCCAGGTCAAGAGACTTTCCAAGTTCACGCTCAAGGTCGGTGTTGTTTTTCTTAATCACGGAGATATCATCTTTTAGTTCTTTTAACAGTTTATAAATGTCTTCGATAGATGGAAGCACTTCATTCTGTTCTGAATTGGTATTACGCCTAGCTTTTATGCAACCTTTACACTTCCAAGGCAAATTTGATTGTTTCATATATTCCACGTCACTTTCTTTTAACTGCGAACATTTTAGGTGGGTCCAGTTTAGACACTCAATGCACTGAATTTTGGAGGTAACGTCTTGTCTCAGAACAGGTTTGGAACACTCAATGCAGGAGCTCATGATGTTTGTTTATATCTTATGATCGTACTCCTATTCAGGTATTTGATGTTTACGTGTCAATCAATTTATGATTTTTGCAACAGATAGTAAAGTCAGCGATATTATTTAACAAAATGTATCTAGTTAAATGTAAGAGTACTTACCGAATTCGTTATTCTTGTATCACTTCACTCACGTAAACAGTATCACTTAAATTTAAACTAAATATTAGGAGCACTTTATAATGTGTCTTTACACATCCATGCCAGTGTCGCCAGTACAAATTCCTTTAATACTTTTGTTCAGTGCTTCTTTTTACCAAAAATGTTTATTAACTTAAGGTTAACAGTAAATGAAATAATGATATGCGTATTGCCGACGCAGTAAGATATCATATACTATTGTACTTGTGTCCTACTTTTCGATTGTTAGAGTGTGGTCATCCTACGATGGGCACGAGCGAGTACGAGCGAATATTCTTTGAAACTCAATTCGACTAAAAACAGACATCTTTGAACTCGATTCGAAAAATTTCCTCCAACTCGACTCGAATTCGGGTCGAGTCGAGCCAAATCTGGTTTGTAGTTTCGAGTATTCTCTTCAAGTATCTTGCATAGACAATATAGGTTATCAATGATACTAGTACAACTTTTACTGTTATTATTATTAATAATAATAAATAATAATTATAACAACACTTTGTTTAAACATGAAAGATACGCGGTCTGTATTTGAATACTAAAAAACTAGTTGCTTACCAACCTCGGTAGTCGTGAAGTCTAGGAGTCAAGGATATTGTTCACGAGCTTCTGAATTGGGGTTGAGACTTCTGAATGTGGGTTGAGAATTAGATCGAGTATTCGGGCTCGAGCCAAACATTGTTAAAAGTTATAGGACACTGGCCAAATATCTTCAAAACTGTTCGGCCCGGGTTTACAATTGTCAACAACTTGAACAGCTCGGCTCACAGCTCACTCACTATCGACCCGAACCGAGAAGTGAGCCGAGCCAACAGCTCACCGAACCGAGTCAGCTAAAGCCTTCGGCCCAGATGAGCCGACCCGAGCAGATGGCTCATCCCAACGAAGCCAGATCGAGCTGATGGTTCGCCCCAAGCAAGCCGGCTCGAGCCATCGGCTCAGTTATTACTTCCCAACTGAGCTGCTTATTAAAAAATCTATTGTGGTCTCGATATCGAGACGAGAAGACATGCGAGCAGTGTTTTCTCTCGTGAGCAACATTAACCCTTAAGGGAACCTGGGTTTTTGGGGTATATTTTAGACTTTCAGTCAAGCAGGTACTGCATCGTCACTATTTATTCTAGGATCATGGTTTATTCTCTTTAGAATGAAGCTGGCTTTCAAATGGTACCACTTGCATGCCCATATCATATATCAGAAGAGGGAAAATTGATGTCAAAGGAAAATTTCGGAGGGAAATTTTTTTTCACATTTTGGGCTCCTCTGGAGTGGCCTTGTGTAAACGTAGAGATCTTCCAAAAATCTGATAAATATTACTTGATAAACGGAATGTGTGTGCCATATTTCAAGCTTCTATCTTGAATAGTAAGGTCGGAAGAAATTTTATCAAGAATCACCACAATGCCCCAAATTACCGCAAAACACCATGATCTCAGGTAAAAAAAAATTCCTGAGACATCCCTAATTACCCTAGGATCATGGTTTGCACATCATTTTCTTTAGAATAGAACTGCCTTTCAGACGGCATGACTCACGTGTCTCCATCATGTATCTAAGGCGGGAAAATGACGAAAAACGGGATTTTTGGGGTAAAATATCCCTTTTTCAACTTTTAGCCCCTCTGGACCCCCTGTTTTAACGCAGAAATCTGAAAAAAATCTGGTAAATACTACTCTGTGGACTGAATGTTTGTGCATAAATTCAATCTTCTACGTGCAAAAATAAGCCCGCCAAAAATCAGAAAATGCCCCATATTTCCCTGTACAGAAGTATACTTTGATAGAAATTCCCTGACACATCCCTAATTACCCTAGGACCATTGTTTGCACATCATTCTCTTTACAATAGAACTGCCTTTCAGACGGTATGACTCACGTGTCTCCGTCATGTACCTAATACGGGTAAATGACGAAAAACGAGATTTTTTGGGTAAAATATCCCTTTTTTCAACTTTTAGCCCCTCTGGACCCCCCCTGTTTTAACGCAGAGATGTGAAGAAAATCTGATAAATACTACTGGGTAGGCTGGATGTTTGTGCACAATTTCAATCTTCTATGTGCAAAAATAAGCCCGCCAAAAATATATATACCGACAATGAACCATATTCCCGTATACAGACGGATATTTTGTAAAAATTCTTACCCTAGGATCATGGTTTGCACATCATTTTCTTCAGAATAGAACTGCCTTTCAGACGGTATAACTCACGTGTTTCTATCATGTATCTAAGGCGGGAAAATGCCAAAAAAAGGATTTTTGGGGTTAAAATATCCCTTTTTTCAACGCTTTGCCCCTCTGGATCCCCCCTGTTTTAACGCAGAAATCTGAGAAAAAATCTGGTAAATACTACTCGGTGGAATGAATGTTTGTGCAAAATTTCAATCTTCTATGTGGAAAAATAAGCCCGCCAAAAAATCATGAACATAGGCTTCATAAGAGAAAATATATATTTTAAAATTATGACGTCATCACCTCCTATGTCTGGACGCAGGAAGGTGTGAAACCATACGTAATGTCTTCTACTATGCCTCTGGACTTGAAAAAAAAACGGACGAAAAAGCTCAAATAGAAAAGTTATAACGCAGTATAGCATGAAACACCCGTATCGTACAAATTGTACCATAGGATCCCCAAAGGATTAAAAGTATTCTATATTACTACTTAGCTTACATTTCTCATGGCTTTCGCTTTCCACTGTAATCAGGCCATGATTTCAAAACGAGTTAAAACGTAATAATAATAATAATAATAATAATAATAATAATAATAATAATAATAATAATAATAATAATAATAATAATAATAAATATAAGTATTCCATACATATAGAAATGCTTTTGACCAAGCACACAAGAAATTACATTTTGTCCATTTAGCACTATCATTCTTTTGTCACTCACAATTATTAATATTCATATAGTAAATATCTTATAATTCTTATATTTTAAAATCAATTGACAGGGCTCTGCTTTTATGAGAAAAAAATCTTTGGTTTTATAGATCCTACGCAGTGGCGATGATCGTGCGTCATTTCGGTCCTATGGCGTTTCGGTCTTGCGCCGTGTCGATCCTGTGCCGTTTCGGTCCTATGCCGTGTCGATCCTGTGACGTTTCGGTTCTATGCCGTTTCGATAGTACGTTTTCTATGCATATAACTTGCACAGGCATAGAATCGACAGGAGTTTATAATTTGTAAGAGGAAAGATTAAACAGATAATAAAAATATTATTTTTTAAGGCACATGATTAAAAGTTAAATTATTTCAGAGCAGCGGCGTAAGAGCAAAACGGCACAGGACCGAAACGGCATAGGATCGACACAGCATAGGACCAAAACGGCATAGGATCGACACGGCATAGGACCGAAACGGCACAGGATCGACACGGCACAGCACCGAAACAGGTTTCTGAGCTGAATTGTCGGTCGTATGCCGTGTCGATCCTGTGAAGTGTCGGTCCTGTGGCGCATCCCCACTTTTTTCACGTATTTTTACATTATCATACTAACTACTTTCTATCTGTTTTATGACTTTGTACCCATCTTGTTACTTTTTTTATCATTTTTCAACTATTCAAATCATTACCTTTTACACGTTTAATTACCTTTCTAAATTGCCGATATTCATGTTCAATACAGTGGTAATGATATTATGCAAAACTTTTGTGATGCTTGCTACAAACAAACATACAATTGCCCCGAGAGCGTCGTGGATAAGGAAATAAGCAACTGCAGAAGAAGAAGATTGGAAATGTAAAGTTGCTTTTGTGAACCAGCGTTGCCAGATCTAGCATAATGATGCTAGATCTAGCATATTTTGCATATCTTTAGCATCTAGCATCTTGCTTTTAGCATCCTGTCCAAATCTAGCATAATTTGAGCAAGTTTATTAGAAAGCCGTAAAACTTGGAGATGTGAAAGAAGTTGGTCGTAGGAAGAAAAAGAACGGCAGAAATGTATACTTTCCCATTGATTCATACAGCCGGTAAACCATACAGGCAGTATTATTTTCCGAAGTTAGATACGCCTTTGGGCTTTTTCTTTTCTTTTTTTGGGGGGGGGGGATCCACCCAGGGTTTTCTAATCCTTTAACTGCGAGACATGAGCGAAGCTATGGGAGCCATTCTCCCCCCAACTTTTTGACAACTTCACCATCTTTATTTCTGACTTCATGACCATCATTATTCCTGAAATGAAAGGTCCGAGACTAACCAAAAATCTGCCCCCCAGCAGACAATTCCCAACTCCGCTTATGCTGCGAGGTAATTTTCTTTCAAAATATGTGAATGAACACTTTGAATTCATTTATACGATATATACGCCATTGAGTCTGGCAACGGCTGCATTAGTTTATTGAGTTAAAGCTTTGTTGCGTGAAGTATTGAGTTCTATCCACGCATTCTTGCGCTCTGCGTATTTTAAGTTACGTTATCGTATCTCAACTTCGTTTTTTTTTTTTCCTTTTAAAACTCCTGAATTAGTAATTATGAGGATCTAGCATAATTTGACCGAATCTAGCATTATTTCGATCAGGTTTTGAATAATCCCGAACTGTGAGTCTGGCAACGCTGTTGTGAACGTTTTTGTAAATCATTTCGTTAACAACACTGGCAACATAAAATATAAGGGAAATATAAGAAGTGTTAAATTCTTATTATATTTCAATTCACAATGGCTGGTGAGGCGTCTTTTAAGGTGGAATTGATGTGCAAAGAAGAAATTGCTTATGACTTACCTCAGGAAGATCCACTCGAAGGGAAAGGGTGGACCTACGAACTGATGACTGACAACAAAGAGTTAATATTATCTACAACGGAAGGAGAGGAGACAATGGACAAGGATACAACTATGTGTTCTTTGGATGTCAAACTAAACGTTGATAGGGTGAAATCAGAATTAGCAGTAGAAGAAGATCCTGTATTTGAAAGTAATATAGAAACGCTAAGAAAAATAGTGGTTCAGGAGACTTTTGCGTCGTACTCTGATGACTCCCAACAATTAACAAAAAAAAGTTTAAATTCAGTTCGGCCAGAAAGGTAATGTTCAATTTTGCATATACTAACTGGTTCAGATTGATAATACGGTTACATGCGTTCGGAAACTTTGTTGGTTAAAAGCAATACTTCACGAGAAATATTTAGGTATACGAGATATCTCGAACGTAAGTTAGTAACCTACAATTTGGAAATGGCATGGCACACATAGACTAGCTGTATACCAAATAAAAGTAATAGTAAGATCGATACCACTCATACAAATTTTATGTAGTTCATAGCTTGATAAAATATAATTATTTATATTATTATATAATAAATAATTATTTAATATATAATATATAATTATTTCTTTATAATATATATTTTATATATTATAATATATATATCTTGATAATATATATATCTTGATAATATATAATTATTTCTTTATTATTGATTACACATTTCTCACTAATTGTTGCACATATTTAAAATATGGGTGCACGACGATACTGTTTATTTAGGGGCGCGGACAAAATCCAAGAGGACAAAATCCAAGCTAAATTCTGGCAAGGCGGACAAAATCCAAGCGGATAAAATCGAAGTAACAGTATCATGTGCGTAGCCTGTGGTATGTGCCTGTGAACACCCTAATTAAATTGTGTGTTTGTTTCTTCAATTGTCATGCATTCTAAAGTTTTATCTGTAGTTCTTCAATTTATTGAAATAACATCTCATAAGTGTGTATTTTCAATAATATAATAATGTGTGTGAATTAAATAATGTAAAAGTGCTATCTAGAAAATCGAAATGTGAAAATGTGTCTAGACAAACTAAATGAAAATGTATATATTATTGGTTATTTTCAAAAGTGTAACTGATGTAAATACTTTGAGGGTAGGGAAGTAATTTTTTTTTAAATCTAAATTATATCTTTTTAATTTTATTTCTACTTTAATTCTTAATGAATAGAATAGAATTACGTAAGTGTACTCTTTTTAAGACTGGGCTGCTTTGCTGTTATTTGTTATCTCTGATTTAGCAAGTCAGTGCTTTCATTTTCTGGTTATTTATGTGAATATACTCTTTTTAGCAAAATATTTCTGATCACCCTAAATTGGATCCACCTGGGCATGTTCTAGCAGTAGCCAGAATATTTTATGAGTAATTAAAGCTCATCTGCAGTCTTACTGTGACAATCTTTCATATTTTATTGGATTTTAAGTCCTTTAAAAGTAAATGAGATGTTATTTCAATAAATTGAAGAATTGCTGATAAAACTTTAGAATGCATGACAATTGAAGAAAGAAACAAACATACAATTTAATTAGGGTGTTCACAGGCACATACCACAGCTACGCACATGATACTGTTACTTGGATTTTATCCGCTTGGATTTTGTCCATCTTACCAGAATTTAGCTTGGATTTTGTCCGCTTGGATTTTGTCCTCCACTCGTTTATTTATATAGAGACTTATGTAAAATAACAAATCGTGAGAATGGTAATTATCCTAAAATTTTCCAAATCTAAACGTGGAATGTATTATATTGGAACAAAAGCTATGGACGTTTGTATTTTTACTTAGGATTTAGCTCAAATGGGTCTAGTCTCATTTTTCCGGAGGGCTTCGAAAGACATAAGCAAAATACAAGATAAAGAATATTTTAACCAACAATGAATGTCCATTAATTGTAGAGGTCCATACATCAATCCACTTCATAGCTGCACTCATTTCTTTCAAGGAAGTCGAGTTTTTACATTCTCAGGAATCATTTCTAGGGTATGGACCTCCATTTCTCAATATAGGGGCTTAGTGAACGTATATGATATATAAATTATTGTAAAAACAACGCTAACCAGCATGTGCTAGATGGCCGGTAAAAGTAAGATTGCTATGTAGATTAGGACATTACGCAGAATGTTTGTAAACGAGGATACGCAAAATTCTGTATTTAGGATAACTTATATCAATTACGTGTTGAATGCGTTCTTGTACGTTCCTAATTATTTTATAGGTAACATCCTCAAATTCTTTCTTTGCTTGTATATTTGTGTTCCGAAGTAACACAATATATTATGGACGTAACTTCTTAATTATATGGATTACTTCATTCCCGAACATTTTTCTAGTTCCGTGTTATGATTTGCCATATTCAATTTTGATATTTCATTTCGCTTACAGTTGTTACTAGTGATGGGCAGTGGGAATATTCCCGGTGGGAAGGAATTTAAAAAATGGGAATATTCCCGGTTTTTTTCCCTGGCCTATAAATTCCCGGGAAGGAATTTATTTCCATTTCTTTACTTTATTTTCCAAATTATAAGAACCATGTGACTAATTAATTTGTTTTAATATATTATGATTTAATTCTAGGTTTTAAAGAATTTGGAGGTTAAAAATATAAAATTATTTGACGTACTTTATATAACTAATAATATGATTTTTTAAGTTCCATTTCCATTTTTACTAAAAGGTAAAGTAATTGTTTAGTATTGAGGGGCCAAAGCTAGCAAAAAATAGTATGATTTACGGAAGAAATGAGTTGATAGTGATGTTCAAGTAGTCAAAAAAAAAAAAAAAAAAATCCAGCCCATTTTTTTAGGGCAGTAGGGGATTTATACAAAACAGTAAGTAAGTGGAAGTGATTTATGGGAGAAAAGAACGTGAACTGTTGGTAAAGAAGATAGAAAACAACGTGCCATGCGGGGCTCTAATCCGCCTTCATTCGCAAACGCTCGGTCTGCAAATATGTTTGAATTTAATGTTGGTAACGTAATATAACGTATGAAACTATAAAACAGCCGCAACGGAATAGAATATCGCAAAAAAGTAGGTGCAAAAGCTGGCCCCCAATGCTAAAGAACAGCCAAAATTAGCAAAGTATTAATTTACAAATGATGAAAAAAAAAAAAAAACATTTTGTAATGTAATTTAGAATTATGTAGAAATAGAGATGAAGTACTATTAATAAACCCTGAACCACCGTTAGTAATAGATGTCGGTCTTCTCTCTGTGACTCGAATTTCCGAAGAGGTACTCGGACTTCTTTTACATGTGAATTAACGTATGGAATTTCGAGAAATAGGTAGAATGAAAGGTCGTGTAAGGCAATGTTACGTGCTAAAATATAAAGATAAGTAAGTATCTTGCAAATTTTGTGAACATAAATATGTATGTTTAACATTTATAAATTTAAATTATTACTATATAATTTACTATATAATTTTTTCACACGTATTTAATTGATAGAACATTTTGTAAATAAATATACATTTATGCCTACTCTCTAAATATAATAAACTGTTATAAAGTAACATAGTACCGTTCAGAATATATATTTTAAAGAATCCTCTTAGGACAACAGTCATAATATGCTGTGATATAAAAATTAATTCAACTTTGAAATCATAATATAGTAATAGAATGCAATTTTCTTTCTGATTGTACATAAATTCTCGGATAAATTCCCATTTTGGGAATCTTCTGGGGAATATTCCCTAAAAATAACTTCCCGGGAATTTACCCATCACTAGTTGTTACTAGCTACCGTAACAAGGGGTTACTTTGCACATCGGGCATTACTACCAACAAAATATGAAAAGAGTTTCACAGTCCTCTGTCGGTAAAACCATGAACAGTAAACATGAAGTTTCAACTACCCTGTAAGATAGAACGTGTAACTGTGTTTTGGCGTTAATGTTGGGGGTCAGCATCAGTTCTAATTACCGGGAGGGTTTGTTGTTGAACTGGTATGGAAAGCAGTCACTGTAAAGACCGTCAATGTTAAGTCAGTTTCGTAGACTACTAGTGTGCATAATGGGACTTTGATGTAATTGTTGAAATTGTAATGTTTTAATGGTGGGGTTAGTTTGCACAACATACAAAAAGTATGTTGAATATACGTTTCTATGCTATGTTTTCCCTTCAGTATTTAAACATTTTACTTTCTACAGAAAACTGCATGAATTTTATAATATTGATCTTAGAATGATGGTACCGGTATCAGTACTTAGTTTGAATTATCGATATTTGTAAAGAAAATTATGTATTTTCTGGTACCGACTCAGGAACCACATTCTAATAGTTTAGCATATGTCCCACAGAAGTGCCAAATCACGGACAGGAAAATTGATCCTCGTGAATTGATTTGATTTGGTTATTCCTTTTGTCCAAATTTATTATTTGAACCGTAATCAGTGGAAGATTTACGGGGTTTGTAACTTTTAGGCTGCATGATTGCATGACCCAAAATTGCATGATTCTTTTTTAAAGGCAAGTACTTAATTAGACTGAAACAGTGACTTTAATCGGTTCTTATCGGTTCAGTCACTTGCTGGAACTTTCTGCCTGAGTCACTTGTTGGAACTGTTCGTGTTTTTTGTGTGACATCCTTTTTGAAAAATTGGTGGTAGTTCATATTTTTCTCACTAGGTGTCTCTGTAGTCATATAATAGTTTGTTACTGTGACGTCTCATGTTTTGTCTGCTTATATGTGTGGAATGCAGTGAGCGGGTTATTGAATTTTCGTTTCATAGCGACGATCGAGTTAGCAAGTGCGATTGAGAAACCGTAACATAAATTTAATTTGAACTTGTCGTTTTTAAATAAGTTTGTATTAGATTCGGATATTAACTCATATCGCTTTCCAGTATTGTGTGGTTTATTTGAGTTAGAGAAAACCTGTCATGGTTATGGCCGAAAACTGAAAATATTTCCGACGTATGGTAAAAGTGGGTGTTTATTTGTAAGTCATGTTTGTAATAATACCTAGTGTGCTCGCTTTAATAAATCGACGTCTGTGCGGAAAGGAACATTTTTCAGTAATGTGAACTTGAGTATTGCGCATGTGTTCTTGCTATCTTATTTTTTCGTGAATCATCAATTATGAGTTCATTATTCATGAGTGTTCTGGTATGGCGAAACGGTGAGTGCTTTCCATTTTTAGTTGATATTATTTTTATTCTTGATTTGCTTTGGATTTGAGTATTTGACAAATATTTGTTTTGTTCCTGGTGGTTCCATTATCTTGGTGAGATGCAATTTATTTTTCCTCGTGATGCTGCACTGATTTATAATTAGTGATGAGTGTCTTTTTTAATTCCTTCTTATGTTAACTTTATAGTACTGGTTTGACTAAATATTGGTTTTTGAAATGTTTTTATGGTACTTGAGTAGGGTGTTGGGGAAGCAGTAGATTTAGATATTAATATTAAAGCAGTAGAATTATAGTCACCGCTTCACCTGAATTGATTAGGTATAGTGTTTAGTAACATTTTGGCCCTTGTACTTACAGGATAATTCTTAACATTGTACATTACTTTGACTCGGATAGTAACTGTTACCGATTCATTTGATCCAGTTCCGGGAGCAGTTTAGGAACGATTCGTAAACTGCTCCGGTAACCGGATCAGATGAATCGATTGCAGTCACTGTTTGACTGAAAGTAAAGATTTGCGTAAACATCTATTGTTAGTGATTCCTACATGTATAAGCTGCAAGCCCACTCCCCCCCCCAAAAAAAACAGTCTTTTTGAATCAAGCCCCTCTCAAACTACTTTTCTGGATACGCTACTGTTCACAATTTATTTTCTAACAAATTCATTCCTGCGTCTACCTAAATAGGAAATTTACCTAAATTTAAAACACAGGAGGCTCCAGTGATAATAATTTCCTATCTAAGTGCTATCTTGGACCGGTGCAAAGTAACCGCGAGTAGAGACTGAAACACCTCCCAGTTTTACGTTTTTTATGACTTTAAAAAACGTTACACATTTCAATTTCAACTACTGCCTCAAAGTACCACTATACATGATAGTATTCTACGAAACTAACTTAACTTTGATGCAAATTCTTATCGATGATATCTTTCAAATTTTATCAGCCTTTACAGTGACTGCTTTCAATACCTCTACAAGAACAAACTTTCTCGGTAATTGGAACTGAATTTAACCGCCAACATTATAGCCAAAATACAGTTACATGTTCTATCTTACGGTGGCAGTTGAAACTTCCTCTTTACTGCTCATGGTTTTCCCAACAGAAAACTGAAACTCTCTTAAAATTTTGTTCAAAGTAACGCCCGATGTGCAATGTAACCCCGTCTTATGGTAGTTCAAAGTAGTTTTATGCAAGACATCATAGTTTTTAATAAACAGTAGATTATATATTATTATTTGGTTAACCTTAACTGGGAAAGAGGAAGTGCTAAGAAGATGTTATTAATTTACTCTCTCTCTCTGTCATCACGTTAGGAGTATCAAGCTCGATTCGTATACTAATTTATAACAGCAAGTTAATATACACTTATAAGTAACATTATGGAAAAGGGTACTATAGATGTGAAAGACCCCAAAGTATTAGGAGGAGTAGAGATGAAAAAATGATCAAATGGGGCCGCTATCAGTATCGAATCCATAGTTTTCTGGCGCAGTAGGTATATCTAATTAGTATTTATTTTGCTTAATTTTTATAATAATAATTATTATTATAATTATGATAAGGAGTTACAAATGTACCGGGAATAGACATGGAATTCGCAAGAATGTGTTTTTTTATTTATTCTTATCAGTTTCTTATTTCAAAATTCTTTGTATATGCATTTTTTCCCTGAAGCTAGTGTTATTTCGCCTGGCGTCTGGTAAAATACAAGTTTGTACAGTATTATAATAAGAATTTTTATCTAATACTGCGCAAAAAATTCGTATTGTGTATCATTTGTTTATTATAGCATGCAAAAGATATAACCGAAAAATATATATTAATAATCATAACCTATTGAGTAATCCAGAACAATACATAATGATTCCATTGATGTATAAAAATATTTATAACAATTCTTAAAACATTCACCACTCGAAATCGAAAATGACATCAATAATCACTACAGTTTGGAAACACGTCCCAAATAAATAAAAAAGTAAGAAATTGTTTGATTCATATCTAGGCCCATTCGTTCTGTAAGATCCTAAAAAATTTTTTAGGAGATAAGCATTGGAAATATTTTCCTAACTTGTTTCGGATTTTACCGTTTACTTGCAACTATTCTACAACCACCTTTACGGAAAAAAAATATTTATTTATTTTCATTTTTAGTAGTTAAGTTTAACAAATTAAGAGTTTGTTCTTTGTACAATTTAGAAATTTGTAAAAATATCCCTAGCTGGAAACTATAAAGAAAGTTTCAATTCGTTCTATTTCAAGACCTTTTCAATTCAAATTTTTGTTGCGCTCCTCTCAGCTGTGATCGTGTTTTTCCCTGCCGGTGTTGAAATTCTGTAAACCTAAATATTCATTTGCATTTACCCCAGCTTTACCACGGCAGGTCACGATCACTTCCGCACTTATATCTTATTGAAACCGAAGCTGGGCACACAGATCAATAAAACATAAGTACCGTAAAATAAAATATGTATAAACGGTGGATTTTGACAAAAGTATCAACGGACAAGAATTACTATACAATATAAATCACAAGACCTATGTAAAAGTATAATATTCCTAGATACGAAATATACAATTAAAATGACACAGAAAATTACAAGCAATCAAGAAACTATTATTGACGTTCTTTGATTATTTTAACCTTTCCTCTCTTAATTCTGTTTGAGTACGTTCAACGAAGTGGTGGCTTTTAAATGTATTAACGAATCAATGTTTTAAGTACTCACAGTTAATCTTCGACCGGTCAGCTGATATCACTCGGGCCCTGGGGTAGAATTCACTAGATAACAGGTTCACAGAAGGTTCCTTGGGCGGAGGCTAAGTTTGGAGCTACGGAGGTTAATTTCGCTGGTAGAAGTAAGTGATAGTCTTAACTGATACTGGTAGTTCCTGTTACTCGACGATTCGAACTCAAACGTTCATTACGTAAAAACTGATATTACAGACAAACTTGAGAATGTTAGCACGTATTATATATGTATATATTACTTCATTTGAGATAACTCACAAAATTAAACTTTCACTTTAGCTCAACCCTTCCAAGGGGAGCGCTTCCTTCTATTACTTTTGAAAAATAACGCATCACACTCGCCTTGGTGGGGCTCTGCAAAGTCCAAACAGGCACGCGTACCACACACACACTGAGCGTTCTAGTTAGCAACCAAAGCTTGTATATGGCCAACCGTGAAAAACCCGATGTTCTCGCCTAGCGTCCGGACCAGAATTATTATCCAATAAGCTTTTAGTTATAAAAGTGCGTAGGTGGAAAGTGGTGATTGTCCCGAAAATCAGACTCAAAGGAACATTCACTACGCACGTTATTATCACGTGAACAGTCCTAGTTCCTCGGCCATATATAGCCGTAAAAATTGAAGTGAGGCCTTCCAACACTAATGTACGAAATACCAAATCGATGAAGAAAGCGTCAGAGTTGCACACTTTAGGTCGGTAATAGAGCCTATCGCAGAAGTATGTATTTGACATCCTGCTATTCCTAGTCGAAAAGGCATTTAACTCGTCAGTATTTTTTTTAATGAAGAAGGAAGTTTTAATGTCCGTAGTGACAAACAATGAAATTAATTTTGATCGTAGCATTAAACTTGTTTCAAACTTGGTGATCAGAACGGCTCCTGCTCTGCGGATGATATAATTTGAGATCGTTTCATTTATTTTAGGCGAGTGAAATGAATTGAGATCTTATTTGAGAATATAAAGGAATATAAGAATATCTCAGGTACAAACAATGAAAATTTTCCTAACCATTCTATTTGAAGCATCCTTCGAACTTCAACAGCTATTGCCAGTTATTTTGCTTCTAACTGCAGTGAATGTAATTTGATATTACGTCTTTCTTATTAGGTGAGTGAAATAAATTTTGTCACTCTGCTTTTAGATTTTAGACAGAAGTGAGAATGGCCATAGATAAAAGTCCCGCAGGATTTTGTATTTTTTATTTAAGAAAAGCTTTGGAATAGAAGATTAAGAATAGATTTATCAATACAAAATAACTATGCAAAGTTTTTTTTTTTTTTATACAAAATAGAATCTTAATATCTTTAAAAAATGTGCCCGACGTCAGTTTCTTCTTTTTGGGTTTTCTTTAAAGGGGTTGTCATTATGACTACAAATCGATTTCTAAGTAACGTTAGTTTCAGTTTTTGTTATGGGGCAGCAGCATTTTATCAGATAATGTTCTCGTTGTACCTTTGAAAAGGGTATTTTATAAACGATTTTCGTTCTTCTATATAGAACTCCTGTATACTGACATCATTATTATTTAGATTCATTTCAAAGCGATGTTAGGTTAAATTTCATTGTGGGTTAATAAGATGTACTCATAAAGTGACAGCGAAGCGTTATTTATAAATTAGCCCTGTACTGTCCAGATTAGGAATATTATCGTAAATACGATATTATCAAGTACATCCCGCCTTTCAAACAAAATTTTTTAGTAGCATAGACAACTACATGGTCTATGCTGCATTTCATTCTTGAAAGCAGGCTTCTTCCATTAGGAAAGCATGATGGTGACTATGAATCCAAGGTTTTATGAGAGAAAGATATATAGTGCTGGGGTATTATTACAATTTCTAAGTCCAAAATTGCGTCCTAAATAAATTTCCTGTTTAAAATTTCCGATGTTGTCCTTCCTCTGCTTTCCACATTCATCTTTCATCTCCAAAAGCTGTAAGGAAATCATAAAACATGACATTTATGTGAACGTACCAGATTGTAGAGCGATATTAATGGTACCTTGGACGCGCGTCAGTGGCGGTGTGCACATACTTTGAAAAGTAACCTTCGAAATTCGAGGGAATAATCAAATAAATAAACAATAATCCTTTTTTCATTCTCTAAAAATTTTAAAGGTCAAATGCAGTATTTCTGATTTCTCATCTCTTCGGGGTTTAGTCCGAGTTCGGGTGAAGTTCACGCTTTTTCTGCGCTAAGATTTTAATTTTCCATCTGTGCCGGTTACATTTGAAGCTGTAATTTAGCACGTTTCCGTGTACTTTTCAAGTTAGTTTCTTTAATTTGCAAAACTTTTCTTTTTTTTACAGCGCATTTACTAAATTTCCACGTAATGACACGCCTTCGTTTACGACGATTGGATTTCTTTTTATGTTTGCACTTACTAGTACTACATTTGCCATGTAGTTTACTATACAATGTTTACGTGTTTTCGCTTAAGCTTTTTAGTAATCTTCGGAGTCGATGTATACTTTTTTCGCATGTTTGCCTCAAAATAAGCTCGACTTTAATTTGCATGTAGTTCGTTTTTGACCGAGTTTAGTTCGTTCCGAGTTACGCGTACCAAAGCACTTTTCTTTTATTCTCAACTTATTTCCTACTGCACGCCTAATGCGTGGTTGTGCGCGCTGCGAGTACGCTGTACGTGGAGGTCGACGAACATTGTTATCATCACGAGCAATCAACTGTTCTATATTTTTAGTAGACCTACACTTAAATTTTCGCTCTTTACAATTTCGCAATAGTGAAGTACTAGCTTGAAAATTCACACATTTTGGCAACTGAAAAGTAATAAAAGTTGCATCTGATGTACTGATATTATGATCACGTCTGCTCATTTTAATTCTGCTGATTATGCTCCTCGAAATCGAGTTTACGTTAACTAATGTATTACGAAAACTCAGCTGGGTATCATTGGCTATCTTATTTTTCTTCTTAACCTTGGTGTTACATTTCGGCTCTGTAACGGAAATATACTTTTGACTGCGTGCGCTTTGTTGGAAGTGTTACTTTCACGCTTGTTTACGGTAAACATTTCCGACCGATTGATTATGTACGAGACGTTCACTACGTAAAACACAATTCGGTTGGCGGGCCTACACTCTAAACTGTGAATTTAAAGTCGTTTCCTTTTACAATACTCAAACCTGATAAAGTCGGAATGGATTTGCAGCACTAAAATGCAACTCACGTTAGACATAACACGGTTACAAAGACAAATTTGAATTTGTTAAGTCGTGCAAAACCATATGCCGGCGACACAAAACCGACAACATTGTAACTTCGTTATCACACAAAACCAACAATTGATATCTCAAGCCTTCCCTGGCTTCTTCATGAGGGCGGATACGCGCAACCTCAACGCTAGCGCTTATCATGTGTGAAATATTGGCATCCCTTGCCGGAAAAACAATTACATTAGAAGAATAATTGTCTACAGGTACACACAACGATTCTTCCTTTCTCGCTATCTCTACATTGCACATTTTCTTTTCCTGACTGTAATCAACTTTCTGGTTTATTTGGCATATATGTTCCACAAAGTGGGCCGGCTCGAATTCAAGAGTATTTACGGTTTCTTTTCCGCCTTACACTTCCTTGCACTGTTGTATTTTGTTGGCTTGACTACACTCAACCTGTGCCCTTCGCGTGTATTCATAGAACCCACTGAGACCTTTTTTTCATTCCACTACACGATTTTTAAACTCGGCAGTGACTAAACATGATTGGCCGCGTTAAATATCTCAGAGCGTACCTCAGTTAAGAAGTTATTAGCTACTTTGATATTATTACGTAAACTGTCTCCTTTTTGCATTCAATTCGCTCTTTCCTACGCTCCCAAATGGCTTCTGTTATAGACTGTTGAAATTTACCTACTGTTTCAGTTATTTTTTGTCCTACACGTCCAATATTCATTTCCATTTTCTGAGCAATGGTTTCTAATTGTTTCCCTAATTCCTCTGTCGACATTGCTTGAAATTGTTCTAAAACACTAGCCTCCATATTGTTATGAATTACGAGCAACTAATTCAAAGTACAAAAATATAAATGTCTAAGTTTAATATGAAAATAAGAAACGTGTACTTAGAAAACGAAACACTAAGAATTTTGATATTACGACCATTAACAACCAATCCTTCTTTTATTCACAACTCAGGTTTCACTTTGCGAAGTGCTTCAATATAAAATTAACACAGATATAAACTAGTACCATATACAAAACATGTATGTGTGTGTGTGTGTGTACTCAATCAGCTGTTTGCTATGCACTCACATCTATGTAGCATTAAAAATCAACAAGAAAATTTTTTATGAGCTACATTAATCTCTCTGTCGCTCTCCAAGTCAAAACCTATTTACTTAACTTACATGAAAAATCTACATCACTTTTTGTTTTTATCTATCCCTGTTCTTTATTTCTAATTAATAGTGGTCGCGCATGAGCTGATGAAAATTGACTGTCGACACTAAGCTAATCAGATTCAAAACTCAACACGTTATCTGTATAACTAATGGTATTGTAAAAGCAATTGTAGGAAGATTATTATAATTTAATCCGGAAAGCGGTCGCCATTTGGTTGAAATCGTGTTTTTTGGTAGTTGTTAAAATCTTGTAAATATAATCGTAACCTTCACATTGATTTTCGTCTTTTTCCCAATAGCTTACATATCTCTCTCTCTCTCTCTCTGTCACTTGTTTATTGCGTTTCTCCCAGCTTTGCTACGGTAAATCACGATTTCTTCCCTATCTACGTTTTGTCATAAACCGAAGCTGGGGAGAACGGTACACAAAACATAGATACCGTAAAAACGGAAAAGTGAGCAAATTATCAAATTAAGATCAGATATTAACAAACTAAAATTATTTTGCGGTGCAAATCACAAAACCTGGTTAAATTGTATAGAAAATGTAATAATACTGAATGTAATTCATACAAATTAAAAGAACATCAAAAGATTACAAATGATCAAGTAGCTTTTACTGTATATGTTTACGGCCGTTTTAACTTCTTTTATTTCCCTCTTTATCTTATTTTATTTTCTTTTAATACATGTGGCACAATTGATAAATTAAGATTTCATTTACTCACAATAATCTTCGACCGGTCAACTCCTTTAGGGGCGTTGCAGTTATAAGGATCTCAGGCGTTCTACGTCGGATAATCCCAAGGGTCCGCTGGAGTCCTCTGCTGAAAGTAATAAGCGATCGTCCAAGGCGGCACAATTATTCCTTCCTTTTCAATGATTTGGAGCTATAGTTTGTCACACAAAACTGAGATTACAAACGAATGTTAGGGTGATAACACATATGTACTAGTCACTTCACTGCTGATTTCTGCACAATATTAGAAAAAAGTATTTTACACGGAGGCGTATGCAAATATCGTACAATCACTGATGATAAACTTTAAAAAAATTGGCTCTCACGTATGCAAACGGTGATTTAGCTTGCGAAGCTCAATCCGTGCAATTGAAACACTCATAGGAATATATCGTGTGTTTACTTTAGAGTAAAGCACTCCACTCGCCTTCGTGGCGCCCCTTCCGAGTAACGACCAGGCGTTCGTTCAAAGCGCTGAAGGTTCTTTTAGCAAATCAAAGCTTATATATGGTCTGCCCGGAAAGTCCCGATTTTCACCCGCACCATCGGGACCAGAATTATCGTCCAATTAGCTTTTAGTTATAACAGTGCTAAGTGGAGGATGATTGTCCCGAAAGTCAGATATAAAGAAACAGTCACCAGAAACGCAGGAGTCACGTGATCAGGGTTCCTGTTTCTTGACCATATATGGCCGTAAGCAGCTATGCTTACTAACACAAATGTACAATAAACCAAACTGCTGGAAGAAGATTCAAGATTGCTTCCCCCTATACGAGGCTTGGTTAATAAAGTTTAAAATTAAAATTGTCCTATTTTTAAATTCCAAAACACGAGCCTCAGGTCGGTGATAGCCGAAACGTTTTCTTTAAGGGGTTATGCTATATATAGTACTTAAATTTTGTACGAAACAATTTACAATTTGATTTAATTTCGCATTTTTGCACAGTAAATAAAACGGACAAACCAATACTTCCAAGGTTGATTCGGTAGTCAGATGGTTAACGCGTTGATGTCTGGAATAACTGGTCGTGGGTTCAAGTCAGAGCAGTTTTAACATTTTTCATTCTAAATATGTTTCCATGTATTTACATATAATATTAATATTTCTTTCCTTGCGTTTCACGTATGTTATCTTAGGTCATGCGTTCAGGTTTCGTTATATATACTTACAGTTTTCTATCTTTTCTCCAAAATGGATTTCTATATGTTCGCATTTGTTAATAGTTATTTATATATTTCAATTTTAGTGTTCATAGGTTAGCGGTGATTAGGTAAGGATATGTTTGCAGAAAATATAGAACGATGCCAAAGCACATTTTTTTTACACAGCTATGCGTTATTTTTTCTTTATTCAGAAAGTTACTGCGAGTGTGTGCTACGCTTTCCCCTCATTGCTAGTGCCGGTGGCATCAGTTTTCTGGACGTACACGCATTGTCAAATAGTTCTTTCTCTTCAAAAATGACTCATAGATTATTATTCTGATAAAAAAATATAAAGTATATGTGTTAAAATTGTATTAGTTTTATTTGAACACGCACACATTTTTACACTATCTTTTAGAACATTCATTCCAAAACTGATGTCGAGTCTGGCGTAATATCACGAATATTTTTTAACTATATACATAAATCTCAGTTGTGTGCTATTGTTCATAATGTACATGAATACAAACAAAGGTTTTTAGACTGAAACTATGCTGTGTGACGGCAGTCTTCTAGAACGAATTTGCTCGTCCATGCGTCTGTCAACGAGTATCAGAACAAAATGATTAGAAAATATAGAGAAACGTTTCTTGCAATTGGTTCAGCCTCCAAAGAATACGTTCACTCTATTCAAACCTAAATTGGTTCAAGTTAACCATTTCGAATTTCAACGTTTATCGCTGTACAGTGAATATTGTAATATAGCGAGAATAATTTGTTTGCAAACGATTCAGCGTCTTAACACAATTTCACTACTATCCAATGTTCCTTTTCGAGAACGAACATGGTGCAAATTTACTATTGCATCCAATCTCAAAATTAATTTTTGTGTAGAATAAACGGTAACTGCTTTCATGATGATGTTTCTTATAAATATTTCAGCGTCCCTCGAGTAGATTGAATTTCCTCGGTTAACCGTATACTCAAACCGAATTTTCTTTTGACTAGCCATTATTTTCATACCGTAGCTAACGAAACCGTAGAACAGAACGGTAAACGAAAACGAGAAGTGATTCTTCCAAATGATCCTGTGTCTATACACAACACATAATGACTGAGTAGACCCTCTGCCAAAATGGGCTATTTTCCAATTTCTGTATTGCTGCCAGTTTCAGTACCGGTTTCATTGTTTATTGCTGTAGAACAAAGACGGTAACAGGAAAGTGGAAGCGATTTGCTGCCAAGAATTCAGCGTCTCAAAACAAGATATCGCTATTATCCTGGATATTATTAGTACTACTGGTTTCAAAATTGATCTCCGTAGAAAGAACACTGTAAAAGCCATCAGGAAGTGACTTTTTGCATGAGACGATGCATCACAAGCATAGGTTCCATCTTCTGCGTTGAATTCTTAATCAAACCAAACCAGGTTAACTAGCCACTTCCAATTTTAAATTTTATCGCCAGAGCACGGAAACATAGCAAGGAGACGTCTTTCAAAAAACAATTGAGCTTTGAACATAAAATGACTACAAGACTCTACCAAAAGAAGAAATAGCTCAAATTCAACATTAATTTTGGTTTCAATAATTATTTCTATATGACAATCGCGGTAAGAGTTATGGAGGTGCGTTTTTACAATCAGCTGAGCGTTCTAAGATAAGGTTCCACATTTTCCACTAAGCTCTATTCAAGGCGGAGCGATTTAGATTAACCATTTGTGGTGTTGATATTTGTCATTGTAGGATGGAAACCGTAACAGACATTAACAAATGGTTTGTGCAACTGATTGTGGGTCTGTAGTGGGCATATCATAACCAACAGTACGTTACGAAATCGGAAGTTACTGAAATTTTCTAAACTGATAATTTCAATACTGATTTCTGTAGAGTAAAGACGATTAGAGATATCGAGATACGGTTTCGTACAATCGATTCAGCTTCTCAATAATACGTCCATCTCTTCCGTCCAACCTCTATTCAAACCGTGAGCGTTTCAAATTAGCCATTTCTGATTTCAGCATTTATCCCTACAGAACTGAAAAGGTAACAGACAGCGAAGTGCGGCTTTCTGGAAACATTTCAATTTTTAAATTATACATATCGTGATTAGCACAGAGCTCTCCAAAAACGAACGGTTTTTGAATTTACTGTTACATCCGATTCGATATAGGTTTCAACTTTCGTTGCCATAGAACAAGCAGATAACCAGAATCAGTTTTCTTCACGCGACTGAGCGTCTGTATACAATATATAATGACTATTCAGGACACCCTCTAATACGGAAGTACTTCAAATTTACTATTACTTAAAATTTCAATACTTATTTTCGTAGAGGTAGAATGCTAAAATCTATAACGTTGTAGTTTCCTGTAATCGATTTTGCATTCAAATAGTATGTTTATTTTTTCCGTTGAAATTAAATTCAAACTGCACGTGGTTAAAATTATCCGTCTCCGGTTTCAACATTTATCGCTACAAAACGAAAATGGTAAGAGGTATGTAGCAGCTGTTGTTTAGTAAGTGATTAATAATCCTGCTATTTAATTTTCATAGAGAAAAAGTGTATAAGATGTCGAGCAGCTCTCCTGCGATCGGATCAGCGTCCCAACGATACCTTCCACCTTCTTCCTTATCTTTGTATTCAAATTAGAAATGCTTCAAATTAACAATTTTTTCAACATTTATCTCTATAGAAGTGAAAGAGTAACGGATAAGTGAAACCTGTCTATGTTGGCCACCATCGGTTTCATCGAAAAGTTGCCAACTTACACAGGTGGCCAACTTACAGAAAATAAGTGTGATTTTGTATGTTTAGAATAGGATTTCTAGTATTTTTGATCGTAAAATTTTAATAAGCAGTGGCACGACAGCTACTTATAAATATTGTATATAGGGCAATCATAAAAATATACAGTACTAGAAAATATTACTATAGTATGTTTAATATATGTGCATACCTTTCTCTTCCTGAAAACTAGTCTGGTACATTGGACTATTCGGATTGAAAACACAGTAACACAAACAACCATGAAATAGAAGCGTATGTACGCAGTTTATTGAAAGTGATATAGCAAACTGATTGGAAACAAGAAAAGCTAAGTTATAAATTGAGAAATTCACATGCAATTTATGACATCTTTTTAGTAGTTACTGAATGGTGGTTCATTCTAGACTATTTGTTATATTCTTTTTGGCAGATATGCACATTCTAATATTGTACGTGTGCGTGGGTTTTCTCGGGGTTCTCCCGTTTCCTCCCACTTTCTTCATTCCACCATTTCATTCATTACTCATCATCACCGTCTCCTTTAGCCTAACCGGCAAAAACGTGGGACGTAAAACTCAAAGATTTCATTTTATTTCTAATATTGTAGTTAACAACATCTTCTTAATGAGCTACAAGTGTTTCCCTCGGAACAAAAGATGTTTTAAGAAAATCGTCAGGGAATTGATATCTCAAACACTCCGCTATCTTTTGACAAGCCGACAGGTGCCAATAGTTGACAATTGAGATGATAGTTTTAACCTTGAGAATTTTCCGGAATTACTAAAGCTCTCCACTGACGAGAGGAGTTGATATAGCTAATGGGCAAACAAATACGTACCTAAAAGAGACAAGGTAAACAAATACGTACAACCATTTCCTGAATTCCTGTACGTGCTTTTTCTTATTCATACCTTCCTTCACCACCCCTTTATGAGGGCAGTGTTTTGGCCAATGACCTCCAAGAACAAATCGTCCGAATCTATGCTTCTTTGTGTCCAGTCATAAATACAGAATATCTGTATTATCTGAATAGACAGTAACGTAATAAAAGATAAAAAGTTTTCTAAATGAGACACATGCCTGGCCAATTACAGACAGGTAAAATTTAATTTCAATCGTTTCAGCTATTTCTGTAGCTAATACCAGATTAGGTTGATGTCAAATTTTTTTGTAATGAGGTATTGTATGCAGATAGTTGGTCTTCTCTCCCTTGAATGTTTATTTCCGAAAACTCTGCTATACGTGACTTTTTTTAAAGTAAAAAAGCTAGTGTTCCAGCTGTCCTTTCTCTAGCAAAAGAGACCACTGAGATTATAATATTTGACGTACAATTTTAATCCTCTTCCCGTCTTTATGATACCCATTTGAATGAATGTAACGTAATAAAATGCCACTTAAATAAACACGCTCGACATATTAAATTATATATTTCAAACAGTTCAGCTCCCTGTATTTTCTAATGTGATGCATAACATATTTCTTCAGTTTTTCGGTATTCAGAGTGTAGCATTTATCTTCGCCTACCTTTTTTACTTTTAGCGTAAAAGAACAATAATGTCTAGAGTGTTTCACGATGCTAATAACACTCGTGGGGCATTGTTTGCAAAAATCCTATAATAGCAGGATTCCAAAGGTAGTATATATTTCGATTTCTGCGGAGAGCATACAGTTGGTTATGATAAATTCTATGTTGAGAGCACAAATATAAAAGCACTAGTAATAATCTAAGAGTAACGAGGGTGTTAATGGTTGTCCATATTACCTTAACGTGAAATTCTGGAATCATTATATCATGTATTTCAAATAAGTACATAAATATTACAAGAAACTGAAAACTCTATGCTTCTCAAAAGTAATTATTTTATTAGAATGTATCAGATGTAACTAGGTTGCTGCATATCAATATACGTAAATTTTACTATCTCAAGGTATCAGACTATATAAAATCGCAACTAGTAATTGGTATACTTAATGAAATCACGTATCTTCTGCAAAATTTTAAAAGATATTATATCATCCCTTTGTTTCTTTGTAATCATAGTAACAGTTTGTTGTAGCTGCAATTGCAAAATGTTCTTCCGATTTTTAAATTTTCTGACGCAAAAAGTAACGATATATAAATAATGTTAGTGACAACGGGTCTCTATTTTCATTTATAATAATGAAATGTTTATTCCACATAGCACAATATAAGTATTTTTGTATGTACCTGAGTTAACTTTGATACCGTATTTATCGTGACGGACATAAGTCTTTGACTAATTATCATCTTCAAATTATTAAATAATTAGAAGTAATATGCGTGCTCTTTTTAGTATTCATTTCGTACTTAATTATTTGTCCTCTTTTCAAGGTCTACATCTAACAACATGTGCAATATTACTGCTAACCTAACCTAACCTAACCTAACCTAACAAGTGCAAAATTACTGCTAACCTAACCTAACCTAACCAAATCGTTTGTACTTTCCATTAATCGTTAAACATTACATATTAACTAACCTAATTATCATCTTCAAATTATTAAATAATTAGAAGTAATATGCGTGCTCTTTTTAGTATTCATTTCGTACTTAAATATTTGTCCTCTTTTCAAGGTCTACATCTAACAACATGTGCAATATTACTGCTAATCTAACCTAACCTAACCTAACCTAACCTAACCGAACCTCTCACTCACTATCGACCCGAACCGCGAAGTGAGACGAGACAACAGCTCACCGAACCGAGTCAGCTAAAGCCTTCGGCCCAGATGTGCCGAACCGAGCATATGGCTCATTCCAACCAAGCCAGCTCGAGCTGATGGTTCGCCCCAAGCAAGCCGGCTCTAGCCATCGGCTCAGTTATTACTTCCCAACTGAGCTGCTTATTAAAAAATCTATTGTGGTCTCGATATCGAGACGAGAAGACATGCGAGCAGTGTTTCCTCTCGTGAGCAACATTAACCCTTAAGGGAAACTGGGTTTTTGGGGTATGTTTTAGACTTTCAGTCAAGCAGCTACTGCATCGTCACTATTTATTCTAGGATCATGGTTCATTCTCTTTAGAATGAAGCTGGCTTTCAAATGGTACCACTTGCATGCCCATATCATATATCAGAAGAGGGAAAATTGATGTCAAAGGAAAATTTCGGAGGGAAATTTTTTTCACATTTTGGGCTCCTCTGGAGCGGCCCTGTGTAAACGTAGAGATCTTCCAAAATTCTGATAAATATTACTTGGTAGACTGAATGTGTGCGCCAAATTTCAAGCTTCTATCTTGAATAGTAAGGTCGGGAGAAATTTTATCAAGAATCTCCACAATGCCCCAAATTACCGCAAAACACCATGATCTCAGGTAAAAAAAAAAAAAAATCCTGAGACATCCCTAATTACCCTAGGATCATGGTTTGCACATCATTTTCTTTAGAATAGAACTGCCTTTCAGACGGCATGACTCACGTGTCTCCATCATGTATCTAAGGCGGGAAAATGACGAAAAACGGGATTTTTGGGGTAAAATATCCCTTTTTCAACTTTTAGCCCCTCTGGATCCCCCTGTTTTAACGCAGAAATCTGAAAAAAGTCTGGTAAATACTACTCGGTGGACTGAATGTTTGTGCATAAATTCAATCTTCTACGTGAAAAAATAAGCCCGCCAAAAATCAGAAAATGCCCCATATTTCCCTATACAGAAGTATACTTTGATAGAAATTCCCTGACGCATCCCTAATTACCCTAGGACCATTGTTTGCACATCATTCTCTTTAGAATAGAACTGCCTTTCAGACGGTATGACTCACGTGTCTCCGTCATGTATCTAATGCGGGAAAATGACGAAAAACGGGATTTTTTGGGTAAAATATCCCTTTTTTCAACTTTTAGCCCCTCTGGACCCTCCTGTTTTAACGCAGAGATGTGAAGAGAATCTGATAAATACTACTAGGTAGGCTGAATGTTTGTGCACAATTTCAATCTCCTATGTGCAAAAATAAGCCCGCCAAAAATATATATACCGACAATGAACCATATTCCCGTATACAGAGGGATATTTTGTAAAAATTCTTACCCTAGGATCGTGGTTTGCACATCATTTTCTTCAGAATAGAACTGCCTTTCAGACGGTATAACTCACGTGTCTCCATCATGTATTTAAGGCGGCAAAATGCCAAAAAAGGAATTTTTGGGGTTAAAATATCCCTTTTTTCAAATTTTTGCCCCTCTGGATCCCCCCTGTTTTAACGCAGAAATCTGAGAAAAAAATCTGGTAAATACTACTTGGTGGAATGAATGTTTGTGCAAAATTTCAATCTTCTACGTGCAAAACTAAGCCCGCCAAAAAATCATGAACATAGGCTTCATAAGAGAAAATATATATTTTAAAATTATGACGTCATCAGCTCCTATGTCTGGACGCAGGAAGGTGTGAAACCATACGTAATGTCTTCTACAATGCCTCTGGACTTGAAAAAAAAACGGACGAAAAAGCTCAAATAGAAAAGTTATAACGCAGTGTAGCATGAAACACCCGTATCGTACAAATTGTACCATAGGATCCCCAAAGGGTTAAAAGTATTCTATATTACTACTTAGCTTACATTTCTTATGGCTTTCACTTTCCAGATAATCAGGCCATGATTTCAAAACGAGTTAAAACGTAATAATAATAATAATAATAATAATAATAATAATAATAATAATAATAATAATAATAATAATTATAAGTATTCCATACATATAGAAATGCTTTTGACCAAGCACACAAGAAATTACATTTTGTCCATTTAGCACTATCATTCTTTTGTCACTCACAATTATTAATATTCATATAGTAAATATCTTATAATTCTTATATTTTGAAATCAATTGATAGGGCTCTTATTGCTTTTATGAGAAATAAATCTTTGGTTTTATAGATCCTACGCAGTGGCGATGATCGTGCGTCATTTCGGTCCTATGGCGTTTCGGTCCTGCGCCGTGTCGATCCTGTGCCGTGTCGATCCTGTGCCGTTTCGGTCCTATGCCGTGTCGATCCTGTGCCGTTTCGATCGTACGTATTCTATGCATATAAGTTGCACAGGCATAGAATCGACAGGAGTTTATAATTTGTAAGAGGAAAGATTAAACAGATAATAAAAATATTATTTTTTTAGGCACATGATTAAAAGTTAAATTATTTCAGAACAGCGGCGTAAGAGCAAAACGGCACAGGACCGAAACGGCATAGGATCGACACGGTATAGGACCGAAACGGCACAGGATCGACACGGCACAGCACCGAAACAGGTTTCTGAGCTGAATTGTCGGTCGTATGCCGTGTCGATCCTGTGAAGTGTGGTCCTGTGGCGCATCCCCACTTTTTTCACGTATTTTTACATTATCATACTAACTACTTTCTATCTGTTTTATGACTTTGTACTCATCTTGTTACTTTTTTTATCAATTTTCAACTATTCAAATCATTACATTTTAAACGTTTAATTACCTTTCTAAATTGCCGATATTCTTGTTCAATACAGTGGTAATGATATTATGTGATGCTTGCTATAAACAAACAAACAATTGCCGGGAGAGCGTCGTGGATAAGGAAATAAGCAACTACAGAAGAAGAAGATTGGAAATATAAAGTTGCGTTTGTGAACCAGCGTTGCCAGATCTAGCATAATGATGCTAGATCTAGCATAATTTGCATATCTTTAGCATCTAGCATCTTGCTTTTAGCATCATGTCCAAATCTAGCATAATTTGAGCAAGTTTATTAGAAAGCCGTAAAACCTGGAGATGTGAAAGAAGTTGTTCGTGGGAAGAAAAAGAACGGCAGAAATGTATACTCTCCCATTGATTCATATAGTCGGTAAACCATACAGGCAGTATTATTTTCCGAAGTTAGAAACGCCTTTGGGCTTTTTCTTTTCTTTTTTTTTTGGCTCCACCCAGGGTTTTCTAATCCTTTAACTGCGAGACTTGAGCGAAGCTATGGGAGCCATTCTCCCCCCAACTTTTTGACAACTTCACCATCTTTATTTATGACTTCATGACCATCATTATTCCTGAAATGAAAGGTCCGAGACTAACCAAAAATCTGCCCCCCAGCAGACAATTCCCAACTCCGCTTATGCTGCGTGGTAATTTTCTTTTAAAATATGTGAATGAACACTTTGAATTCATTTATACGATATATACACCATTGAGTCTGGCAACGACTGCATTAGTTTATTGAGTTAAAGCTTTGTTGCGTGAAGTATTGAGTTCTATCCACGCATTCTTGCACTCTGCGTATTTTAAGTTATGTTATCGTATCTCAACTTTGTTTTTGTTTTCCTTTTAAAACTCCTGAATTAGTAATTATGGGGATCTAGCATAATTTGACCGAATCTAGCATAATTTCGATCAGGTTTTGAATAATTCCGAACTGTGACCTGGCAACGCTGTTGTGAACGTTTTTTTAAATCATTTCGTTAACATGGCAACATAAAATATAAGGGAAGTATAAGAACAGTGTTAAATTCTTATTATATTTCAATTCACAATGGCTGGTGAGGCGTCTTTTAAGGTGGAATTGATGTGCAAAGAAGAAATTGCTTATGACTTACCTCAGGAAGATTCACTCGAAGGGAAAGGGTGGACCTACGAACTGATGACTGACAACAAAGAGTTAATATTATCTACAACGGAAGGAGAGGAAACAATGGACAAGGATACAACTATGTGTTCTTTGGATGTGAAACCAAAAGTTGAGAGGGTGAAATCAGAATTAGCAGTAGAAGATCCTGCATTTGAAAGTAATATAGAAACGCTAAGAAAAATAGTGGTTCAGGAGACTTGCGCGTCGTACTCTAATGACTCCCAACAATTAACAAAAATAAGTTTAAATTCAGTTCGGCCAGAAAGGTAATGTTCAATTTTGCATATACTAACTGGTTCAGATTGATAATACGGTTACATGCGTTCGGAAACTTTGTTGGTTAAAAGCAATACTTCACGAGAAATATTTAGGTATACGAGATATCTCCAACGTAAGTTAGTAACCTACAATTTGGAAATGGCATAGCACACATAGACTAGCTGTATACCAAATAAAAGTAAGATTGATACCACTCATACACATTTTATGTAGTTCATAGTTTGATAAAATAATTATTTCTTTATTATTGATTACACATTTGTCACTAATTGTTGCACATATTTAAAATATGGGTGCTCGACGATATTGTATATTTATATGGAGACTTGTGTAAAATAACAAATCGTGAGAATGGTAATTATCCTAAAATTTTCCAAATCTAAACGTGGAATGTATTATATTGGAACAAAAGCTATGAACGTTTGTATTTTTACTTAGGATTTAGCTCAAATGGGTCTAGTCTCATTTTTCGGGAGGGCTTCGAAAGACATAAGCAAAATACAAGATAAAGAATATTTTAACCAACAATGAATGTTCATTAATTGTAGAGGTCCATACATCAATCCACTTCATAGCTGCACTCATTTCTTTCAAGGAAGTCGAGTTTTTACATTCCCAGGAATCATTTCTAGGGTATGGACCTCCATTTCTCAATATAGGGGCTTAGTGAACGTATATGATATGTAAATTATTGTAAAAACAACGCTAACCAGCATGTGCTAGATGGCCGGTAAAAATAAGATTGCTATGTAGATTAGGGCATTACGCAGAATGTGGGTAAACGAGGATACGCAAAATTCTGTATTTAGGATAACTTATATGAATTACGTGTTGAATGCGTTCATGTACGTTCCTAATTATTTTATAGGTAACATCCTGAAATGCTTTCTTTGCTTGTATATTTGTGTTCCGAAGTAACACAATATATTATGGACGTAACTTCTTAATTATATGGATTACTTCATTCCCGAACATTTTTCTAGTTCCGTGTTATGATTTGCCATATTCAATTTTGATATTTCATTTCGCTTACAGTTGTTACTAGTGATGGGCAGTAGGAATATTCCCGGTGGGAAGGAATTTAAAAAATGGGAATATTCCCGGGTTTTTTCCCTGGCCTATAAATTCCCGGGAAGGAATTTATTTCCATTTCTTTACTTTATTTTCCAAATTATAAGAACCATATGACTAATTACTTTGTTTTAATATATTATGATTTAATTCTAGGTTTTAAAGAATTTGGAGGTTAAAAAATTTAAAATTATTTGACGTACTTTATATAACTAATAATATGATTTTTTAAGTGCTATTTCCATTTTCACTAAAAGGTAAACTAATTGTTTAGTATTGGGGGGCCAAAGCTAGCAAAAAATAGTATGATTTACGGAAGAAATGAGTTGATAGTGATGTTCAAGTAGCCAAAAAAAAAAAAAAAAAAATGGAGCGCATTTTTTTAGGGAAGTAGGGGATTTATACAAAACAGTAAGGTAAGTGGAAGTGATTTATGGGAGACAAGAACGTGAACTGTTGGTAAAGAAGATAGAAAACAACGTGCCATGCGGGGCTCTAATCCGCCTTCATTCGCTAACGCTCGGTCTGCAAAGATGTTTAAATTTAATGTCGGTAACGTAATTTAACGTATGAAACTATAAAACAGCCGCATCGGAATAGAATATCGCAAAAAAGTAGGTGCAAAAGCTGGCCCCCAATGCTAAAGAACAGCCAAAATTAGCAAAGTATTACTTTACAAATGATGAAAAAGAACCATTTTGTAAAGTAATTTAGAATTATGTAGAAATAAGATGAAGTACTATTAATAAACCCTGAACCACCATTAATACTAGACGTCGGTCTGTCTCGTCCCTCTGACTTGAAGTTCTGAAGAGGTACTCGGACTTCTTTTACATGTGAATTAACGTATGGAATTTCTAGAAATAGGTAGAATGAAAGGTCGTGTAAGGCAATGTTACGTGCTAAAATATAAAGATAAGTAAGTATCTTGCAAATTTTGTGAACATAAATATGTATGCGCAAATGTTTTTAAATTGGTGAGACATGTATCTTCTAGCATTTACCCAACCTAATTGGTTTATAACATTTTTAAATTTGAAGTGTTATAATATCAGTGATAGAGTCAAGTTGAGCAAATCCACTTACATATAAATTTAAATTATTACTATATAATTTTTTCCCACATATTTAATTGATAGAACATATTGTAAATAAATATACATTTATGCGTACTCTCTAAATATAATAAACTGTTATAAAGTAACATAGTACCGTTCAGAATATATATTTTAAAGAATCCTCTTAGGACAACAGTCATAATATGCTGTGATATAAAAATTAATTCAACTTTGAAATCATATAGTAATAGAATGCAATTTTCTTTCTGATTGTACATAAATTCTCGGATAACATCCCATTTTGGGAATCTTCTGGGGAATATTCCCTAAAAATATCTTCCCGGGAATTTAACCATCATTAGTTGTTACTAGCTACCGTAACAAGGGGTTACTTTGCACATTGGGCATTACTACCTACAAAATATGAAAAGAGTTTCACAGTCCTCTGTCGGTAAAACCATGAACTGTAAACATGAAGTTTCAACTACCCTGTAAGATAGAACCTGTAACTGTGTTTTGGCGTTAATGTTGGGGGTCAGCATCAGTTCTAATTACGGGGAGGGTTTGTTGTTGAACTGGTATGGAAAGCAGTCACTGTAAAGACCGCTAAATTTTAAAAGAATTTCAGTCAATATTAAGTCAGTTTCGTAGAATACTAGTGTGCATAATGGGACTTTGATGTAATTGTTGAATTTGTAATGTTTTAATGGTGGGGTTACTTTGCACAACATACAAAAAAGTATGTTGAATATACGTTTCTGTGCAATGTTTTCCCTTCACTATTTAAACATTTTACTTTCTACACAAAACTGCATGCATTTTATAATATTGATATTAGAATGATGGTACCGGTATCAGTACTTAGTTTGAAATATCGATATTTTTAAAGAAAATTATGTATTTTCTGGTACCGACTCAGGAACCACATTCTAATAGTTTAGCATATGTCCCACAAAAGTGCCAACTCACGGACAGGAAAATTTATCCTCGTGAATTGATTTCATTTGGTTATTCCTTTTGTCCAAATTTATCATTTGAACCGTAATCAGTGGAAGATTTACGGGTTTTGTAACTTTTAGGCTGCATGATTGCATGACTCAAAATTGCATGATTTTTTTTTAAAGGCAAGTACTTAATTAGACTCAAACAGTGACTTTAATCGGTTCTTATCGGTTTAGTCACTTGCTGGAACTTTCTGCCTGAGTCACTTGTTAGAACTGTTCGTGCTTTTTGTGTGACATCCTTTTTGAAAAATTGGTGGTAGTTAATATTTTTCTCACTAGGTGTCTCTGTAGTCATATAATAGTTTGTTACTGTGACGTCTCATGTTCTGTCTGCTTGTATGTGTGGAATGCAGTGAGCGGGTAATTGAATTTTCGTTTCATAGCGACGATCGAGTTAGCAAGTGCGATTCAGAAACCGTAACATGAATTTAATTTGAACTTGTCGTTTTTAAATAAGTTTGTATTAGATTCGGATATTAACTCATATCGCTTTGCAGTATTGTGTGGTTTATTTGAGTTAGAGAAAACCTGTCATGGTTATGGCCGAAGACTGAAAATATTTCCGACGTATGGTAAAAGTGGGTGTTTATTTGTAAGTCATGTTTGTAATAATAACAAGTGTGCTCGCTTTAATAAATCGACGTCTGTGCGGAAAGGAACATTTTTCAGTAATGTGAACTTCAGTATTGCACATGTGTTCTTGCTATCTTATTTTTTCGTGAATCATCAATTATGAGTTCATTATTCATGAGTGTTCTGGTATGGCGAAACGGTGAGTGCTTTCCATTTTTAGTTGATATTATTTTTATTCTTGATTTGCTTTGGATTTGAGTATTTGACAAATATTTGTTTTGTTCCTGGTGGTTCCATTATCTTGGTGAGATGTAATTTATTTTTCCTCGTCATGCTGCTCTGATTTATAATTAGTGATGAGTATCTTTTTTAATTCCTTCTTACGTTAGCTTTATAGTACTGGTTTGACTAAATATTGGTTTTTGGGATGTTTTTATGGTACTTGAGTAGGGTGTTGGGGAAGCACTAGATTTAGATATCAATATTGATAGTCACCGCTTCACCTAAATTGATTAGGTATAGTGTTTAGTAACATTTTGGCCCTTGTACTTACAGGATAATTCTTAACATTGTACATTACTTTGACTCGGACAGTAACTGTTACCGATTCATCTGATCCAGTTCCGGGAGCAGCTTAGGAATGATTCGTAAACTGCTCCGGTAACCGGATCAGATGAATTGATTGCAGTCACTGTTTGACTGAAAGTAAAGATTTGCCTAAAAATCTATTGTTAGTGAGTCCTACATGTATAAGCTGCAAGTCCACTCCCCTCCCAAAAAAAAAAAAAACAGTCTTTTTGAATCAAGCCCCTCTCAAACTACTTTTCTGGATACGCTACTGTTCACAATTTATTTTCTAACAAAAAATTCATTCCGGCATCTACGTAAATAGGAAATTTACCTAAATTTAAAACACAGGAGGCTCCAGTGATAATAATTTCCTATCTAAGTGTTATCTTGGACCGGTGCAGAGTAACCGCGAGTAGATGCTGAAACACCTCCCAGTTTTACGTTTTTTATGACTTTAAAACGTTACACATTTCAATTTCAACTACTGCCTCAAAGTCCCACTATACATGATAGTATTCTGCGAAACTAACTTAACTTTGATGCAAATTCTTATCGATGATATCTTTCAAATTTTATCAGCCTTTACAGTGACTGCTTTCAATACCTCTACAAGAACAAAGTTTCTCGGTAATTGGAACTGAATTTAACCGCCAACATTATAGCCAAAATACAGTTACATGTTCTATCTTACGGTGGCAGTTGAAACTTCCTCTTTACTGCTCATGGTTTTCCCAACAGAAAAC
Source organism: Thermobia domestica (assembly GCF_964235325.1). NCBI lineage: Eukaryota > Metazoa > Arthropoda > Insecta > Zygentoma > Lepismatidae > Thermobia > Thermobia domestica. The sequence continues at coordinate 200,919 of NC_137456.1, forward strand.
TGAAACTCTCTTAAAATTTTGTGCAAAGTAACGCCCGATGTGCAATGTAACCCCGCCTTATGGTAGTTCAAAGTTTTATGCAAGACATCATAGTTTTTAATAAACAGTAGATTATATATTATTATTTGGTTAACCTTAACTGGGAAAGAGGAAGTGCTAAGAAGATGTTATTAATTTACTCTTTCTCTCTGTCTGTCATCACGTTAGGAGTATCAAGCTCGATTCGTATACTAATTTATAACAGCAAGTTAATATACACTTATATGGGTATTATGGAAAAGGGTACTATAGATGTGAAAGACCCCAAAGTATTAGGAGGAGTAGAGATGAAAAAATGATCAAATGGGGCCGCTATCAGTATCGAATCCATAGTCTTTTGGCGCAGTAGGTGTATCTAATTAGTATTATTTTGCTTAAATTTTATAATAATAATTATTATTATAATTATGATAAGGAATTATAAATGTACCGGGAATAGATATGGAAATCGCAAGAATGTGTTTTTTTATTTATTCTTATCAGTTTCTTATTTCAAAATTGTTTGTATATGCAATTTTTACCTGAAGCTAGTGTTATTTCGCCTGGCGTCTGGTAAAATACAAGTTTGTACAGTATTATAATAAGAATTTTTATCAAATACTGTGCAAAAAATTCGTATTGTGTATCATTTGTTTATTATAGCATGCAAAAGATATAACCGAAAAATATATATTAATAATCATAACCTATTGAGTAATCCAGAACAATACATAATGGTTCCATTGATGTATAAAAATATTTATAACAATTCTTAAAACATTCACCACTCGAAATCGAAAATGACATCAATAATCACTACAGTTTGGAAACACGTCCCAAATAAATAAAAAAGTAAGAAATTGTTTGATTCATATCTAGGCCCATTCGTTCTGTAAGATCCTAAAAAATTTTTTAGGAGATAAGCATTGGAAATATTTTCCTAACTTGTTTCGGATTTTACCGTTTACTTGCAACTATTCTACAACCACCTTTACGGAAAAAAAATATTTATTTATTTTCATTTTTAGTAGTTAAGTTTAACAAATTAAGAGTTTGTTCTTTGTACAATTTAGAAATTTGTAAGAATATCCCTAGCTGGAAACTATAAAGAAAGTTTCAATTCGTTCTATTTCAAGACCTTTTCAATTCAAATTTTTGTTGCGCTCCTCTCAGCTGTGATCGTGTTTTTCCCTGCCGGTGTTGAAATTCTGTAAACCTAAATATTCATTTGCATTTACCCCAGCTTTACCACGGCAGGTCACGATCACTTCCGCACTTATATCTTATTGAAACCGAATCTGGGCACACAGATCAATAAAACGTAAGTACCGTAAAATAAAATATGTACAAACGGTAGATTTTGACAAAAGTATCAACGGACATAAATTACTATACAATATAAATCACAGGGCCTATGTAAAAGTATAATATTCCTAGATACGAAATATACAATTAAAATGACACAGAAAATTACAAGCAATCAAGAAACTATTATTGACGTTCTTTGATTATTTTAACCTTTCCTCTCTTATTTCTGTTTGAGTACGTTCAACGAAGTGGTGGCTTTTAAATATATTAACAAAGCAATGTTTTAACCACTCACAGTTAATCTTCGACCGGTTAGCTGATATCACTCGGGCCCTGGGGTAGAATTCACTACATAACAGGTTCACAGAAGGTTCCTTGGGCGGAGGCTAGGATAAGTTTGGAGCTACGGAGGTTAATTTCGCTGGTATAAGTGAGTGATAGTCTTAACTGATGCTGGTAGTTCCTGTTACTCGACGATTCGAACTCAAACGTTCATTACGTAAAAACTGATATTACAGACAAACTTGAGAATGTTAGCACGTATTATATATGTATATATTATTTCATTTGAGATAACTCACAAAATTAAACTTTCACTTTAGCTCAACCCTTCCAAGGGGAGCGCTTCCTTCTATTACTTTTGAAAAATAACGGATCCCACTCGCCTTGGTGAGTGCTCTGCAAAGTGCCAAACAGGCAGGCGTACCACACACACACTGAGCGTTCTAGTTAGCAACCAAAGCTTGTATATGGCCAACCGTGAAAAACCCGATGTTCACTCCTAGCGTCCGGACCAGAATTATTATCCAATAAGCTTTTAGTTATAAAAGTGGGTAGGTGGAAATTGGTGATTGTCCCGAAAATCAGACTCAAAGGAGCATTCACTAAGCACATTATTATCACGTGAACAGTCCTTGTTCCTCGGCCATATATGGCCGTAAAAATTGAAGTGAGGCCTTCCAACACGAAATACCAAACCGATGAAGAAAGCGTCAGAGAATGTAAGAATATCTCAGGTACGAACAATGAAAAATTTCCCAACCATTCTATTTGAAACATCTTTCGAACTTCAACAGCTATTGCCAGTTATTTTTATTTCCACTAAGCCCTATTCAAGGCGGAGCGATTTAAATTAACCATTTGTGGTGTTCATATTTGTCATTGTACGATGGAAACCGTAACAGACATTAACAAATGGTTTGTGCAACTGATTGAGGGTTTGTAGTGGGCATATCATAACCAACAGTACGTTACAAAATCGGAGGTTACTGAAATTCTCTAAACTTGTAATTTCAATACTGATTTCTGTAGAGTAAAGACGATTAGAGATATCGAGATACGGTTTCGTACAATCGATTCAGCTTCTCAATAATACGTCCATCTCTTCCGTCCACCTTCTATTCAAACCGTGAGCGTTTCAAATTAGCCATTTCTGATTTCAGCATTTATCCCTACAGAACTGAGAAGGTAACAGACAGTGAAGTGCGGCTTTCTGGAAACATTTCAATTTTTAAATTATACATATCGTGATTACTACAGAGCTCTCCCAAAAACGAACGGTTTTCAAATTTACTGTTACATCCGATTCGATATAGTTTTCAACTTCCGTTGCCATAGAACAAGCAGATAACCAGAATCAGTTTTCTGCACGCGACTCAGCGTCTGTATACAATATATAATGACTATTCACGATACCGTCAAATACGGAAGTACTTCAAATTTACTATTACTTCCAATTTCAATACTTATTTTCGTAGAGTTAGAATGCTAAAATCTATCACGTTGTAGTTTCCTGTAATCGATTCAAATAGTATGTTTATTTTTTCCGTTGAAATTTAATTCAAAGTGCACGTGGTTAAAATTATCCGTCTCCGGTTTCAACATTTATCGCTACAAAACGAAAATGGTAACAGGTATGTAGCAGCTGTTGTTTAGTAAGTGATTAATAATTCTGCTATTTAATTTTCATAGAGAAAAAGTGTATAAGATGTCGAGCAGCTCTTCTGCGATCGGATCAGCGTCCCGACGATACCTTCCACCTTCTTCCTTAACTTTCTATTCAAATTAGAAATGCTTCAAATTAACAATTTTTTCAACATTTATCTCTATAGAAGTGAAAGAGTAACGGATAAGTGAACCTGTCTATGTTGGCCACCATCGGATCCATCAAAAAGTGGCCAACTTACAGAAAATAAGTGTGATTTGTGTATGTTTAGAATAGGATTTCTAGTAATTTTGACCGTAAAATTTTAATAAGCAGCGGCACGTCAGCTACTTATAAATAATACTACATAATGCATTGTAAAGCGAGGCTTTACTCGAGTCAGTTTTTTTTAATCACTTGTGTGCGCCTTAGAGGTGCATATATACAGAAAGGGAAAGTAAAAGATGCCACCAATAAGTACAGAAAGTGCCCAACTTCAAGAGGTACACATAACAGTATAGTGTGGAGTTCTTGTGTACTATTCATTGTTGGTGGAAGTTTTCTTTTTGTCCTTTATTCTTTTCTCCACGTCAAAAGATTAGACCAAAAAGTTTACAGAAATAAAAATAAGCTTTTCATTGTTGCATTGTTATGTTCTCAATGATTTTGCATTGTAAATATTGTTTCTTAAAAATATTAATACAGTATGTTAAACTTGTAGTTAAAGAGATTTTTTTAAAGAATTGTGCTATATCTTTTAAATTATGCTTTATGCTTTACTTTCTAAAATTATGCTTTTAAAATTAGTTTCTTCTGGACCCCTAGACAGCCACAACCATGTTCAAGGTACCAATCATATGTGTAAATAGCTATTATGCTTTTTATGCTTTGTATGCTTTTGGGTTGCTCTAATAATAAGTAAAACTTTCAAATGCATACAGAAACATAGATAATAAGTCAGCATTGAGAACTGAATTGATGTATCGATGACTAGGTGGAATCGTCCTTCAGTTTAAGAGAAATTAGCGGAAAAAGTTACTAAGAGAATTATGTGGAATAGATCATTATATGAATAGCTGGCGCTAGTTTCAAGTAGTGCTACATACTATGGTATTTATAGTCAATAGTACCGGTATTTGGAATTCGTGACGCTTATAGTTGCAAGATGGTAACACTAGGGTAAAGTGTAAAATTGAATTACATCAGTAGAACTGAATTTATCTTAGGGTTAAAAAGTCTATGACACAGGTCGGATGTAACTGAGTAATAAACTTACAGAAGAAAAACTCATCGGGACGATAGAGTGCTCGAATCGAACATCGGCCTTCTGAATGTTAATCCGGTGTTCTAACGCCTGAGCTCAGTTGGAATACGTAGTGTACTCCCGCCAATACTACTGCGTGTGGATTCTATAGAATCAATCTAGGGCGCCGATTTCTCTGTAACTTTGGGGATCCATTCAGATGCAGAAGGTATATATGAGGGTTTTAAGACAAACTGAATTCAAATTGTGCAAAATATTGTATATTTATAAATAGAATGCGGGGTCCACATGAACTTTGAGGGAGCTGCCCCCGGCCCTCCAGGATGTGTGACCTTGACAGATCACCGTGATCACGATAAGCAATGAAGAAATGGTTGGAATATAAACATACCAGTTGTATTAATAACACACTGCCAGCTCTACTGCCAGAGTTCTACCCTCAGGTACACGCATAATCGGGGATTCCCCGAAACACACGCATGTTGGGAATTTCCCGGTGCAAACGAATGATCTGCAAACCCTCACGCAAACAAAAAAGTACATGATTAAGCAAGTGTACAAATAGGTGTAGGAGGAAGGAATGTTTTGTCGCTGATTTACTCGACCTTTTCTCTCCTATCCACTGTTAATTTTGAGTTCCGTTTCTTTAGCACTAGATGGTGAAGAGCATTGCCTAATTTACAGGTTGTTTTCGCGTAGCATTTTTCGTTATATTTCTTAATGTAAGAAGACCAATGTCACTATTCCAAGTGAACATTTTAATTTTCCGGAAAATTTTCCGTTTTCCGGAAAATTTGCCGCCTTCCGATTTTCCGTTTCCGTTTTTCCGGAAAATTTTCCGCCTTCCGATTTTCCGGAAAATTTTCCGTTTTCCGTTTTTCCGGAAAGTGTGGCCATCCCTAGTTTCCAGATGTAATTATAAAAGCTTTGCTACAAAAATATACACACAGACCATAATTCAGTGAGCTCTGAAATACAAAGTAACAAAATAATATATAAGATTCAGTCTACATAGCAATTGTTGCTTAAAGAAGCACAATTTCGAGAATCGAGATAAGACGATGTAACGAAAAACACCCTTAATCCCCCTTCCCTTTCAGAATGACCACCCCGGGCCAAAATCCATACTTGAATAGAATGAAAAAGAATAGCACACATCTAAACATTCAAATACAGACCCGCCCATCAGGGAAATAATCCTGAAAAAAAGCGAGGAGAGCTTTCGCCGGTACTGTATTAAAAGGCCGCGTAGCGCACCCAGAATATGTATAGGTATGACCCTCACCTTTAATTTACGAAAAATGCAAGCAAAAATTTCTCAGTTGTTTCAAGGAAGTTAATTAGCAATGACAAAACCTACTATTTCAATTTTAACAAGGATAAACAATTTATTATAACAAAAAGAAAAAAAAGTAATAATAATAAAAAATAAAAAAAAACAGATAGTACACAAATTATTAACAGTTCGATATTAATAGTAATAAGAAGAACAAACAATCTTACTGTTTTCTGATGGAAAAACAGCCTAGCACACATTAAAAAAAAAAAAAAAGTCGCCATTCCAACATGGCCTACACCAACCACTATGTTTCGTCTTTTCAGTAATCTAACTTTTCAATCGGCAATATTTTGCACTTGCTCGAGACTAAATATGACAATTCAGAAGTATTTATCATTTTTCAAATACCTTTATGAGTATACTCACGAAATTTCTGATGATACATTTACACCAATTTTCACAAAAAAACAATAATTTAATTTAACAGATTTGAAAAAGAAACACTACGTACCTCGAAGAGTGACCAACTGACGATCTACGTCAGTTGATCCATGGCTTCCATTCCGGGTTCAAAACCAACCAATCACAATCCGGATTTTACATCACGAGGACCTCGTCATATTACCTTACCAGCTGGTACCAGATCTTCATATATAGTTTCTTACTACAACGCAAAACGGATTTTGAGACCAAAAGGGTAGGATGGAAAAGGGCGAAGGGAGAATAAGGTCGCAAGTCTCCATATTAATCAAAGATGGCGCCATCTATTTCCTAAATAATCCATAATAACAAGTGACCCACATATTCGCGACGATCCACGTCGTCACACATCCCCCTCCATAGATGAAAAATTTTACCCAAAGAAATTTTTCATTACTGACCAATTTTTCAATAAAATGAACAAATTAAATCATCTTAACCAAATTTGAGGAGTACCTTAGACATTTTTCAATGAAGATGAAATGAAATGATGATGGAAAAAGTGTTAGTAGATGATTGATTGATTATGAAGGTGAACAATAACAACAAAATATACACACAAAACTGGTACCCTCACTTCTCATTATCCCTTTCAATTATCACTGATGTTATTAACATTTCTATGTTCTCTATATAATTTTGCTAAACTTGTATGGGTAACAACCGTCTTACCATCTTCAGTCTTACATTGAAGTGTGTTGGCAGTAGGTTTAGATACGACTGTCATTGGCCCCCACCACTGTGGCATCAATGCCTTTGTTACGTTATCTTTCAAGGAAGATTTTAACTGAGACTTCACCAACACCCTGTCTCCGACAGCAAACGTGACTGGAAGCATCCGCTTATTATACAACCGACGCCTTGCTTCCCATGCTTTATCCATATTAACGAAAGCTTGCTCCCATATTTGGGCATTATTAGGACCCTCCAAATCCTCAGGTGTAATACTCCACTTTACCATCAACGTATCCACCGGTTCTCTCCCAAAAAACAGACGAAATGGACTAAACTTAAGCTCCGCATGTTCCGCAGCATTAAGACAAAATTGGAGCTCATTCAGGAAACGTACCCATTTCTCCTGCTTACCATCCAGATATGCCCGAAGGCTCGTTTTAACCAATCTCACATATTTTTCAACTGCGTTCCCTCCTGGAAAATACGGAGAACAGCGTATGTGCTTTATCCCATTACCAAACAAAAATTGTTTGAAGTAGGCCGATGAAAAACAAGGGCCCCGGTCCGTGGAAATAGCTCTAATAAATCCATATTTACAGAAAATATCATATAGCGCCTTAACTACTAACTTACTAGTAGCATTGCGTAAGGGAACTAAATGTAAATAACGACTCGCATTATCTAAGCACAGAAGGACATATTGATACCCGAAACTAGACGGCAACGGCCCCGCTAAATCTGCGTAATAGTGGGCGTTAACTTCCTTACAATATTCCGAAATTAGTTGTCCTTGCGGAAGAGTATTCCGTGCCTTTACTAATTGACACTCATGGCACGAGCGAACGAAGTCCCGCACTTCGTTGAATATATTTGGCCAAGAAAAATATCTACAAATCTTTTTGTATACCTTCAACAAACCTAAGTGCCCGCCATTGGGCAATAAAGTATGATAATAGCTTAGTAGTAGAGGTCTCAAAATACGTGGGACGAGTATTTTATAAGGCGACACCTTGGCCTTGGTTTTTATGTATAAAGTATCTCTCATTAACTTATATTGTTCATGCTCTCCGCCATGGCTCTTTACCATCTCATAAATATCCTTAGTATCTGCCTCTGATTGCTGATACTGTTTAATGTCCTCATGTGCTAGCGGTAAATTCCACAGACTATACATATATCCCTCTGAGTCATTAAAAGGACAAGGATCAACATCAATATCATTCGGATTTATCTCATAAATCCTTGAAAGAAAATCTACCTGATAGTTCTTATAAGACGAGACATGCACTATTTTAAATCTGAACTCAAATAAGTTCTGTACAATATTGGCATATCTTCCTAAGTTCTTAGGGTTTCGCAGCATATTAACCAAGGCACTATTATCCGTGAAAATAGTAAACTCCGAACATAAAAACGGGCGAAATCTCATTACCGCATTATATATAGCAAGAAGTTCAAGTTGAAAAATAGTGCGATTAAAATCTGCTGGTTTCAAAGTTTTACTGTAGAACCATACAGGACGCAATAAACCTTGCTCATCCTTTTGTGACAAAATAGCCGCTTGGCAACGTAAAGTAGCATCGGTATGTAAGTAAAAGCGCTTACTCATGTCCGGAATTCGCAAAATAATTTTTTCAGAAAAAGCCTCTTTTATTTGTGCAAGACTCTCATCCTGTAACGGACCCCACTCAAACTTCACCTTCGGAGATCTTAATCGATTCATCGGCTCTACGATACCTGCATAATTATCGCAGAATTTAGCGTAGAAATTTAAAAATCCTAACATTTTACACAACCCCCGACGATTTACAGGCGGACGGAGATCCTGTATAGCTTGCAACCTATCTGGCAACATAGATAGCTCACCATCTTTAATAAGAAACCCCAAAAATTCTATACTACTTCTCAAAAGTAAGCATTTATCTGGTGAGATGGTTAAGCCCCTTTTCGCAAAACGCGATAAGACTTCTTCTAATAACCGATTATGTTCTTGGATTGTAGAACCAAAGATCACAATGTCATCTGCATAGTATTCTACCCCGCGCCCACGTAGGTCTCCCAGGATATCATCCAAGGCCCTCATAAGTGCTTGTACTCCGACACAAATACCCATGGGGATTCGCAAATATTCATATAATTTATCCTGTACGGCGAATGCTGTGAGCTTACGGCTATCGGGAGTCAACTGTAACTGGAAAAAAGCTTTTTTTCCATATATCTTGCTTACATATTTAGCTTTAGCGAGCGAACTAATACATTCCTCTATATTAGGACATGGCAAGCCGTCCCCACAAATGAGCCGATTCAGTTTAGAGTAGTTGACTACTAATCGAGGTGACCCATCTTTATTACGCACCAGGAAGCACGGAGATCTATATTCAGACTTAGAAGGTTGTATCACACCATTTTCTAATAATTGTTCAATTAAGTTCGATAACTCTTGTTGCTGACTTTTCGAAAAAGGATATTGGCGCTCCCGAACTACTTCATCGGACTTTAATTGAATAGTGTATTCAAAGTCACTGATAGTACCAATTCGGTGGGTAATGACATTCGCATATTTATCTAATAAATATTCTACATACTGAACCAAAGTAGGATCTTGTTTCACCATATCCTCATCAATACCGTTCAAAATCTTAACCTTTTCATCTGTACTAATTTCCCACTTATCGCTTTTACATTTGTTAAATGCTAATAGTAACGGATCTCCTTCCTGACCCAAAACATCAGAAGAATTATAATCTTCTTTACTATAACAAGACGTTACATCATCATTAACACACTGTTTTTCTCCCTCTATTGACATAGAACTAACAGAGCCACCTATATCCGCGACACTTTTTCGATTAGAATTAAAGCTGGAATTCTCTTTTATTTTCTCAACCGAATGTTTATTGTTTCTCCTACCATTTACTTTTTTATGTTGTTTCTTCTGGAATGAATGCTTTTTGTCAAACCTGTTCTTTTCCTCTCCATTACCAAACATCCTTGGACCACCAGACGAAGTTCCAGTGTCGCTCTCCCTATCAGCAGTAATTTCAGGAAAACTCGAACGAGCGAAGACCAATTGTTTATTTGCTCCACGTTTGTTCTTTCTTTTGCTCCAGGGCGTACCATCGGGACTAGAGAGATCTCCCAAAAATAGCCTAGCGGATGACCCTCCGTCGCCGGGACCCCTGGAATGACAAGAAGCCGCAGAAGAATTCGTTTGGAAAGATGAGGGGGAGGGGAAGTCAACAAGAGGGGTAGTAACATTTCCTTTACTAAAAACAACCTTAGATTCATTGAAATCCACTAAAACTCCTTCCTGACGAAAACAGTCTAGTCCCATCAAAATGGGAATTTCCAAATCTTTAAACAAAAACAGTTTGCATTTAAAGGTGTAATCATTCACCGTAAACGGAACCAAAACTGAAGGTCTCAACACCATAGATTCGTTATTTATAGTCTTTCCTTTGAAACACTCTTTATAATTTACTTGCACATCACTAAAGTTTTTAATTTTATTGAAGAGCTCCAAATTCAAAAGATTAGTCACACACCCACTATCTAAACAACTATTCACTGCAATTCCACATACTTTAACTTCAATACACGCCGCAACATCTTTTTTATTTAAACGATTTAAGTTCCTATTGGTCTTATTTGAAAAAGAAGAAAATGTTTTCGAATTTTTGTTTTCTGGGCATAGCCTCACTGGATGTGGACCCTGACATTTGTAACAGCTTATAGTTCTACGAGAATTCTTAAAGTCACTCCCTACCGGAGCATCCGGCAACCCTGTTTGGGACCTCGTTTTATAACTAAACTGCTTCATATAAAGTTCATGATACCTGTATTCACTAACTAGTTTATTAAGTTCATCTATTGTCTGGGGTTTTCTTTGGTAAAACAACCGCTCCCTTATGTTCGGAAGAACGCCACTGGTAATGAAACTAATCAGTTTTTCATCCCCACAACGCAACTTCAAAAGTTTATCAACAGTGGTTACACGCTTTACAAAAGCTTTTAAATCCTCGTTATTCTCTTGATGACGATACATATATTCTACTATTATTCTCTGAATAGCACATTCTGATAATAAATTATGAAAAACAAAGTCACGTGCAAGATCCCAGCTTTTACATGTATGTGGCAGCTCGTTCAGAATTTCCTGCAGTGGACCCGTAACTTTCCCACGCAATGAATACAAAACCGCAGAAAAAGGAAAACGCTCAATATTACAAAACTCATCAATCTTTTGAATAAATTGATACAATTTTAAGGGATCCGTACCATCACAATTCTCTAATGATTCCATGAATGAACGTAAAACCAAAAATGCTGATGATTGTTCCATCTTATTAAAACAACTATTTTGTGTCAATCCAGATAGAGTTTCAGCTCTAGCTTCTTCGTTCACCGAGCTAAAAGGTAAATGACCTGGCTGACTGCCAGCTGTTTGCACACACACACTACCATCCGGCTGTGTGGTTGTGTTATCAGTGCCTCTACCTTGACCTACTACAACACCCGAACCAACAGGTGCAGACTTGCTGTTAGCAGTTGTTATGGACAACAGCAGTTTCTTAGCATCACTTTCATTCATAGAAAATATTTTCGATTGCTTTTCTTCTATAGTCATATTCAAAAATGCATTAACATCCACAGGAATTTCGTCTATAAACTCTTCATCAAGAAAGAAACTAGAATCCCCACCTACAGCCATTGTTTTTATTTTTGGATACGATTCTATACTTATATACCAGATAGTATGGGTTCGATCCCCGGAACCAATTCCTTGAATTGCCGTACAAAGACTTCCTACAAGGTACCCAATTAATATATACGAGCAAGTAATTACATGCACAGCACTGACTTTATATGCCATTAACATGAAAATAAACAACTGAAGTTAAATTTAAATTTAATAAGTGAGAGAATTCTAACCGAGTTGGTCACTCTTCTGTAACGAAAAACACCCTTAATCCCCCTTCCCTTTCAGAATGACCACCCCGGGCCAAAATCCATACTTGAATAGAATGAAAAAGAATAGCACACATCTAAACATTCAAATACAGACCCGCCCATCAGGGAAATAATCCTGAAAAAAAGCGAGGAGAGCTTTCGCCGGTACTGTATTAAAAGGCCGCGTAGCGCACCCAGAATATGTATAGGTATGACCCTCACCTTTAATTTACGAAAAATGCAAGCAAAAATTTCTCAGTTGTTTCAAGGAAGTTAATTAGCAATGACAAAACCTACTATTTCAATTTTAACAAGGATAAACAATTTATTATAACAAAAAGAAAAAAAAGTAATAATAATAAAAAATAAAAAAAAACAGATAGTACACAAATTATTAACAGTTCGATATTAATAGTAATAAGAAGAACAAACAATCTTACTGTTTTCTGATGGAAAAACAGCCTAGCACACATTAAAAAAAAAAAAAAAGTCGCCATTCCAACATGGCCTACACCAACCACTATGTTTCGTCTTTTCAGTAATCTAACTTTTCAATCGGCAATATTTTGCACTTGCTCGAGACTAAATATGACAATTCAGAAGTATTTATCATTTTTCAAATACCTTTATGAGTATACTCACGAAATTTCTGATGATACATTTACACCAATTTTCACAAAAAAACAATAATTTAATTTAACAGATTTGAAAAAGAAACACTACGTACCTCGAAGAGTGACCAACTGACGATCTACGTCAGTTGATCCATGGCTTCCATTCCGGGTTCAAAACCAACCAATCACAATCCGGATTTTACATCACGAGGACCTCGTCATATTACCTTACCAGCTGGTACCAGATCTTCATATATAGTTTCTTACTACAACGCAAAACGGATTTTGAGACCAAAAGGGTAGGATGGAAAAGGGCGAAGGGAGAATAAGGTCGCAAGTCTCCATATTAATCAAAGATGGCGCCATCTATTTCCTAAATAATCCATAATAACAAGTGACCCACATATTCGCGACGATCCACGTCGTCACAACGAGAAATGTTTCCGATACTTTTCGTCACGTCTCGGTTCTCATCTCCAAAGCGTGACGATAGTGTGAGTTAACCTTGTCCCGTCGAGCATCAAAATGTTACGTCTCATCCCGATTTTTTTTTGTTTGTTTTAGAATCGAGATGAGAAAATCGTCTTTTCATGGGCAACATTACACTAAACCGAAATCTATTTTGCCTAATATCACGTTTCTGCTTGTAATGGTATGACCTGAGCGATAATAAGTTTTTAATTCTTCGACATAATTGTTATTATTACTAGTATTATTCCTGAAAATTTGATAGTTCAAGTGTTGAAACAAACGAGTATTCAGATATTTGAATGTAATAAAGCGTGTGTTATCTTCGATCAATCGCCATCAAAATTCCTAAAGTAAAAAAAAAATGCTCGAGGTGTATTCGGTCGAAGATTCTCCAGATTGGTGGTCAACCGCCTAGAACATTTAACCATGATCAATACGCTGTAAATGTTTCGTCTTTAGTCTGGTTACGTTAAGTTTCTCAGCCTCAGCTTGGAATGTTGTATGTTATTTTTTTATTCGATTCAAAAAGCTTTTCATGTTCCTCTTATGATGATATAAGTAAGAGATCTTCGGTATACTTTATATTAGTAAGTTGACTTGCTCTTAAACCTTTGGATCGCAAGTTTATATTTTCTCCAAGTGAAACACAGATAAGAGAGATTTATTTCTCATACTGCGCATTTGTTTAGAAGCAGGTACCATTACCTGGTCAAAGACTTATGACCGGCACGATATAAATGATGGTTCAATTTGATATAGTGAAACAAACTACAGCCTCTTATTTTGGGAATAGAGAGATATGGAGACTTCTCTGTGGTACTCCATTTCATATTTCTACAATATTTTATGTAATAAAACAAATTAAGTATAATCTTATCATGAAATATAGCGAATGATTATATTTTTTGTTGCTACTTAATCATTATCTCCATTCACATTTCCTTGTTGGTTGAACTTGTTACAGGCACTCTAACGTATTAGCTTTCCACGGAGAAGAGGATACGTTTATTACATTAAAGGAAACAATTTCTCATTCAGATGGGGAATCACATACTTCGATGCAGTTTGGCAAAGGATTTCATCGATCACGTTTGTCAAGACATATGCTGCCACAGGAAAGTGAAAAGCGTGATACGTACCAAAAGAGTGATAAACGCTTTAGTCAAAGTTCAACTTTGTCAAGCGGTAAGTTAGTGCATATAGGTGAAAAATCCCACATCTGCGGAGTATGTGGAATGGAATTTAGTGTATTTTCAAGATTGGCTACGCACATGTTAATTCATACAGGAGGAAAACTACACTCATGCCACGAGTGTGGTAAGGCATTTAATAAACGTTCACATTTGGCTACACACATCTTAATCCACTCAGGAGAGAAACCTCACACGTGCCAAGAGTGTGGTAAGGCATTTAATCAACGTTCACATTTGGCTAGACACACGTTAATCCACAGAGGAGAAAAAGGTTACACATGCCAAGAGTGTGGTAAGGCATTTAATCGACGTTCAACTTTGGCCACACACATGTTAATTCACACAGGAGGGAAACCTCTCACTTGCCAAGAGTGTGGTAAGGCATTTAATCAACGTTCTATTTTGGCTAGGCACATGTTAATCCACACAGGAGAAAAAGCTCTCATTTGCCACGAGTGTGGTAAGGCATTTAATCTACGTTCAAATTTGGCCAGACACATGTTAATCCACTCAGGAGAGAAACCTTACACTTGCCAAGAGTGTGGTAAGGCATTTAATCACCGTTCTAATTTGGCTGGACACATCTTAATCCACACAGGAGAAAAAGGTTACACATGCCAAGAGTGTGGTAAGGCATTTAATCGACGTTCAACTTTGGCTACACACATGTTAATCCACGCAGGAAAAAAACCGCACATGTCAAGAGTGCGGTAAGGCGTTTAATCGACGTTCAAGTTTGGCTCAAGACACATCCACAGGAGAAAATCTCACACGTGCAAAGAACGTGGAATGAAATTTATAACGAAATCGTTTGTACTTTCCATTAATCGTTAAACATTACATATTAACTAACCTAATTATCATCTTCAAATCATTAAATAATTAGAAGTAATATGCGTGCTGTTTTTAGTATTCTTTTCGTACTTAATTATTTGTCCTCTTTTCAAGGTCTACATCTAACAAGTGCAAAATTACTGCTAACCTAACCTAACCTAACCAAATCGTTTGTACTTTCCATTAATCGTTAAACATTACATATTAACTAACCTAATTATCATCTTCAAATTATTAAATAATTAGAAGTAATTTGCGTGCTCTTTTTAGTATTCATTTCGTACTTAATTATTTGTCCTCTTTTCAAGGTCTACATCTAACAACATGTGCAATATTACTGCTAACCTAACCTAACAAGTGCAAAATTACTGCTAACCTAACCTAACCTAACCAAATCGTTTGTACTTTCCATTAATCGTTAAACATTACATATTAACTAACCTAATTATCATCTTCAAATTATTAAATAATTAGAAGTAATATGCGTGCTCTTTTTAGTATTCATTTCGTACTTAAATATTTGTCCTCTTTTCAAGGTCTACATCTAACAACATGTGCAATATTACTGCTAATCTAACCTAACCTAACCTAACCGAACCTCTCACTCACTATCGACCCGAACCGCGAAGTGAGACGAGCCAACAGCTCACCGAACCGAGTCAGCTAAAGCCTTCGGCCCAGATGTGCCGAACCGAGCATATGGCTCATTCCAACCAAGCCAGCTCGAGCTGATGGTTCGCCCCAAGCAAGCCGGCTCTAGCCATCGGCTCAGTTATTACTTCCCAACTGAGCTGCTTATTAAAAAATCTATTGTGGTCTCGATATCGAGACGAGAAGACATGCGAGCAGTGTTTCCTCTCGTGAGCAACATTAACCCTTAAGGGAAACTGGGTTTTTGGGGTATGTTTTAGACTTTCAGTCAAGCAGCTACTGCATCGTCACTATTTATTCTAGGATCATGGTTCATTCTCTTTAGAATGAAGCTGGCTTTCAAATGGTACCACTTGCATGCCCATATCATATATCAGAAGAGGGAAAATTGATGTCAAAGGAAAATTTCGGAGGGAAATTTTTTTCACATTTTGGGCTCCTCTGGAGCGGCCCTGTGTAAACGTAGAGATCTTCCAAAATTCTGATAAATATTACTTGGTAGACTGAATGTGTGCGCCAAATTTCAAGCTTCTATCTTGAATAGTCGGGAGAAATTTTATCAAGAATCTCCACAATACCCCAAATTACAGCAAAACACCATGATCACAGGTAAAAAAAAAAAATCCTGAGACTTCCCTAATTACCCTAGGATCATGGTTTGCACATCATTTTCTTTAGAATAGAACTGCCTTTCAGACGGCATGACTCACGTGTCTCCATCATGTATCTAAGGCGGGAAAATGACGAAAAACGGGATTTTTGGGGTAAAATATCCCTTTTTCAACTTTTAGCCCCTCTGGATCCCCCTGTTTTAACGCAGAAATCTGAAAAAATGTCTGGTAAATACTACTCGGTGGACTGAATGTTTGTGCATAAATTCAATCTTCTACGTGAAAAAATAAGCCCGCCAAAAATCAGAAAATGCCCCATATTTCCCTATACAGAAGTATACTTTGATAGAAATTCCCTGACGCATCCCTAATTACCCTAGGACCATTGTTTGCACATCATTCTCTTTAGAATAGAACTGCCTTTCAGACGGTATGACTCACGTGTCTCCGTCATGTATCTAATGCGGGAAAATGACGAAAAACGGGATTTTTTGGGTAAAATATCCCTTTTTTCAACTTTTAGCCCCTCTGGACCCTCCTGTTTTAACGCAGAGATGTGAAGAGAATCTGATAAATACTACTAGGTAGGCTGAATGTTTGTGCACAATTTCAATCTCCTATGTGCAAAAATAAGCCCGCCAAAAATATATATACCGACAATGAACCATATTCCCGTATACAGAAGGATATTTTGTAAAAATTCTTACCCTAGGATCGTGGTTTGCACATCATTTTCTTCAGAATAGAACTGCCTTTCAGACGGTATAACTCACGTGTCTCCATCATGTATCTAAGGCGGCAAAATGCCAAAAAAGGAATTTTTGGGGTTAAAATATCTTTTTTTTCAAATTTTTGCCCCTCTGGATCCCCCCTGTTTTAACGCAGAAATCTGAGAAAAAAATCTGGTAAATACTACTTGGTGGAATGAATGTTTGTGCAAAATTTCAATCTTCTACGTGCAAAACTAAGCCCGCCAAAAAATCATGAACATAGGCTTCATAAGAGAAAATATATATTTTAAAATTATGACGTCATCAGCTCCTATGTCTGGACGCAGGAAGGTGTGAAACCATACGTAATGTCTTCTACAATGCCTCTGGACTTGAAAAAAAAAACGGACGAAAAAGCTCAAATAGAAAAGTTATAACGCAGTGTAGCATGAAACACCCGTATCGTACAAATTGTACCATAGGATCCCCAAAGGGTTAAAAGTATTCTATATTACTACTTAGCTTACATTTCTTATGGCTTTCACTTTCCAGATAATCAGGCCATGATTTCAAAACGAGTTAAAACGTAATAATAATAATAATAATAATAATAATAATAATAATTATAAGTATTCCATACATATAGAAATGCTTTTGACCAAGCACACAAGAAATTACATTTTGTCCATTTAGCACTATCATTCTTTTGTCACTCACAATTATTAATATTCATATAGTAAATATCTTATAATTCTTATATTTTGAAATCAATTGACAGGGCTCTGATTGCTTTTATGAGAAATAAATCTTTGGTTTTATAGATCCTACGCAGTGGCGATGATCGTGCGTCATTTCGGTCCTATGGCGTTTCGGTCCTGCGCCGTGTCGATCCTGTGCCGTTTCGGTCCTATGCCGTGTCGATCCTGTGCCGTTTCGATCGTACGTATTCTATGCATATAAGTTGCACAGGCATAGAATCGACAGGAGTTTATAATTTGTAAGAGGAAAGATTAAACAGATAATAAAAATATTATTTTTTTAGGCACATGATTAAAAGTTAAATTATTTCAGAACAGCGGCGTAAGAGCAAAACGGCACAGGACCGAAACGGCATAGGATCGACACGGTATAGGACCGAAACGGCACAGGATCGACACGGCACAGCACCGAAACAGGTTTCTGAGCTGAATTGTCGGTCGTATGCCGTGTCGATCCTGTGAAGTGTGGTCCTGTGGCGCATCCCCACTTTTTTCACGTATTTTTACATTATCATACTAACTACTTTCTATCTGTTTTATGACTTTGTACTCATCTTGTTACTTTTTTTATCAATTTTCAACTATTCAAATCATTACATTTTAAACGTTTAATTACCTTTCTAAATTGCCGATATTCTTGTTCAATACAGTGGTAATGATATTATGTGATGCTTGCTATAAACAAACAAACAATTGCCGGGAGAGCGTCGTGGATAAGGAAATAAGCAACTGCAGAAGAAGAAGATTGGAAATATAAAGTTGCTTTTGTGAACCAGCGTTGCCAGATCTAGCATAATGATGCTAGATCTAGCATAATTTGCATATCTTTAGCATCTAGCATCTTGCTTTTAGCATCATGTCCAAATCTAGCATAATTTGAGCAAGTTTATTAGAAAGCCGTAAAACCTGGAGATGTGAAAGAAGTTGTTCGTGGGAAGAAAAAGAACGGCAGAAATGTATACTCTCCCATTGATTCATATAGTCGGTAAACCATACAGGCAGTATTATTTTCCGAAGTTAGAAACGCCTTTGGGCTTTTTCTTTTCTTTTTTTTTGGCTCCACCCAGGGTTTTCTAATCCTTTAACTGCGAGACTTGAGCGAAGCTATGGGAGCCATTCTCCCCCCAACTTTTTGACAACTTCACCATCTTTATTTATGACTTCATGACCATCATTATTCCTGAAATGAAAGGTCCGAGACTAACCAAAAATCTGCCCCCCAGCAGACAATTCCCAACTCCGCTTATGCTGCGTGGTAATTTTCTTTTAAAATATGTGAATGAACACTTTGAATTCATTTATACGATATATACACCATTGAGTCTGGCAACGACTGCATTAGTTTATTGAGTTAAAGCTTTGTTGCGTGAAGTATTGAGTTCTATCCACGCATTCTTGCGCTCTGCGTATTTTAAGTTATGTTATCGTATCTCAACTTTGTTTTTGTTTTCCTTTTAAAACTCCTGAATTAGTAATTATGGGGATCTAGCATAATTTGACCGAATCTAGCATAATTTCGATCAGGTTTTGAATAATTCCGAACTGTGACCTGGCAACGCTGTTGTGAACGTTTTTTTAAATCATTTCGTTAACATGGCAACATAAAATATAAGGGAAGTATAAGAACAGTGTTAAATTCTTATTATATTTCAATTCACAATGGCTGGTGAGGCGTCTTTTAAGGTGGAATTGATGTGCAAAGAAGAAATTGCTTATGACTTACCTCAGGAAGATCCACTCGAAGGGAAAGGGTGGACCTACGAACTGATGACTGACAACAAAGAGTTAATATTATCTACAACGGAAGGAGAGGAAACAATGGACAAGGATACAACTATGTGTTCTTTGGATGTGAAACCAAAAGTTGAGAGGGTGAAATCAGAATTAGCAGTAGAAGATCCTGCATTTGAAAGTAATATAGAAACGCTAAGAAAAATAGTGGTTCAGGAGACTTGCGCGTCGTACTCTAATGACTCCCAACAATTAACAAAAATAAGTTTAAATTCAGTTCGGCCAGAAAGGTAATGTTCAATTTTGCATATACTAACTGGTTCAGATTGATAATACGGTTACATGCGTTCGGAAACTTTGTTGGTTAAAAGCAATACTTCCGAGAAATATTTAGGTATACGAGATATCTCCAACGTAAGTTAGTAACCTACAATTTGGAAATGGCATAGCACACATAGACTAGCTGTATACCAAATAAAAGTAAGATTGATACCACTCATACACATTTTATGTAGTTCATAGTTTGATAAAATAATTATTTCTTTATTATTGATTACACATTTGTCACTAATTGTTGCACATATTTAAAATATGGGTGCTCGACGATATTGTATATTTATATGGAGACTTGTGTAAAATAACAAATCGTGAGAATGGTAATTATCCTAAAATTTTCCAAATCTAAACGTGGAATGTATTATATTGGAACAAAAGCTATGAACGTTTGTATTTTTACTTAGGATTTAGCTCAAATGGGTCTAGTCTCATTTTTCGGGAGGGCTTTGAAAGACATAAGCAAAATACAAGATAAAGAATATTTTAACCAACAATGAATGTTCATTAATTGTAGAGGTCCATACATCAATCCACTTCATAGCTGCACTCATTTCTTTCAAGGAAGTCGAGTTTTTACATTCCCAGGAATCATTTCTAGGGCATGGACCTCCATTTCTCAATATAGGGGCTTAGTGAACGTATATGATATGTAAATTATTGTAAAAACAACGCTAACCAGCATGTGCTAGATGGCCGGTAAAAATAAGATTGCTATGTAGATTAGGGCATTACGCAGAATGTGGGTAAACGAGGATACGCAAAATTCTGTATTTAGGATAACTTATATGAATTACGTGTTGAATGCGTTCATGTACGTTCCTAATTATTTTATAGGTAACATCCTGAAATGCTTTCTTTGCTTGTATATTTGTGTTCCGAAGTAACACAATATATTATGGACGTAACTTCTTAATTATATGGATTACTTCATTCCCGAACATTTTTCTAGTTCCGTGTTATGATTTGCCATATTTAATTTTGATACTTCATTTCGCTTACAGTTGTTACTAGTGATGGGCAGTAGGAATATTCCCGGTGGGAAGGAATTTAAAAAATGGGAATATTCCCGGGTTTTTTCCCTGGCCTATAAATTCCCGGGAAGGAATTTATTTCCATTTCTTTACTTTATTTTCCAAATTATAAGAACCATATGACTAATTACTTTGTTTTAATATATTATGATTTAATTCTAGGTTTTAAAGAATTTGGAGGTTAAAAAATTTAAAATTATTTGACGTACTTTATATAACTAATAATATGATTTTTTAAGTGCCATTTCCATTTTCACTAAAAGGTAAACTAATTGTTTAGTATTGGGGGGCCAAAGCTAGCAAAAAATAGTATGATTTACGGAAGAAATGAGTTGATAGTGATGTTCAAGTAGCCAAAAAAAAAAAAATGGAGCGCATTTTTTTAGGGAAGTAGGGGATTTATACAAAACAGTAAGGTTAGTGGAAGTGATTTATGGGAGACAAGAACGTGAACTGTTGGTAAAGAAGATAGAAAACAACGTGCCATGCGGGGCTCTAATCCGCCTTCATTCGCTAACGCTCGGTCTGCAAAGATGTTTAAATTTAATGTCGGTAACGTAATTTAACGTATGAAACTATAAAACAGCCGCATCGGAATAGAATATCGCAAAAAAGTAGGTGCAAAAGCTGGCCCCCAATGCTAAAGAACAGCCAAAATTAGCAAAGTATTACTTTACAAATGATGAAAAAGAACCATTTTGTAAAGTAATTTAGAATTATGTAGAAATAAGATGAAGTACTATTAATAAACCCTGAACCACCATTAATACTAGACGTCGGTCTGTCTCGTCCCTCTGACTTGAAGTTCTGAAGAGGTACTCGGACTTCTTTTACATGTGAATTAACGTATGGAATTTCTAGAAATAGGTAGAATGAAAGGTCGTGTAAGGCAATGTTACGTGCTAAAATATAAAGATAAGTAAGTATCTTGCAAATTTTGTGAACATAAATATGTATGCGCAAATGTTTTTAAATTGGTGAGACATGTATCTTCTAGCATTTACCCAACCTAATTGGTTTATAACATTTTTAAATTTGAAGTGTTATAATATCAGTGATAGAGTCAAGTTGAGCAAATCCACTTACATATAAATTTAAATTATTACTATATAATTTTTTCCCAGATATTTAATTGATAGAACATATTGTAAATAAATATACATTTATGCGTACTCTCTAAATATAATAAACTGTTATAAAGTAACATAGTACCGTTCAGAATATATATTTTAAAGAATCCTCTTAGGACAACAGTCATAATATGCTGTGATATAAAATTTAATTCAACTTTGAAATCATATAGTAATAGAATGCAATTTTCTTTCTGATTGTACATAAATTCTCGGATAACATCCCATTTTGGGAATCTTCTGGGGAATATTCCCTAAAAATATCTTCCCGGGAATTTAACCATCATTAGTTGTTACTAGCTACCGTAACAAGGGGTTACTTTGCACATTGGGCATTACTACCTACAAAATATGAAAAGAGTTTCACAGTCCTCTGTCGGTAAAACCATGAACTGTAAACATGACGTTTCAACTACCCTGTAAGATAGAACCTGTAACTGTGTTTTGGCGTTAATGTTGGGGGTCCGCATCAGTTCTAATTACGGGGAGGGTTTGTTGTTGAACTGGTATGGAAAGCAGTCACTGTAAAGACCGCTAAATTTTAAAAGAATTTCAGTCAATATTAAGTCAGTTTCGTAGAATACTAGTGTGCATAATGGGACTTTGATGTAATTGTTGAATTTGTAATGTTTTAATGGTGGGGTTACTTTGCACAACATACAAAAAAGTATGTTGAATATACGTTTCTGTGCAATGTTTTCCCTTCACTATTTAAACATTTTACTTTCTACACAAAACTGCATGCATTTTATAATATTGATATTAGAATGATGGTACCGGTATCAGTACTTAGTTTGAAATATCGATATTTTTAAAGAAAATTATGTATTTTCTGGTACCGACTCAGGAACCACATTCTAATAGTTTAGCATATGTCCCACAAAAGTGCCAACTCACGGACAGGAAAATTTATCCTCGTGAATTGATTTCATTTGGTTATTCCTTTTGTCCAAATTTATCATTTGAACCGTAATCAGTGGAAGATTTACGGGTTTTGTAACTTTTAGGCTGCATGATTGCATGACTCAAAATTGCATGATTTTTTTTTAAAGGCAAGTACTTAATTAGACTCAAACAGTGACTTTAATCGGTTCTTATCGGTTTAGTCACTTGCTGGAACTTTCTGCCTGAGTCACTTGTTAGAACTGTTCGTGCTTTTTGTGTGACATCCTTTTTGAAAAATTGGTGGTAGTTAATATTTTTCTCACTAGGTGTCTCTGTAGTCATATAATAGTTTGTTACTGTGACGTCTCATGTTCTGTCTGCTTGTATGTGTGGAATGCAGTGAGCGGGTAATTGAATTTTCGTTTCATAGCGACGATCGAGTTAGCAAGTGCGATTCAGAAACCGTAACATGAATTTAATTTGAACTTGTCGTTTTTAAATAAGTTTGTATTAGATTCGGATATTAACTCATATCGCTTTGCAGTATTGTGTGGTTTACTTGAGTTAGAGAAAACCTGTCATGGTTATGGCCGAAGACTGAAAATATTTCCGACGTATGGTAAAAGTGGGTGTTTATTTGTAAGTCATGTTTGTAATAATAACAAGTGTGCTCGCTTTAATAAATCGACGTCTGTGCGGAAAGGAACATTTTTCAGTAATGTGAACTTCAGTATTGCACATGTGTTCTTGCTATCTTATTTTTTCGTGAATCATCAATTATGAGTTCATTATTCATGAGTGTTCTGGTATGGCGAAACGGTGAGTGCTTTCCATTTTTAGTTGATATTATTTTTATTCTTGATTTGCTTTGGATTTGAGTATTTGACAAATATTTGTTTTGTTCCTGGTGGTTCCATTATCTTGGTGAGATGTAATTTATTTTTCCTCGTCATGCTGCTCTGATTTATAATTAGTGATGAGTATCTTTTTTAATTCCTTCTTACGTTAGCTTTATAGTACTGGTTTGACTAAATATTGGTTTTTGGGATGTTTTTATGGTACTTGAGTAGGGTGTTGGGGAAGCACTAGATTTAGATATCAATATTGATAGTCACCGCTTCACCTAAATTGATTAGGTATAGTGTTTAGTAACATTTTGGCCCTTGTACTTACAGGATAATTCTTAACATTGTACATTACTTTGACTCGGACAGTAACTGTTACCGATTCATCTGATCCAGTTCCGGGAGCAGCTTAGGAATGATTCGTAAACTGCTCCGGTAACCGGATCAGATGAATTGATTGCAGTCACTGTTTGACTGAAAGTAAAGATTTGCCTAAAAATCTATTGTTAGTGAGTCCTACATGTATAAGCTGCAAGTCCACTCCCCTCCCAAAAAAAAAAAAACAGTCTTTTTGAATCAAGCCCCTCTCAAACTACTTTTCTGGATACGCTACTGTTCACAATTTATTTTCTAACAAAAAATTCATTCCGGCGTCTACGTAAATAGGAAATTTACCTAAATTTAAAACACAGGAGGCTCCAGTGATAATAATTTCCTATCTAAGTGTTATCTTGGACCGGTGCAAAGTAACCGCGAGTAGATGCTGAAACACCTCCCAGTTTTACGTTTTTTATGACTTTAAAACGTTACACATTTCAATTTCAACTACTGCCTCAAAGTCCCACTATACATGATAGTATTCTGCGAAACTAACTTAACTTTGATGCAAATTCTTATCGATGATATCTTTCAAATTTTATCAGCCTTTACAGTGACTGCTTTCAATACCTCTACAAGAACAAACTTTCTCGGTAATTGGAACTGAATTTAACCGCCAACATTATAGCCAAAATACAGTTACATGTTCTATCTTACGGTGGCAGTTGAAACTTCCTCTTTACTGCTCATGGTTTTCCCAACAGAAAACTGAAACTCTCTTAAAATTTTGTGCAAAGTAACGCCCGATGTGCAATGTAACCCCGCCTTATGGTAGTTCAAAGTAGTTTTATGCAAGACATCATAGTTTTTAATAAACAGTAGATTATATATTATTATTTGGTTAACCTTAACTGGGAAAGAGGAAGTGCTAAGAAGATGTTATTAATTTACTCTTTCTCTCTGTCTGTCATCACGTTAGGAGTATCAAGCTCGATTCGTATACTAATTTATAACAGCAAGTTAATATACACTTATATGGGTATTATGGAAAAGGGTACTATAGATGTGAAAGACCCCAAAGTATTAGGAGGAGTAGAGATGAAAAAATGATCAAATGGGGCCGCTATCAGTATCGAATCCATAGTCTTTTGGCGCAGTAGGTGTATCTAATTAGTATTATTTTGCTTAAATTTTATAATAATAATTATTATTATAATTATGATAAGGAATTATAAATGTACCGGGAATAGACATGGAAATCGCAAGAATGTGTTTTTTTTATTTATTCTTATCAGTTTCTTATTTCAAAATTGTTTGTATATGCAATTTTTACCTGAAGCTAGTGTTATTTCGCCTGGCGTCTGGTAAAATACAAGTTTGTACAGTATTATAATAAGAATTTTTATCAAATACTGTGCAAAAAATTCGTATTGTGTATCATTTGTTTATTATAGCATGCAAAAGATATAACCGAAAAATATATATTAATAATCATAACCTAT
Source organism: Thermobia domestica (assembly GCF_964235325.1). Lineage (NCBI taxonomy): Eukaryota > Metazoa > Arthropoda > Insecta > Zygentoma > Lepismatidae > Thermobia > Thermobia domestica. The sequence goes on from NC_137456.1 coordinate 226,437, forward strand.
TGAGTAATCCAGAACAATACATAATGATTCCATTGATGTATAAAAATATTTATAACAATTCTTAAAACATTCACCACTCGAAATCGAAAATGACATCAATAATCACTACAGTTTGGAAACACGTCCCAAATAAATAAAAAAGTAAGAAATTGTTTGATTCATATCTAGGCCCATTCGTTCTGTAAGATCCTAAAAAATTTTTTAGGAGATAAGCATTGGAAATATTTTCCTAACTTGTTTCGGATTTTACCGTTTACTTGCAACTATTCTACAACCACCTTTACGGAAAAAAAATATTTATTTATTTTCATTTTGAGTAGTTAAGTTTAACAAATTAAGAGTTTGTTCTTTGTACAATTTAGAAATTTGTAAGAATATCCCTAGCTGGAAACTATAAAGAAAGTTTCAATTCGTTCTATTTCAAGACCTTTTCAATTCAAATTTTTGTTGCGCTCCTCTCAGCTGTGATCGTGTTTTTCCCTGCCGGTGTTGAAATTCTGTAAACCTAAATATTCATTTGCATTTACCCCAGCTTTACCACGGCAGGTCACGATCACTTCCGCACTTATATCTTATTGAAACCGAATCTGGGCACACAGATCAATAAAACGTAAGTACCGTAAAATAAAATATGTACAAACGGTAGATTTTGACAAAAGTATCAACGGACATAAATTACTATACAATATAAATCACAGGGCCTATGTAAAAGTATAATATTCCTAGATACGAAATATACAATTAAAATGACACAGAAAATTACAAGCAATCAAGAAACTATTATTGACGTTCTTCGATTATTTTAACCTTTCCTCTCTTATTTCTGTTTGAGTACGTTCAACGAAGTGGTGGCTTTTAAATATATTAACAAAGCAATGTTTTAACCACTCACAGTTAATCTTCGACCGGTTAGCTGATATCACTCGGGCCCTGGGGTAGAATTCACTACATAACAGGTTCACAGAAGGTTCCTTGGGCGGAGGCTAGGATAAGTTTGGAGCTACGGAGGTTAATTTCGCTGGTATAAGTGAGTGATAGTCTTAACTGATGCTGGTAGTTCCTGTTACTCGACGATTCGAACTCAAACGTTCATTACGTAAAAACTGATATTACAGACAAACTTGAGAATGTTAGCACGTATTATATATGTATATATTATTTCATTTGAGATAACTCACAAAATTAAACTTTCACTTTAGCTCAACCCTTCCAAGGGGAGCGCTTCCTTCTATTACTTTTGAAAAATAACGGATCCCACTCGCCTTGGTGAGTGCTCTGCAAAGTGCCAAACAGGCAGGCGTACCACACACACACTGAGCGTTCTAGTTAGCAACCAAAGCTTGTATATGGCCAACCGTGAAAAACCCGATGTTCACTCCTAGCGTCCGGACCAGAATTATTATCCAATAAGCTTTTAGTTATAAAAGTGGGTAGGTGGAAATTGGTGATTTGCCCCGAAAATCAGACTCAAAGGAGCATTCACTAAGCACATTATTATCACGTGAACAGTCCTTGTTCCTCGGCCATATATGGCCGTAAAAATTGAAGTGAGGCCTTCCAACACGAAATACCAAACCGATGAAGAAAGCGTCAGAGAATGTAAGAATATCTCAGGTACGAACAATGAAAAATTTCCCAACCATTCTATTTGAAACATCTTTCGAACTTCAACAGCTATTGCCAGTTATTTTTATTTCCACTAAGCCCTATTCAAGGCGGAGCGATTTAAATTAACCATTTGTGGTGTTCATATTTGTCATTGTACGATGGAAACCGTAACAGACATTAACAAATGGTTTGTGCAACTGATTGAGGGTTTGTAGTGGGCATATCATAACCAACAGTACGTTACAAAATCGGAGGTTACTGAAATTCTCTAAACTTGTAATTTCAATACTGATTTCTGTAGAGTAAAGACGATTAGAGATATCGAGATACGGTTTCGTACAATCGATTCAGCTTCTCAATAATACGTCCATCTCTTCCGTCCACCCTCTATTCAAACCGTGAGCGTTTCAAATTAGCCATTTCTGATTTCAGCATTTATCCCTACAGAACTGAGAAGGTAACAGACAGTGAAGTGCGGCTTTCTGGAAACATTTCAATTTTTAAATTATACATATCGTGATTACTACAGAGCTCTCCCAAAAACGAACGGTTTTCAAATTTACTGTTACATCCGATTCGATATAGTTTTCAACTTCCGTTGCCATAGAACAAGCAGATAACCAGAATCAGTTTTCTGCACGCGACTCAGCGTCTGTATACAATATATAATGACTATTCACGATACCGTCAAATACGGAAGTACTTCAAATTTACTATTACTTCCAATTTCAATACTTATTTTCGTAGAGTTAGAATGCTAAAATCTATCACGTTGTAGTTTCCTGTAATCGATTCAAATAGTATGTTTATTTTTTCCGTTGAAATTTAATTCAAAGTGCACGTGGTTAAAATTATCCGTCTCCGGTTTCAACATTTATCGCTACAAAACGAAAATGGTAACAGGTATGTAGCAGCTGTTGTTTAGTAAGTGATTAATAATTCTGCTATTTAATTTTCATAGAGAAAAAGTGTATAAGATGTCGAGCAGCTCTTCTGCGATCGGATCAGCGTCCCGACGATACCTTCCACCTTCCTCCTTAACTTTCTATTCAAATTAGAAATGCTTCAAATTAACAATTTTTTCAACATTTATCTCTATAGAAGTGAATGAGTAACGGATAAGTGAAACCTGTCTATGTTGGCCACCATCGGATCCATCAAAAAGTGGCCAACTTACAGAAAATAAGTGTGATTTGTGTATGTTTAGAATAGGATTTCTAGTAATTTTGACCGTAAAATTTTAATAAGCAGCGGCACGTCAGCTACTTATAAATAATACTACATAATGCATTGTAAAGCGAGGCTTTACTCGAGTCAGTTTTTTTTAATCACTTGTGTGCGCCTTAGAGGTGCATATATACAGAAAGGGAAAGTAAAAGATGCCACCAATAAGTACAGAAAGTGCCCAACTTCAAGAGGTACACATAACAGTATAGTGTGGAGTTCTTGTGTACTATTCATTGTTGGTGGAAGTTTTCTTTTTGTCCTTTATTCTTTTCTCCACGTCAAAAGATTAGACCAAAAAGTTTACAGAAATAAAAATAAGCTTTTCATTGTTGCATTTTTATGTTCTCAATGATTTTGCATTGTAAATATTGTTTCTTAAAAATATTAATACAGTATGTTAAACTTGTAGTTAAAGAGATTTTTTTAAAGAATTGTGCTATATCTTTTAAATTATGCTTTATGCTTTACTTTCTAAAATTATGCTTTTAAAATTAGTTTCTTCTGGACCCCTAGACAGCCACAACCATGTTCAAGGTACCAATCATATGTGTAAATAGCTATTATGCTTTTTATGCTTTGTATGCTTTTGGGTTGCTCTAATAATAAGTAAAACTTTCAAATGCATACAGAAACATAGATAATAAGTCAGCATTGAGAACTGAATTGATGTATCGATGACTAGGTGGAATCGTCCTTCAGTTTAAGAGAAATTAGCGGAAAAAGTTACTAAGAGAATTATGTGGAATAGATCATTATATGAATAGCTGGCGCTAGTTTCAAGTAGTGCTACATACTATGGTATTTATAGTCAATAGTACCGGTATTTGGAATTCGTGACGCTTATAGTTGCAAGATGGTAACACTAGGGTAAAGTGTAAAATTGAATTACATCAGTAGAACTGAATTTATCTTAGGGTTAAAAAGTCTATGACACAGGTCGGATGTAACTGAGTAATAAACTTACAGAAGAAAAACTCATCGGGACGATAGAGTGCTCGAATCGAACATCGGCCTTCTGAATGTTAATCCGGTGTTCTAACGCCTGAGCTCAGTTGGAATACGTAGTGTACTCCCGCCAATACTACTGCGTGTGGATTCTATAGAATCAATCTAGGGCGCCGATTTCTCTGTAACTTTGGGGATCCATTCAGATGCAGAAGGTATATATGAGGGTTTTAAGACAAACTGAATTCAAATTGTGCAAAATATTGTATATTTATAAATAGAATGCGGGGTCCACATGAACTTTGAGGGAGCTGCCCCCGGCCCCCCAGGATGTGTGACCTTGACAGATCACCGTGATCACGATAAGCAATGAAGAAATGGTTGGAATATAAACATACCAGTTGTATTAATAACACACTGCCAGCTCTACTGCCAGAGTTCTACCCTCAGGTACACGCATAATCGGGGATTCCCCGAAACACACGCATGTTGGGAATTTCCCGGTGCAAACGAATGATCTGCAAACCCTCACGCAAACAAAAAAGTACATGATTAAGCAAGTGCACAAATAGGTGTAGGAGGAAGGAATGTTTTGTCGCTGATTTACTCGACCTTTTCTCTCCTATCCACTGTTAATTTTGAGTTCCGTTTCTTTAGCACTAGATGGTGAAGAGCATTGCCTAATTTACAGGTTGTTTTCGCGTAGCATTTTTCGTTATATTTCCTAATGTAAGAAGACCAATGTCACTATTCCAAGTGAACATTTTAATTTTCCGGAAAATTTTCCGTTTTCCGGAAAATTTGCCGCCTTCCGATTTTCCGTTTCCGTTTTTCCGGAAAATTTTCCGCCTTCCGATTTTCCGGAAAATTTTCCGTTTTCCGTTTTTCCGGAAAGTGTGGCCATCCCTAGTTTCCAGATGTAATTATAAAAGCTTTGCTACAAAAATATACACACAGACCATAATTCAGTGAGCTCTGAAATACAAAGTAACAAAATAATATATAAGATTCAGTCTACATAGCAATTGTTGCTTAAAGAAGCACAATTTCGAGAATCGAGATAAGACGAGAAATGTTTCCGATACTTTTCGTCACGTCTCGGTTCTCATCTCCAAAGCGTGACGATAGTGTGAGTTAACCTTGTCCCGTCGAGCATCAAAATGTTACGTCTCATCCCGATTTTTTTTTGTTTGTTTTAGAATCGAGATGAGAAAATCGTCTTTTCATGGGCAACATTACACTAAACCGAAATCTATTTTGCCTAATATCACGTTTCTGCTTGTAATGGTATGACCTGAGCGATAATAAGTTTTTAATTCTTCGACATAATTGTTATTATTACTAGTATTATTCCTGAAAATTTGATAGTTCAAGTGTTGAAACAAACGAGTATTCAGATATTTGAATGTAATAAAGCGTGTGTTATCTTCGATCAATCGCCATCAAAATTCCTAAAGTAAAAAAAAAAATGCTCGAGGTGTATTCGGTCGAAGATTCTCCAGATTGGTGGTCAACCGCCTAGAACATTTAACCATGATCAATACGCTGTAAATGTTTCGTCTTTAGTCTGGTTACGTTAAGTTTCTCAGCCTCAGCTTGGAATGTTGTATGTTATTTTTTTATTCGATTCAAAAAGCTTTTCATGTTCCTCTTATGATGATATAAGTAAGAGATCTTCGGTATACTTTATATTAGTAAGTTGACTTGCTCTTAAACCTTTGGATCGCAAGTTTATATTTTCTCCAAGTGAAACACAGATAAGAGAGATTTATTTCTCATACTGCGCATTTGTTTAGAAGCAGGTACCATTACCTGGTCAAAGACTTATGACCGGCACGATATAAATGATGGTTCAATTTGATATAGTGAAACAAACTACAGCCTCTTATTTTGGGAATAGAGAGATATGGAGACTTCTCTGTGGTACTCCATTTCATATTTCTTCAATATTTTATGTAATAAAACAAATTAAGTATAATCTTATCATGAAATATAGCGAATGATTATATTTTTTGTTGCTACTTAATCATTATCTCCATTCACATTTCCTTGTTGGTTGAACTTGTTACAGGCACTCTAACGTATTAGCTTTCCACGGAGAAGAGGATACGTTTATTACATTAAAGGAAACAATTTCTCATTCAGATGGGGAATCACATACTTCGATGCAGTTTGGCAAAGGATTTCATCGATCACGTTTGTCAAGACATATGCTGCCACAGGAAAGTGAAAAGCGTGCTACGTACCAAAAGAGTGATAAACGCTTTAGTCAAAGTTCAACTTTGTCAAGCGGTAAGTTAGTGCATATAGGTGAAAAATCCCACATCTGCGGAGTATGTGGAATGGAATTTAGTGTATTTTCAAGATTTGCTACGCACATGTTAATTCATACAGGAGGAAAACTACACTCATGCCACGAGTGTGGTAAGGCATTTAATAAACGTTCACATTTGGCTACACACATCTTAATCCACTCAGGAGAGAAACCTCACACGTGCCAAGAGTGTGGTAAGGCATTTAATCAACGTTCACATTTGGCTAGACACACGTTAATCCACAGAGGAGAAAAAGGTTACACATGCCAAGAGTGTGGTAAGGCATTTAATCGACGTTCAACTTTGGTTAAACACATGTTAATCCACTGAGGAGAAAAAGGTTTCACTTGCCAAGAGTGTGGTAAGGCATTTAATCACCGTTCATATTTGGCCACACACATGTTAATCCACACAGGAGAAAAAGGTTACGCATGCCAAGAGTGTGGTAAGGCATTTAATCGACGTTCAACTTTGGCCACACACATGTTAATTCACACAGGAGGGAAACCTCTCACTTGCCAAGAGTGTGGTGGGGCATTTAATCACCGTTCTAGTTTGGCTAGGCACATGTTAATCCACACAGGAGAAAAAGCTCTCATTTGCCACGAGTGTGGTAAGGCATTTAATCTACGTTCAAATTTGGCCAGACACATGTTAATCCACTCAGGAGAAAAACCTTACACTTGCCAAGAGTGTGGTAAGGCATTTAATCACCGTTCTAATTTGGCTGGACACATCTTAATCCACACAGGAGAAAAAGGTTACACATGCCAAGAGTGTGGTAAGGCATTTAATCGACGTTCAACTTTGGCTACACACATGTTAATCCACGCAGGAAAAAAACCGCACATGCCAAGAGTGCGGTAAGGCGTTTAATCGACGTTCAAGTTTGGCTCAAGACACATCCACAGGAGAAAATCTCACACGTGCAAAAAACGTGGAATGAAATTTATTCAACGTTCATACGTGTTGATCCACACAGGACCAAAATCTCACACGTGAATGATGTGGAAGAGGATATACTCTACGCTCAAACCTTGCAAGGCATTTCAATACACAAGTGAAAAACCAAAGAGCGTAGCATGGTATTTACTCAAGGTTCACCTATAGCAAATTAAATGCTAATCTACAGAGGACAAAAATCTCACGCGCGGAGAGTGTACAAATACATTTACTGGTAGTTCACATTTGGCAAATCGCATGTTGAAGCACAGTTCAATAACCAAAGAGAAGCGTAGGGTGTTCAATAGGATTTAGTTTCGATTCAGCTTTGGTAAGACAAGTAAGTAGGCATAGTAAATACAAAAGAATTTGACGCACTCACAATTTGTTAAGTCAATTTTTGAAAGGAATGTTAAGTGCACTATAAATACCATACTAAATACGTCTACAATAGAATTAAATGTTAAAGGAATCAGACTACATTAACTCCTTGAAATGTCCTACCTGCCCTTTGTAATGGAATGTGAGTTTTGGAAGACAAGTTATTAAGTTTGTATTTTTGGGGCAGGTGTTACGGGAAATTGGTTCCGCATGTACACTACGAACGGCGCTTCTGCTTTCCTCCTCAGGGTTTGCTGCATAGTGAAAAGATGGCTGAAGCCCAGGAAGATTCCAATGACGATTTCACAAGTGAATGTTTATCTAAAGATAAAATCTCCGAATATACCCCTTCCTGAGACTTCTTATATGTAAGGGAGTTAGGGACATCGAGAATGAGGATGCACCTTCCTCATGAGCTACAAGTGTAGATCCAGCGGAAAAACGTGTTCCATGTCTATTCCAAAACTAAGACTTTCTGGACCATCTGCGTTTTGGCTGCATCTTGCTGGCCGATACATGGTTGCGGAGTTCTGTTTTCATCTTATATATTTATATTACCCGTTTCCAGGACATTCTTTCATGCTCACTCACAGGAACTGTGGACAAATTGGAAATAAGAAGCGATCAAAAAATCAAGTCCTCGTCTCCTCCAAATCGGTTAAACTGATCAAACAAACTTTAGGTTAAAATCGTATTAAGGGTGTATGTGTCAAAAAATGACTCACTAATAATAGCGAACATGATTGCACTCCAGTTGTTGACGTCTTTGATTTCAAAGCGACATTACTGGCACTCTTATCCAAAGTGTTAGTGACTTCACCGGAATTCGTGCTGTATGTTCGGAAAGAGGGTGTGTACCAAAAGTTCGTCACACACTATCTTCTATTCCTTCTCGCTCACAGTCGTTACTAAAGCGCGGGATGATGATGTAAAGTGAATGTGCATGTGGGTTGTTAAAAATAAAGTTCGTACTTATGTTTCGTATTCCTTACCTATTCTTTAATGGGTGCTCAGAAGTTGTTGAGTATACTGACTTACCAACTTTTCACTCGTTTTATAAGAAAAGTTGTTAAATCAGGTTTTAAGTTTTATTCAAAAGTCTACTGTTTATGTTATAAGTATCTGGTACTGTAAGACAACGTCACACCTGTCGAAACGAACCAACATACAAAATTTTAGACCATTGTACTAATATATCGGTATTTCAATACTTCTATAAAATTAAAAGCGCGATCCTGTAAAATCTACCAATAATGAGTTAGCAACTTCTGATTCTTGTGTGTCATTTGATTCGCGTTCAAGCTTGGCAAGACAAATTTTAATATACACAAGTGGAAAACTTCACACATACGACGATTGCGGAAAAGTATTTGGTCTATGTTCAAGTTTGGCAGGACATTTTAATACACAGATGAAACTCTCACACATATGAAAACACACAGGTGAAAAGAAGATTTATATGGAGCTCACGTTTTGCAATGCACATGTTAAAACACACAGGAGAAAAAAATATAATTAAATACTAAGGAACAAACTAAAGCGTTCTAAGTGTGTAGAAAGGACTTAATTAAAGTTTATATTTCGCAACAGATATTTTAATACAGATGGCGAGGTACTGCTCGTGTCAAGACTATGAAGAATGGTATAATCGAAGTTCAATTTTGAGGAAACATGCTATCTCATACAGGTAAAAGATGGCTGTGCATAATTGTGAAAAGCGTTTACATGAAGTCAATATTTTGTTAGTGGAAAGACATTGTAAGATATGTGAAACTAGTTACTGAAAATTCATGTTTGTACATAAAAAGTTATATTCAAGTTACACACGTGATAAAATATACAAATGCTAAACATCTCAGTTGTCAAAAGTGCGATATAATTCGTTCAATATCTCCTATCAATCTCACGTACTGCCAATTCACGTTTCCGCTCGCGACGACGGCAATTCGGCCGTGATCGATTATTTATATTTTTCAGCATTGTGCATGATGCAAATTGTATGTTTTGAAGCATTTAGGTTTAGTAAAGACAAATCATTTGTGACCAAAAGTATACGTTTAAATTAAATTACAACACTGCTAAATATGACTGAACACACTGAACAAAACACAAAAAACAGTATTAACCTTATCAACATCCATGTCAGTTAGCTTGTGATAATGCTGATACTTATTGCAGGGGGGACAGTAATGATTGAGTGCTTTTGCATATGTTTTTCCACAATATGTAGACTCAAGGTGGGTTCAAAGTTAATCAACATCCACGTCACTGTCCTCTTTCTGAGTTTGCTGGCATGTATTGCAAGTAGTGGTAATTGTTGACTGCTTTTTGAACACGTTTTTTCCACAATCATTACATTCAAGGCGAGTTCTGTTGTTTTCCCTTACCCGCAGATGTAGCATATATCTCCTCAGATTGGTTAGACTGGTTCATCATCGGTAGTTTGTTTTGTGTATTGTGCCAAGCACACTAGCAATTTTTTTGCAAAGTTGATATTTTAGGAGGAGCTTTCAGGTTTTCATTTAATAGCTCTAATGCTAACTCGGACAGATATGGTCTTCTTGATTTATTTTTGATGTTATGGCAGTTAAAAACGAAACAGCGGCTGAAAAATAATGAAACTTTTTACATTTTTATGTAAAGGGGAAACAAGAAAAAATCACGTTTTGCTCCCTCTATCGGCAGATTGGCCGTCCACCCAACACTACCAACTTTGGGATTGTACTGAACGGGAAGTAATGTGTTTGATAATTTTCTCGCAGAGAATTGATATGTTTCAGAGTAGCGAGATGTTGCTCTAAAATGACACATAACTTTCTAATCCACATTTAGAAGCGGGAGATAAACGGGCTCTTTTCTAAGAACAAGGAAAACAGGTTTTCCGGAAACATCTATTAAAAATGAGCGAAAGTGGAAAAGAGATAATGTATGATGTCGGACGCAGAAAGGTCTAGTTTATTTTGTCCTGGCCAGAGGCTCTCAGGCCGGAGAGAAAATAAGAGTAACTCATCCTCTGGAAGAGTAATAGATAAATGAGATATAGTGGACACCAGTAAACACATTGAACAGGAAAGTACGTTGATTATGTTGTTGAGAATTTATTACAAAAGAATTCATTAAAATTTTCTGTTCTTTCCTCAACTTGTGCACCTGATACATCATTGTACTTTACAAGAGGTATGCTAAAAGTTTTAGACTTAGATCTGACAATATACCAAAATTGTTTAGTGTTGTTGATGCTGGTGTCTGAGTTTTTTTTTTTTAATTTAGTCTAGGTATTTGCTGCATCTCAATAGCTTTTTTAATATTAAGTCCTACATCAGAAAATATTTTAAGATATGTATTCATTTGGAAATGCACACCACAGTTCACAAAGCTTTTTTTTATTATTATTTCGTAATGTGTGGCGACTTGTTTTAACTTTCATTGTTTTTCCTTTTTGAACAGTACAAAATATTTATTGTTGCATTAAAAACATGACCGAAAGAATCCAGTGCCTCGTCTATTGTTCCATCTAGTAAAAGTGTCAATTGTAACACCTGTTGTATTTTACAAATTTTACCCAAAGCGGCTTTCCTTCAGTCAGGTACAAACTTTCATTTTTAGTTGCATTGCTGGCTTCTGGGATTGGGAGTAAGATAGGGAACGGTGAACTCGCTGTCTGGGAGAAGGAACTCTATATGAGGTGACGCATCCTGTCGGAAAAATAGAGATGACATAATCTAAGCTATTATTTTTACGCGAGTTATTAAAATTGTACTATCCCAAATCGAGTGCTTGAGTAGAATATTCGACAAAGGGATGTCGTTTGCGTCTGATGTTATCCCATGTTTACTGTAGATCCATATCTAAGCCCAAGGTATAGTCACCAAAATGAGCAACTTTGTCATCTTGTGACATCATCTGGAAATAATTTGTGGCACGTTTCAAGTAAACTTTGAGGAATGTTCTTATATGGTCTGCAGAAACACCCGACGAAGCTTGTTTTTGGACAGACTTACCTCTGCTCAAATACTTTCACAGTCACGTACGAGATCATTCTGTGCTCTGCTGCTCCACTTATTTTAATACTACAAACAATCCGCCTCTATGGTCTTGCGGTCGTTTTTCTATGTAGATAATTGGTTGAGAAACTGTATTCCACTGTTCCTTAGCGATACTTTCAGACATGTTTCACTCACCACTAAACAGCCATATTTAGTCCGTAAAATTGTTTTTAATGCTTTGCATATTTTGGTAGTATAGTTTAAAGGTGGTTTCCTCTTCACTGCACTTTTAAACAACATTCTTCTGTACATCACCACATTAAACGCAGAGTATGGAGCACCTGATTTGGTACACTTCTCTAGCGTGGGATCACGTTTTCCAAGTCACTCATTTCTTGCCATCTGTGTTGAACATTGAAATTATATTAATTGAGTGTTCTGTAGCAATAAATGATAACGATATTTCACTCCATTTGCAACTGGAGATACTATCGAACGCAGACTCTAGCCGCAACCTTACTACTGGATTCACAATGGAAATGATAAAGCACAGAGATAGCACAAATATTTTTTCCCGAAGCAGGAGCACGAACTTTAACATTTCTACGGTTTGATGCCATCTTTTTGAACTTTATGCATAGACGATCCTAAGTACATACAAAGATGTATTACTGCCAAACTTAACATTGTAACGTATATTAGCGTTTTCGTCGAAGAAAAAAAAAAGAGATTTGTGATAGAACTGAAATATTGTATATTGAATGTAAAGCTAGGAGTTAAGTAATACGGCTTCTACTCGCTAGATGCCCTTCCACTTCAGTTATAAGTGCTAGTTAAGAGGAGTTCCCTCGAATGTCAAGAGACGGCAGCCAGCGGCAGCTTGCTAGGTGGAAGCGGATGATGGCTCGGCCACTTGAAGATTCGAAAGGGTAAGGGATAGTTATAAGAGAGTAGTATGGAAATTAATCTAAATTTTGTTTCGTGGGTTTAACATTGAAATTCTATTTGGAAAACGTGTTTTGGAATTATCTGATGATTGACATAATGTTATATGAATTTAGTGGCTTTGAATATAGTGTTAACCCTATATTTTGAAGAATAGATTATGTGTGATCTTTTTTATGCTGGTTTGGTAAGTAGAGTGCTATATTCTACCTATTTGAAGAATTGGGCTTGAACTTGGTACTGTGTTGGGAAATAAAGGGAGGACGAATTATTTAACCTCTTTTGGCAGTGGAAGGAGATTTAAAATTTATTCGCCCTCTCATTATTTACCATTATAGTGCATAAGATCCCCAATTCTTTGGTTTGGATCACATCATATTGGTTCGGAGTTCCCATGTGGGTTCGAATCCCAATAATCATTGTGTATGGTAGAGCTTAACCTTTTTCAGAGCGCATTAATAATGTTGGGATTTAACAGAAATGAATATTCCAGTTAAAACAAGAGTGGACGTATTACTGGTAATTCCTAACCTACCAGAGAAATATTGTAGGTTTTGGGAAAGAAAAAAGTTAATTTTCAATATTTGGAAACAGTTCGTCAATGAGTACCATAAAGAAGTTAATTTTCAATACTTGGAAACAGTTCGTCAATGAGTACCATAAAGAAGTTAATTTTCAATACTTGGAAACAGTTCGTCAGTGAGTACCGTAAAGAGGTTAATTTCAGTATTTGGGATCAGTAAGTCAATGTGTACGGAAAAAAATGGATCTTTGGAAGTAATAATACTTTTCGGGTAAATTAATGTTTTACTATTTTGGAGATTTCTTGAAGATTTGGAAAATTAATGTTAATCTTTCGAGTTATTACTTGTTTAAAAGTTTTTGAAGAAGTTGGGAAATTTAATCGAATTACTTCAGGTTTTGGATATTTATTGTTATTGTTGGATATATATTTGGTTTTTAACAAATTGTTCCAAGTTGAAATTTGAGAGTTTTACCTGTATTTCCTGTTTCCAAAATTAAGCCTAATCGCTACGAGGAAAAAAAAGAGATTTTTAATTTTTCAGTGAATTTACCCTGCATGCCAAAACAAGAATCGGGGAACGACTATCCCGTCAAAGTGTGCTTGTGATTAATTTGTATGCAGGTAAAGGGAGGAACTGTCTCTAGTAGTTAGGCAAGGTTTGGCTTTTGCCTGCAGACAAGTTAATCACGGGACCACGGTTGGTGTGTATGCATGCAACGTTACAACTTTCGAATCTTCAAGTGCTACTTGTTTTGGCCATATACTTGTTTAAATTTGAATGTAATGTTAATAATAAAACCGCAGAGTAATATACAGGAAATATATGGAAGAAATGAAATTTGTGAGAGAAAAATTTTTGACGGTGCATCTAGCATAAGTTGGCACGAGTTGTTGCGCATTTATTTATTGTTTGTAAAAGGAGAAGAATATACGGATAATTTTGAATTCTGGCTACAGGAAAGATGGATAATAGGCAGAATTATGAAAATATTGATAATTTTGAACCTAGTAGTTCAAGTTGTGAAGAAGGATTTGTAGGATATGTAGCTTTTGAAAATCCCTGTTTTCAGAATGTTGAATCAAATTTAAGTGGTAACTTTGTCGAACCTAATCGTGGGAGACCACGGATACGTTCTTCCTCTGTTCCAGGCTTAGATAGACGAAATGTATACAGACATAGTATGCGGTCTGAGCATTTAAATTTTGATTTTAATAAATTAGCAACCGAAGGGGTGCATAAATTGTTATTGGCCGAGACTAATCAATTACCTTTGGTAGACGGAACAAATACGGAGAAGTCATTCCAGTTCATTTTGAAAATAGATAAAATTGTGCGTAGTAAGGATTTACCGTGTGATGTAATTTTAATAGCTAGTTTAGCGCGTACTAAAGGGGAATTTAATTACCTTTTACAGTCAATGATTGGTACAGGTTCAGTTTGGGGAGACATTTGTAGACAACTTGTTATTAAATTCATCTCACCTTTGGCTTGAACGCAGTTTATGCGCTTGGAATTTTACCGAGTTATGAGGGAAAATCAAACTCTGTATGAATTTGTGGAAGAGAAATTGGCATTGATACATGTTTTGGATATGAATTTCGAGGAACCAGTTGTTTGTAATTTAATTTGTAATATGGTTAGTCCAATGGTTCATAAATTTTTCAACTGTAGGGGGTACCGATGACTTTTGAACAACTTGAGGACGCAGCTTTACATTTTGATAACATGTATAGATATAGTAATGATTATTACAAACTGCGGAATGCTGTCGGACCGGTAATGGGTAGTGTATATAAAAATCCCCATAAGATAATAACGAATAAAACGGCTATTTGTAACGTTATTAGTCAACCTAGTATAAATTGTAAACCCGTAAATTTGGCAGAAAGTAGATATTCAGACGGAAATCCTGAACTGAATCAAAATGTAATAGTTGCTAGTGACAATACTCATACGTCATCAGGTAGCGAACAATTTCAAGGTAAAACAGGTGCCATTCGGAAAAATATTGTGACTAGTTCTTCGGGTTCAAATAAACATTTTCAAAAAAGGAACAGGTAGAAATTCGGAACATGGGTCACTGGTGAATAAATCTGGTTTCCAAACTGTAAATTCTTCACAATATAATAAAAACAATAGAGATATTCTAGTCGTGCCTGCATATATAAAAGAAAAATTAATCAGTGCCCTCCTAGATACGGGGAGTGAGTCCTGCTTTGTGAGTGAGATATTCTTTAGAAATCTGCAAAAACAGTGTAAAATCAGAGAAATAGACGTTAATTTACAAGCTGTAGGTCTTGGAGAACAACAAGTGACAGTTAAATCACGTGTCCGCTTATATTTTCCTATGGGTTTTGAACAGTTTTCTGAAAACTTTTATATAGTTCCATCTTCAGAGTTTGACCTCTTATTGGGAAATAGTTTCCATCGAAAATATCAAGCAGTGATAGATGTGTCCAACAGACTTTACAAAATTCAATCTAGGAAGTTAATAATTCCTATAAATCCAACATCTAACCTGCAACAGTCTACTCCTCGGACGAACTTTTTATCTTTTAGGGATAGCGTAGTCCATCCCACTCCAGCACGCTTGAATCGGGTTGAGGAGGCTGGTCGATTCGCTAGAACCATGCAAAATCGGACATGCAGATCAAGACAGCAGGCGCTAGGAGAGCAACAATGGCTGCAGAATTGGAAACCTATGTCGATCATGAGGTGCTCCAGGTCCAGAATGCAGCATCTTCAGAAGGTAATTATAAAGTTTCTTCGGAACTTTTAGATAAAGATACTGAGTTACAAACTTATGTAAATAATTTAGTAACTTCTTTTTCAGACGTTAGTACGGATCGTTTAAGGTGTGTGAAGGATTTCTATTATCAAATTGAATTAGTAGAAAATACTCCTGTTAAGTTACAACCATATAGTGTACCAAACTATAAACAAAAGGAATTGGATAATTTTATTCAAGATTTGATTAAAGAGGGGGTGGTAGAAGAGATTAATGCCTCTCCATTTTCCAGCCCGTGTTTTTTAGTAGAAAATAAAGACCACAGTAAGAGATTAGTCGTGGCTTATGGATTTGTGAATAAGAAAATAATTACACGTAATTTTCCGTCACCCAATCTTGAAAATGTTATCTCTAGTATATCAAATAACCGTATATTTTCAAAAATTGACCTTAAGAAAAGTTTTTATCAGTGCTTGCTCACTGAGAATAGTAAAAAGGTAACAGCTTTTGTAACTAAAAATAAAATGTATCAATTTCGGCGCCTGCCGATGGGTCTATCAACTTCACCACATGTTTTGAGTTATTTGATGTAAAAAATATTAGACGGCTTGATTGGGGATAACTTAGAGATATTTTATGATGACATGTTAATATTTACACCTGATTTGGAATCACATAAAAAACTGGTTGAGGAAGTAGTAAGTAGGTTCCGGGAAGCTGGATTAACTGTATCACCTTCAAAAACTCTTTTGTTTCAAACCAAAATAAAATATCTAGGGTTTCAATTCGAACGTGGGACGATGACCATAGATGAGGGCCGACTTGAAACTATTAAAAAACTACCAAAACCTAAGAATAGAAAGGGCTTGAATAGGGTGTGTGCGTTTTTTCAGTTCTTTTCTAAATTTGCACATAATTTTGCTGAACTCATTGTACCATTACAGGAGATGCGTTCACTCATTATACACATGTTTAAGATTAGTATCATCTTGTCTGAATATACATAGGAAGTTGACGTTATCTCTTATAAGCTGTTTAGGTACTTTTGAATATGTTTGTGCAAGATAGAAACAGTCTAAATGTCTATGTCTGCCTATCGTAAAGTAATTTCTAACAGTATCTTGGTTCTCCAAAATGTAATCGTCAAACACAACAACAGAGTATTTTTCACATTCATCAATAGGTACAATAGAATCATTACCGCTTAAGAACGTTGCTATTTGTTTCTTAAACTTTAGTTCTGTCTTTTCAAATCGATCTTTTAACTGCTCATACCTTGGTTGATTCATGCTTTTAGAATATATGTAGAAGTAATTATTGTTTAACCAGCCTGGCTGTAATAAGAAGTTAAATAGCAAAAACGTTTTACCACACGCCGACGGACCCACGATAAGACAACGAACATCATCAGGTATAAGTTCCCCATTTCTTTTCTTAGCTGTTGTTTCTTTTATCATCTCTTTTACATCCCAACTAATAGTTTTCTTACTCATTTATTATAGAGAAAATCGTTCTTTTATGATTAGAGAGTACAGACCAGATTCGTTGATGAAGATTGTATGAGGATGTACACTTGACAAGGTCCCCGAAAACGGGACCTTGATTTGTTTGTATGTAACTTTGTCTTCTTCATCTTCGTCTATGTGTTTAGTCAGTGCTTGTACGTTTACAAGACTTTCAGGTCCTTCACATGTGAAGGGCCAAGGATTAGAGACTTGACTTGTATTTACATAGCCTATCTTATATCTTTAAGTTGTTCTCTGATCTTAAGCAACGTATCTTTTATATATTCGCTATCCATTTCACCATTCAATGTTATTATCATCTCTAACTGTTCTTTAAATGAGCTAATACAAGTGACAATGGTTTTATATTCGTCTTTTCTTTTGCTTATGTTTAACTTAGAAGACAAACCTGTTATTATAGCACTTCCAGTTGCAAAAGACGTTGTTGATATTGAGTAAATTGTTACAGGTATAAAAATATTGATAAACCCAGTTGTTGCAGAAAGAATAACTGATAACGTGATCAAAGAGTAGTATGCATATTTAACAATTCGTAGTTTTCTCTTTTTCTTCTTTAAACTGTATTCTAACTTTCGAATGACATCTTCTATTAACTTGATTACTTTCTCTCTTGGAATATCTCTAGGTAAATCAAACTCATTCATTTATTATATAATAAATGGCTAAGGTATTTAAGCTAACGAGTGATACTTCGGTTTTAAAGAAGAAACTCCATTACGAATTAGACAACAGGAGCAACTATTTAAGTATAGGACTAGTTGGGTTTTACAGTACATATCTAACTCCGAACATAACACAAAAAAACAGTTTCTCATATGGTGATAGACAAGTTTTTATACCAGAAGGGCAATACAGCTTAAACAGTCTTAATGAATATTTAAAATCTCAATCCATCAACATAACATTATCAGAAGATCATTTAAGAAATAGAGTTAAAATTGAAACTGATAGTAATGATGTTACAATTGGGAGTATAGGCACTGTCCTCGGGTTTAATGTTTTTGAAGTTTTAGAAAAGAACAAAACACATATTGGAAGTAAGTTGCCAAAGTTTCATCCGTTTGATACTATAAATGTTCACTGTAATATAGCAGATGGCATGTTTGTTAAAGATACAGAATACACACATAGAGAAACAGGAATTTTAGCATCATTTAAAACAGATGCCGAGTTCAAACATAGTATTATTTACGAGCCTACTTATCCATTATTTTTCCCTATATCCAAAGACAAGGTTGATAATTTTGAGATAAGGATAACAGATGAGAATGATTCCTTAATTGATTTTGGTGGAGCAACAACAACTGTACTTTTGCAAACCAAGATTTTCTCTTAGATAAATAGGAAGATGTGTTCTATTAAAGGTTGTATGTTTAGTGTTCCTTATAACGAACTAAAGGATTTAAATATTGATCATGTATTAACAAAGAAACAACTTAACGATAAAGCCAAGAAAATTAAAGAAGGTAAAGGAATGGATTTAACTTTAACTACTGCACAAATGAAAAAGATTAAGAAAGAGCATATTGGCGGTTTTATCTTTACAATTCCAGCCATTCTAGCAGCTTTAGGAGCAGTTGGCTCATTAGCAGGTGGCGCAGCAGCGATTACTAAAACTGTACTTGATGCTAAGAAGAATAAACAAGAACTTGAAGAACAAAAAAGACACAATATGGCTATGGAAGAAAAGCAGGGAGCAGGTAAACCAAAGAAGTCGAAAAACTAAAACCATTGACCAACTTCGATATAGAGAGGTTGGTTAAAGAATTAAAGATAAAACGATTTAGAGGTGTATTTATGAGTGATGAACTTCCACAAAAACCCTATGTACATGAGTGTGGTATAGTTAACCTTGATAAATCAGAAAACATTGGTACTCATTGGATATGCTATTGGAAAGAAAACAACATAAAGTACGTGTTCGATTCTTATGGTGGTGTTCCTCCTAAACAACTGGTACAATATATTGGTACCGAAAACTTACTTTACAATGACGAACGAATACAAGACTTTAACTCAGTTATATGTGGTCATCTTTGTGTTGAGGTTTTAAATCTTCTAAATCAAGAGTATTCTTTTAGCGACGTTATGTATATGATTAAAAATGATTAAGTGCTTTTATGGTTTGTATCCATAAAAGTTTTGCTTTAAGATAAATATGGAAGCTATACACAATAGATTTTTAGATTATTTTGAGAAGCATGAGGATGAACTCGATGCACTAGATAGATATAATTTTTATCAGTATTTTCAGGATGTTAGCGAGATAGACTTAAAAGATAAAAACAACGTATACAATGTTATTGATTTATGGAAAAGGTTAATACCAAAAGTTTTGTACACGGAAGAAGAGTTGGGAAAGTTACGTCCAATAATTACCTTAAAGGACTTGCTGTCAAATTATAGCTCTAGACCATTACAATGCAGTTATTGTGGTATTAAGTCATTAACAAAAGGTATGAGTAGTTACATTTGTGATGATTGTTCTGTAGAGAGTGGTTGGGTTTACAGTACTTGTGAAGAAACGAAAGCTGCTTGCGTACGAAAACCATGGTATGATACTATAAAAAGATTTAAGTTACAGTTATCTCGTTTGCAAGCTTTACAGGATAGAATTATTCCTGAAGAGGTGCTCAAGGTGTTAAATGATGAACTTAGAGATATACCAAGAGATTTAATATCAACAAAAGATGTTCTAGAAGTACTAAAGAAAAACAAATGCACAAAATATTATGATGATGTCTATTTAATACACTATCACCTTACCGATCAAAAACCATTAAAATTACAACATATGGAGGAAACACTTATAAATGAATTCGAAAACTTACACGAGGTCTTTAGGGAACTGTATGCGAAAAGAGCATTGTTTATTAACTTGAAATGTGTATTGCACTATCTGTTGAAAAAGCATGATGTTCATGTTGATATTGATTTTAAACGCTCACCTAGACAAATAGAGATGTTAAAGAAATGTTTTGAAAAACTAGGATGGACATTTTCTGTATAATAAATGAGTATAGATATATTTGGCAATGTTAAAGATAGAAAAGGTGATGTTGATATTAGCGAAGAAAAATTAAAATTGTTGGAGAATTTAAATGATGTTGTTAGCGTAAGTCAACTTAGGTCAATAGAAGCCCAATTAGAGAACGATAGAAAACGATTTGGAGATGCATTAGAAACGTTACAAGACACATACATAAAGAAAGAAGATTTTCAAAAGATTAGGATGGATACTACTAGATTGATTATGCAAAAAGAAACCATGTCTCTACTATATCGATTAAGAGCTAAAAACGTTAAGGAGCCAATCTTTAGAATATTTAATCTCTCTAACGGTTACAAATTTCTCTATAATGGGAAAATAATGCACATGGAATTAAGTTTGGATATATACTTTCTAGATATATATTTGGGTGATACTTTGATTAAAGAGATACCTTTTGACTTTAAGAAGAACGATATAATTACGATTAAACCAAATAAAAATTCTGCTATGGAAGAAGGACAATTATTGTTTGGTGTAATGTACATAGAGAGAGAGCTTTCCTAAAGACGTTTGCTATATAATAAATATGGATATCTTTGGTAATGTTAAAATGACATCAGAGTTAGATAATGCAATTGTGAGAAAAGATATTGCTATGTTGAAAGAAGAGCTTAACTTCATCAAACGGAGTTATGTTATAGAGCTTCATAGTCGATTGATATCAGAAAATGTTGAAACTCCGTTCTTTTTTATACATAATCTCTCTATCACATACAAATTTCTTTATAAAGGTAGGATAATGCATATAGAGTCATCTTACAATACGTATTATATAGATATATATTTTAATGATTCTCTAGTTGAAACTTTTCCATTGCAATTTAATACAAATGATAATTTGGCAATTAGACCATCTAAAGATTCTGATCTGAAACATTGTAAATTACTATTGCTTCTTATGCATGTAGAAAGAGAAGACGAAGATAGTGATGATGATGGTGAGAATGTTGATAGCATAATATTAAACAGCGATAGTTATTGATTTTCTATATAATGAACAGGATGTATTGTGTTAAGTGTAAGAAATCGACAGATACGAAGAAAGATACCATTAGAATTGAACAAACAAAGAATGGAAGATATCTCAAGAAAGGTATTTGTTCTGTATGTGGTATTACTAAAACCCAATTCGTTAAAAAGCCTGATTGACTAGAAGAAGGTAAAGGTATTAGAGAAGACATTGTAGAAGAAATTCACAAACCATCTAGAAAAAACTTTGACAGATTAAGTGTAGTTATAAAAGGTATCGATGATCTTTGGCAGGCTGATCATGTAGAAATGGATAGTGGAGTATTAAAAGGCGTTTTCAAAATCAATAAAGGTTATAAGTATTTGCTAACGATTATAGATGTGTTCTCGAAATATGCGTTTGCTGTTCCTGTTAAAGATAAGAGTGGTAAGAATGTCACAGAAGCATTCGAATCCATATTAAGAACGAGAAAACCTAGCAACTTACAAACAGATCAAGGTAAAGAGTTTTACAATAAAGAGTTTAAGAAGTTGATGGATGAAATTAAGATTAATCACTACTCAACCTATAGTGGTAAGAAAGCTTCTGTGGTTGAAAGATTTAATCGAACACTTAAGCAGAACATGTGGAAGAGGTTCACAACACAAGGGAATTATAAATGGATAGAGATATTACCAACACTAGTTAAAGAGTATAATCATCAAATTCATAGAACAATTGGTTTAAAACCTATAGAAGTTAATAAGAAGAATGAGCGAACAATATTGGAGAAAGTGTATCAAAAAGAATATAAGCGTGTTAAGCCCAAATACAAGTTAGGTGATCATGTTCGTATAAGTAAGTCGAAAGGGTTATTTGAGAAAGGATATACACCTAATTGGTCAACAGAAGTATTTGTTATTAGCGAAGTTATTCCATCTAATCCGCCTACATATAGAATTAAAGATTTACAAGAAGAGGATGTGCAAGGTAGATTTTACGAACCAGAACTATTAAAGACGAAACATAAGGATGAATACTTGGTAGAAAAGGTGTTGAGAAAGAAAGGTGATAAAGTATATGTCAAATGGCTAGGGTTTGATGATTCGCATAATAGTTGGATAGATAAGAGTAATGTTGTAGTGTAAATATAGATGTTTGTCTTGTATGGTTATTATGCCATAAAAGGTTGGTTTAAATGAGATAAGGGGGTAACGAAACGATACCCCCATAACATATATTTCTAGCGCTCGTATTCGAGCTGTGGAAATTATCAAAAAAGGCGATGGGGACGATTCTACCAACCGCTCATTTGTGTGGGTAAAAACTCCGAAAATGATTACTGCAACAAACTTCGAAGTCCCTCGGATCCTAGGAACTTCAGAAACTTATCTTACACAGTAAAACTAGCTGGTAACAAAAATGAAGTTAAAAATAAAGATTTTCTATATAATAAATATGAGTACTATGGATAATTCTCTTAGTTTAAACGATATTTGTTACGAGCAGATCAAGGATCAGTATTGGTATGGTCTGTATGGTGACTTCAAGTTGATTATATACGAGTACAGGATATTTCAACGCTACTAAGATGTGTCAGAGTGGTGGTAAGAGGTTTGACAACTGGCTGAAAAATAAAGATTCTAAAGAATTATTGGAATACTACAATGAAAAATTAGCTTCCTATAATTGTAGGAGGCTAAATTTAACGTATTATATAGAACCAAAAGGTACAAACGAGAAAGATTTATTAATTTCTGGCACATATGTATACAAAAGAATTTTCCTAGCTATTGCTTTTTGGACATCACATGACTTTTACGAAAAATGTTATGTAATCATCGAAGACTATTTCGTTTCTAATTTTAAACAGATTCAAGAAGACCAAGAAGAGTTACAATCAAGAGTAGAAGAGATAGAACAACAAATGAACGATTTAAGAATAGAAAACACAAGACTTAGAGAGATAGCTGCAGAACATACAGAAGATCCAGGGAAAGTACACAAGCTAGTTATTATTAAAAAGAACCTCACAGCTGGTCAGCTTCAAGACATAGTAGACAAGTACGACACAGACAAACACGATCAGGTTAGGCGTTACGAGTCATACAAATTTTGGGTTGGAAGGGTTCAGCAGCGAAACATCAAAGCAAGACTTCAGTGCCTTAAAGAAAAGTACCCAAGAATGTCAGTGTTATCAGAAACCAAAGATCCAAACTCAGTCAACCTCCTAAACAAAGTCAAAGAAAAATATAGCTGTGTTGTTTCGTATGGTTGTCACGTGGATATTGAAGGAGAAGACGACGATGAGTTTGTTGTTGATTTGTTTTTGAGTATAAGGTCATAAGTGTCTCAATTGTATTTGTCGTTGTTGAAAAGGTTTTATGGCTCGTCCATCAAACCCAACTAAACAAGGGAACTAACTGGGGGTCTACCAGCACTGGACCCCTTTCAAACATACAACTTTTATGGTATAATAGTCATAAAAGATAATTAGTTATTTTTGGTAGCACCGATCGGAGCTCCCTATCTGTTAAGTATTTTCTCGCATCTAAAGGTACAAACCCCCGAACGGAAGATTTTCCGGTTGCAAAATACACCATCATGACACAAAACAAAACATCAGAAGACAAGCTCATTTCAGAAAAGATAAGCGGTCTAGACCACTTCAAAATTCCCCCGAAGCTGGGAACTTCAGAAACTCATCTTAGACAGTAAAAACTAGCTGGTAACGAAAATGAAGTTAAAAATAAAGATTTTCTATATAATAAATATGGGTACTATGGATAATTTTCCTAGTTTAAACGATATTTGCTACGAACAGATTAAAGATGATTACTGGTATGGTTTGTTTGGTGATTTCAAGTTGATTATAGATAAGAGTACAGGATACTTCAATGCTACTAAACTGTGTCAAGATGGTGGAAAGAAATTTTATAAATGGTTAGAAAATAAACAATCCAAAGAGTTAATTTCTTATATAAAGTCATTGCAACGAATTCGTGGGAATGACTTTAAGATTGTTAAAGGTGGGCAATTAGGTATTATACGAGGAACATATGTTCCGAAAGAGTTAATACTTGATATAGCAAGATGGGTTTCACCAGATTTTTATATTAAATGTAATGAAATTATTATTAATTACTTCACTCAGGAATTTAGACAGTATCAACAAGACAATGAAGAGTTGCAAAAAAGAGTAGAAGAAATAGATCAAACAATGGAGAGATTGAGAATTCAAAACGAGAGCTTAAAAGAAATTGCAGCACCATATACAGATGATGTTTCAAACGATAATTGCCTAATCATATATAAGAAGAACAAACCTAATGATCCTTACTCTTATTATGCTATCAGATGTCAAAAGAGAAGTCTATATAAGCCTCTTAATGGAGAAGAAGAAAAATATCCGAATCATGTAATAATATACGAAAAGTTTAGAGATCCTAACAGTATTAAGCTATTTAATCTAATGCAACAAGAACTAGATATTCGTAAAGGTAAGGGTAATGAGTTTTGGACGTCCTTATCAGAAGAAGAATTGGTTAAAGAAATTGATTGTTTATACGATAGGTTATTATCTGATAATTAAAGTTACAACTGGGGTCCACCAACACTGGACCCCTTTCAAACATACAACTTTTATGGTATAATAGCCATAAAAGATAATTAGTTATGCATTAACCCTCTGCTGCAACAGAGAATGCTACATTCAACATATCACCTAAATTGGGATTATTATGATATTTTCTTATTATAGCTCTCCAATCCACAAAATATTTATATGCATATATGAAGTCTATAGATAGGTCTTGATAAGTTGAAATGTTAGTCCAATGAACTCTACCTTCGAACTCTGCAATAAATTCTTCTGTTAAATTTTGAGACATTGAAATCATTTCCCAATCTACTTTGTCAGCGTAATCTCTTATAAAGTTTTCTGATAATTGACGAGTTCCAGATATGTACCACCAATTAACTCTATCTGCATGTTCTCGTATAAAGGCTTCAGAGAGTTCGTTTTTGTAAGATATAGCATCAAAATCAACTTTATCTATAAACTCATTAATAAATTCTTCAGATAGCTTTTGATTATACGATACTTCTTTCCAATCAACTCTATCTGCAAATTCTCTTATAAAGTCTTCTGATAAGTCTTGGCTTCCTGAAATAATCTCCCAATCAACTTTATCAGCTAATTCTCTTATAAACTCTTCCGATAAATTTTTCCATAAACATATTTCACTCAAATTAACTTTCTGCAGATATTTGCGTATGAAGTCTTCTGTAATGTGTTCATAGTTATATTCCTCCTCATAATCATCATAGCCTATAGATAGCCATTGCTCATCAGTCAGTGAATCTAATATTTCATCAGACAAGTTCATAACGTTCGCATAGAGAATGTTTTGCGTAAGAAATGAGTTGTTTTCTTTAGTGGCCTTCTTGAACAAATGATCTAACATACCTATGGACACGCTAAAATTTATTTTGTCTTTATCATTATAACCGCCAATATCTAAATATTTACATACACAATCAAATATAGGTTTGTAAGATAATATTTCCTTAGCACTAGTCATGTTTGTTTTTATTCTTAGATTTTTAAATTTATTTCATTTTTGTTGGTTTTCTATATAACAAATATGGAGAAAGATTTTGATTTATTACATGATAGACTTGAACTAATTCATCATGATCTTAAACTCTTAGCAACACTACTAGAGAAGCAAATACTGTTAAAGGAAAAAGAGTTATTAGTAATGCAACAAAAAACATCTGATTTGAGTAGTGATGATGAATACAAATATGGTAGTGATGATTATGATGATGCTGCTGATGATGATGATGAGTAAGCTTACAAAAATGATTCAGTTTTAAATGTGTATATGTGACTTTGATGGGTTAATCCCATGAAAGCCGTGTTCTAATACAACGCTTAATATGTAGACAATGGCAGGAGTGTACAATGTTAAGCGTTGTACTAGGACAAATGAAAATGAACTGAAATAACCCGGTGAAGAGTACTAACGAAGATTTTCTATATAATAAATAAGATGAGTAATTATAGTAAATTTACCGTAGTAGAGTTAAGGCGACAATGTAAAGAGAAGGGAATCAGAAGATATTCCCGATTAAAAAAAGCAGAACTGATAGACCTTCTTAAACAACATGATGATGAACAAAGCAGAAGACAGATTAGAAATATATTCCCCTTTAAACAAGAAGTAATTGAAGAACCAAGAATCAAAGTTGAATCACAACCAATCGATGTAAAACTTAAAAGCACAGCATTCAAATCAAGATTAGAAACATGGAGATTTACAACAACTTATAAAGAACATGATCCACTAGAACAATATATCACCTCAACATCAAAAGCTTTAATAAATAGATTGAACATCAGCTTACAAAAACATGGGTCGTTAAAGGCTAATCTCCTAATAAGCTGTCAATATAAGAAAGGTAAAGAGATTCAAAACATTTACTTCAACATTAATAACAAAGAGGTATTCCAATCAACCAATCTAAAAGAATTCTTAAGTGATGCTAAACAAATATTACGAGCAAGAATGGATGAGTTCCAAGCTAGAGGTTCTGGATGGGCTCTTACAAATATAAACTACTTGGAGTTAGCTCTTAATAAATATGCACCATATAGAGGATCATCATATATAGAACTACCAAATGAAATCAAAAGGAAAAAAGCTATCAATGTAAAGAACAAAGGTGAAAAATGTTTCTTGTATTCAATTGCCTCTGCATTGCATTCTGTTGAAAAAGACCCACAACGACCACCAAAGTACAATCATATCGTTCTAGACTTAGAAGAAAAATTAAAAGATATTCATTTTCCTGTAAAACTAAGTGACATCCCAAAAATTGAAAGACGACTCAATATATCATTTAACGTTTATACATATAGTGATGATGGAAAATATACAATATACGTTTTATATCATACTAAAAACAAGAAAGACATCCATGTGAATTTATTATATGTAAAAGAACAAACTAAAGACCAAGTTAAAACACACTATTGTTGAATTAAAGATCTAAGTAGATTAGTAAGCAGCCAAATAACTAAATGGAGAGCTCGAAAATACTTATGTGATAGATGCTTGTTATATTTTTACTCACAATGTGCATTAGATAAACACGAAAAAGATTGTTCCACTCACGAAGCTGTTAAGATAGAAATGCCACTGAAAGATACATACGTTGAATTTAAAAACTATCAATTTACGATGAAGTTGCCATTTACGATTTACGCTGATTTTGAATGTCTGCTACATAAGGTTATGGGATGTAAACAATGTTATTCAGAAGATGAGTCATATACCAAAAAATATCAACAGCACAAACCATCTGGGTTCTGTTACTATATTGTAAAAAGTGATGGGAGTAAAACTAATCCTGTTGTGTATAGAGGTAAAGATGCAGCGAAAAAGTTCATAAGAATGTTAAAGAAAGAAGCTAAACAAATATCAAACATATATAGTCAAAATAATGAATTACCATTAACACGTAAACAGATAAAAGAGTTCAACCAATCCGAATCCTGTTCTTACTGTAAAGTAAAATATACATCAGAAAACCACAAAGTTAAACATCACGATCATATAACAGGAGAGTTTGTAGCTGCATTATGTAACAACTGTAATTTGAAAGTTAGAATACCTAAGTTCGTACCTGTGATTATACATAACTTATCTGGATATGACTCTCACTTGTTTATAAAAGAGCTAGGATGTAATAAAGAACAAATAGAATTATTACCTAATAACGAGCAACGCTACATATCATTCAGTAAAAAAGTTGGAACTATCAAATTAAAATTCGTAGATTCATTTAGATTTATGGCATGTAGTTTAGACAAATTATCATCAAACCTAACGAGAGAACAAATGGTACACACACAACACTTCTATCATGATGAAGAACAATTTAACCTTGTAACAAGAAAAGGTGTTTATCCGTACGATTATGTTAACAATTGGGATAGGTTTAGAGAAAGAAAATTACCACCAAAGGAAGCATTCTACAACAAGGTTAACAACACACATATAAGCGATGAGGATTATAAGCATGCAAAGAAAGTGTGGAAAACATTTAAAATTAAGAATCTCGGACAATACCATGACTTATATCTAAAAACCGATGTGTTGTTATTAGCAGATGTGTTTGAGAACTTTAGAGAAACATGTCTTAAAGCTTATGGTCTCGATCCAGCTTGGTATATGACAGCACCAGGTTTAGCTTGGGATGCAATGTTAAAGATGACAACTATAAAACTAGAGTTATTAACTAATTACGATATGGTATTGATGATAGAGAAAGGTATAAGAGGCGGGATTAGTCAATGCTCAAAAAGATATGTGAAAGCAAACAATAAGTATATGGAAGATTACGATAAGGATAAAGAAGATTCTTACTTAATGTATCTAGATGCCAATAACTTGTATGGGTGGGCAATGAGTCAATATATGCCGTATAAGGGATTCAGATGGTTAAGTGAAGATGAGATAAGAGAAATAGATTTCACAAGTATACCTGATGATTCTGATACTGGTTACATATTAGAAGTTGATCTTGAATATCCTAAAGAATTGCATGACTATCACAAAGACTACCCATTAGCACCTCAAAACATGTGTCCACCTGGTTCAAAACAATCAAAACTCTTAACAACCCTATATGACAAAGAAAAATATGTAATTCACTATCGAAACCTAAAACAATGTCTTTCACTTGGATTAAAACTTAACAAGATACACCGAGTAATAGAGTTCGAACAATCAGATTGGTTAAAGAAATATATTGATTTAAACACGCAGATGAGAACTAGAGCAACAAATGACTTTGAAAAAGACTTTTATAAGCTCATGAACAATTCAGTTTTTGGAAAGACTATGGAAAATATTAGAAAGAGATGTAAACCTATAAAAATAGAATGTGATCCAACAAGAGTAGAAAAACTAATTGCTAAACCAAATTTTAAAGATAGAATTATTTACACTGAGAATCTGTGTGCGATCATAATGAATAAAACAAAATTAACTTTCAATAAACCAATATATGTTGGAATGAGTATCTTAGATCTATCGAAATATTTAATGTACGACTTCCATTACAATGTGATGAAACCAAAATACCAAGACAAAATAGAAGTATGTTATACAGATACTGATAGCTATATATACCATATTCAAACAGAAGATGTGTACGAGGACATGAAAAACTACATTGATTACTTCGATACCAGTGACTACCCTAAAGATAACAAATATAAGATACCGCAAATCAATAAGAAAATACTTGGTAAGATGAAGGATGAGATTAAAGGCACAATCATAGAAGAGTTTGTGGGTTTAAGAAGTAAGATGTACAGTATAAAAGCACCTGAAATAGATTTAGCAGATAAAGACTTTAAAGGTAAGTTCGATAAAGAAAAATGTTGTAAGAAAGCTAAAGGTGTTAAGAAGAGTGTTGTGTATAAAGAACTGTCATTTAACAAGTATAAGGACTGTTTGATTAGCCAAAAAGAATATTATAAGATTAATTTGATTAGAAGTTATAAGCACGATTTGTACAGTATAGAAGTAAATAAGCTAGCTTTAAGTTGTGTGTATGATAAGAGATGTGTTTTAAAGAATGGGATAGATACTCTACCATGGGGACACTATAAGATAGAAGAGAAATAGTTTTAGATTGTAAGTTTTTAGATGTAAGTTTTAGATGTAAGTTTTTATGATTTTAAATGTCATAAAAGCATATGCGCAGTACAATTACCCAATCTCGCTTTATGCTATCCTTCTGTGTTAAAGTTCAATGGTCAGTGGCGGATATGTAATTTTTGGTAGTTAGGGGGTGGAGGGGAAAGTGCGCTAGTAGTTAGGTATACAATCTACTATAATGCGTGACAAAATGTATCTATTTTTAATAACAAGTTCGTTATGTCTGCGTACAGACACCCTGTAACCATCATCAAGCTGTACCCTGATATCCATCTTCCCCAACACAGCGAAACTCATTTCGTTATCCAAATGACATTTTGACAAGCTATGTTTTTTTGCTTTTTTCAGGCAAATGTTTCAAGTCCCGTACACCAATTTTAGTCCACATATCTTCTCTACCGAACAAAATGCACGGAAAGCAAAATAGTTACACGACACCCACACATCCATTCCCACTTTTCGTACACGCTTTTACTGAAACGTCTATTGTACGTTCTATTTTTATCTTTGAACACTTGGTTTATGAATAGCTCTGGTCTTGATGGGCCTAATTCTTTTGCTGAAAGACGATCTTGATAATCTAGGTTTTTAGTTTGTAAGTATCTTACCTGATTCATCTCACACGAATTATGACACTACACAAATTAAGCACACTACTCACACTGACTCGGCCGGAATAAGCGCTCATAAGACCATAGAGTTTTTTCTTTTTTTTTAAGCCCGCTCGCCAGTGTCCGCGCTGTCTATTTCATTGTTAAGGGGGTGGCAGTTTCATTCGGTCGGGTGCAAGCAATCGCGAACACATTTCAAGGCAGGTTAAGGGTTGACATGTTATGAACAATTGTTAAGATGGGGGATAAAGAAAAGAAGAAAACTACTGCAACAGTAAACGACTACTAAATTTTTAACAGAAAACAGAGTGACCATTCTTTTGAATCCTGCCATCGTTGAAGATCAGTAGCGTGATATTCAGGGACGTATTTAACATTTTTGCCGCCTTCGAGCCATTGTAAAAATGCCGCCCCGTCAATAACAATAAATTAAATACCAGTATAGCAAGGGCGCCCATGTTGTGGTTTCCAAGGGAGGGCAAGTAAGTAGTATTCATAAAACCAGTTTGGGGCCACTTCCTCAAACCAGGCTTTTTTATATATGAAATCCCCCAGCATAGAATCTAATTATACACATCGAAAATTACATCTTCCCCCCACATTGACCCCATACATCTTCAATTTACTTTTATGATATATAACCATAAAAGAATTTTACACCTAAACTTACATCTAAAACTTACATCTAAACATTTCTTAAACTTTCTATTCTTCGCTTTTCTTTTTCTTGTCTCCCTTTGATATAACTATCCATTAGTTCTTTTAGCTTTGTTAGTAAATCTAATTTCCTTAAATCTATCGAATAATGACCCCAAGCTAGAGTATGTATCCCATCTTCTAATATGTATCTTTTATCATCGTAAGAGCTTAAAGCTAGCTTGTTTTCTTCTACTGAATATACATTATGTCTTTTACTCCTAATAGTATTTTGCATTTTATATAATTCATAATCTTTTAAGACACAATCTTCGTAATCTTTGAAAGTTATTTCTGATTTAACAATATTCGATTTTATTCCTTTTGCCTTTTTACAACATTTGTCTTTATCAAATTTACTTTTAAAGTCTTTATCTTCGAGGTCTATTTGAGGTGCTTGTATTGAATACATCTTTGATTTGAGACCTACAACTTTTCCTATGATTTCACCTTTCAGTTCATCTTTGAATTTTCCTAATACTTTCTTGTTAACTTGTTTTATCCCATATTTGTTATTATCTTTGTAATCAGATGTATCTAGATGCTCATACATAGCTTTCGTATCCTCATATACATCTTCTGTTTCTATATGTGCTATAACCGAGTCTGTGTCACTCATTAATAGTTTGACTTTATCTCCATATTTATTCTTCAACACATTGTAATAGAAATCATATAGACAAATTTTAGATATATCCAGAACAGACATCCCAACATAGATAGGCTTGTTAAAAGTAATTTTTGTCTTATACATATGAATAGCAGCTAGATCTTCGGAAAATATAGTTCTATCTTTAAAAGTAGGTTTAGCTATTAGTTTCTCTGCTAATTCTACATTATGTGCTAGTCTTATATCTACTCTCTTTCTTGTTTTCCATAGTCTTTCCAAATACTGCATTATTCGCTAGTTTATAGAAGTCTTTTTCAAAATCATTCCTTGCATGCGACCTAAGTTCTGTATTTAATTCTATATATTTCTTTAACCAGCCTGATTGTTTAAATTCTAATATTTTATGTATCTTTTTAATTTTGAGACCTTGTGACACATAGAATTTTAAATTTTGATAATGTAATATATAGTTTTCTTTATCGTAAAGTGTTGTTAATAATTTTGGAAGTTTCTTGTTGTTTATATAATTTTCAGGAGCTAATGGCAAATCTGAATGTTTATTATGAAGTTCTTTTGGATACTCTAAATCGACTTCTAGTATATATCCAGTATTAGACTCATCGTCTGTCTCTAATATTTTATTTATCCAGTATTTATCATTTACACCATTAATAACCTTTTTCCATTCGAATTCTCCATAAGGCATATGATGATTCATAGCCCATCCATATTCGTTATTTGCATCCATGTACATTATGTAAGAACTTTTCTCTTTAGGATTATAATTTTCTAGATACTTATTATTAGCTACTGCATATCTATTTGAACATTGAGAAATTCCACCTCTTATACCTTTTTCTATAAAGAGCAGTTTATCATAATCAGTTAACAATTCTAATTTTTGTTGTGTCATCTTTAACATTGCATCCCAGAAGAAGCCTGGACTTGTGAAATACCATGCAGGATCTAATTTATATGTATTAAGAGCTGTATCTCTGAAGTTTTCAATAATGTCTGTTAATTGAAGTACATCTGTTTTGTTGTAGAATTGAGTATATTCTCTTAAGGTTTTTAAATTGAATATCTTACAGATTAATAGATGATGGTTATAATCCTCGTCACTTATATCTTCTCCTGTTAATCTATTCTTAAACTTGTCTCTAGATAGTGGAACAGGTTCATCTAGTTTTTCAGGTGAATCAGCATAATCATATGGATAGATACCTTTTCTTTTTACTAAATCAATTACATTTTTAGGAAAGAATTTTAATGTTTCTCTAAATTGTTCTGGTTTTAAATTTTTTGCTAATTCAGCTAGACTTCTTGATAAAAATCTAAACGAATCTACAAATCTTAATTGGATTGATCGTTCTTTATTTTCTTTATTCTTGTATTTTATCGTTTTGGAGAATGTAATATACTTTTCTTCTGTGTTAGGCATTATAGTTATCTTTTCTTCTAATTCTCCGCCTCCTAAACTTTTTATAAATAGATGTGTATCGTATCCAGATAAGTTATGAATGAACACAGGAATAAATCTTGGGTTTGTATATTTTATGTTACAATAAGAATGAGCAGCTCCTCTAAATTTTCCAGTTAAATGATCATGATCAGCAACTTTGGTTATACATGATTTTATATTGTTTATAGTCTTTTTCAATTCTTTAGTACATTCATCAAGTATAACTTCTATATCCTTCTTTTGCTCTTTTATATCTATTAATATGTCATCTATATCATCAATATCATCATCATCTTTTTTCATATACAATTCCTCTTCTAGATGTTTATAACCTTCTTCGATTTTCTTTTTTAAATAACTAGTTAAAATATTTAACCTATTTTCTTTTCTAATAAGCGTGGAAGTTCTTCAAAAGTTCTTTCACAAATATGACATTTTTCAGATGATTCATATATATTTCTTTCTTCTTCTGTAAGACGATTCATAAGTTTATAAGTATCATAAATCTTTGCAATTTTAATAGCTTCTTCTTTTAATTTTTCTACAAATACATCTGATACATTATCTCCTATATATTCTACTGGTTTGCTTTTATAAGAATCTAAAGTGCTTTTGACATAGTATGTAAAACTATTTGGTTTATGTTCTTGATATGCGTTTGAATAAGATCTTTCTGGATCAGGTTGGCATGTAATAATTTCCTTTAATAGTGATTCAAAGTCAGCAATAATTGTAAATGGAATTCTCAAAGATCGTTTATAATTAATAAATTCAAGTACCTTATTCCATTCTTTTGGTAAAACGATTTTTGCAGCTGAATATAATCCACAGTATTTTTCATGCTCTTTTAATAACTCTTCTGATTTAAAATGCTTAGCGAAACATCTTTCACATAGGAATCTTTTATGACCATCTTTAGTTATTTGATTGCCTACAAGCTTCCACAAGTCTTTAATCCAACAATAATGAGTTTTCACTTTTAAGATATAACAGATGAATATGTTTTTCTTTCTTTTCTTGTGCGATTCGAAGTGGAAAGATTGAATAGTTATTATCAAAACTAAATACACTAATGGAAATATCAGTTCTTTTTTCAAACTTGGCTATATCAGTGATTTGTACAGGAAATGGAATATCTTTAAAAACATCTTTAAACTTATCTTCATGTTTTTTATATGTAGAGATCCTGTCTCCATGTTGCCCATGTTTAACTGGATATAATGCAGATATGACTGAGTATAGGAAGCACTTTTGATCATTATTCTTTATATTAACACATCCTCTTCTCTTCTTAATCATGTATGGAAGTTCTATGTAAGAGGAACCTCTCATTGATACATACTTATTAATTCTTAATTCTAAAAAGTCTATAGAATGTAACATCCATCCAGATCCTTTACTTTGAAACTCTTCCATTTCTCTTATGAGTTTGTATGAAGCTTTTTTACAGAAGTCATCTAAATCTGTAAATTCGAGTATTATTTCATTTGAAGTTTTAAAATTATGTTCTTGTATCGTATTTTCTTTTTTAAATTTACAAATAAATGACATATTAACTTTAAGCGCATTGAAAAGTTTAAAACTGTCGTTGATTTTATTTTTAACAATCCTACTACTTGCACTTAAGAATTTCAAAGGATCTTTATATCCGTCAATGTTTTCTATTCTAAATGTCTGTAATCTATATTTCAATGTTGTTTCTTTCAATTCAACTTTTAGCTTAGGTCTTTTCGGTTTCGGTTCTTCAATTACTTCTTCTTTAAATGGGAATATATCTCTAATCTGCCTTCTGCTTTGTTCATCATCATATTGTTTAAGAAGGTTTATTAGTTCTGCTTTCTTAATCGGGAATATCTTTTGATTCCCTTTTCTTTACATTGTCGTCTTAACTCTATTACAGTAAATTTACTATAATCACTCATCTTATTTATTATATAGAAAATTCTACTACTCAATTTTTATCTTCGCCGAATTATTCCTATTCATTTTTTGTACTATTTTTAGTTCCATATATCCTAATACAACGCTTAACATTGTACACTCCTGACATTGTCTACATATTACGCGTTGTATTAGAACACGACTTTGATGAGAATACCCCATCAAAGTAACATATACACATATTAAAATTAAATCATTTTTGTAAACTTACTCATCATCAACATCATAATCATCACTGCCATATTTATATTCATCATCACTATTCAAATCAGATGTTTTTTGTTGCATTATTAATAATTCTTTTTCCTTTAACAGTATTTGCTTCTCTACTAGTGCTGCTAAGAGTTTAAGATCATGATGAATAAGTTTAAGTCTATCATGTAATAAATCAAAATCTTTCTCCATATTTGTTATATAGAAAACCAACAAAAATGAAATAATTTCAAAAAATCTAATAAAAACGAATATGACTAGTGCTAAGGAAATATTATCTTACAAACCTGTATTTGATTGTGTATGTAAATATTTAGATATTGGTGGTTATAATGATGAAGACAAAATAAATGTTAGCATCTCCATAGGTATGTTAGATCATTTGTTCAAGAAAGCCACTAAAGAAAACAACTCATTTCTTATACAAAACATTCTCTATGCAAATGTTATGAATTTGTCTGATGAGATATTAGATTCACTGACTGATGAACAATGGCTATCTATAGGCTATGATGATTATGAGGGGGAATATAACTATGATCACATTACAGAAGACTTCATACGTAAATATCTGCAGAAAGTTAATTTGAACGAAATATGTTTATGGAAAAAGTTATCGGAAGAGTTTATAAGAGAATTAGCTGATAAAGTTGATTGGGAGATTATTTCAGGAAGCCAAGACTTATCAGAAGACTTTATAAGAGAATTTGCAGATAGAGTTGATTGGAAAGAAGTATCGTATAACCAAAAGCTATCTGAAGAATTTATTAATGAGTTTATAGATAAAGTTGATTTTGATGCAATATCTTATGGAGGTAAACTCTCTGAAGCCTTTATACGAGAACATGCAGATAAAGTTTCTTGGGGACGCTTATCTGGAACTCAACAATTATCAGAAAACCTTATAAGAGATTACGCTGACAAAGTAGATTGGGAAATAATTTCAATATTTCAAAATTTAACAGAAGGATTTATTGCAGAGTTCAAAGACAGAGTTCATTGGCATAACATTTCAAATTTTCAACACCTCTCTGTAGAGTTTATATATTTATTTAGACATTATTAGATTGGAGAGTTATAATAAGAAAATACCGTAATAATCCTGATTTAGGTGGTATATTGAATTTAGCATTCGATGTTACAGCAGATGGTTTGTTTAATGTTTAACTAATTACCTTTTATGACTATTATATCATAAAAGTCGTAACCTTAATTATTAGATATTAACCTTAATTATCTTTTATGATTATTATATCATAAAAGTTGTAACTTTAATTATCAGATATTAATCTTAATTATCAGATAATAACCTATCATATAAACAATCAATTTCTTTAATCAATTCTTCTTCTGATAGTGGCGTCCAAAACTCATTACCTTTACCTTTACGAATATCTAGTTCTTGTTGCATTAGATTAAATAGCGTAATACTGTTAGGATCTCTAAACTTTTCATATATTATTACATGATTAGGATATTTTTCTTCTGCTTCATTAAGAGGCTTATATAGACTTCTCTTTTGACATCTGATAGCATAATAAGAGAAAGGGTCATTACGTTTGTTCTTCTTGTATATGATTAGACAATTATCTTTTGAAATATCATCTGTATATGGTGCTGCGATTGTTTTAAGATGATTTATTTTCTTTTCTTGTTTCTCATTGTTTATACGTAATTCATTCATTTGTTGTTCTATTTCTTGTAGTCTTGTTTGAAGCTGATCGTTGTTAGTAAGGTATAGCTGTTGAAAGTTTTTAACGAAGTAATTGATAATTATTTGATTGCATTTAAGATAAAACTCTGGAGATAACCATCTAGATATATCTAGAATCAGTTCTTTACAAACATATGTTCCTCTTAATTCATTCCATATTTCTCCTTTGCCACCTGCTACTTTTCTAATAATTTCCACAGCTGATTTACCAGCGCTGGAAATGTATGCTATTAGTTCTTTAGATTCTTTATTTTGAAACCAATTTTTAAACTCTATACCACCATCTTGACACAGTTTAGTAACATTGAAGTATCCTGTACTCTTATCTATAATCAACTTGAAATCACCAAAAACACCATACCAATAATTACCCTTAATCTGCTCATAACAAATATCATTTAAACTATACGAATTATCCATAGTACTCATATTTATTATTTAAAAATAATTATTTATTTCATTTTTGATTAGCTTTTATGGTTATTATTCCATAAAAGACAAACATTTATATTTACACTACAACATTACTTTTATCTACCCAACTATTATGTGAATCATCAAAACCTAGCCATTTAACATATACTTTATCACCTTTCCTTCTTAACACCTTTTCCACCAAGTATTCATCCTTATGTTTCGTCTGTAATAGTTCTGGTTCGTAAAATCTACCTTGTACATCCTCTTCTTCTAAATCTTTAATTCTATATGTAGGCGGATTGGATGGAATAACTTCACTAATAACAAATACTTCTGTTGACCAATTAGGTGTATATCCTTTCTCAAATAACCCTTTCGACTTACTTATACGAACATGATCACCTAATTTGTATTTGGGCTTAACACGCTTATATTCTTTTTGATACACTTTCTTTAATATTGTACGCTCATTTTTCTTGTTAACTTCTATAGGTTTCAAACCAATTGTTCTATGAATTTGATGATTATACTCTTTAACTAGTGTTGGTAATGTATCTATCCATTTATAATTTCCTTGTGTTGTGAACCTTTTCCACATGTTTTGTTTAAGTGTTCGATTAAATCTCTCAACAACAGAAGCTTTCTTACCACTATAGGTTGAGTAATGATTAATCTTATTTTCCTCCATTAACTTCTTAAACTCTTTATTATAAAACTCTTTACCTTGATCAGTTTGTAAGTTATTAGGTTTTCTCGTTTTTAATATGGATTCAAATGCTTCTGTAACATTCTTACCACTCTTATCTTTAACGGGAACAGCAAACGCATATTTCGAGAACACATCTATAATCGTTAGCAGA
Source organism: Thermobia domestica (assembly GCF_964235325.1). NCBI lineage: Eukaryota > Metazoa > Arthropoda > Insecta > Zygentoma > Lepismatidae > Thermobia > Thermobia domestica. Next base: position 264,830 of record NC_137456.1, read on the forward strand.
TACTTATAACCTTTATTTAATTTAGAAACACCTTTTAATACTCCACTATCCATTTCAACAAGATCAGCTTGCCAAAGATCATCAATACCTTTTATAACTATACTTAATCTGTCAAAGTTTTTTCTAGATGGTTTGTGAATTTCTTCTATAATGTCTTCTCTAACACCTTTACCTTCTTCTAGTCAATCGGGCTTTTTAACGAATTGAGTTTTAGTAACACCACATACAGAACAAATACCTTTCTTTAGATATCTTCCATTCTTTGTTTGTTCAATTCTAATGGTATCTTTCTCCGTATCTGTTAACTTCTTACACTTAACACAATACATCATTATTTATTGTATAGAAAATCAACAAAAAAAATTTAAAATTCATCATTACCTAATACTTGATTCGTTTTCATCTTCTATTTCTACATACATAATAATCAATAATAACTTACCTTCTTTCAATTCAGAATCTTCAGATGGTCTAATTGCTAACTGATCATTTATATTAAAGTGTAATGGAAAACTTTCAACTAAAACGTCATTTAAAAATAAGTCTATAAGATGTTTATTAAAACTCGATTCTATATGCATTAACCTACTTTTATAAAGAAATTTGTAGGCAGCAGCTAAATTATGTACAAAAAAGACTGGTTTCCCAAGATCATCTTCTGCCAATCGACATGGAACTTCAACAATTTCTTTTCTTGCAAGTAAACTCTTTTTTCACTAATTCAAGCTGTTCTAATGTTACAACATCTTGTTTATCAATATCATTAGATACATTACCAAAAATATCCATATTTATTATATAGAAAACGTCTTTAGGAAAGCTCTCTTTCTATATACATCACAACAAACAATAATTGACCTTCTTCCATAGCTGAAATTTTATTTGGTTTAATCGTTATTATATCATTCTTCTTAAAACCAAAAGGTATATTTTCAATCAAAGTATCACCTAAATATATGTCTAAAAAGTATTTATCCAAACTTAATTCCATGTGCATTATTTTCCCATTATAGAGAAATTTGTAACCGTTAGAGAGATTAAATATTCTAAAGATTGGCTCCTTAACGTTTTTAGCTCTTAATCGATATAGTAGAGACATGGTTTCTTTTTGCATAATCAATCTAGTAGTATCCATCCTAATCTTTTGAAAATCTTCTTTCTTTATGTATGTGTCTTGTAACGTTTCTAATGCATCTTCAAATCGTTTTCTATCGTTCTCTAATTGGGTTTCTATTGATCTAAGTTGACTTACGCTAACAACATCATTTAAATTCTCCAACAATTTTAATTTTTCTTCACTAATATCAACATTATCTTTTCTATCTTTAACATAACCAAATATATCCATACTCATTTATTATACAGAAAATGTCCATCCTAGTTTTTCAAAACATTTCTTTAACATCTCTATTTGTTTAGATGAATGTTTAAAATCAATATCAACATGAACATCGTGCTCTTTTAACAAATAGTACAAAACATTTTAAGTTAATAAACAATACTCTTTTCGGATACAGTTCTTTAAAGGTTTTGTATAAGTTTTCGAAGTCGTCTATGTGTTTCTTCCATATGTCGTAAGTTTAATGGTTTTTGATCGGTAAGGTGATGGTGTATTAAATAGACATCATCATAATATTTTGTGCATTTGTTTTTCTTTAGTACTTCTAGAACATCTTTTGTTGATATTAAATGTTTTGATATATCTCTAAATTCATCATTTAACACCCTGAACACCTCTTCAGGAATAATTCTATACTGTAAAGCTTGTAAACGAGATAACTGTAACTTAAATCTTTTTATAGTATCATACCATGGTTTTCTTGCGCAAGCTCTCATTCCTTCACAAGTACTGTAAACAAAACCATTCATTACAGAACAATTATCACAAATATATGTACTCCTACTTCTTGTTAATGACTTACTACCACAATTACTGCATTTTAATGGTCTAGAACTATAATTTTTCAACAACTCCTTTAAGGTAATTATTGGATATAACTTTACCAACTCTTCTTCCGTGTACAAAAATTTAGGTATTAACATTTTCCATAACTGAACAACTGTATATGCGTTGTTTCTATCTTTTAAGTCTATCTTACTAACATCCCGAAAATACCAATTAAAATTAAATCTAACTAGTGCATCTAGTTCATCCTCATGCTTCTCAAGATAATCTAAAAATCTATTGTGTATAGCTTCCATATTTATCTTAAAACAAAACTTTTATGAATATAAACCATAAAAGTACTTAAACTTAATAATATTTAATCATTTTTAATCATATACATAACATCACTAAAACAATACCCTTGATTTAGAAGATTTAAAACCTTAACACAAAGATGACCACATATAACTGAACTAAAGTCTTGCATTCGTTCGTCATTGTAAAATAAGTTTTCGATACCAAGATATTTTACTAGTTGTTTAGGAGGAACACCGCCATAAGAATCGAACACGTACTTTATGTTGTTATCTTTCCAATAGCATATCCAATGAGTACCAATGTTTTCTGATTTATCAAAGTTAACTACACCACATTCATTTATATAGGGTTTTTGTGGAAGTTCATCACTCATAAATACACCTCTAAATTGTTTTATCTTTAATTCTTTAACCAACCTCTCTATATCGAAGTTGGTCAATGGTTTTAGTTTTTTGACTTCTTTGGTTTACCTGCTCCCTGATTTTCTTCCATAGCCATATTGTGTCTTTTTTGTTCTTCAAGTTCTTGTTTATTCTTCTTAGCATCCAGTACAGTTTTAGTAATCGCTGCTGCACCACCTGCTAATGAGCCAACTGCTCCTAAAGCTGCTAAAATGGCTGGAATTGTAAAGATAAAACCACCCATATGCTCTTTCTTAATCTTTTTCATTTGTGCAGTGGTTAAAGTTAAATCCATTCCTTTACCTTCTTTAATTTTCTTGGCTTTATCGTTAAGTTGTTTCTTTGTTAATACATGATCAATATTTAAATCCTTTAGTTCGTTATAAGGAACACTAAACATACAACCTTTAATAGAACACATCTTCCTATTTATTTAAGAGAAAATCTTAGTTTGTAAAAATACAGTTGTTGTTGCTCCACCAAAATCAATTAAGGAATCATTCTCATCTGTTATCTCAAAATTGTCAACCTTGTCTTTGGATATAGGGAAAAATAATGGATAAGTAGGCTCGTAAATAATACTATGTTTGAACTCAGCATCTGTTTTAAATGATGTTAAAATTCCTGTTTCCCTATGTGTATATTCTGTATCTTTAACAAACATGCCATCTGCTATATTACAGTGAACATTTATAGTATCAAACGGATGAAACTTTGGCAACTTACTTCCAATATGTGTTTTGTTCTTTTCTAAAACTTCAAAAACATTAAACCCGAGGACAGTACCTATACTCCCAATTGTAACATCATTACTATCAGTTTCAATCTTAACTCTATTTCTTAAATGATCTTCTGATAATGTTATGTTGATGGATTGAGATTTTAAATATTCATTAAGTGATTTTAAATTATATTGACCTTCTGGTATAAAAACTTGTCTATTACCATATGAGAAACTGTTTTTTTCTGTTGTTATGTTTGGAGTTAGATATGTACTGTAAAACCCAACTAGTCCTATACTTAAATAGTTGCTACTGTTGTCTAATACGTAATGGAGTTTCTTCTTTAAAACAGAAGTATCACTCGTTAACTTAAATACCTTAGCCATTTATTATATAATAAACTAGCAGCGTTCACCCCGCTTCGCTGGGGTCACCCCGGAACGCAATAAACTTTGTTACTTAGATAATTTTTACTTTTTCGCTTTCAAGTGATATGATAAAAACCATAGAAGATTGGAGTAAATGTTAACATTATATCGCCTGTCATTTATGTTAACCCGCCGAGTGACACGGTCATGTGGGTTGCATATAAATACGGTTAGATTTAGCTATGATGAGCTAACAAAGGATTTGTACGTTATGGACCCTTGAATGGTCAATTATCTCAAGACACTGGTAATTGAAAATTAAAGTGATATGATAAAAACCATCTAGGGTCCAAATCTTAATAACCCCCCAAAAATGAAAGAAATTGGTTCAGCCGTATTAGCGTGATGAGCTAACAAAGGATTTGTACGTTCTCTTTTATATATATAGATGAATGAGTTTGATTTACCTAGAGATATTCCAAGAGAGAAAGTAATCAAGTTAATAGAAGATGTTATTCAAAAGTTAGAATACAGTTTAAAGAAGAAAAAGAGAAAACTACGAATTGTTAAATATGCATACTACTCTTTGATCACGTTATCAGTCATACTTTCTGCAACAACTGGATTTATTAATATTTTTATACCTGTAACAATTTACTCAATATTAACAAGGTCTCTTGCAACTGGAAGTGCTATAATAACAGGTTTATCTTCTAAGTTAAACATAAGCAAAAGAAAAGACGAATATAAAACCATTGTCACTTGTATTAACTCATTTAAAGAACAGTTAGAGATGATAATAACATTAAATTGTGAAATGGATAACGAATATATAAAAGATACGTTGCTTAAGATCAGAGAACATCTTAAAGATATAAGATCATAAAAGAGTCGATTTTCTCTATAATAAATGAGTAAGAAAACTATTAATTGGGATGTAAAAGAGATGATAAAAGAAACAACAGTTAAGAAAAGAAATGGAGAGCTTATACCTGATGATATTCGATGCCTTATCGTGGGTTCATCGGGGTGTGGTAAGACGTTTTTGTTATTTAACTTCTTATTACAGCCAGGTTGGTTAAACAATAATTACTTCTATATATATTCTAAAAGCATGAATCAGCCAAAGTATGAGCAGTTAAAAGATCGATTTGAAAAGGCAGAACTAAAGTTTAAGAAACAAATAGCAACGTTCTTAAGCGGTAATGATTCTATTGTACCTATTGATGAATGTGAAAAATACTCTGTAGTAGTGTTTGACGATTACATTTTGGAAAATCAAGATACTGTTCGAAATTACTTTACAAGAGGTAGGCATAGACATTTAGACTGTTTCTATCTTGCACAAACATATTCAAAAGTACCTAAACAGCTTATAAGGGATAACGTTAACTTCCTATGCATATTCAGACAAGATGATACTAATCTTAAAGATGTGTATAATGAGTTTGTTGGAGGAGATATGTCTTATGATAAATTTAAAGAGATATGTTTAAAATGTTGGCAAGAAGATTATGGTTTTATAGTAATTGATATGACAAGGAAGGTAAACAATGGTAAGTATAGGAACAAGATAAAACACTTCTTAAACGTTTGATGTTTATTGACGTTTATTTATGTTCTTTGATGTTTATTAACGTTTATTTATGTTCTTTGACGTTTATTGACGTTTGTTCGTTTTCTATATAATAAATGGATGAGAAAGATATTAATAAGAATATCAAGTTAAAGGAGTTCTTGATAAAGGGCTTCAAATCTTGGAAGAAAGAAAGAGCAGGTATATATGATAAATTTAAAACACAAGAGCAACCTGTAATTGATGCTATTCAAAACTTGGGAAGTGAGATCAAAGAAGTAGCAGAACAAAATAAAAATCTAATAACTGAACTTGTTCCAGTTGTACATAAGACGGCTTCAATAGATCCTAGTCTACTAGAAACACCTAAAAAGATAACTTATGATAGTTCCCCAAGTAGTAGTGATACGCCTATAACGGGAGAAATAAAACAAATGAGAAAACAAATTAAAGACAAAGTTGAAGGAGTAGAGCTTTTAACAACAGCACAATCATTTGGTAAGATTGCAACGAAATATTATAGTAAAAGAAATGATAGTGTGTTTGGAATAAGAACTGTAGAAGAAGATGGAAAAATAATAAATAAAATAGGAAATTCTGAAGTTAAAGTGAATGGCGATGATTTGATAATTAATGGTAAAACTTATAAGGGAACAGAAGGTCTATGGGAATTGTTAACGATGAATACTAATAAAACCATTGAAGATTATGATGATGATGATTTTGAACAGTACAAGGAAATAATAATAGAATCAGATGCTGCCTTCCAAAAATATAATCGAGATAAAAAAGTAGCATCTAATAGAGGTTCTAAGTACCTTAATATTATCAAGCCTATTTGGGATAATTATATTAAACCATCTTTACCTCCAACTCCTAAAAGGACTGGTGAAGGAATTAAACAATATACAGAGATACCTAAAGAATATATATGGATGGATGATGTGAGAAAGTTAATTGATCGGTTAATAGTTATAGATGGAGAAGAAAAGGCTGGTAATAATAACTTTTATAATGAGAAAGTAGGTATAGTGAATATGATTAATAATAAGCTTTCACAATTTATTCCTAATGATCCAAAAGGTATAGGTTACTTGATTAAGATCTTAAATACATTACCACCACGATTCTGGAATGATAAGAAGCTTGGAAAAGGATTAGTAAATGATTTGATTAATAAACTCCCATTTGAATTACATATTCCAGGTTTCAGATTTTGCGGGCCTGGGACTAAGCTTCAAGAAAGGTTAGAGAGAGGTGATCAAGGCATTAACCCATTAGATGAGGCTTGTAAAGAACACGATATATACTACAGAGACAATAAAGATACAGAGTCAAGACATATTGCAGATAAGGAACTAGAAAGTAAAGCATGGAAAAGAGCATTTAGTAGTGATGCGTCAATTGGTGAACGATTAGCTGCTTTTGGGGTTGGTACTGCTATGAATGCTAAGGTTAAGTTAGGATGGGGATTATAAGTTTTTAATTGTTATTATGTATGATTCTTTTATGGGTATATCCCATAAAAGCGTTGTTTCAAGATTTTCTGTATAATAGATGGATAGTGTTGAGAGTTTGAATGAAGCTAACAAAGATATTGAGTTTGATTTCGATGTGGGGGATGGCTTTATACATCCACACAAAGCAGATTGTCATATGCCTTTTGAAGTTGTTGGTGCATCAGTCAGAGGAACATTTGGTGCAAATGATACTATAAACTTGTAGATAACTTCTTACCATTCTTCTTTTCTCAAATTGAGGTTAGAAAGCATGGTGTTTTTATAGATAAGATTGAGCTACCAGGAATAACATCAAAAGCTATCGGAACATTAAAGATTTCCAAACCAGAAGTTGAATATCTAAAATAAGCAGGATTTGAAACAGATGATAAACTTGGCCTAAGAAAGGACTTTAGTGTTTTATATCCATTAAGATTAATTCCTGGCTTTTTAGTGATTATAAAGAGGTTATGTGGAAAGGTGGATTGAGAATAACATTTACAAAAGCTAACAACAATAACGATGTCTTGTATAAATGGACTGGATCAGGAGCAGGTGCAGCAGCTCCTCATGATGGAAAAATAACAATAAAAAGTATGGAGATAAGAATGCCTATTGTTGAATACGAATCTAATTATGAAAACAAGTTAAAGTTGAATATTCTTAAAGAACCTAAAATCATGTTTTCATTCCATACTTATCAATGTGTTCAAAAGACTGTTGTAGGTTCTTTCTTGGAGTATGATGTTACTACTCAATTTAATTCTAGACAATTCGATATGCCTGATTTCGTATTTGTAATGTTCCAAACTGATAGAAGTGGCAAACAAACAGCAGATGCAAGTAATTTTGCTCATTGTAAGGTAAAGAATATCTATCTTAAGAATGGAAGGAATGAGGTATTTCCAAAAGAATCAAGAAACTTAGATATTGCTAACAAGGATTATTTTAAGATGTACGAAGATTATACTGCATTTAAGAGAATAACATGTGGCAATATCGAAATGTACTATGATCCTAGAGTTTATAGATAACAGACCAATGTATGTGATTAATTGTAGTAAGAGGAAAAATGTATCGGTAAATGAGAGAACAAACATAAAGATAGTAGTAGATTTTGCAGAAGCTGTGGCTGCTAATACTATATGTTATGCGATTTTAATTGGACAAAAGAACTTTACATATGACCCTAAGAATGAGAAAGTAATAGAAGAGTTTTAGATAGTTAAATGTGTGTTTGTATTAAAGTTTTTCCATAAACAAAATTGATAAAAAATGATTAAATATTTTTTGGTGAAGATAAAAATTGAAGAGTGTTCGTTGATTTTTTATATAATAAATACGATGTCAAGTCATATTGAGCTTTTAAATAAACTTGGAAGTCTTGAACAAAAACAAGTTATTGGATTAAGAGAATTAGAATTAAATACAGAATATAAGATTGTGAAAATAGAAAAGATTAAAACTAAGTTTGGAAAGAGCATATTAATTGAGTGTGAGGAGTTCAAGGTTTTTCTTCCACCTAGATTTACAAAACACTTAACAGATAAAATGATTGATGAGATCGTTAAAGATGGAATAAAAATCAAATACACTGGTTTAAAAGATAATTATCCAACTGTTGAGTTCTGTATGTAAAATTTTTATGTAAATGTTTTCTGTATGTAAATGAGGATTGGTTTTATGAATTTCTCATAAAACGAGCATTTTCCTTATAATAAATAAACTATGGCTAATTATTTGAATAAAAAATGAGTTTAAAGCATTGAGATTCCTTCGCATAGATGAGTTAGAAAAAGGTAAAGCGTACGAGATAACATTATGGAAATTGATTCAAACACAGCGTTATGGTCAAAGAGTTTTAGTTCATTTAGATGAGAAATATAAGACGTTATTACCACAAAGATATAATGATGAAACTGAGCAAGTATTGAAAGATTTGAAAAAGTATAAGCTGTTTGTTAAGTATGAGGGTTTGAAAGATTTAGATAATAGTTATAAAATACATCAGTTTTACTTTAGAAATGAATCCAAAAAATAAAACTTGTAATTTTAATGTATAAGTGTTTTTATGATTTCATTATCAATATCCGAACTTGTAATTTTAAGTGTTTTTATAGTATCAGACTACAAAAAACTAAAACCTTTGGATATATAGAACATAATGTCATTTGAATTTTAAAGATACATATATAAATAAGGGATTTATTTGAATTTTTTGTAATTATATCCTTAGAGTTATGCAATTTATAAGACATTCAATAGATAGGAAATTTATTTGTCTATTGATTGTCGTTTGAGTTTTGAGAATCGGTTAATAAACAACGGAGATATAACAAATTCGGAATATTATCCTTAGAGGTATACAACCCACAATACATTCAAAAATTTCAATTGGTTTCTCTATTTATTACCGTTTGAATTTTGAAAATCGGTTAATATTTGACGATGTTATAGTCAATTCAAAATTTCGGGAATTTTTTACGGGTTTATTTTTAAGTTTTCGGGAAAACGTTATTCTTTAAAAAAGTCTTAAAATCTTATTTGACCTATGATAGAATTTTTATTTTTTCGATTTGTTGAAATTTTGTAGAGATATTGAAAAACGGAAACATATTCTTTGGGTTATGTAACCATTTATGCATTTTAAAAAATTGGTTATGTTATTAGTATTCATTTACCGTTTGAATTTTTGAAATCGGTTAATTAGGGACCGAGGTATTAAATAATAACGTTATTTGGGGGTATGACTATCAGTGTTGCCAACTCATTTTTAACAATTATCATATTTATTAGTAATGGGGTGAATTCATCGCTATATGTTTTAAAGCGATATCTTGAAAAATTAAAATCCTGGAATGTTCCGAAAAAATATATGGAGTTGGAGACACTGCATGGTAAAAAGATCTAGTGAGAACAGCATGTGAGTTGTGAATTTCTTTCTTTTATTAGAGGAAATCATGTTGAGGAAATCATGTTGAGCTATATGTAAGTCATTCTCTCTCTTTCTTGCTGGAGGTGGAAGGATATAATGACGTGTATCAACGAACATCATAGTTATTACGTAGTCCCATGCGGTGGGATTATGTCATAGTTATTGCGTAGTCCCATCTCGCGGAATTACGTCATTAATAGCTCCATCTGGTGTCTACTGGCTGTGTGGGATGGTAATATGCATGCATGCTCCAGGCAATTTTTATATATGTCGCTGAGCAGGTTGTGTGTTAGTATGTAATTGAATTGCTGTTCGTGTTGTGGTGTTCAAATGTTAGTACTGGAATCGTTCAAAATGAATTAGTCACAGATCATCTGCTCCGGAGTAGATGTAATATTTGTATGTATCCCTTCTCATTGAGTTTTTAAAGCTAATTATTAACGGATTTTCATGATTTAAGTGTCAACTGAAAGCTTATAAACTGGAGATTAAGATGAAGTTTTTAGATGTAAGTTTAGGTGTAAAATTCTTTTATGGTTATATATATCATAAAAGTAGATTGAAGATGTATGAGGTCAATGTGGGGGGAAGATGTAATTTTCGATGTGTATAATTAGATTCTATGCTGGGGGATTTCATATATAAAAAAGCCTGGTTTGAGGAAGTGGCCCCAAACTGGTTTTATGAATACTACTCAAGTATAAGCGACGTTTCAAAAATAGTTTCAAATTTTGCTGTAACTAATGTAAAAATTCTATTGGATTTTCAATAGTTTGAAGTACAATTTCCTCTGGGGGCAAGCGCCCCACCTTGTTCCCCCTGATGGGCGCCCTTGCAGTATAGAAATTCTGAGACAGTTGCTGATTATGAAACCAAGTTCATGAGATCAGCCAAGTTCAAGAACAATAATACAACATTGAAACATTCAATTTCTTGCGTTGGCGGCTCGGTTGATGTTTGAAAACTGTAGGTAATTCTGGAAGTTTATCAACAATGGATATGTTTTAAAATTACGATAAAAGAATAAGGTGTCAACAATACGAGAGCGGAAATAATTTATGTAAATTAATAACTAGAATGTTAATTATTTACTTCTTGCGAAGCAGATTTATTTATTTTTTTGATATTTACAAATGCAATAATCCCGTGTCATATCACCATAACTAAGCATAATAAATAAATACCTGAAATTTCCAAAGCTGGTACTAAAAAAAATGATCTCAGAAAACTCGCCGTCCCAGACCATGACCCATGTTGGCCCCATGTGTAAACACGCCCCTGATTGATATTTTGGGTAACGAATCATTTATTTGTTTTCAACAACAATTTGTTTCAACTACTATATGTCCATTTCCTTCAATTATGTGTGGTTTCTTAATTACTTTTCTGGGAAACATTATATACGTAAAGTGTAGCTAACTATTTGAAAATACGATTGCAGATGCCGATTGGTAACTTATGCGTGTAAATTTTAGGTCAATGTATTGTAAATTAACTGCACCATGGTGGCAACCCTTAATATGTCATTCGCTACACCCCCTTTTTCATCCCCAAATTCTGAAAATGGCTTGACCCACCTTCCCCTTCCCCCCCTTTCGTTCCGCTCTGTACAGAGTTGAGTTTCCTTGTCGCGACCTTCTTACCGCTGTATGTTCCATAAGACAGAGCATAGCGCCTCATGCGACAGGTCTCAACATTACTGTGCCCATTTTCAATGGACATAGCCATAAGATCGCCTGCCACCTCTGATGATAGGGCTATTGTCAAAGCATAGAATTGTAAGTCCGCAGCCAAAAAACAACCGTCGCTGTTTCGTCTATCCTACGAGAGCGCATAACCACAGCCTCCTTCACTCGCAAACACGGCTGTGGCGGAACAAATCCAAACATTACAAAAGAAAAAAAGGAAAAGAAAGAAAGAAAAAAGTTTCTGTTAATGTATTAGTACTGATTTAATAATTGCAGTTCTATTTAGATCATGAATGGCAGGGCACGTGACCGGGTGCCCCTTAAACAGATCCGCCGCTGCTATAATCACAATGTGATTACAAAGCATATGTACAATGAGCTAAACATTAAGTGACCACATGAAGCGGTAATAAAAAGGTTGAGTACACTACCAAAAGGAGTAAGGGTACCGTGTGATAAAAACTTAGAACGTCAACAGAGTGTGTATTCATGGACACCATCACAGAGACCGCGCCTAAAGGTCTGTGTTCGATTCCTGTCGAAAGAATCGGGTTGTAACATCAAGTGTGGAGGGCCACTGGTTCGAGTCGGTACGACGTTTTCGACACCACGTGATATGTGAGCCTGGGGAGAGGGGGTCGGTATCACGTTGTGTGTGCTTAGGACCACTAGGGTGAGACTAGGTTTCGGCACCACATTGTGTGCCTATGCTACTGAGGCTTACCTGGGCTCAGAGGCACAGCGCACACTAAACGCTCTTTTCCAGATGAGATTTCCATACCTACAAATCTAGAACGTATTCTCATGTTTATTTTAAGAGGCAGATTATTAGAGTAAATGAAAGGTACACAAATTTCGTGGAGGAAATTGTGATCCAAAGGAAACATTAATTAATAGCAAAGGTAATATGTGAGGCTCAATGCGAGTACCTTTGTTTACTAAAATGAATCTAATTTGGAATTTAGTTTCTAGACAAATTTTGATTAGTGTCGGACTGAAAACATCACCTAGCCTAAATCAGATATTCAGACGGGAGAGCAGAGTTATAGGCATTTGTAAAGAAACCGCAATAGATTCAGATTTATGTCAATGAATGCTTACTACTTACGGACTTAAAGTTTTCCATTCCAGTCCGCCGTAATTGGCACCAACACTCACACAAAAACTTTACTGCTACATAGTTTGTAGAAATTGTTCGGTGGCACTTGTTTAGTCTTGTTTATTTATTTATTTTATTTATTTATTTCTTATTTAAAATGGCGGAGTTAAGGCATAATCTTTTCTTCCACTCAACCATTTAGATGAATGGCCATAAAGTCCATAAGTCCATAAAGATGAATGGAAAGTCCTCTATTTCATTGGGCATCAAAATTGCTGGAATTTCAATCCTGTGCGGTGACCAATAAGGAGTCGGGATCCCAGCATCGTAGTCGGCTAGCAATCGTCTTTTCCCTTCTCTTCTGTGAGGGCGATGTTTTTCGGCGGCTTCCCTCTTTTTGGGAGGACGTCGAGGGTATTTTCTAAATACTCTGAAGGATCCAAAGAATTGTAAAACAGTCTTTTTACGTATTGAATATCTTCTTCCTCATATTAAATTTGTCTTTCGATGATTAAGTTAAACAAATAGGATGAGTTCGCACACGGAGATCTTGCGCGACACACTTTTGGAGGAAGAAAGATTAATGTTACAAATCGTTGGTCATATTTGTAGCTTCGTATGGCGTTCTTCGAGCGATGAAGCGTTAATATCTCAGCAAATCGATTTCCTGGCGATGAGAAAGGTATCCTCAATGCATTTCTATCTTAGGTTTGCAGTTTCGTTGATTTTATTTTTCAATCTTCTGCTCTGTCTGCATGTCTGTTTCCCGGCTAATGTTGAAGGCCGATTAAATGAAGTAAGAAACGTAATCGTTTCTATGCAATGAAAATTAATTTGGAATAGTCGCGTTTATCTCCGATTATTTCCTTTTTATTCGTTCTTATTTATTTTTGCATTCTTTCTGTAAATTAGAAATTAGATGAGTTTTACGATACTATAAATTATTAAGCTTTATAAAAGTAGAGGGAAAAAGGAAACCAATCTAGCATATTTTACAATTAACTTCTTTTTTATTTTTAATCGAAGTCTGTGCAAACCATTAAAACATTTCGAAATTACAAATGAAATTGTTATTTATATACAAAAGTAAATTAAACAAACGATGGGGCAATTTATGGTTTAATCAAATATGATGGTGGTTGCTATGATTTACAAGAAAGCAATTTTCTGTTGGCACTGGCATCGAAACTATTTGTGTGCAAAGAAGAATTTCGCATAAGTATTTACTTGATTTCTTATTATAGTTCACTAATAATTAAACTATTATATATGCGTGTAGAAGAGGTTTACGTCGACCTTTGGAAATATTACGGAAACAATCACTACACATATCTATCTAGTTCAATTGCACATACGCGTATGCTGATGAACTAAATAACTGAACGTGTTTCAAACACTGAAGTAGCAACACTGAATGCTAAAATTATGGTATAGAGACCATGACGACATCTCATGAGAAGTAGGTAAACTAGAACTGGGACTGGGAACAAAACGACTCTGCATAAGGCCCTGTAAGTCTAGTTGAGTCACGTTGTATGTGGATGGTAGCGACATCCAACAGCGTAGCAGATTAGCGTTGCCTTGACGCAAACCATTTCTGAATGTGCCCACTTCATTGCAAATTCAAATAATTTAGATGGTACTGGCACTCTGCGTCTAGGAGACCCTCTCCCAGTGAGCTTGTTTGTAATTTCAGTCCGGTTTCTTTCTCTGCTTTTGTGTGTGTAAATGTGAGTGTGTGTGTATGTGTAAGATAGAGAGAGGCAGAGAGAGAATTTGAATTATAAATACCTTTAATTGTTAAATATGTTGTATTATAGTTATCCATTTACGTTCACTTTGTACGCGAAACAAATATATTATGCTCAAATAATCTTTGAATAATTGGGAATTCTTAAATAAAAACAGTTCACGTGATGTTTTTGTTACTAAACTAACCTAACTGAACCGAACCTAACCTAACCAAAGCTAAACTAACCGAACCCCTCACCTAACCTAAACCCTAACCTAACCTAACCTACCCTACCCTAACCTACCCTGACCTAACCCTAACCTATCCTAACCTAATCTAAGCTATATAAATGCTTAAAATTTTCTTTGCTCTTGAGAAGTAAAGCAATACAATTAGTAATAATGTGTGTGTTTGTTGGAAGTAGCATAATTTGCATCCATTGTTATTTGGGTGTATTTCTGTGTATTTTTTAGAAACATCTTTTTGCTTTACGTTCCATGCTTATTCCGGCTATGCTGAACGAGCCGCTGATGATGATAAATGAATGCAGTTGCGGAATAAAGAAAGTGGGAGGTCATCAGAAAACGAACACTGTGTTTGTCCATCACAAAGTCCACTTACTGCGAGTTTGGATGAAAACAGGGACCTCACACACCACTGAGCCATCGTGACACCGTGTTGCCAGAGTGTACGATACGTATCAAAACACGATAATTTTGTGCTCCAGTTGATAGAAAATAATAATTATCAAACATACGATAATTTTAGAATTGGATAGAATATATTTTTATCCATTGGTATTTTCTTTGTGCAAAAGGAAGAACAGTTGTTTGTGCGGAGATAGACAGGGGGGGGACCCACCTTTAAAACGAAAGAGCAAACAGAATGACACTTTTCTTTTTGAATCCCTAACCGCTTCAGCGGACAAATTTCACGTCAGAAAGATGACCATAAAATCACAATGAAACTCGCTTGTCTTTTTGGTGGGCAAGGGGAACAAGTGTAGCATTGTTCTTCCTTCTCTGTACCTGTACACAAGGAACAGAGAGCAGGCTTTCTGGTAAATCCACCGCCCGCTGGAGTCACCCGTCTCTCGCTCTCTATAGAGGATGGAGCGGGTGGTGGGCAAATCCAACAGAATAGCGGTACACCAAATATTGCGAATTGACGATC
Organism: Thermobia domestica; assembly: GCF_964235325.1. Classification (NCBI taxonomy): domain Eukaryota; kingdom Metazoa; phylum Arthropoda; class Insecta; order Zygentoma; family Lepismatidae; genus Thermobia; species Thermobia domestica. The sequence continues at coordinate 280,229 of NC_137456.1, forward strand.
CTAACTGCTTTTTCAGTTTTCCCTCCCATTATACAGCTTTACGAGTCATATGTAGAGAGCAGAGAGGGAAAAAAGAATGCTAATACCAAATGTTCATGTAGTCATGGTGGGAATACCTAATTCGAAAAACAGAGTTCTTTTTATTTTCCGCCTTATTTCTCCAACTTGAAAAGATGAATGTGAAGGAAAGGGAACTATTTTAGGTAGTAAACCAATAACAAAGAACGTTTGTTCAATACGTGCTTTAGTAAGGAAAATAAATAACCTGTTGAAAGAAAAGGATTGGTCAGACGACGCCATATAAAATATCAGAAAAAAACTTTTCCAATCAGCCCCAACATATGCTTAAAATTATTGTAGACTGTGTAGTGCATTGTTGTATCGTTATATTAGAAGAACGTAGTTCTCTAGCTCTTCTCGTGGCGTTTATTACATATTTTACAGTGCTAAATCGAACGTCGTAGTGTCATTGTAACATCGGGCTTACAATAAAATATTGAATGTGTTTTGTGAATGTGCGTTTTCTCTCTCGCGCGAGTGTGTTTGCATAAACTCTTTGCTTTCAAGGATGGAGAGGAAACGAGGAGCTTGTGAAAGCAGATGTAGTACACCTAAAAGAAAAAGCGGTTACGGTGGGAATCTTCTACTAAAATAGAACATCGCACTTAACATTACAAAAAACAGTGGGAAAGTGTGGCGGAATTCAAAGGTTGGCTTACTGCTGTCAAAGACGATACAACGAAAGCTAGGTGTACAGTTTGTAATTATGAATGTTTAGCAGAACTGACCGTGATTAAAAACCACGCTAAAGAGAAGAAACATCTCGAACGTAAGCGTACGGTTTCGTTTCAAAGAAGTGTCACTACTTGTTTTCGTGAATCAAATGAAGAAGCCAATCTGGACAAAAAGATAAAATCCGCAGAAATCAGACTCAGTGCTTTTATTGCCGAGCTTAATTTACCCTTTCGTGTGTCAGACCATGTAGCGTCAGTTAATAAAGTATGTTACCCGGATCCTAAAATTGCCCAAGGCGTAACATTAGGAAGAACAAAGGCGACTTCTATTATTAAAATGTATTAACTAAAGGAGGTAGTGAAAAACTAAATGGTGTTCTTACGCGGAACAAATTTTGTATACTAATAGTTGAATCTACAGATGTAAGTGCTGTAAAGATTCTCTGTATTTGTGTCCGATAATGGAGTTTTGACTAAGTTTTGGAAACTATTGCAAGTGTTTCCCACGAGTAAAACTGCGGTTGGAGCCACAGCCCAACATCTGTTCGAACTAATAACTACAGCTTTCAATGAGGACAATATTCCTGTCGAAAATAGAGTTGGTTTCGGTAGTGATGTTTGTAACACTATGATGGGTGGAGATAATTCTGTATCTCAGAAATTGAAACAACTTCTAACTGGTATAGTTATCCAGAAATGTATATGTCATTCTTTACATCTCTGTGCTAGTGAAGCTTGGTAAATGCTACCTATTTGATGCGAACACCTTGTGCGAAATATTTACGCTTACTTTTCGCACAGTAGTAAAAGGCAAGCAGAGTTTCGTGATTTCCAAGATTTTTGCAGGGTCGAACCACACAAACTGCTGCGACCATCACAGACTCGTTGGCTGTCACTTGTTAACGTTGTCACGCGCATTGTTGAACAGTGGCCAGCTCTTCAGTTGCACTTTTCTGCATCCTTATTAAGTGACAAACTTGAAACAGGGAAAGTTATATTTGATACCATGAATGATCTTGATGAAGAGCTGTACTTTCTATTTCTGCAGTGGGTACTTCCGAAATTCTCCAAATTAAATGAGTTGTTTCAAAGTGATAAGTCGCTTGTGACAGTTGTTCACCAGAAGATATATGGCGCTTATAAAGAGTTCCTTTACATTTACATGAAGAGGGACTATATCGAAAGAACGGACATAGAAAAAATTGACACCGAAAACGAAGACGTATTTTCTACCCTGCCAACATATATTTGGGGGTGAAAGTACATCAAAAAATCAATTGCCACACATCAAACAACATGCTGAACAACCAACAGCTAGATACTTTTAGGCGTCGATGTCCCGACTTCGTATTATTGTATTACAAACCATAATCATTGCATGGTCAAGTGGGAGACAAAGCATGATTAGCCTTAACTTCGCCGTGTAAAATAAGACTAAATAAATAAATAAGACTTTGTAATTGTTGCTTGTAAAGAACTTAAAAAACGATTTGATTTTGGGCAGAACTCGCTCTTTGTGAAAATGTTCATTTTACATCCGTCAAGTCTTTCTCGCAAGGGAAAATGAGAGCAGCTTCACTAGCCCCCCTTGCTTCTTTGGTGCCAGGAATTTTACCTCCAACTGATATAAAAACTCTGCAGCTCCTAGATGACCAGTGGCGTAGGATGGCTTTTACTACTTTTCCGTCCGATATGATTACCTTAGAGCCCGAAGAGTTCTATGTGAATTTAGGTGAATTCGAAAGTCTTGATGGAACACGTGAATTTAAAGAACTATCGCGCTTGCCTTGAAGTTCTGGCATTGCCCCATGCAAATGCAGCTTGTGAAAGAGTTTTCTTTAAAGTAAATTTAGTGAAAACCAAAACAAGAAACAAACTTATATCAGAGACAATAACATCAGTTAGTAGCTTCGCATGGGGATTGTTCTGCATTCTCTCCTTCGGAAGCAATGCTCTCTTATATGAATTCTGCGAACTTGTACAAAAATGGATCTCCAGTTAGTGGGTCACAAAATTCGAACCAGTTGCAAGAAAGTGAACTGGAGGAAGTGGCTTTCGAAGAAATTAACTGAATAATCTTGGTGCTGTATATAGTGTACATATTTTTATTAAAAAAAAAAAAACAGTTACTATTTTTAGTTTAACACATCAGATATATTGAAACAAGTATTGTTCATCAACTTCTGGACAATGTCATTGACATCTTACAAGGTACGTATAGATAATTTATTTTTCCTTTGTCGATGTTAATAAAATTATATAACATTCATGTCTTTACATTTATGCTGTACTTTGATGGAAACAGAGTATGCAGTGAGAAAACACACACACATATATACATACATATGTGTGTCCTCACGGCATTGTCAAGGCTCTATATTTGTATTTTACATTAAAAGTTGCAACCGGGTGTTTCTCGCTGCCGTATTCGGTTGCCCGATCATCACCCTTGTTCTTCGCGCGCACAGTCATTCGAAGATCTAAAAACATACTCTGTACACAAACAGTTTATGGTTGTGAACTCGGAAAGCCTGGTACTTCTGCTTGTCAAGGTCAAAAGGTGGGAGAAAAAAGGATGTGTAGAATGTAAAGAGGGTGCAACAGTGGCTGATACTTGTAAAAAACATATTCATGTGTAGTTCGTGCACGTTCCGCCTGTAGCGCTACTGTGGCACAACGTATATTGTAACTGTATAACTCTTGTTCACCGCTTGTAGGTCTATTGGCGTAAGTGACGACCGAAACTATGTTGTCAGCTCTGACTGCGATAAGGCCCTGCTGTGCTGCTTTTGCTTTTCTTTTTTGTCCGTTGTCATTTGTAAGACGCCAAGCATATTGATTTTGCTTGTTGCACGCGACGAACGGGTTCCTGCGGAGCGAAGTATTTAAGAAGTTAACTACATATTCTTGTTTTGGGATAGAAATATGACAAGCACTTTGAATTATAATACGGTTTTAAATTGGTTAACTGTTGAAAAAAAAACACGAAAATAAAGTTGTAAATGTATATTAGTCGAGGATGTAGCTACTGACAGTGTTGCAGGCACGTAGCCAGGATTTAGTGAAGGAGGGGGGGGGGTCCGTGACATGAAATACTGTGGTCATCACAAAAGGGGCTCGATCACTAAACTATTTTACTGGAACATATATTGGTTCGTTTAGCCAGGATTTCGTGACGCTGGGGGTGGGGGTGGGGGGTGACATGAAATTCTGAAAGCCCAGTACCGCGATCAATCTAAACTACTTTAGTATCAACATATATTGGTTTGTTAGGACAATAAAATGAGGATATGTTGGCAAGTATTTTAATAACAAACTATGAAGAATAATAAAAAAAGTATTGAAAAAGATTTTGCAATATTTACGTTCTTCTGCTGTTTATTCAAATATAACAATTTTCCTTTCGTTATGATCTCAATTATTATAAACAGTACATACTGAATACTGTCTTGTAAACTATCTTCTAATATAAATAAAATAAAGAGTTTGTTTGTGTGTTTGTCTGTCTGTGTGCGGCCAGGGGACCAGACGAGTGGACCGAGAGTTACCAAATTTTGGTCAGGGGTACCTTCGCCCAGGCCCCAGATCAAGACGAAGCGTTTTTTTTTCAAATTTCGAAACAGTGGGGTCTCAGAGGCGTTTACCGGAACCGGCTTGGGAACCAAACAAATTGACCGAGAGTTACCAAATTTTAGTCACGAATACCTTGGTCCAGGCTCCAGACCAGAGTTAAACGTTTTTGTCGAAATTCGAACCAGGGGGTCTCAGGGGGGCGTTTACCGGGACATGTAAAAGTAGTAGAAAATGACCGATATTTATTTATTTATTTATTTAACAATCACCAGATGCAGTTCAGAGGCCATTTTACATTGAATATCCAACAACATTAACAATGGAAAGGATTTGTGAAGGTATCGCCCAGGTAGGATTGAGGGAAACCCTGGAAAACTTCAGTCAGGATGGTAGGCAGCGGCATTCGAAGCCACGACTTCTCGAATGCGAAACCAACGCTCTACCACTTGAGCTATTAGTGTCGAATTCATATTTTCGCGGTCGCTGAAATCAATGGTGAAACTCCAGTCGCATTAACTTCCAAATTCACGCTATTCGGCTCCGGGCCGGGTTCACCAGAGGGGGGGGGGAGATACCAAGACATATAAAAGTAATCCAAAATGACCGATATTAGTGTCAAATCCATAGTTTTCGCGGTCGCTGAAATTAATGGTGACACTTTCATTAGCGATGACTTGCAAGTATGCGGGCCGGGAGTCAGCGGGGGGTGGATACCGAGATGTAAAAAATAGCCCAAAATGATCGATATTAGTATCAAATCTATAGTTTTCGCGGTCGCTAACATCAATGGTGATACTCCCACAGGCGTTGACTTCCAAATACAGTCCCTGTGCGAAGCATGTGTATATTCAACTAGTTTTAAAATATATGCATTCCTTTCTCTGTTGAATCAAATGCTAACAGAACTTTCTTTCAACATTTTATTATTATTATTATTCCATCAACTACTGTCGGTTCCAAATAACAGGTTAAAGGAACAACAGAAAATTGTCCTTGAGATAACATGTTTGATATTGCAAGGATGCGATGACGAAAAGTTATGATTAAAAATGTCCACGCTGTTACACAATGGCACTTACGCTTTCGAAAGCTTGAAATCTCCCTGACTAGTAGCAGGAATTCTGAGAATTCCATAACTTTTCTTGATTTTTCAAATTCCCTGACTCTTCCAGAATACCTCGCTTACCTCGCCACCATATTGCAAGTAATACAAATCTCTTTATAAGAAAGAGTAAGCTAAAGCTTCCTGTAGTTTTCTTTTTAATTTTTAACGCTGATCCTTCTTTTTGTCATTTCATTTTGTTTTATCCTTCCTTAATTTTTTCATTTCTGGTCTCGAAGGGGGGTCCGGACCCCCCAGATCCCCCCTTGGCTACGTGCCTGAGTGTTGATTACAGATTTTCTCGTGGAAGAATTTCATTACACTATAGGTGAAAAGCAGTACTGCATACATGTAATTCATATTGAACACGATAAGAGACATTGTTCATTTCAGATTTTCCAGTACGGGGGGATTGAATAAACGATGGGTGAATATAGTACTATGAACATTTCTGGTAACTCAGATTGAGCACGCCCGGGAAATGCCCTAGAGGGAATTTCGAAGCTCTAGACCCAAGAGCCACCTTTATAATCATCACTGACTGCCATTTCAATAATGTGTTTTATGGTCTTATGTCCGTGTTCCCATCCTTTCCCTGATGGGAACACTGGATACTTGATACTTTTTCTATTGCAAATTTTTGTGCTAGTTTTCTGTCGAAACCTTGAGTTTTGTACTCTCATTGGTTTCGAGTTAGTTAATTATTTAAGTTTAGGATTCTGCATCGAGGTTATATGAGACGTAGACTCAAAGATTATGATGAAACTCAAACACAGTAATCGTCCAAATTTTGTAAGAGACTCCCACTGGGAATCGAACGTGTGACTACGTGCACGAAAGGCGCGCGTGCTAGCTACTAGAACACCGGAAATGGCGTCACCATTTTTGAGTCTCTTAAAATTAAAAATTAATTTACATCTTAAAAGTTGTGTGTACTTGCAATATAAGAAACAAACATAAATTAAAATTATAAGAAAATCTTAACAAAATCTTTAAAAACGCTTAAGAATATGTTGAAAAGGCCAGAAATCTCTCACTCTCTCTCCCTCCCATGTCGTGGTGCTATTTAAAAGGTATACTTTAAAAATAATAATAATAATAAACTCTACAGTCGCCCCTACAACTTTCGATGGCAAATAGTCTAGTTTTTATTAATGCAGAAGTTTACATTAATTAAATTCAAAAGTTGCATTCTAACTTCTTTTTAAATTTTATCAAAAGTACCACTATTCGTCTTAACACTAATGAGAACTATGGATTCGCCTTTAATATCCATCATTTTCGATTGCTTTTAAAATGTCACTCTTCCCGATTCTTCATAGATGAACTTGAACGGCATGGAAACAGTCATTATCCATATCAGCGACTGACCCGAAAACTATGGATTCAACACTAATATCGATCATTTCAATTATTTTTAAAATGTCAGCTCTCCCATCCCCACTCCTTGGGATGCTAGGGGTTCCTTACCCTCCCGAGTATTTCTTTCCAGATTGTAAGACATATATATATCAAGTTTAGTTGGAATTAAACCAAGTGTTACATAATTATGTAGGAAAAAAAGTTTTAAAATTAATGGAGGTGACTCTTGAACTGGAAGTGACAGATATCGACGACTTCCGGTTTAAGATTGATCACTGTAGAACAAAAGACGTTAGTAGAAAGCTAGAAACTGTTTCTGAAAATCGATTAAGCGTCCTAAGAATGCATATTATCTCTGTTCTTAACCTACAACTAAAACAGGAAGTGGTAGCGATTAACTATTTCCTGTTTTTAACGTTGATTACTATGGAAGAAAAACTGTAATAGATAACAAAACGCTGTTTTCCATAATCGATTAACCGTCCGTTCTTATCTCCATTCTTAACCCTATACTAAAACCGGAGGTGGTAGACATCAACCCTTTCCGGTTTTAACGTTGATCACTGCAGAGCAGAAACCGTAACCCGGTTTTCTACAATCGACTAAGAATAAACTTCATCTTCATCCTTTACCCTCTACTAAAACTGGAACTGGTAGATATCAACCTCTATACGGAAGTAGGTAGCAAGACGCAGTTTCCTGCAATCAGTTAAGCATCCCAAGAATATAATTGTGTCACCAATCCAATCCCTCTACTAACACCGGAAGTGGTATAAATCTACTATCACTTCCTATTTCATTATTAATTAAGAAAATACTGTGTGAGCCTCCTTAATGTCTCACAATCAAAAACGCTGAAATATGTATCTAATTATTGGGATTAGAGAGTAAGATTTATAATAATATTGTACAGTTAGTGCTTTGGTCTATCTCGTCGGTTACTCCGCACGAAACTCTTGAACGAAACTGAATTTAACTTATGTTTTTTGCAATTGATAGCTAGAGTAATTATCTCGAAAGAGTTCATTAGTAGAGGATCATAAACCAGAAGGTTGTGGATCAGAAACCAGGAGTGGTAGAAATCAACCATTTTTGCTTTTAACGTTGATCCTGTAAACCAAAAAGGGTAATAGATAGCAAGAAACGGTTTCCGGCAGTCGATTTAGCATCCCAATAGTACCTTTCAACTCCATCCTTAATACTGTATTGATATAGAAAGTGGCAGAAATAAACAAGTTCCCGCTCTAACATTGAATGAGAAAAACGGTAATATATAGCGAGAAGCAGTTTTGGAAATCGACTAAAAGATTCCAAGTACACCTTTCATTTCTATTCGTAACACTTTGATAAAACTAGAACCGGTAGAAATCAAGAATTTTCGGTTTACTTTTCATTACTGTGGAGCAAAAGCTGTAATAGATAGCGAGAAGCTGTTTTCGACAATCGACGGAGCATCTCAAGAATACATTTTGTCTATCCATAACACTCTAATAAAATCAGAAGTGACAGGGTGTCTACTAAAATTCCAAAATAAAATTTCATGACCTTTCTTTAACAAACCATTAAATTTAGTAACATTCTCAAAAGCGAATTTGGGTGCGACTTGGCCCAATTTTCACGCACGTGATAGAAGCGTGCTTTACTTGTGATTTGGTAGCGTCTAAAACCATAGACGTTTTTGGTGGTGAATTTTGACATTTTATAGAACAACATTTAAAAGTATGTACTTATATTTGTACAGATAAAATGAATCGTGACCCAAAAGCAAAATTTCTTGACTTTCATGACCATTTTCTGATTTCGTGACTTTCTTTAATCCTTTTCGTAACCGATAGACACCCTGGTAATCCAGTATGACTTCCAGGTTCAATGTAATATACATAGAACATTACCTAAAAGAGACAGCGAGAAGAGTTCTTTTTTTTTTTAAAAAAAAAAAAAGGAGTTAGCGTTCTTAAAATAGGTACCATCTCTTCTTTTACCCTGTAATCAAACGTAATTATTACAAATCAACCACTTCCGGTGTTAACGTTCATCGTTGTTCAGTTTTGTTGAAGAAATCTTGACCACTCACCCTGCTATGAAAGATGATATTCCTGCAACCGCAAAAGGAAATTATAATGCTGTGGCTCTAAATAAACTTCTTAATCGACCAAACAAAATTCACATTTATTTGATTTAATTCTAACTGTAGGTAGGACCACAGGCCTTTTCAAAGAGAGGTGAGTGGCAAAGTTTTTTTGAACAAGACTGTATATGACAAACTGCAATAGATAGGCACGGTTTGTATTCGATTAAGCGTCCCTAGAATATATTCCATCTCCACTCTAATCACTAGTAAATAACACTAAGTGGTAGATATCTAATACAACTTCTGGTTTCAATTTTAATTGAAAAATATTGGGTGGTTCTGTTTACTGTCTTTAAGAGATTTTGTTTTAAATGAGAAGTTCTAAAGCCAAATTTCATGTTTGTAACTTTCAGAGATTCTGAGATACCGATATGCTATTATACGAGTAATAATTCCTATTCTTACCTTTTCCTTCCCCTTTATTACTAAGATATAAAAGAAATGCTGAAACGTGTTAAATTATTTTAAATTGGAAATCCAAATACCAAATTTCTAGTTTCAAGTTTCTCAGTCCTATACGTTTCGGAGATAAGGGTATCTTACTAAAATAACTCTCACCCCAATTCCTCCTCTTTTCGTGAATTTTCAAAAATTTTTCTTAGTGGTACCCCACGTCACATATCCTATGTAGGTGTAGTGATGGTTAAATTCCCCGGAAGATATTTTTCGGGAATATTCCCGGGAAGATTCCCAAAATGGGGATTTATCCGGGAATTTATGTACAATCAGAAAGAAAATTGCATTCTATTACTATATTATGATTTCAAAGTTGAATTAATTTTTATATCACAGCATATTATTACTGTTGTCCACAGAGGATTCTTTAAAATCTGTATATTTTGAACGGTACTATGTTACTTTATTAACACTTTATTATATTTAGAGAGTACGCATAAATGTATATTTATTTAGAATATGTTCTATCAATTAAATATGTGTGAAAAAATTCTATAGTAACAGTTTAAATTTATATGTAAGTGGATTTGCTCAACTTGACTCTATTACTGATATTAAAACACATTAAATTTATAAATGTTATAAACCAATTAGATTGGGTAAATGCTAGAAGATACATGTCTTACCAATTTATCAACATTTGCGCATACATATTTATGTTCACAAAATTTGCAAGATACTTACTTATCTTTATATTTTAGCACGTAACATTGCCATACACGACCTTTCATTCTACATATTTTTCGAAATTCCATATGTTACTTCGCATGTAAAAGAAGTGCGAGTACCTCTTCAGAAATTCGAGTCAGAGAGAGGAGACAGACCGACGTCTATTACTAATGATGGTTCAGGGTTTATTAATAGTACTTCATCTCTATTTCTACATAATTCTAAATTACTTTACAAAATGGTTCCTTTTCATTATTTGTAAATTAGTACTTTGCAAATTTTGGCTGTTCTTTAGCATTGGAGACCAGCTTTTACACCTACTTTTTTCCCGATATTCTATTCCGATGTGGTTGTTTTATGGTTTCTCAAGTTAATTACGTTACCAACATTAAATTCAGACAGCCTTGCAGAACGAGCGTTAGCGAATGAAGGCGGGTTAGAGCCCCGCATGGCACGTTGTTTTCTATCTTCGTTACCAACAATTCATTTTCTTTTCTCACATAAATCACTTCCACTTACCTTTCCGTTTTGTATAAATTCCCTACTGCCTTAAAAAAATATGTTCGATACTTTCTTGACAACTTGAACATCACTATCAACTCATTTCTTCCGTAAATCATCCTACTTTTCGCTAGTTTTGGCCTCCAATACTAAACAATTACCCTCCTTTTTAGTGCAAATGTAAATGGAACTTAAAAAATCAAATAATTAGCTATATAAAGTACCGTCAAATAATTTTAAATTTTTTAACCTCCAAATTCTAAAATAAAGTAATTAGTCATATTTTTCTTATAATTTGGAAGATAAAGTAAAGAAATGGAAATAAATTCCTTCCCGGGAATTTATAGACCAGGGAAAAAACCCGGGAATATTCCCATTTTTAAATTCCTTCCCACCGGGAATATTCCCACTGCCCATTACTATGTAGGTGTAAATTAAAAGCTTTTTAGTAGTCCCTAGAGCAGTGGCTCCTAATCTAGGGATGCGAGTCTCTGACAGAACTAAATTTAAAATTGTAATTATTACGAATGTTGTAACAAACATTAAATTAAATATCATATAAACACGAAATAACTATTGTGTAAGAAATGTGGGACAAAACTGTTTCACTAATGTTTGTTTCATTAAGGACAAAACTGGTAAAATATAATATTCCACTGCACTACAATGCTATTCAGGAGTCTTACTGGCAATAAATATAAATTTGTGAAAATATGGCTATTATTATTTACTATTATTATATGCAAGCCCGTTCTTCGTACGAGTAGAATAGGTTTATGGGAAATATTCGAAAGTTATATTTGATCACCCTATCCCCGTTACGTAACTTATTTGAACAAAAGTGAAATAAAACCCCTAGCTCGACCATGTTCAAAAATGTGTTTCATACGATGCAGTATTTATTCTCTGCAAGAAATCTAAATTCTCTTCTGCTCTTACGATTCTTTTTTTCAAAGTGAGTTGATAAAATAGAAATGTCCCACGTGCTAAATATGTTTAAAAATTCATTTCAGACGTTTCAAACACTTTGTCACCCTGTAACCTGTTTTGGAAGCAGAATTTTCGAAAACGCTGGGGCATGTCCAGTCCACATGGTGACCTCGTTAAGTAAAAAGTTTACATACCTAGTTTCATCTCTTTGGCTTGGAATATATTTAATTTTCGCCGTATGTATTAACTCCTCCACCCTCTTAGGATACGAATTTTAATGAAACTGAAATGGTTAAAGAATGGCTTCAGCCAAGTGCTATGTTCTAAAATTCTCAATCATTTTTCATGAGATGAGACGGAAGTGGAGTTTCCTACAACGCTGGGTTGCGTATCTACTTGGTTTTATATTAAATTTCATCTTCATACATGAGAGATTTGTAAGATACTGTACTTTTAGCAAATATTTTAGACCTTGACCCCTCCCCTTAGGATACGCATTTCAGTGAAACTGATATGATGAAACCATGCTTTAGAGCAGTTCTAAATATGTTCAGTAATTCTCCTCGAACATTCTATGATGATGAGACAGCGAACGCCGATTTGAATGTCGAGAAATAAGTAACTTAATTCCTCCCTCCTTCTGCTTAAAAGGAGAATTTCGAAAACTCTGAAATACGTATTCCATTATTTTTACTTCAGAGTTGGTTTACGAAATTTCATATTACGAATTTAAGCGAATTTCACATTTCATGACATTTTCTGAATAAATAGTGGTAAATTTTAATATTATAGAAATCGTCTCTTTTCTCCATCTTTAAGAGGGGAATTTCCGGAAACATACGTTCAATTATTTATAGTTAAGAAATCAAAGCCAAATTTCACACCTCAAACGTAAGCAAATGCAGAAATTTTAATAGGTAGACACTATCCTCCATTCTCATCTTAGGACAGAATTTTCGGAAAACCTAAACATGTATTGGTTCGTTTCTAATTGAGTTTAATTTTGAAATTTCACGTCTCCAATATAAAAAATTCTTACATTTATCAAGAGGGTATTATGATGGCAGTAGAAAATAAGAATGGGAAGGTAGTCAGCGAGAGAAATGAGGTCATAGGAAGGTAAAAAGAATACGTTGACCAATTTATGAGAGTAGGGATAGATCGTGTAGCCTAAATGTTGAAGTAAAAAATGAAGTAGGCGAGGATGATAAAGGATTTAGTATTCTTAGGGATGAGTTTGAAAAGGCTATATCCGAGATTAGAAATGGAAAGGCAACCGGAATAGATAACATACCAATCGAATTCATTAAAAATATAGGAGAGAAGGGAAAGAAAGAATTGTTCCGATTATGCAATGAAATATATGAAACAGGACAATGGCCAAAAGACTTTCTGAAAACGATCATGATACCGATAGCTAAGAAATCGAACCCAAAGAGATGTGAGGATTATAGAACTATTAGTCTCATATCTCATGCAGCTAAAATTCTGCTCCGAATACTGAACAGAAGGTTATATGAAAGAACAAATAAAGAAGTTGAGGAGGAGCAGTTCGGGTTCAAAGGAGGCAAAGACACAAGAGATCAGTGGCGGCCGGTGGATTGTGGTTTCGGGTGTTGCAGTACGAACGACAAGAGACAGAAGATATAAAGTTGACTCACTGACTAATCAGCATAACTTTAGATGCAAATGCTATGTGACATGTAAAATTCTGTTTTAAAAAAATGCAGAACATTTTATCCGATTAATCACCTTAATTAATTAGTAAGTTCATTCTCCTTTCTTTGATTGGAGCAAATCTGTCTAATACATGCTGGTTGAACTCTGGTATTCTTATTGTCAGGTATTTTTCGATGGAAAGCATAACCAATAGTGATAACCTTTCTTGGGACATTCAATTCCTTGAAAGTGTCAATTCTTTCTCATGTGGAAAAAAAAAACTTTTCGTCTTTTGCTGACGCGATAGGTACAGTTTATATTAATTGCAGAAGCTTTGTAGATTCACTAAATATTTTTTCTAGATTATTGCGAACGATTCATTCTAGCAAACTCAGTCCCTGACAGTGATCCGAATTCCTCTTCAGCGTTGACTGATGAGAGTTCGTAGCAGATATTAGTGTTATAAAAAAATGTACATTGAACATACTTTATTCACAGTTTATCTAGAAAAATTTAAAATAAATTGAGGAAATGTATCTAGTGCAAACAACATTACTGCCACAAGATATCCTGTAAATTTAAACTGGATTTTTCTTTCGAACTCTCTTCTGAATTGCCCTTTGCTTGTTTTGTCTAAGCCTTAATTGCAAGTTTTTCCTCAGTTGAAAGCTGGTCAGAAGTCACGGTATACAATTCATTCAGAATTTGTAGGTTATTTACAAAATTAAAGCACACACAATAAAATTAAATCTAATAAATAAAAACCAAAACAGTGATACAAAAGAGGTACTGGTATATGAATTCCGAATGTCACATATTCATACATCAACACACACACATATATGTGCGTAAAAGAAAAAACTACATTCCAAATCATCCGTCTTGGTTGTTACGCAATGCAGAGTGAACACAATATACTTCCTCATGAGGCGAAAGAATGCTTACCAATGGGATATGTTCTGGAAAGAAACCTCGAAACCCGCCAGATGAAGGATCAGCATGTAACAGAAGCCAAAAATGATAGAACATTAAAACAAACAGCACTGCCAGTTCTACACCCAGAAATGTTAACTGAGAGGGGTCCAAAGTATTTGAGGGAGGTCCAATACGTCTACATAATATGGAACCTGTCTTATACTGCACCCGAAAAGACGATAAGTAATTCTTACTTACTGTCACCTATATTTTTAGAAAAAAATGATAGAACGATTATTTTTATAAGAAAAGAAGAGTACATGATGAGGAGTAAAATAAAATATTTAGCCTACATCAATCGTTTCTCTGTTAAACAAGCATAGTTCGTTAAGAAAGTCTACAAATGTTAGTCAAGTTTCGAAATTTTTGGGAGGTGCGGACCCGGTGGACCCCCTCGTGGCTACGCCCCTGAGCATTGCTAACTAGTCCCAAATTCAATGTGGCGTTCCCCAACAAACAGTTTTATGTGGAAATTATCAAGAGTATAAAATATACTTATTTTATAAAAGTTATATGTTTATACTAAAATACTATCCACAGGGAGGGGGGGGGGGGCAATTCTACATACTGGCTTATTAATATTTGATTCACAAATTACTGTATAAGAAGCCTTCAATATAAGCTAAGAATTAACTTGTTAATGCGGGTCTACTTTCATTTGTTTTCTCCTTTACTAGATATTTTCTTTCTTATTTTGTAATTCTGCAATCACTTTTTTGAATTATCATTATATTGATTTGCTTCAGTATGGTCCCGTAATTTAAAAATATGAATGCATAAAAACAAATTCCATTTGTTAATTGCTAGTGAAAGAAAATTCAGAAATCTTATTTAGCGTGAAAAATCTTCTCATTCACTGGAAACCGTGCTGTGTTGCAGAAGCACTGCAACGACCAGTCCCTTTAACTTCTGAGATAGGGGAAAGGAGACTTAACATTTGCTTCAATTGCCGCGCTGAAGGAATCTGGTCGTTGCATGCTCGCTGCAACACAATATAATTTAGAGACTCTGTGATGGATTATTTTTCGCTTTTTAAAACGGATTAACGGAACGGACAGTTACAGAAGAAAAAAAATATGTTATTTAAAGTGTATATATGCAAGTATTAAAAAGTATTTTTTCTGTTCTTTACTACTATTGATAATATTTTTTTTCTTGAAATACTTTGGTCGTTGCGCAACGCTGCAACACTAACATTAGCCGCCACTGCAAGAGATGCAATTGGGTTATTAAGGACGATCGGTGAAAGATTTATAGAAAACGTGAAAGAGGTGTGTGTTATATTTATTGATCTAGAGAAGGCTTTTGACCGCGTTTTGGGAATTGTTTTTGGGAGTTTTAACGAAGATAGGGTTGGAATGGAAAGATAGAAGACTAATAAGAAACTTATACATGAACCACCAAGTAAGTGTTAAAATAGGGGAAGAACTGACGGAAGAGAGTGCAATTGGAAGGGGAGTTCGACAAGGATGCTGCCTTTCGCCAACACTTTTTAATGTCTATCTAGAAGAGATAGTGAAAAAGAGTTTACATGATGATGATGGCATTTCGGTAGGAGGTAGAATGATTAAATGCATAAGATTTGCAGACGATATGGCGCTTGTTGCAGAATCTGAAAAGAAAATCAATAAAATGTTAGAAAAAATGAGAAAGGGCTTTGAAGAATATGGGATGAAAATAAATGTTAGAAAGACAAAGGCCATGGTGATTGGAACGAAGGGGCCTGTGTCAAATATGAAAGTAGGAGGGGAGAAAATAGAACAAGTGAATAGTTTTCGATATCTGGGTAGTATTCTTAGTAATAACATGAAGTGCGAACTTGAAATAAAAGCAATGATAGGAATGGCGAAAGAAGCCTTTAGGAGGACGATAAGTCTGTTTTGTGGGACCTTGAATAAAGAGTTGAGAAAAAGACTCATAAAATGCTTCGTGTGGAGTGTTGTACCGTATGGGGCGGAAACGTGGACATTACGTAAAGATGATGAAAATCGGCTGGAAGCCTTCGAAATGTGGGTGTGGAGAAGAATGGAAAGAATTAGTTGGGTCGAGCGGAAAACGAATGAGAGAGTGTTAGAAATGGTGGGTGAGAAAAGAACACTTTTAGATATTATTAGGAAGAGGAAGAGAAACTGGTTGGGACATTGCCTAAGAAGAGATTGTATTATGAGGGACGTCCTAGAGGGTATGGTGGCGGGAAAGACAGGGAGGGGGCGAAGGAGAGTACAATTAATGGATGATATAAAAACAGAAGGATCATACGCGAAGGCGAAGAAGTTAGCGGAGGACCGTGGATCATGGAAGCTTCTCAGCTGCGGCAAGTGATCTGCCAATAAAGGCAGAATACCTATGATGATGACATTTATCATTTTCTAAAAATAAATGAAATAAATACAGTTGAAAAATTAATGTTATACGAATTACTCCTTTCTTGTTTAGGTGCGGAATTTTCAGAAACTGTGAGAAACATGTTCAGTTATTTTTAATGGTTAGTTTATATGCCTAGTTTCATCTTCCTTACCTCAGGGATTAGCAAGATACACTATCCTATTTACGCCCCTAAGGATACATATTTCCAAAAATCCTTCTTTATCCCTTGCTTTCGTCAAAAAGAGTATTCTTGCTAATTATAGCATTATGGCTTGATCGATAATGAGTAACTCACTTATATTGTCTTATATACAGTATAGGTTATTATTATTGTTGTTATTTTTGTTGCTATTACTGATGATTTGAGAATACAATGCTGCAACTAAAATTGCAGAAACGATCAAAAACATCGCGAATGATGTAGGCGTGAAGTATGTAGGGTTTAAGAATGTGCGCGCTTGTTAAAAATGTTGGAGCAATTGCCCTAGAGGATCCCAAAACTTTAATTTAGAAAACACAACGTTTTGTATCATTTCCTACTTTATAACACTACAACGAATACACTATAAGAACATTGTACTTCTGTTAAATTACTTCGCTGAACAGTACTAAATGATCACCGAAGGCTAACATGAAATGGAGGATTCACACAACTAGATCCGCTTTTTCTTGAGTTAACTAAACATTAAGTATAATACCGAAGTAGCATTATAGATAAAGTGAGACTGTAGAAAAAATGAACCTTTCCTCTAACAGTTAAAAGAATAACAGAACATAGACGCGATAATAATAATAATAATAATAATAATAATAATAATAATAATAATAATAATAATAATAATAATTCAATTTCTTAAAAATAGTATTCAAAAATAGATAGAGGAAACTGCAGTCTGGTAATAATTATAAGAAACCAGATTAAAACGTATTAGCTTTTCTCAACCCACTGAGGAAGAGAAAAGTTGAAAGTAAGAGATGAAAGGTAAGAAAGGAATAGTATGAAGAAGAATGCAGTTGGTCGATGATTTGAAAAATGGTATCAAATATTGGGAATAAAAAGAGGAAGCTGAAGACCGAGAAAGGTGAAAGAAGAATTTCCAGACCAGAACCTAAGAAAACACACAATCACACTCACATCCCCCATTAGTCCCAGTACCTGCCAACAGGTAAAATACTTAATAATAATAATAATAATAATAATAATAATAGACCACGATAGCTGCTGCGAGTAAGTTACTGCGCACGATAGCTCTTGAAAGAAAGCAAATTTTTATTTTATTTTATTTATTTATTTGCAAACTATGGGTAGAGTAATTATTTCGAAGGAGGTAGTTAATTGAAGTGATCCATAAACCGAAAGTGGTAGAAATCAACCTTTTCCAAGTTTTAACGTTGACCACTATAAAACAAAAACGGTTTTCGGCAATCGATTAAGCATTCCAAGAATATTTTACATCTCCTTTCGTTACCAACCGAAAGTGGTAGAAATAAACCATTTCCGGTTTTACGTTGAACACTATAAAGCAAAATCGATAAATAGTTACGAGCGGCTTTCTGTAATGGCAAATCCTTTAGATTGGATCTGAGAAGAGATTACCGAGAAATAAATTACCACACGCAAATCAAGCCCAAAAGTTGTCCAAACTCGACCAGCAAATGTAGAGATCTTAATTAGGTTGAGATCTTAATTAGGTTGAATCGGAATTTTGTTCCGATTCGGCCAATAGTTATCAAGAAAATGCTGCTGGCTAATTAAGTAGTTATCAAGAAATAAGGTATGAAATGCAACCCGCGTCCACCCTGTTCTTGGCCGAGTTTGACCACAGAATATGCCAGTACTTATTCCTTAGGGAATGGGCTAGTAGCTCACAAAATTTAGTAAACATCCGGCTAGTATTTAATTTAAAAATAAACTCTAGTAAAAACCGTAAAGAGGATGACGTAATATGTTCTCAATTAGTATGGATACCGGAATTTGTATCGTATTTCTTTCACTTCTGGTATTAATACAGAGATGGTTTACATGCACAGGACCGACACTGCGTAGAGCCGACACGACGTAGGATCGACACGGCATACGACCGAAACGGCATAGGATCGACACGGCACAGAACCGAAACGGTATAGGATCGACACGGCATAGGATCGACAGCAGAACTTTCATACAATCGAAATAATAAAAAGTACATAATTTTATAATTACGCAATATTAAGTAACAATTATTTTCTTAAGGATATATAGGAGAGAACCGTCATACGATCGAAACGGCATACGAACGAAACGGCGTAGGATCGACACGGCGTAGGACCGAAACGGCGCAGGGCCGACACGGCATAGGATCGAAACGGCACAGGATCGACACGTCACAGGACCGAAACGGCGTAGGATCGACACGGCATAGGACCGAAACAGCGTACGACCGACATTCTGTAGTGTGGTCAACACTTTCTGAATATATCAATATCGCATATCCCGTAAGGATAAATAATTCTAAACGGTCTATTTTTTTAAAAAAACTTATATATATATATATATATATATATATATATATATATATATATATATAAATTGTATAAAAATACTGTTCGTAATATATTTATATCCCATACCTTTAATTTTGTGATATTAAAAAAATCACACTAAATAACTCTAATAGTTGATTCGAGGTTTTCAATACCGAATAAATAATATTATTTGTCTGATGTTTTTATAATGTTGTAATTTTTTATGTGTAATAAGTTGAAGTATGTACATGTAACTGCAATTTTAAAACTGTAGGCTTAGAATTTGCGTTTGGAAATTTGGAATTTTTTAAGCGAAGCAATGCACCTATGTGAAGTTGCCTCCTTTCAAATTTCGACTTGAAATCGGAAGCCAATCGTTTGTTTTTCGTTTGTTATTGACTTTTTTGAAGAAAAAAAAATTAAAAATCAAATCTTTCTTAAAACATAAAGAGATGTTTACAAAATAAAGTTGGTATATAGCCAAATTTACCCTTGTTCCTCCACTTAAAATTTTGATTGAAAATCAAAATCAATTGTTTGATATGCGTATGCTATTAATTATTTTGAAAAAGAATAGTCTGTTTCGAAAAACATAAAGTCTTTTCAAGAGAAATGGGTGATGGAATTTCATATTGGCTCCACTTTAAAGTCTCGAATCAAAACCGAAGCTAAGCGTTTCTTATTGGTTGTTTTTAAGAGCAAATCGCTTGTTTCGAAAAAATAGAAAAAGAGATTTACAAAATAAGTTTATAATGTGATCAAATTCAATCTGATTCCTTTACTTACAAATTTCGATTCATGACCAAAATCAATCGTTTGATATGAATTTGTTGTTGCTTGTTTGGAAGAAAAGTAATTTGATTCGAAAAACATAAGAATATATTTAAGAAATAATGTTGATGAAGATGATTTGTTTCGGGGCGGGTTGCTTATTTTGAAGAAAAAATCACTTGTTTCCTCTGAAGAAGATAATTCTGAAGAAAATTATAATACATTTGGTGGTCAACTTCATACTGTTTTTTCTGCTTTTAAATATCGATTCAATACTCAAGCTAATAACGTGTTTTTTCCTTTCTTATTGATTGGTTTGAAGAGAAAATAGTTTGTTTTGAAAATTATTAAGAGTCATTTAGAAAATAAGGTTGGGTGGGCCAACTTTTTGGTGGTATTTCAAATTTCGATTCAAAATCAAACTCAATCATTTAGTTTTCGTTCGTTATTGATTGTTTTGAAGAAAAACTGAGAAGCATTAAAGAAATTTTGATAGTAAAGGTGGTCACCTTCACAGGGTCCCTGCACTTCAAATTTCGTTCAAAGCATAAAACGATTAAAATTATAAGAGAAACACAATCAGTACTCTACGCAAATGTTTAGGGGGTTCAGGGGCTTTAGGAACATAAGTTTATATAATATCAAGTGTTTATATATATAAACGTGCTAGTATGATAAACGTGATTACTTTTGCATAATACCTTGCTCAAGGGGGGTTTCAAAGTCCGAAATCCCTTTCCTTCAGTACTCCACTAAACATCAATTATAAATCATTCGTTATCCAAATTGTACTTCTTGTACTGATTCAATTCTTAATTTCAAAGTTTAAAATTATATGAGCACTTATTATGCTATTGGAAAAAAAGCACATATTTTATGACAGTGCAAGGAAGTTTCTTGTTTTAACAATTGAAAGAAAGGAAAACACCAATAAAAATAATAATAATATCTGACACGAATTCCGATTCGATAGTAAATCATATTTCATTATCTTATTTGAAACTTTGAGAAAATTGAAGCTCTACACCGAAAACAAATTGGATAATAAGCAATGCTTTATAATTGCTTGATACATTACAAATTGAGAACAAAGAGAGTAATGCTGTTTGAAAGAAAGATTGGATAAAAACAAGAATTTTAGGAATGATCTAAAAAATGGATCAAAATATTATGATCTTGGCTAATATTAATTTTTGGATCAGGTACCATAAAATATTCGAACGGTCTCTAAATCGAGTTTTCTCCAGATATGTAGTTCTCCAGGTATAAGGAGTACAAGAAAAATTTGGATTTAATGAAATATTTTGTATTTTTTTTATAACGGGCCACAAAATTTTTGGACGGTCCCTAAATCGAGTTTTCATATTTTTACGCAATAAGCATATCACATTGAGTTTAGTGATATCTTGGGTTGGGTTACACTATATGTAGTTCTCCATATATAAGGCATACAATAAAATTATTGATTGAATGAAATATATTGGACTTTTTGGATCAGGGACTACAAACGTTTGGACGGTCCCTAAATCAAGGTTTCGTATTTATTTCGGAATAAGCACATCATGCTGAGTTAAGTGATAGTTTTGGTTTGGCTACACAATATGTGGTTCTTCAGATATAAGACGTACAAGATTTTTTTTTATTGAATGAAATATATTAGATTTTTTGGATCAAGGGCAACAGAATTTTTGAATGGCCCCTAAATCGAGTTTTCGTATTTTTCAGGCACTAAGCACATCATACTGAGTTCAGTCATAGTTTAGGTTTGGGTACACTATATGTTGTTCTCCAGATATAAAGCCTACAAGAAATTTTTTGTCTGAAATATATTGAATCTTTTGATCCAATAATAGTCCTTCATCCTCCATTTATACATTAAGCAAGTAACAATATAACGTGTACATTACGTGATACAGTTTGTATTTTATGGTGTGATGTTTAATAATAAATTATTAACAGAATACCCGTTCTTCGCACGGGGAGGATAGTTTCATTTTGAACATACAGGGCAATGGAAGCTGAGTATGGATTTAAACTGCATCGGAAGTGTTACTGTTCGTCTGAGTGACTCCAAATACTATTTCATCAACACTAATATCGGTATTACTTTTTATCATTATATATATATATGGTGTAACTTAATTAATGTAATGAACGTCTGGAGGTGATTCCTGGACTCGGAAGAAGCATTTAAATGAAACGAAGTCTTTAGCGTATCACAATTATAACTTCTATGCTAATGGTAACGGATGATCAATGAACGGCTTCCTGTTCAACTTAATAGTGTGTAAAAATGGAAAAATAACTTTGATCCAGAGTAGGTTTATAACGACTGTGCATAAGTCAGTCAGGAGCAAAAGATCATGTATGATGAACTAGAGTATAAGGGATTCTTCACATAACAACAGTGATTCCCACAAATTATGTGAATATAATTTGAGCGAAAGTAAGCTGCATTAAAAGATTTCCTCCCCGTAATGCGTAAATCCGTGGAAGATAATAACTACGAGTACAGAAGGAATGAAATTCGACGATACTCAAGGTGTTGCGCGTGTTGCACAAGGAAAGAAAGAAATACAATTTCAAACTATCGATTTATTCTGTTTTGTACAAGGTAGGATAACTGTGAAATACTCAGAGGTACCTTGTACAGTATTTGTGTAATGCAGTATGTGTACACGAGACAGCTGTGAAGAATAACAGTTCACAGTCTGATATTGTCGACTGTTGACAGCATTGCAAAGATGACATCGGCGAAGCAAATTTTTCCGCGTGTGGTCAAGCACGTCTGAAATTTCGTAGATGATTGCCGCAGTTATATTAAATCGAGCTACAAGTTCTTCGACTGTCGTGGTCGGAGTTCCATACGTATCCCCGAAATAAAAATCAAGCAACGTGAGGTAGAATGAACGATGTTGTCATAACACAGGTTTTTATCTCCCAATCAAACGATCTGGGAATGTTTCATTTAGGTAAGTCTGCATATTCCTGTCAAAATGTGCAGGTGCACTGTCATACTGAAATCACATCTGCTGTCTTATGTTCAAGGGCGCATGTTCTATCAATTTTGGGAGAAAATTACGTAAAAATAAAAGACACGTAAACCCACACAGGCAGGCCGGTAATAAATAAGATCCTACCACAAAATTATCCACCATACCACACCAAATTTCTGCTGCTGATCGTTTACTAGAGTTGCATGTGGATTTTTACGCCATACACATGATAGTTTCAAGACGGTCTCTGATCATTCGACGTACGCTGTCTTCAAGTTCAGCTGTCCATATGGGGCTATTTCCTCCGATTTCACGTACGAGAAACTGAAGGGACCCCTCTCTCGGAGTCGAATATGGAGGCGTGGAAAAATACAAGGAACGTTACTCTTTTTTGAGGGCGACGGTCACGATATAAACGCCTCGCCTCTGGGCTATTGTCCCTTGCTTCTCCATAAATGAGTTGCATATCTGCCAGCTCGTGGAGAGGGTAATCTGCCATTGCGCAGGCGTGTACAGGTTAACACAATTAATTTTACTTAAACACCAACGTCTACACTTTTACACGACCGTGAATACCTGGACACAACCCTCTACGTTGAACGCAACACTTCCCATCCTGTTACACAGCAATTACACGTGTAACAGTAGAGCATCTGACTATGTATATCACTCACAAGTTGCGTAGATGCTTATTACAACTCAGCCATGCTAATTGATGCCATTCCACAATAAAACTGCAAGACAGCGTTCTGCAAGCCACTCGCAATTGGCACACAAGGGACGATAGTTCCGTAGGTATTCCTCCGTGTAGTTATTCCATACAGCTCCAATGTACATTAGAATGTCGAAAAAAGACTATACTTTTTTTAAAATGTACTTTCAACGAGCTTTCTTTTAGAAAATTTCTCCAGCAATGACAAAATCAAAATGTAAGTGGTCTACACTAGAATAGTATTTTGATATATTCACAATAGCAATGAAATTTTTCATAGCTCAGGGAAAAGTTGAGGTTTGCCAACTCGAAGGAAGGGGAAAACGCCATCAAAAGTATTCATGGGAGAAGATTCACCTAACGGATAAATCAAGTATACTGTTCCAGCTCACTTCTTGGTATCGTTATGCAACGTGTACCACATCCCTTGTTTCTTCACTTTTGTTGCTTCTGTGCACAGAAGTACCATATTCCACGGAATTACATATTACGAGGAGGAAACCGTTTAATGCAGCTTACTTTTGCCCCATATGTATTCACACAATATTTGGAATCCCTGGGTCATGTGGAGAATTCCTTGTAGACTCGTTCATCACATATGATCTTTGCATTTTTCGATGTTATATTTCTTTACATGCCGCCTGACTGTCCTATGCACAGTCGTTTTAAACCTAATCTGGATCAAAGTTATTTTTCCTTTTTCACACACTCTTGGACAGGAAGCCATTCATTTATCATCCGTTACCATTTGCCTAGAAGATATGTGTGATACGTTAAAGACTTCGTTTCATTTAAATTCTTCTTCCGAGACTTTATTCTGTACTGAGACAAAATAGATGAATCACACATGTGTATCTCTCTTTCTTTCGAATTCTGAGTGTTCTTCTAACTTGAACGATGCACTATTATTTTTTAATGTTAAATCTTGAACTTGATTGTTCATTTCTTCATTCAACGTTTAATAAAATACTCAAAGGAATTGAATACTCCAGTTTCTTTGGAAGTCATCCTTGCATTGCCATTGCACTATATCCATTTGTACACTAATCGAATCTACGACTAAAAATAATGGACATTCTTTTACCCGACTTAAATCCGACGTTTTGTTCATGTGTTAAGGCGGTTTATACATTTTTCCGACAAATCTTCGGGTGTTACACCCAGGTTGTTGTATAGTTTTGGTTTTATTTCGGTGTCAGGAATCACCTAACGACGTTTGTTATATTAATTAAGTTACACCCTATATATATACGGGCGCCATTTTATTTATTAAAACCACCAAATTTGTTTAGTAACGTAAATAGCTAAATTATGAAAACGTCTTTAGATATACTAGAGAAACACTTTTTAGTTCTTGTAATAATTTTCTCTCAAACAAACTGAAGGTAAATATATACCAATAAATCAATGCAGCTATAGTTTAGAAATACAATAGGCACTGATTATTCGAACACTGCTCTAATACATAGGAGCAACCAAATTTGTAAATAGAGAGTTTTGTTTTTAAATAAAACAAACTGAATTGCTTAAACTGCGCTATATCGATTGCTTTTAGCATCTGGTTTTTTAAAAATAAATGAGTAGCAGCACAAAAAAATTCTATATTATCTTCCCAAATGGACCTACATGTTAATTGCTTTACTGGCTTTATACATTTTTTTTTTTGAAAAAGTGATTGTAGGGGAAGCTGAGGCTAGTTGCAACACTTTTCAGGTCTGTTTTTTTTACTCGAAAACTATTATAGATATAAAAACTATATTGAGTGGACTAAAAGGTACATGCCTTAACTACATACCAAAAAAATAGAAGTGAGAAACATCGAACGGCAGTTTTGGTAGCATCCACTTTTTGAAGTAAGTCCGACTGTTTACACTTGCCCCACCCATGGGGTAAATTACAACATAGTCTGGGGTAAGTTGCAACAATCGGACTTGGTTCAGAAACTTAATGCTATCAAATCTACAGCTTCAACATCGCTTCACTCACTTTCACTGTGGCAGTCAATGTCTATAATCTATACAGATGTAGTACGGATTTCTCTCGGAACACGACCAATGAGACCACTTCTCACAACATAAACACTGTACCCAGTCTTCTTCTGCATCCTGTTCTTCGTACGGTTCTTCAGAAACCAAACAGACGACTTGAGAATAAATTCTTCTTAGCTGATGATTTTACCTTTTAGGCTGTTTTTAGATGTTTCTTTTTCATTTCGATAGTACTTTTTTCTAGAGTGTCTGTGAGAATAGCACATCTCTCCCTTTTCCGAGCTGTCAGTTTTCTAGTTCCAGATTTTGGATAGAACCATACATGTTCAGGAGAGAATTCAGGTTTGTCTGAAAGACCACTTGGCCCTGGTATTTGATCATCTGAAGGATTCTACACTATCTTCTTAGATGCATTTGCAGGTGATCCATGAAGCTCACTTTGACCTGCAATCTGAAGTTCTAACTGAGGAGATGAAAGGAAACAACTACTACTAGGCACTGCAATCAATAAGCCATCGCTGTTGTCCTATAATAATATTAATAATAATAATAAGCTAAAAACCAAGTTTTTAGTTTTCCGGAAGGAAACTAAAATTTTCCGTTTTCTCCAGGCCTCAAGAGCACTAACTGCAACACAATTTCTTTGGCTTTGTACATTGTAGCTGGCCCCCCTAAAAACGACGGGCCCCTCCTACATAAAACTGACAACACCCCTGTGGTGAAGGCTTTTTTTTTTTACGTAACACGGAACTGATTTTTATTTGCCTGATGCAATTGTTTAGATTATCCACAGATTTTTCAAATTATTTTGTATGAATAATCATTAGATTGAATTAACAAATTACTTTTATGCATATTTCCAACGTGTGAAATGATATAGTGGATTATGCAGAACCTTGGAAGCTCAATCCTCGTGGCTGGCAATCGTAAGAATTTTTTATGCACACAATCCTTTTCATCTCATCTAGGTAATAACAAAGTATATCTATATCGAATAATATATTATTGGTTCCTGCTCTTCTATGGTAATTTTAAAAACAGTTAATGAGGGATAATAATTAATCAAAAGTTATTACTTATAGGTATTTAGAATTTTTGTGGATTTTTTTACGCGTAACAGTAAGGGGAGTACTTTGTTACATAATCAGCCTAATCCACCATGAAAATCGGCAACACTGTACAAATGAAGCTACAAAAAAGTTTATACTTTGCTAGGTAAAACTTCTTTCTGACAAGAGAGGGTCACGAAGTGGCTCAGCTGAGATCCGAACGAGACTATTGTGTTTGCATTTGATATGTTATAACTAGAAGAATCCCTAAGTTATACGTGCCACCCGGCGGAATATCGTGAGTTACAACATATTTTGTAATGTAAAAGCTGCAAAAAATTACCTGGCAGAATAGTTTGAACCGAGTCATTTCTTCGAAACGGTTGGGTAAATGGAAAACTCGGCGAACACGTATCTCATCATTTTCAAGGGCACACTTTTTTGAGATAAAGTTTGCCCCAGGGTCCCAGACGGAATCCAACTCAAAAGTTTCAAATGACACGAGGAGGGGGTTAAGTACACATTTTTTGAAAGTTGTAAAATGGAAGAAAGTGGAGCAAGTCTCTACTCTCTATGAAAAACCTGTGCAAAATGGTGGCGGGGCAAAATGTAAACAAAAACTTAATTGAAAAGTCCATGCTTACCCCTATAAATCGGAAACGGTGAGACAAATGTGAAAACAGGAAAGGACATGTAGCATTATTTTCAAAGTACAACGATTTAAGTTAAAACGTTTTGTCCCAATACCCCCACAAGGTCTCAGGTAAGGTCCAACTGAAAAATTTCAAATGGCACGGAGAGTGAAGTAGCACATCGTTTGAAAGGTGTTGTTAAATGAAAGAAGTTGGAGCAAGTCTCGACTTTCTACGACAACCCTGTGCAAGTTGGCGGCGGGTCAAAATGAAAACAAAAGCTTAATTGAAAAATCTATGGCCACCTTAAATCCAAGATGGCCGCTTAAAACCTATGCCGAGAGGATATGCATACCAGACTGTTGAAGGTAGGAAAACCAAATTTGGCATGAACGTTGATCATTAGGTGACGAAAAGATACGAAATGTTCAAAAACGCAACATCTTGAGTTCAAAATGCCGCACTATGTATCGAATGCATGTCCAGTTCAAACAGTGATGTTGGAAAAGCGAAATGTGATATTTACGTTTATGATCAATAGTAGATATCCACAAAATATAAAGAGTAATACCTGGAATCCAATATGGGTGCCAGCGTGAAAAATGAGTTTGTATATAAATATGCTATTTTTTGAAATATTGTGACCAAACAAACAAAGTTTGGCGCAGCTCGATGTACTGAAATGATTTACACGTTGGTTTGATACTGCTCGCCAATCTTGCAAGTGAACGTTTATTGTATATATATATTTGTTATTGCTTGAAATATTGCGATCAAACCAACGAATGGCATACAAATGTAACCATCACGAATACGTTAGACCCCACACAGCACAGGCACGTCCGCAGTACGTCCACATATGGTCCAAAAATTGACGAAGGACGTCCAGAAATTGAGCCGATTCAGGTCCTCTGGACGTAACATGGACCAACTTACTCCGTCCAAATGTCACCTCGCGAGTATGGTACGGTAAACGTCCATAGATGGTCCACCATGGACGTAAAGTGTACCTTAACGGGACATTAAGCGTATGTCCACTGGACGTTTGTATAGATCTTAATAGTTGTCCATGGAACTTCCATTACATGTTCATTTGTTGGAGAGCCAGTGGGTCAGTGAGTCAGTGTGGGACATTGCCGACGCCCATAAGACATTTATGGACGTAAGAAGACGTTCAGTGTATGTCATGTGGACATCGAGGTGTACGTTTATGGACGTTCACTGGTCGTCGATGTAAACCTCTATAGACGTAAATCTTTTGTCCACAAAAATTCCATTAGACCGTATGGAAGTGCAGTCTACGTCCAATGGACATCCGATTTGGACCTGTATGGAAGTATAATGTATGTCGAATGGATGGCAGATAGGGAGTTGTATGAACGTACACCGACGTCCAATATTCGTCCATAGGGGCAAAACGGACGTACATCGAATGTTCATTGTACATCCACTGGACGTTGCATAAGTATGCAGAGAAACATCCATTGGACGTTAATCAGACGATCTGTGTGTGTACCATTATGGATTTCGAATGTAGTGCTGATTAGAGGTGGCTCGTAAGAGAAATCACATCGGTAAAAACTAAAGTTTTCTCGCCTGGAACTAAGGGGAGAACGCTAACTCATCCACTAAATAATGCATATTGTTGAAGTATAAGAATATGCAACATTTATTTAGTGGATGAGGTAGCGTTCTCCCCTTAGTTCCAGCCAAGAAAACTTTAGTTTTTACCGATGTGATTTCTCTTACGAGCCAACCCTAATTTGGACTACATTCGACGTCCATAATGGTACACACACAAATCGTCTGACTGGCATAGCTGTGGAAACAAAATGAAATGAAATGAAATCTTTGAGTTTCACGTCCCACGCTTATGCCGGTTAGGCTAAAGGAGATGGTAAAAATCATAAATGCTGTCTCGCCGAGAATCGAACCCGGGACACCATACACCAAAGTCGCACGTGTTAGCCACTACACCAGTGGGGAGGACACCACTGTGGAAACAAAATTGACATTAAACAAAACATTGAAGTCTACAATAAAGGCTATATAAAAAGTGGATAGTAATCGAACAGTACTTGTAGAAACATTGTAAAATGTACTTCAGAAATCAGATCTTTCATTTTTTACGCGGATATTATATTTGAAATACATTAACTCGCAAAAAGGAACTCCAAAAGACTGTGAAGAATTATTCAACTACATTTTACAAGTCTCTCCACAAAAAAGGACATATACCCTTGTTGTAGCTTTACTCTTCAACATTACGAAACAAAGAATTGAACACTAATTGCACGTGCCTATCATATGTGTAATTTTTCCACACGTGATGAAGACAAAAGATGATTGTACAGTTATCTACATAAATACCTAGACTTCATGTAACGGAATTATAACGGACCAGGCTCCAGGTACTTACGTGGGTGACTGTACAAAGTTGACTTCCATTTTGGTTATGGGAAAGTTAATGTGCAGTATATATATATATATATATATATATATTAATGAAAAAAGATAAAGTAAGACTAATATATTTATTAAACTATTAATATATATTCAAAGCCAAATTCGGGTTATTCGTACACATCCTTTGATCTTATAACACAAATTATTATTTAAACCATTTCAGTTCACTTTTTTCACAATTTAACTTTTTGGCTTACAAATGAACCTCTTTATTATGTTTTAAAAAATATTTCAAGTTAGTATTTGAAGTGAAGTAAACATAGGCCTGTCCTTGAAACCTTTTTTTCTTTTTATCTGCAATTTTCAACTGCCTGTTTTGCATTCCTCACCAACAGACCTGAAACAAAAGGTCACACATTAAGACATCAATAGTGTCATTAATCTCTACACACTAAATTATGTCAATATAGTTGTTATATTTAAAACTAAACAGGTAATTGCTATGAATAACCAGACACAACACACACAGCATACATATGCCCAAAGTACATTCAGTGAACGTTCGATGTATGTATACAGTGCCGTAACATGCCCCCTTACGACTATGTCTATACTTTATTTACTGCATACAGCAGCATTTTTGCGAGAGATTAATTAGTTTTTCGAAACAATCATACATTAAAATTTCGAGAATTTTAAATGTTCTGTTAGTTATTAATAAAATACTTTCCTATCCTCCGTATTTTTGAACTTTACAAACACTTAATTGAATCTTTTATTTTGAGTGAGCTGTAGATTTTCTGAAATGGTCCTATAATTATATGTTCGAACCTAATCTAGACTCCATATTTGCAAAATAATAATAACATTAAATAAAAAATAATGCGGGAAGAGTTTATCGGGTATCAAGTACTTTACGATGATAATTTAATCCTATCATTGGTTCTCTATGACAGATGTCAGATTAAATAGTGTGACACTTGTCGATGAACAGTGACAGTGCAATTAACGTACAAATTTTCTCAGTCTGCTCGCCAGAGACAAACGTCGGCTAAACATTGTGTTGTAAAAGTAGTCACAGTATCGGAGTTAATGCAAATTACAAATAAAGGTTTCATTAAGGCTTGGACTTCTACGACATGTCATATATTTATCCTGTTATATTTTACAAGTATAATTAAACAAATTTCTGACTCTTGTGAATACAAAAATGTCGTTTTCAATCGTCATATACATGCATATTTAAACCACACTTTAGATTGAGATCATATTTAGGCTAGTGATATAAAAGCTTATTTTTAATCATATTTTAGATGAGTTTCATTTCTGCTTTGTTATCTTTAGAAATGGGGCGAGGCGGTCATTCAGCGTATCCGTTCAAAAGTTATCGTGCGGAGTGACGGCCTGATGTACTAACACTACAGCAGTGTAGGCCTAAGCCTCCCTACGTGATCCTAATAAATAAATAAATGCTCC
This sequence comes from Thermobia domestica, assembly GCF_964235325.1. NCBI lineage: Eukaryota > Metazoa > Arthropoda > Insecta > Zygentoma > Lepismatidae > Thermobia > Thermobia domestica. The sequence continues at coordinate 311,223 of NC_137456.1, forward strand.
TAATTGTTATAGGGAAAATGTGCAGGTAATTGACAGCTGGAGTATAGTGATTCTTAGTCGGTTCATTTATCACTAGGAAAATTCAAGTTCTGTGCATGAATGACTAGCTTCAGTAATGTTTGGTTGTTGATTTAACACGAGGTAATAGGATTTACAAACGTGTTCAAATTATCAGACTCAACATTCAGTTTCTGAATACTTTACTGTTCTTACAATATTACGTGAGAAAATACATTCGAACTTAGTGCAAATTACTGCTTTGTAACTTTGTTCTAATGTCTAGTGAGTGTGGCATATGCTTTTCAATATCAATAAAACAGATGCGTAAGTGAACTCAAATATAATTACTATACAGTGTGTATATCCAAATTGAAAACAAAAAAATGAAACCGAAATTTATATTAAAAAAAAAAAACGCTCTCTCACACAAAAGATCAATATTCAGAAGGAAGACAGAGAATCGCGAAGTATATCGCGAACACTTGATGTTGCCTGATCTGTACTTATAAACAGCACGTGCATGGGTTTTCTCAAAATTCTACCGTTTCCTCCCACTTTCTTCATCTCACCATTACTATCATGTACATTGATTCCTTTGGCCTACCCGGCATAACCTTGGAGGTAAACTCAAAGATTTCATTTGTCATTTCACTTTTGACTACATTTATGTAGATTATATGGCAAAGAAGTACAGCCAAAGTTGTCAAAGCTCATATTTTTGTACGTTGGGAAAATGGTAAGATGAACAGCATACAAGTCAGCATTAACCTATTTACACAACTATTACTATGATACTGACATCTGCTTTTTTTTCTCTAAAAATGCTCATCTACATGTGTGGCATAAATACGGATGACTCAAAGCTCAAAATATGTCCAGCTAACGTCAATTACATGTTCTATACTCCGCGTCACCTGAATTGGCGTATGGCATCAGGCAATAAGCGTGCAATGTGCTGTTACAATCCTTAAGTGAGGAATCTAATCATTCATGATTGATTTTGTTCATATTTATGGACAATTATGAATGATTATATTCCTCACTGAAGGTTTGGGAACAGTGCACTGCGAGCTTATTTGCTGATGTCATACACAAATTCGGGTGAAGTGGAGTATAGCTTAGTAAATTTCTATTTTCTAAATTTCAACTATTAAATAATAACTGGTTTAAACCAAAAATAAGTATGGTTTTTCCTAACCCTATTCATAAGCAAGGAAATATTATTCATTTCAAGAGACAGGCTTCAAAACCCGAACATAAGAATTAAGTAAATGCATACAATTCAAAAACTTGATACTGTACCATTTCTTTCTGCAGTTTTGCGTTTCCCAATTGGTCTTCTAGTTTATCGAACTCTTCCATGCTTTGTCCATGCTGGTAACGTTGGGCCTGTGAGACCCAAGCCTTTAGGAAAAATAATATAACTTTATTCGGCAACACTCGAGCTGCTACATCCTCCCCCTACCTTCCCTTCCTAAGTTGTAGTTTAATAATACGTAGCCTGTTTTAGTTTTCGCTTGGTCATTGTTGTGTGCCGCGTGCTTTTCCATAGAGTTGGCCAGACAGACCCAACGTTACTAGTGACGTTATTTTTACTAGCATGAATAAATAATATTAACTAGCGATTTTAGAAGGGAAAACTTCACATTTCCGTGTGTTGATTTCCATGTTTTTTTAAGCACTTGTCGCATAATTTTTGTATATATTCAAGTGAAGCATGGCCGAAATCTATGAGGCACATGTTCAAAGAAAAAGGGACATGTTTGAGCAAGAACTAAGTGATATATCTTGCGAAGAATATGATGAAGATTGTGATCCTGACTTTTGTTTGCCTAGTGATCATTATACTAGTGATGAAGGAGGAAACAATTATGGAAGCTTTGAATGTGAAGAAACTGTGTGCGACAAATATTTTGTAGGTAGAGACAAGGACACGAAATGGAGAAAGGAAAAAGGAAATGTGAATATTCGTACTCGTTCCAGTAACATCGTGACTGCTCGTATACCGATGGTGAGACAAAAAGCGAAGAATGCTCAGACACCGCTAGCAACATTGTCTTTGTTTATAACACAAGATATGCTAGATATTATAGTGATCAACACTAACAAGTATATTGAAAAACTCACAGTTCATTATTCAGACCAACGATTCACCCATCCTACAAGCGTCTGTGAAATAAAAGCACTAATTGGTCTATTATACTTGGCTGGTATGTTGCACGCTGGACGACTGAATATTGAAGAGTTATGGGAGAGAGACGGTACAGGAGTGGAAATCTTTTGGGACACAATGTGCTTACAAAGATTCCGTTTTCTTTGTAGTGCGTTGAGATTTGATGATCTTGATACACGTCAAGAAAGGAAACATGTGGACAAATTAACAGCTATTCGTGACGTTTTCGATCTGTTTGTAAACAACTGCAAGGACAGTTTTGCAATTGGAATGTTTGCTACGTTAGATGACACACTTGTGGCATTTCGAGGCAGATGTGGGTTCCGTGTGTACATTTGCCGAACAAACCAGCTAAATACGGGAGCAAAATCTTCAGTCTTGTTGATTCCCGGTTGTATTATTCGGCAAATATGGAGGATTACGTAGGGAAGCAACCAGAAGGTCCATTTGAGATAGACAATAGACCTGAGGCTGTAGTAAAGAGAATGTGTCAACCGATTTATGACTCTTCTCGTAATGTCACGTTAGACAATTGGTTCACGAGCATTAAGTTAGTGAAATCAATGGTAAAGGACCATAAGATAACTATTGTAGGTACCATTCGAAAGAACAAGAAAGCTTCCTTCCGCGTTTGTGAATTCTAAGAACTGAGAAGAGTACAGTAGCGTGTTTGGTTTTCAAGAGGACTGTACAATTGTATCATACGCACCCAAGAAAAATCGAAGTGTGGTGTTAATTTCCAGTATGCATCATGACGACAAGCTGGATCCGACAACTGGAGAGCAGAAGAAGCGTGATATTGTAACATTTTATAATAACACTAAGGCTGGAGTGGATATCGTAGACTAAATGTGCAGAGAATATGATGTCGGGAGGAACAGCAGGCGATGGCACAATGGTATATTTTACCATATTCTAAATGTTGCTGCAATCAATGGGCACGTCATTTATTCAGTCAACACAGGAAACTCACTACCACGGAGAAAATACTTCAGGGAATTGTCTAAAGAATTGATACAGGGCCAGTTGATGCAGAGAGCACAAAATAAACCCAATCATACTGATCTTCGAAAATCAGCTGCAAGGTTATGTGGATTAACCCTTGAAGAGCATGTTCCTATGCAGCGAGAATTGAAACGAAGTCGTTGCTACATGTGAAAGGACAGCAAAACCAGGTACTTTTGCCAAAATTGTGGTAAGTGTATTTGCCTGGGTCACGCAAGAATGTTGTGTTATGAATGTTCAGATCATTACATGTAAAGATGCCAATAAGAGTTGCTAGAGTTTTTCATAAATTCGGTGGAAATTAGTGCAAAGAAAAGTTGAAAGAAAGTTAAAAGACATATTTTAATTTAGTTTCAAGTAATATTGTCATTACCTAACACTTTTCATTTTTTGTATCATGTCTGGAATATTGTTTTACGTGCTGAATACTGCGTTTAAACCAAACCAAACTAAATAGTAGCTGAATGAAAAATGTTCGTTAAATACATTCATAACAATAAAAGACATATATTAATTTTGAATTTGGCATTCAAAATAAATTACTGTACTCTTTCGTTTAATGTAACTAAAGATAATTTCGTCAATGCAAGCTCGAAGTAATAAAATATTCTTATTTAATTTATTTCAGTGCGTAAAAACTTGAATGAGTCCCGTAGACCCAACGTTACCATTTATGAAAGTTTCCTTAGCGTTACCACTGTAGTGTTAAAATAATCTTCACTGTTTTATCCTGGCATTGATTTTCGGTCATTTCCACTTCATTATCATAATTAACTCGATTTCTTTGTAGAATGTCTAGAGTGCTATTTACCGTTGCCTTTATAATTGTCCATTGACGCAATACTTCCTTCTTGAACTCTGAAAAGTATGAGTAAAGCAAAAATGTACATAAGAAAAAGTGGCCAAGTATCGTAACATAACTTGAAGAAACACATGTATAAAACTAAGCACAAATAAAGCTAATGCTAAGTGTCTTAACAGAAAGTCGTGTAGTTTCTTTAGACGTCCACTAAACGTCGTGTGCTGGGTTGGTTAGATTAGGCTCAGTTTAATTCAATTATAGTTCTGGCTGTAGAACAAGAATATCATGGTCACAGTTGGTTAATTTAAATCGCGATTTAAATTGAATGTTTTTTTAAAATTATTTCATCAAGCATATGTCGCTTAAGCAACAAATCAGGGAGCGAGATCCTAGGGAAGGGTGAATTTCCCCTCTAAATAGTTTTTGAAGAGAATCTCCCCACTAAAAGCGTGCTAGGAGGCGGAGAATAAAGTTAAGTAATTTCAGAAGTTTGCAAAATAATTACAGTAATTAATGTGTAATTAACGTGCATTTCTTATCTAATTAATAGTTGAACGGTCAGCGGTATAAATCCCTGATATTGCATAGTTTAGTACTTACGGATGGCCAAACGCGTAAACTTTCTATATCGGAAAATTGCAGTGCAAAAGCGCGAAGAGCATCTTATATTTTTCTTTCTTTCTTTTTTCAGTTCTACAGTCTCCCCTCCCCCATCCTCGACATCGATTTTATGATTCCGCACCATGCAACTAATAGGAACTAATGTATTATCTTTTATTCTGTTATCATTTAACAAAGACACCGAAACCCAGTACTTTATCATATAAGAAAAGAAGCATTATTTACATTTTATTCTGTTTTTTAAAAATATCAGGTAAAAGTGATTTAAATTTTAAAAAAGTCGACTTTACTGAAAACATCAACACAAATTACTTAAAAGATCGTCATTTGTCATTCCTGATCACAGTTAAAACACAAACTTTGAAGTGCTTTATCTACATTATTGAGATTTTGATGTTGGTCTCTTTCATATTGTTTTCTATATACATTAATCTTTCTATCTGAATTAACAAATCCGTAAATTTTCCTAAGTGGCAGCCATATTCTGAATCTACATTTACAAAGTACTTGTTCAGTAACCCACATACATCTGAACCCTTGACCATTATAATTCCATTAGTGGGGCCCAGGTACTTATGTGGGTATGAATGCTAAATTATACACTGATTCCACTGTTTCTTTCACTCATATTTTTCTTAACTCGATTAACTTTGTTTCTCATTAAAAAAAAAAAGCGGAAAAAATTGGCAGTACAGTCACTCTGCTATTAATATAAAATTAAGGATTTACGATGTATGCCACAGAAAAAGAGGAAATAGTGCATAAACTGCTTTATTAATCTTGGAAAAATGAAATGAAATGAAATCTTTAAGTTTAACGTCCCACGCTTATGGCGGTTAGGCTAAAGGAGACGGTGATAATGAGTAATGAGTGAAATGGTGGAATGAAGAAAGTGGGAGGAAATGGGAGAACCCCTAGAAAACCCACGCACACGGTGTTTGTCCACCACATAGTTCACTTGGCGGGAACAGGGTTTGAACAAGTTACCTCATGCACCAGAGGTGAACGCTCTACCACTGAGCCACCGCGGCCCTTTTTATTAATCTTGGGACTCCCTATTAAATATTTAATAGCGCAAACATTTAAACGTTAATTAAAATTTGCAAAACCTACCTAACAAACCATCATGAACATTAATACATGTATATAGATGCCCCATTATACAACACTAAAATTAAAAAAAAAAAAAAAAAAAAAGATCAGCTATTGGCGACATTTAAATTTAAGAAGAGATTTCAAATCTAAGAAAAGAACAGCGTCCAGCTTGCATATTCTTTCTGTCCTACTACTTAACCGATATCTATATATTACCTCGTATTTAAATAACATGCATACATGTAAATAATATAACAGTAAGCATATATCGATACGAACCTACGTCTCTATAATCTGAAGTTGCCTTCTTTGAAGATTCTGGTGTTGTTTGACTATTACAACTCTTAACTACAGTTGCTGTTGAAGCCGGAGTCTCTTTTAGCAACTCGACCTGTGGTGGAACTGGAATATCCGCTATGTCCTCTATTCCCGGATTACAATCCGACTCCGAACTGTCTGAATAAAATGAGGTGCATCTTTCTTTTCGTTTCCGTGTTTTTCGTTGATCCACCTCTTCCTCTGTATTTAGGTCTGATGTTTCCTCAGCTCTCTTTAGGTTTCATCGAGCTTTATCATAACTATCTGTTTAAAATAAATCCTTAAATTAATAACACTTTTTGCAGCTACCATGTGAAGAAATATTAATAAGTGGAAGTAAATAACTGAGCTTCATTTCACAGTGTAAAACTACAGGTAGACTCCTAAACTATGCAGAGCCAGAAGTAGTAGATATACAGCTTTATGTTCCAATAAGGTCAGAGATGGAACCTGTTCTTCGTGCTCTGAGTTCACATGAAAAATTAGTATCTCGCTATTCCGTACCATTATTAGAAAACAAACTAATCTTCTAATTATTACCATTATTAGAAGAATAGGTCACCTTCCTCTGATAAGCATCTACTCAAACCGGAAGTTTCATAAATCATCCGTTTAGGGTTTTCAACATTAATCGCCATAAATGAAAAACAGTAATAGAGGCCAGGAAGAGGTTTTCGAAATCCGATTCAGTGACTCAAGGAAAAGAAACACTCTGATTCATATCTTTTTACAAAAACCTAAAACCATAAAATTATACTTCCAATTTTAGTAGTGGCATCCATATATTACCAAAATCCTTTTATTTCCACTGAAACAGGAAGATGTAGAAACTAGTACTTATTGCGGTTTCAGTTTTGAATTGACAAAGAGTAAATGTTTTTCATATAAATTCAGAGCCCGAAGTATAGATTCAATCCTTCTATAGTACTGAACGTTGTATGTGTATTATTTTAGGTTTAATATTGATTCCGTATAGTTTGAAAGTCTTCACTAGTTTCGCATCTTGAAACGAAACTTACTTGTTAATACCATTAGATCCCCATAAGATTAGCACGTGAACATATTATAGACTAGTGAGAGGTTGGGTAAGCTTAATTCCTTGAACACACCATTGTGAACAGTTCTCGCCATGACAGTCACAAGTAGGGGTGTTCCAAGAACCGGTTAACCCGTTTCGGTTCGGTTTGTAGTCTAAACCGAATCAATCGGTTTTGACTTCAAACCGGTTCGGTTCGGTTTGGGAATGGTTCGGTTCGGTTTGTAAAGTGTTCGGTTCGGTTTAAAAACTGTTGGGCCCTTTTTGGGGACCGTTTTGTTCGGTTTCAGTTCAATATTTGAAATCGACAGAAATGACGTTTGCATCATTAGCAACTGTCCACCCAGACATTATAATATGGGTGAATGTTACGTTTTTCGGTATAACTTTATTCAGATTAAAATTATTTCGATATTACTGAAACAATTAAGGGGTCGTACTTGTGTGGGTACTTTTACTGATGCTTTGGATTTTGGAATAAAACTCTTAATATCAGTTGGAAGACAACTTTACGGCATGGGCGGATTTAGGAGATACCGTGGTAGGAGTGGCAGTCACTTGAAGGGTGGATGCTATTCCAGGAGAAGCAATGTTTAGAATGAAACATTAAATTCGTCTTGAAATGACTAGGGGGGAGGGCATGGTTTACACCTGTATGTGGAATATATCGTGGTGTAATATTATCAGGTAACCAAGAAAATTTATGCTGTTTTTGAGAACAGTTACTTTTGTCGCGTTAGTGTAGTCAAATTGATTCTGATGACGCTACACAGTATGGCGCTAAATTCGTTGTACAAAAACAGAGGGGTGATTCCTGAGAGCAAAAGAAACAAACAACAACAACAAAAAGTTCCAGTACATATAGGACTAAAAGCGTGTCGTTTACGTGTTATATGCTGCCGAAAGCGTGGAGTTAAATATTGCACAAACTACTGATTGTAGACGTGATGCGGCATGATATCGACAAAATATCGTAACCTGCTCTATCCAAATTTGCAGTTTTCAGATTTATACAATGGCGGCACAGGGAATTCCCTGATATTTATGACGTAAATTGAGTGGACAACAACATGTAAAGGACATTTCACTGCCTGGAAATAATACTACGTGGCAGGTCAGTACTCATACACGAAGATAAAAGATGGCGAATGAAGTAAAAATTACTGTGTTTGGTTGCATACCTCCTCAGAAAGTACTAGTAAAGTCGTTGTACAAGAACTCACTAGAAACTTTACGTTTCTAGAATGTAAAAATACGTACGGCACAAGCCGATAAGTAACAGAAAATAAAGAAATTCCGATTGCCGATCTGCTCATATTAATGATATCGCAACGTTTTTGAGAACGCATCTACCTTTACAACTACAGTAATTGAACAAGAACTAGAGACAAATAAAGAACGCGTAATAATAATAATAATAATAATAATAATAATAATAATAATAATAATAATAATAATAATAATAATAATAATAATAATAATAATAATAGACATAACTGTTTTAGCATATTCATTTCGATCAGTACATCACACAAATGCGACTACAGTACGGAAGGTTTTTTTTTTTTTAATCATTGTTCTAAACTGACGGGTGTGAAACAAAATATTCCTTCCATTCACGATATTTGTACGTACTGTAACAGGGGCCGATATTTCTGGATCCAAATCGTATAACGGGACTGCGTACAGAAGGTAGTTGTAGGGAGCAAGGTACAGAGGGGAGTCTTTGTTTACATGGAAAGAGGATGGTTGTCAGAACGGACACTGCAAAAAGTGTTCAAAGTTTCAACCCACCACTTCAATGCAAAGGTTACAGCGGCGTCGAAGGGAAAGACGCTGCGAACGCGTTGAAACACTCTTGCCGTTTCCTGAATGCTCCACGCTGCAGCAACAATTTGAGCAACCAAATCCTCCTCTGATTGCACAGACGTCGCGCAGATTAGTTGTTTTATATGGCCCCAGAAAAAGAAATCTAAGTGGTTAAGGTCGGATGAGCGAGGTTGCCAAGATACCGTTCCTTCTCTGGCATCCATTTGTTCGGAAAGGAGGCGTTGCGACAATTTCGCACCTCCACAGCAAATGTGCTGGAGCACCGTTGTGCATAAACCCCATGTTTCGATGTACAGCCAGTGGCACAGTCAATAGTAGTTCAGGCAGAAGCTCTTTCAAAAATATCCAATACTCCCACCCGGTTAGGCATTGTGGTAGTAGGTACGGTCTGATGAGAATTATCAACGATTCATGCCCACACATTTACAGAACACCGTTCCCGATGAGCACGAGTTGACATTCCATATGGGTTTGCCTCAGACCACAAATGTTGAGTGTGAGTGTTCATCACTCCATCATGGGAAAACATAACTTTATCTTTGAAGAGAATACGAGACATGAAGCGGGATATATTAGCATGGTTCGCCTACGTGGATGGCGTGTAATGCATGCACCCTTTGGACATGGAAAGAGTACATCTGATTTTCCTGAAGCGTGTTCCAAACCTGCCGATGATGGGTGTTAATTTCAGCAGTTTGATTTGATTTGATTTGATTTATTTGCGTTCATTTGACCATACAGAGTACACAAATTTGTACATATGGTATAGAACATGTCATTTCACAATAATACATTGGTTAAATACAGAGTTAATAAACACATACAAATAAACTATAAGCATACGATATAAAACTAAAATTTTTTTACAATAAAAGAAGGAAAAAATAAATATTTGTTATTTAATCTAATGGTTAAAATATATCTACGTACTAAGTTTTATTGCCTTCAGAAATAATAAAGAATTATTCACCTATATACTCATCTACAGAATAATAAGATTTACAAATTAGCATATTTTTAACCTCTCTCAAAAACTTTATATCATCTTTTAAGTATTTCAATTCTCTTGGTAATTTATTATATAGCACCGCACCTCTATAAAATGTAGTTTTTTCAAACATACTTGTTCTGTGTGACGGTATTACAAATTTATCACAGTTTCTAGTTTTATATTCATGTACGTCGGCATGCGTTAAGTAGTTATCTATGTTTTTTCTCACTAATTTTAATACCTCATATATATACAAACTCGGTATCGTAAGCAATCTGAGTTCACGAAATTTACTTCTACAACTACTACGAAAATGGGAATGTGTAATGATACGGATTATTTTCTTTTGTAATCTAAATATTGTAAACAAATCATTAGTGACACCCCAGAAGGCAATACCATACTGTACTCGGGAATAAAATGACGCATAATATACTGAAATTAAAGTGTCTAGGTTAAGAACAGAGGAAAGTGTATAAGCCATATAAACAATAGAAGATAAATTTTGGCATAAATTGTTTATATGATGTTTCCATTTAAGTTTGTCGTCTAGGTTTAATCCTAAGAATTTAGTATTTGAAGCACATTCCACATTATTATTATTAATTGTAAACGAAGGTTTAATTGGTGATGAATTAGTTGGGAAAAAATATAAACATTTGGTTTTTTCGGTGTTAATAATTAAGTTGTTGTGGTGTAACCAAGTTTCGAGCTCTCTTGCTGTTATATTTACATTATTTTGCAGCTCAGTTAAATTACTTCCTTTTACAAGTATATTTGTGTCATCTGCATACAGAAATAACTTACCATGAGTGATATAAAGTGGTAGATCATTAACATATAAAAGAAATAATATTGGTCCTAAGACTGATCCTTGAGGAACTCCTATGTTAACCATAGAAGGTGTTGATCTGTGAGTTTCGATATACAAGTTGTCTTCATTAATGAAATTTATCTCTACAAATTGTTGTCTATTTGTAAGGTAAGTTTGAAACCATTGGTTAGCAACACCCCTTATTCCATATGCATTTAATTTACTTAAGAGTAACGAATGGTTGACACAGTCGAAAGCTTTACTTAAGTCACAAAATATAGATAGTGGGTATGATTTACTTTCTATTGAGTCTACTACTTCTTGCAAGAAATGAAGGGCAGCTGTAGATGTGGATCTATTTTTAAGAAAACCATGTTGCGAGTCAGATAAAACATTGTTACGTTCCAAATGCGTAATTAATCTATTTTTCATTATGGATTCTATAATTTTCGAAAATTTAGAGGAGAGAGCTATTGGTCTGTAATTTTCGCATTTCTTTTTGTCACCCTTTTTGTGTAATGGTTTTATAAGGGCCCATTTCAGGCTGTCTGGGAATATACCTTGTGAGAATGAGTCATTAATTATGTGAGACAGAGGCTGTGCAATTGCGTGGATACATCTTTTGATTATAAATTCCGGGATGTCATCTGGACCCCTTGATGATCCGTATTTAAAGTTCCTTACTACTGATATTATTTCCGAAGGATTTGTTGGAATTATAAATAAAGAACTACTTATTTGATTAATTCGATTAGGGTTATTCTTAATATCATTCGATGGTGTTTGCGATTTAAGTAGGTTAGTAACTATGTTGCTGAAGTAAGAGTTGAAAAGCTCAACAATAACATGAGGGTCTTTACAGTTTTTGCCGTTCGCGAGTTTTATTTCAGTATTTTGAACATGTTGTGGTTTTTGATTTGTTTCTTCTTTAATTATTTTCCAGGCCATTTTGGTCTTGTTTTCTGCATTAGAAATTATATTATTATAATAGGACTTTTTGGCTTGTTTTATTACCTTTTTATATATGTTTTTATAATTTTTACAGTAAATCTTAATACTATTATCCTTAGTAGTTTTGCTAAGATGATTTAGTGACTTCATCTTTTTACTACTCACTATTATACCTTGCGTCACCCATTTCTTTTGTTTATTGTTCTTGATTGTAAACGTTGCGTATGGGAAACACTGATCAAATATCAGCTTAAATTTACTGAAAAATATACTAAACTTATCGTTCACCGAATAAGATGATTTTGACATTACACTTGACCAGTCCTCGGATTCAAGATACTTATTAAATTGTAAAATATTGTCTTCACTGAAATTTCTTTTTCTCATTTTTATTATTTTTGAACAGCCAGTTTTTTTGTTTTGTGGATTAACTAACACATTTGCATTGTAAGAGTTCACAGTGGCTATTTGTGCCCGATGATCAGAAAACCCGCTATTGAAAACATTAACGAAGCAATAGAATTTCCTTTTGTTTATAATCACCTGATCGATGGCAGTTTGTGAATTTTCCGTTATTCGCGTTGGTTCATTAACTATTGCTTCTAGATTATGGCTAAGTAGTAATATTTTCAATTGACCATCAATAGAATTTTGGTCTAAAAAATCAATATTTATATCACCCACTACAACTACATCCTTCGTCTTTGTTTCATAATATGAAAGAATATTTTCTAAATTTCTGATAAAAATATTTACATCACTCTCTGGGGTTCTATATATACATATAACTACTACCTTATAAGATAATAATTCAACAATGGATGCCTCAAAATGTTTATCTATGTTTAGGTTTTCAAATTTCGTTACCTTTTTAATTAATACATCTGATCGTGAAAATATACAGGATCCTCCCTGTTTCATATTTGTTCTACAGTAACTGGCAGATAGGTTATAATTAGGAATATTAATCATACCAAGTTCATTTTGTTTTTTCCAATGTTCTGTTAAGCAAATTAGACTAGGTTCCTGCATATTTTTAAATAAAATTTCCAGCATAATTTTCTTTGTTGAGCTAAGCCCTTGTACATTTTGATGAAAAATCTCTAGTTGACTATGTTGAGTAGAGGTTAAGACACTATTGGACTTTTGTTTCGCCATAAAAGAATGATCGGAATCATTATAATGTGCTATAGAGGAAACATGAGTCTCATATGAAGGAGTGACAGTATTATTATTCTTTTGTTTAGGAAATTGGAATTCAGGATTAGCAACGCGAATAATAGTTTTTGGATTTTTTGACCTTTCTTGAGTGCCGGTGAGGTTATTAATACCCTTGTCCGCAATCATAGTATCATTTGTAGAGGCCAATTTCGTATTGAAATAATGACTTTTATTTTTGCCGTCAGCTAGAGTAAAAATATTGCATTCCTGAATTTCAATTTCGATACCATTCAGTTTTTTTGAAGCCTCTTTGATTGTACAGTATGTAGTATCATGCGACAAAGTACATTTTTACCTGCGTTATTTAAATGTAATCCATGGTGTGTAAAATGATACCTTGGAAAACGACTGGTGTTTATAAATTCCACATTTTTGAAATTTTTACCTATGCATTCAGCATTTTTATTGAATTCAAAAATTTGCCTATTCAAGGTTCCATTTGGACGATGCGGAAAATCGTATCTATAGGGAACGGTGACCACAACCGAGTTTATTTTTTTCTTATTCAGACATGCTAAAGTAGATTCGAGGGCACATAGTGTTTCTGTTTGTGGGAGATTATTTGTGGGGGATTGTGGAAAATTATTTGTACCAGCAAGGAGAACGACGAAATCATCATCGGTTAAATTTGCAGATAGTTTGTTTATATCTTCACACACTTGTTCAAGTTTGGCATTTGGCTTTACAATGGAACTTACCGATATATTGTTACTGAGGTTTTGGAGTGTAGATGCACAGTTTTTTCCCTGACTGTCGCTTAAGATTAATATGGTCGGTTTTCTGTCAGCTGTTTTAGACCTATCATTGAATTTTAGAGAATGTGTACTAGGAATTAATAAATCAGCCCTTGTAGTCACCGGTACTTTATCCACTTTTGATGATTCACACATTTGTTTCGACATTCTTTTAGGCGTTTCTTCATAATCATTCACTAAACATGCTTTAGACGCATATGTGTTTGAAATAGCACTGTAATTTTTGTGTGGATCATGTACAGGGGGACATATTTGTTCATTGTTTGTTTCGGTAAGTCTGCGTCTGTGGATGTATGTGTTTGGTAACGTACAAGGATACACTAAGTCATTGTTTACAGCAATATTAGTTGTGTTGCCGAGGGTAGTATGGAGTTTCGATGCATCTTTGCCATTCACATTTGACCCTTGTACTGGAGAGGGAGTTTGACACTTTGTTGTCTCTTCCAGTCTGCTACTACTATTGTTTCTATTCGGTGAAGTATAAGAATAAACTAATTCATCCAACACTGAAAAACCATTCGTTAGAACAATATCGGATTTTGTGGAAACAGTATTACGTGCTTGTGGCGATTTTTTAGATTTACCCCTCACTACACTTGACCACGAATTTTGACCTTGCACTGCATTCTCTTCTGTTTGTGCGTTGATTTGAAATTGATTTAGTTGTTGTTTTAAAGATTCAATATCACTACTGAGTACCTTGATTACTTCTTGTAATGAAGACAGTTCTTCCTTTGTTGCTTGACAATTTGTACAAAGTATTAATTCACTGTCATTTTCAATAGGAACACTAGTAACTATGGCTTGCATTTTGGATTTCGCTCTTGTTATAATTTCAGATGTATTTGCAATTTTAATTTGGCATGGTTTACACGCTGTACTCAAACATACCTTGTTTCTTTTGCATTCTCTGCATAAAAACGAGGAAAACTGTACACTCGAGGTTTCACTTAGACCACACACATCCGCCATGTTGAAGGCTGGTGGACGGTTTTCTCTGATCTTAAGCAAGAATTTCCTCTTCAAAAGCCACAGTCCATACGATTCTGTTTCGTCCAGCATTGGGCCTGTGTGCTTCCAGCAATCCTATTTCTTGTAATCTTCGATCTACACCTGAAAACGTTGCGTGGTGTGGAATTCTAAGATTAGGAAACAGTTGTCTGTACACCGTTATGCCACACGGCCATTACCGTCCTCTTTCCCGTATGCCACATCAATGTCTGCCAATTTGAATTGAATTGAATTGAATTTCTCTTTATTTCAGCGGGCGATGTTCAGCCGGAGGCTGCTCTGCCACCTAACCCTTGTCATCATTACAAAGAAAAGAAAGAAAAAAACAAAGACACAAATAAGATACAAGATATAAATAACAACATAACATGATACATTCAATAATACTAAGGATAAACAAAACACTCAGTAAATGTAAATGTTAAAAAAAAGAAAGAAACGAACACTGTTAGTCCAATTTCATACCAATTTCATACTATAGTAAACCTTTCATGTGTGCCAATGCTTTGTCTCTGATCTCTAAACAATAATGTTTGGAGGGATGATTTAAATGAATTGTATGGTTTGTCAGTGATTGACTGCGGTAGGGAGTTCCAGATTCTTACTGCCGAAATTGAAAATGCCTTCTGTTATTTTTCAAGAATGCCGGGGCATATTCAGTTTATTACTTCCTCGGGTATTGTAACGGTGAATTTCTGATCTACATGTTAATTTATGATGCAAGTAAGGTGGTGTTTTATGTGAATTTATTTTGTATAGTAAACAACAGTATCGGAGATATCATTTTCGTGACATGGTTAGGATATTGTTTTCATTAAGTACCGGCAGAATATGCTAAGACTTTCTGTAATTTAGAGAGAAGCGTAAAGAGTAATTCTGTATTTTCTGCATTGCTCTAGTATTTTGAGTGGAGAGAGAGCTGCCATATATTGAATCGCAGTAATTGAACAGAGGCAAAATGAGAGTGTTAACCAGATATAGTCTTGTTTCTTGCGCCAAATAGATTTTTAATTTATAAAGCTGTCTTAAGATGCGCTTAGCTTTAATACACTGTTCAGAAATGTGTTTATTCCAGCTAAGCCCTTGATCTATTACCTCTGTAATCACACTCGTTGGCCGTATGGGGATGAAATAAAGAGAAATTAAAGTGGGAAATGGTAGATGTTTCCTGGCCATTGTGTTCACTGTCCAGAATCGAAGATAGCAAGATTGCAACTCTTCTGTCAGAGAATGATATTTACGTGTACAAAACCTACATCGCGACGGAGAAGATACCACACCCAGAGCCGTAGCTACGGCGGGTGGGTGGGGTGGGGGGGACTGGTAGCAAGAGGGCGCCGAACAAGCAATAAGAAAAAAGATGTGTTGAAAATGAGTAAACGATGTGGTGCCCCGTAAAAGTATTGGCGCCCTATTAAATCAATATTGTGGGCGGTTTGCAAAAAAATAGATTTGTTAAAAATTTTCTTGCTCGCTACGCTCGTAATCCAAATGTTTCAGTAAAACTCACAAGAAGATTTTACTTATTATTTACACAATAATGATTTGTTAACGAGGTGATATACAAGGTGCCGAGTATTGACTTACATTGTACGTAGGGGCGTTTTCAAAATCAGAAACGGTCAAAGTCTGAAGTATGTGTTCGTCGTTTTGATGATGATGAGTCTGGTTAATTAATCACGCTTTTCTTATAATATTAATCACGACGGTGAGAATGAAAGTATGAAAAATGAGAGAAATGAAGAGACACATGCAAGCTGCTATTTGAGCAGGAATATTAAAAGTGAAGGTAAACAAGAATAATACTAATATTTTCGAATTTGAAGCAGTTGTAGAATGGGGGCTTAACAGGTCAGAACTTAACCCAACGAATTTAATCTTTTTCAAAGACTGATCACTACCAGTGATTTTTTTTTATTCCGTTGACATAAGAAATGCTTCTAATTTGAAGGAATTTATTGGGATCATTTCTCCATCAAATACTTGTATTGCCAGAATTTTTTTTTGTGTGTGCATACGTGGTATCTAGTTGTGTGATATTTTTATCTATCTACATACATACAAAAAATATACAAACATTATATGTATATATACACTGCAATGAGTACTTTCAGGCTCTTTGCTATCTTATTCTTTTATTATACACAAATCTGCTAACTGATCGTATGTTACGAGTGAGTTAAAGATTAAATTCAGCTCTATGTGGACACAGTTGAATTTGCTTTGACGGAGTTCGCTTAAGTTTTGGTTAGCCAATAGTAAACGAAACCACGTTCCAAACTCTTTGGACAGTTTAGTTTGTCAAAGTTCTATGGACAGTTCTGAACGGTACGATTCGGTTCGGTTCGCTTGGGTTTGGGATCAGTTCGGTTCAGTTTGGTTTGGGATCAGTTCGGTTCGGTTCGGTTAGCCGTTCCAAACCGGTTTAAGTGGCAAACCAAAACCGCGGTTTACGTTTTCAGGAACCGTCCACCCCTAGTCACAAGTACTTTGATCCTGAATACTATAACTCCTAACACCAGGGGTGGACTGGCCATAATCAAGTACCGGCCCGATGGCCGCTGCGCCCTCCTTACATCAGTGCCTTTGCGCCCTCCTCGGGAGGGGCTAGGACCCGTCTTAGCCTCGGGAAGGCGCACAGTTTCCTCTCTGAACACATTAAAAAAAAACAAAGTTACATACATAATTATTTTATAAATTTGCTAGCCTTTGGCCAGCTAGAGCTCCACCCCAGACCCCGGTATTTGCTCGGCCTGCGGCCTCGCTCTTTCTGTTTTCGGCGTGGGAATGCTATTAATGATATTAGATTTACCCCTAAATATATAGATTTGACTCTAATATCGGTCATTTTGGACGATTTTTACATATCACCCTTACCAATCCCACGCTCCGCCCCAAATCCCAGTATTTGCTCGGCCTACGGCCTCGCTCTTTCTGTTTTTGGCTTTGGGAATGTCATTATAATGATCTTAGGGACACTGAAATTTATAGATTTGACTGTAATATCGGTCATTTTGGATCATTTTTATATATCAACCCTCTCACCCCCACTGTTCCGCCCCCAGATCCAGTCTTTACTCGGCCTACGGCCTTGCCCTCTGGCCGAGTTTGGCTGTTTATATATCTTTCTTTGGGCTTCTCCAGGAAATTCAGATATTTTTGAAAGAATCCCTGAGGTGTATTGGAACAAAACCCAAGCGTCCGTCTTGAGACTATTGGGATAACTCGATGGAGAAGTAAAAGCAACGCTGCTGTAAAAATATTTGGACACTTTCATTACTGAGCACCCGACTCAAAGGATATCAGACCAAGAAAATCAAAACTAGTATATGTGGAACTCATAGCAGTTTTAAGTGTGATTGGCAATTCGCAAGAATTCATTTCTAAAGTCAGACATGATGCAATGTCTGTCATTCAAAAGTTGTGCTCCTTTGAGAGTATCATTATGGCTATGATGTTTTTATTGATTTTTCACCATACCACACCTTTATCAGACTACTTGCAAACAAAAAACTTAGACTATGTCCAAGCATGGCGCCTGATATCCTCAACTCAAGATAAGTTGAAAGAAGCTAGGGACCAGTTTGACAAAGTCTACAAAGCAGCAGAACACTTTGCAACAGAAATGTCAAACAGTATTGAAGAACTCATTTCAGATGTTCCTAGTCTAGAACAAGTTATTATAGAAACAGAATTGCGTGAGGTAAGATGTAGAAAAAGAAAGAAAATAGCAGGGGAATCAGCTTCTGATGAAGTAATTGAAGACAGTAAATACAGATTTTAAGTAACCGTTTTCAACTGTGTTCTAGACCAAATTTCTAACAGCATGCAGGAACGACTTGCTGAAAATCAAAGCTTATACTTAGATTTAGAGTGTTTTGATCATAATAAGTTCAAGAGTTTAAGTCTGGCTTCGTTGTCACTGAAAAGAATCACTGAATTAATTCCTGATTATGAAGAGGGAAAACCTAAAGAAGAGCTTCTTTCGTTTTCATCAATGTGGGAAGAGTTTTCAAAATCCTCTTATGAGAACCAAGAAAAGAATCAAGAAGCTGTTGAGGTTCGTACGATTGAAGATTTGATTGAAGAGGACAAGTTTTCTGAAGATTTCATGGAGGATGAGGAGGAATATTTGGGGCCGACTGACGATATTATGGATTTAAGGTCTATAAAATGTGATGAAGTGAAGTGCAATTTTTGCTTTAAGTGCACCTTCGATGTGATTCTGCAGTACAATATGTACTCAAGACTCTACACAGGTTTATTCAAAGTTTATAAGTATCTCCTTACATTACCGGCAACACAAGTGTCTTGTGAGCAAGCATTTTCAAAGCTCAGATACATAAAAACAAGACTCCGTTCAAGACTTACAGATAAACATCTGGAATAATTGTTCTTGATGAACTCAGAAAGAGACATTCTGACCAAAATAGACAACAATCTTATTATTGACAAAATGTGTGAAAAAAGCAAGGAGATGCGAAGGCTCCTACAAGCATAAAGCAATGACTTTCCAGTTTTGCTTTTGAATTTCTTTTTTCGTTAGGTAGGTATATAATTCTAAATTTACTTTTGTTAATTTGTAGTAAATGTTTTATGTATACTTTTTATCAACGGTTTTAAAAATAGATGAAAAATTAGTTAATGTTATGATGAACACAACTTTAAAAGGACAGAAGTATGAAAAATAGCATAAACCCCAAACTTAACTCAAATCTTCAGTTATAATTAGGCTGTTGACAAATGTAGCCGAAGAATTTAAACAACTAATGTGATTTTTGTAGTCTCAGGTAAAGTGTGCATATTTATATAGGCCTAATATATTTAGTACTCAAAGTCTCTTTGTTTGTTTATGAAAATATTGAATTTGTATAATTCTATCGTGATTAACTGCAATAGCTACTTGATCTTTTGTTGTTTTTTGTGTACTAATTTTCCGGGGGAAGTCCCCGGCACTTCCTTTTAATAGGAGGGGGTATTCGATACAAGCGAAAGCCTCGGATAGAAGGCGCCCTCCCAGAGTATGTGACCGCGCCCTTTTTACATAGCCAGTCCACCCCTGCCTAACACCCAGTGTATTGTGACTTAGCTTGGTATCTGAACGTCATAAACGTTACTTACTTATGGCAATGACATTGTTAACCAAACTCAACAGTCAGTGTAAGGAGCTCACTCCAAGCATTTTTTAAAACCACCCAATTTCACGGTAAGTACCCTTGTTCCTCATACTAATAGAGAACTACCCGCAGGTCTATGGCTAGCACGCGCACCTTTTGGTACACAGAGTTGTAGACTTCGATTCCCCGTGAAAGCACCTGACAAAATTTGAACGATTACAGTGATTCGGATTCTGTTGTAGAGTTCGATTCCCCGTGAAAGCACCTGACAAAATTTGAACGATTACAGTAGTTTGGATTCTATCTTGATTGTAAGTCAAACGTTCCATACATCTTCAACACTGAAACGCGAGCTAAACTTCCATAATCAAACCAAACATAACATAATATTTTGATAGTACTCGGCAGGGCCTTGTTCTATTAAAATAGTTAAATTTAGGGCATTTATTCCGAAGTTGGTCGTCCGCTTGGTTTTTGACAGAAAGCGTACAGCTACGAAAATTTAAAGATCAATCTTTAGGATTACTCTAAAAGGATATTACAGAGTAGTATAGGGTAGAGTAGAACAAAGTATGTATAGACCAAAGTAAGGTAGGGTAGGATCTGGTTAGTTTAGGGTTCAGGAAATTCGGACCCATTTTGCTTAACATTGACAGAGTGTAAGTTATCGCTCTGCGTACAGATACCAACTGGATGGAGTGTCTCTACACCTGCAGCCATGTTCAGAGTACAAATGCCCGTTTTTTTCCACAATCCCACTATGCGGTGACCTTCCGCCGAATAGTTTCCTTCATTTTCCTAATAGTTCCATGATTATATACGCTTATATATAAAAAATTAAATACAAGTTTCGCTCTCGTTACACATACCGTCAAGCAGACCAACGAACAAATTATCAATCTCTTCTCGGTAAATTTCCGAAATCTTGCTAGAAAGAACGACCAACTTTGGAACTTACTCCCAAATTTAGAACCATAAATATGGTAAAATAGCAGAGGCGGCTCATGAGGAAAGTCAAAATCCAATAAAAGTAAACATTAAATTTTTATACAGAAAGGAGTCAACCTGCTACTAACTTATATGGGGGACCTGTGTTCTAGAACCTTCCCCACGAATTCCTTACATTTCAAACAGAAAGGAGAAAATATCTCTTGATGTACGGCCATTCCATCGTAACGGGTGTTACCTTTGGACAAATAGAAATTGTTATAGAAATGTCCTTACTGGATCAAGATATATCAAACTGCCTCGAAACATCACCGTTTGTCTGTGTATTTTAGTAAACACTTAATTTGTTACATCTTTGGTGCAAATGGCGGCGGCTGTTGTAGCTGGAGCAAGAGGACGTCCTCAAAACTGTAAAAGTTTGGCTGAAGTCGGTAAACTTAGTAATAGTAATTTACCTGATTGTGAGTTGAAGTGCAGTGCTTTAGATAGACATATGAAACTGTCTGATATTAACAACAAAGATAACGATATTCAACAGACAAAATGTAGGTACTGTATAGAAGCAATTTGTAACTGGAAAACAAATGACAATCAACCGTGTTCGGGTGAGTCATCTGAAAATAAACTAATAAGTGAGCTAATTGAAGAAATACATTCTCTACGTAAAATTATATCATTACTAGCAAACGAAAAATGTGAATGTGTATCGAAGCAATATTATCGAGAAAAATGTGGAGATGTCTTCAGGAGTACAAGGGAGTGCAGTCCGCTATGGAGTGAGTTGGTAGCAGATTCAAGAAAGCAAAGTAGTTACAAAACAAATGTCCAGCAATCTACAAATGCCCGTCAGTTAAAAGTGCAAGTACCCGGCAAAGACAAAACAAGTGACAGCAAACAACAAACATATATGAAGCACCAAGAAGAATCAGAGAATGTCCCCCCGCTTATACACAAGGATATTAACTTTCACAACAAATGCATGAATAAATCCAGACTACATAGTGTTGTACGAGAAATACCAACGCAACATAGATTCGCAGTTCTAGAAGACGAACCAGAAGGAAGTAGTTATGTAATCACACCATCTCGGAGTGCTTTTCAAGTGGGAAGCAACAAATCAAATCGTTCTTCGACCAACGTCAAAAGCAGTGCAAGGGTAAATTCATGCAGTAGCCCTACTGGTGTAAGAACAAACAGGACAAATCCTCGGGAAAATATTAATTTACCGGTACAATGTAAAATTGTGAATCAAGTCCGCACGAATAATACAAACGCTAAAAAACAAGAAATACAAGGGAAAATTATTATTATTATTATTAGTGACAGCCATGGTCGCGATATTGCCACTGGGCTAAACTATAAAATAAGTGACATGGATGTTTCTGGGTCTGTAAAACCAGGTGCTAAGGTAAAAGACGTTGTGTTTCCTTACATCCACAATCAAAATTATAATGAACATGACACAGTTGTAATAATAGGCGGTGCAAATGACGTTGCTTGTAATGAAGCTGAAAATGCACTAAACATACTAGAATTGGCTCTACAGAAACTTTCAGGCACAAATGTAGTGGTAGTAAACTTGCCGTATCGCCATGATTTAAATCACTCATCGTGCGTAAACAATGAAATAAAAGAAACAAATAAAAAAATTGACGTGTTGTGTAAAAGTTTCAAAAATTTTAAACTTCTTGATGTAAGTTGTGTGCCCCGAAACTATCATACTAATCACGGCCTCCATTTAAATCTTCTAGGGAAATTGTTTTTACGCAACGCACTGTATAATATCATTATGTCAAATAAGTTTAAAGTACAGTGCACAGCTTATAGTACGTTAATACCTATCAATTGTGGGAGTACATCAGCACTGGTGATAGACGGAAATGGAAACGATTATGAAGGTGATCAAATTTCGTCTGAACAAAGGAGACACAGTTCGACTTACAACGGAGCGAATCGGGATGAGGGTGAAGTGTTAAAATTGACAGGAAACTCACACGTAAGCCATGATAAGGAGCCAGGAGTACTTTTGGCTACTGAAAGTGAAGAAATTGATCGAATATCGTTAATACAAGGTCCACATAATACAAATCACGGTACGAAAGAACCTGGACTTGATATTAACAGATCGCAGCAAGTATCCACAAATGGTATAGAACAAAACGATCCATCTAGTACAACTCACTGAAAATCAAATAGAATAAGAAAGGTTCCTACAAGGTATGATGATAATAGTTTTTTAATGCAAGTTCCAATAAAAAATCCAAGCACTTAGTCAATGGAGGTAACAGTGACTACAATGTAATAAATGTATATTACCAAAACGTGCAAGGTTTAGCTAGTAAAGTTGATTTTTTTATGTATTAGTTGAAGAGGATCTTAAAGGTATGCATGTCATTTGCTTTAGTGAACATTGGTTATCTGCTAATCAGATGAATATGGTACACTTAAATAACTATCAGTTTACTACAAACTATTCACGCGCTAGTAGGCAACATGGTGGGGTATGTATATTTGTAGGTGACCATTTACGTTTTAAGGAAATAAATGTAAGTCAATTCGTTGTTGAATTGCATTTTTAAATAGTTGCTATTTCAATTGAAAACATGTGTATAATTTGCTTCTATAGGTCATCAGCAGGAAATATTAATGTATTCTTTAGGAATCTTGAAACTGCTCTTGAGTCTCTGTGTAAGAAATATAGTACGGTAATAATTTGTGGTGATACTAACATTGACTGGCTGGTTCAATCAAGAGAAAAAACAAAATGTCAAAATATATTGGATATGTTTGGGTTGCAGCCTGTTATCAGAGAACCAACTAGAGGGAAAACTGCGTTAGATCAAATAATAATAAGTAAACAATACACAGAGTCAGTTACCTCTTTGAATATCTTTAAGCCAGGCTTTTCTGACCATGATGCAATAATAGGGCCAATACACACATCTCAAATATTCGTACCTACTCAAGCAGAAGTTATAACAAAAAGATGTTTCTCAAAAACTAATATTAATTACTTTCTACACTTGCTAGCACAAGAAACCTGGCACAAAATATATGAAATTGGTGATACGGATGGTAAATATAACTTTTTTCTAGATACATTTCTCTTTCACTTCAATATTGCGTTTCCCAGAAAGAACTACAGTAAGGTTAGGTTTTGGAAACCATGGGTCACTATAGGAATTAGGACTTCTAAACTCAAACTACTTGAGTTATCAAAAAAACTAAAAACATGTAAAGATGTAACACCTCAATTTATTGAATATGTAAAATACTATAGAAAGACATACAAAAGAGTCATAGGAACAGCAAAACTTTTACACAGTACAAATTACATCTTAGCAGCGAGAAACAAAGGTAAAGCTATGTGGAAGTTAATTAATGGTAAGATGAATAAGGTAAAAACGACAGGAATTGATGCAATAAAAATAAACTCTCAAGTAGTATGTAACCCAGATAAGATTGCAAATCATTTTAATAAATATTTCTTAACTTTAGAAACATTTAACCCAATCAAAATAGCTCATCAAGAAAATAACTCTAAGCTACAGAGCGGAATAACTAAGTCGCTTTTCCTGAAACCAGCTACACCAGAAGAAATCTTACAAATAATAAAAAGCTCCAGCTCTCCAGGTTGGGATGAAGTGCCAACCATGATTGTAAATGAAAGTTCTCTTCTTATTGCACATCAACTCTGTCATATAATAAATCATTCATTTTTGACAGGAATTTTTCCTACGCGGCTTAAGTTAGCTAGAGTTACACCTGTGTATAAAAAGGGAAGTAAATTGGAGTTAAATAATTATCGTCCTATTTCAGTTTTGTCGTGCTTTTCTAAAATATTTGAGTTAGCAATGAAAGCGCGACTAAATAACTTTTTCCTTTTAAATAATATAATATCCACAAGTCAACACGGGTTTCAAAGCCAGAAGTCAACCAACACTGCAATCTTTAATTTCATCTCTGATGTAGCAATGGATATAAATAAAGGAAAGTATGTAATTGGTATTTTTGTTGATTTATCTAAGGCGTTCAATTCTATAGACCATGGTATTTTGCTAGAAAAATTGTATTCTTATGGCATCAGAGGTGTGGCAAACAATTGGATAAAGTCGTATTTATCTGAACGTAGTCAAACTGTTGGCATCTGTAAAGAGGTAAATGGCAGAAGAAAAATGTTAAAATCATCTTTAATGAAAGTAACAAAAGGAGTACCACAAGGATCAATATTGGGACCTCTTTTGTTTGTTGTATATATTAATGATTTGGTTAACAGTCTAGGCTGTGTGAAGTCAACATTGTATGCTGATGACATAAATGTTCTTGTCAGTGGAGACTCAGTAAATGAAGCAGAAAGGCTCACTACAAAGACGCTAACAAAAATTATTAGTTGGTTAAACATAAATAAATTAACTATGAATTTAGGAAAAACTAACATTGTCAAATTTCGATTCCCGGGCCAAAGAAATGAACTTGTACCAATAACTGTAGACACTGTAGAATTATGTCAAACACCATCTATTAAATTTCTAGGAGTATATGTTAATGAAGATTTAACATGGAATACTGATGTTGAATACATTAATACTAAACTCAGTTCACTCTGCTTTGCATTCCGTAGGTTGCAAGGTAGTTTGCGCAAGGAAGCTGTCATGTCCTTATACTATAGCAAAGTTTTTTCAATAAAAAACTATGGTGTTATATTTTGGTGGAATTCGAGAATAAGTGCTAGTACATTCCGAATACAGAAAAAAATATTAGAATAATGTTTAGCATGCCTGAACGATCCTCATGTAAAAATATTTTTAAAAAATATAAATTTTTGACATTACCTAGTTTATATATATATCGCACAATTATGTATGTAATCGAGCACAAGGATTTATTTACTTTAGCTAATACGATTCATTCATACAATGCTAGGCAGAATTGTAATATGTATATTATCCAACAGAATTATGCAAATTTTAGCAAAACTGTGTATATGAATTGTATAAAATTATATAACAAATTACCAACAAAGTATAAGGACATTAACGAAAAACGGATATTTAGAAATACTCTGTTAGAATTATTGTTAGAAAAACGCTATTACTCTGTGGAAACTTACCTTACTGATAATATATAGAGAATTTAAATCATATCTGACAACTGTAATGCTTTATTGAGGATTGTCCTCATTTGTAAGCTATGAACAGGCAAATAAATATGAATATGAATATGAATATGAATACATATATATGATACTATAACTCAGTGAGAATGAAAAATGTGGCGTAGAGCTCCTCCGTGGCTAAGCGGTTAGCGTACGCGCCCTTGGCGCGGGGGACCCGGGTTCGATTCCCGGCGGGAGCTCATGTGGTTCGGATTCCACGTTAATCAGTAGGTCCACGTCTCACATAGCCTCGCTGCTGAAAGGGACGCTAAACTGAAATTCAACTCAACTCAAAAATGTGGCGTAACGGGTGTTACAGCAATTGGACATGCACTTTCAGATGCATGCAAAGTTAAGACAAACTCTGCGAATGTCCAGATCAAAATTTGTTTCCAATTATGTGTGCAATTTTCTGAAAGTATGATGTTTTGAATATTACAATCAGAAATTCCGTAAGTGTAATGGCTTTTACTTTTAAAAATGTTCATTACCGTAACGGGTGTTACACAATTTGTAACGGGTGTTACACAGTGCGAATGAACTTAAACCAACTTCACTTTTAATGAACATATTATGAAAAGAACAAAATATTACAATGTTAATAGATAAAAAATTACACTTGTTGTACAGTGTAGGAAATCAAACACAAAATAATAAACACATAAATCAGAAGAATGTAGGAAATTTCAGTATTAAATGTGTAGGTCTATTGATACGCTAATCAACAAAAGTCTATTCTTCTTATGCTTCAGTGACATTAACTCTGGAACTAAACTGCTACACAACTTTGTTATTCTTGAATTTTCATAATCGGATTTGGCAGTTTACCAATCACGTCATGAAAATGAATTATATTGTGTCGTGCTGGGAAAATCAGCGCCCGGGGCGAGAGTATACGACGGCGCCCCCGTACATATTAGTGAGGTCGACAGACCAGCCGCGAAGCGACACTATGGTTGCGGCAAACCATAAGAAACTTTTCTAAAATAAACCCTGCTACTCCTTGATTTCGAGGATGCTTTTATTACTTTTTTCCTTCCATTTTATATATGTGCACATGCATTTTCCTAACATGAGTAACATTATAGGACCAATTTTAAAAGAGGAAGAGGATTTAAGTGCATACTAATTTGTACTGATATGTGAAGTATTTTTCTCTCTTTTTTCTTTCCTTTTCTTTTCCTACCGAATCTTTGGCCCCCGTACTTCGGCACCCGGGGCCGTTGCCCCGCTAAATCCCCCTTAGAGCACGTCACTAGTATACTTTCTAAACTTCGGCGATGTTCGAATTCCTTTTTGCCACAAGATTTCAAGAACATAACTCTAATATCACAATTTTCGTCCGAAAATCCTTGACGGATTCCAACTTGACGATAATCTTTGTTACTTATTTCATCTTTCATTGCCAACAAGACAACATTCCAACACAGACATCTTCTTTCCGCAAAGGGCTGATCACAACTTCATTCGGAGTCTGTGTACGCATCCTTGTAGTGTAGGGTTTTTCTGGTGTCTTGATGAAAATCTTGATGAAATAAACGAAGACTTTCAATAGCAGTGTATTGGGCTTCTGATAAAGAAGTAGACTTCTAATATGTTATGAGTACTTAATTGAAATATGGCGCTTTTATGATATTTAATCACTACCTTGAGTGTGCGATTAACGAGGGTATGAGAGGGAGTCCCCCATCCCACGATATCTCCTAGATGTAATTTTCTCTGGAGTGCACTTCATCACCTCCGGTTCAATGTCCCTTAATTCGCACACTGTTCACCCTTACCATAATTCATGTCTTCAGAAGAGGGCCCTCTACAACTTTACTAACTTCAAATTCCCTCTTTAGAGTCTTAGAGCTAGCCTAAGTGTACAAAATATCACTGTCAAACCAAGCTAATAATTCACGTGTAACACCCGTTACATTGGCAATGTAACACCCGTTACGCAGTTTTTGCCTATTAAATTATAAATATAATGATATTCATTTTCCTGTTGTATTGTCCATGTGCTCATTTTTACTTTTGCAAAAGATAGACTACTTCTGACTTTTATTGCAAGTTGTATAGAAAAAAATATATCTTTTTTGTAACGGGCGTTACATAATTACATTGGTACCAAAAGTAGTCAAATAGTAGACTTTAATATACTAACAGCTTTAAAACTTCTGTCCTTCAATTCCTAAGGTGTACGTGCTTGTCTACACCGCAGTGCAACTGAATCAAATGCTTATCATGTGTTGTTTAGGGGTGTCCAATATTGTTGGTAAATTATCCCTTCGACTGGCTTCGTACAGCATGGAATTTCCATCGCTCGAAAAGACTAAAACTTTTTAACAAGAAATCGATCTGCATAGCAGGGTGCGAAATCATTTGAAAATGGTGGTGGTGGTGGTGGGGGGGAACGTTCAGCGATCCGCATTAATGGTTCGTGAGGCCTCCAAAAAGTTGAAATTTTAATGGATTATTATTATTATTATTTCTACTACTACCACTAATAATAATAATAATAATAATAACAATAATAATAATAATAATAAATGTTTAAACTAGTCGACATTGTTATTTAAAAGTACTTTCATGTTATTTATCCATTTAACCAAAATTGATAACTTATCTACTGCACTTAATATACACCTCGGTGCGTATGGCCCTCCCACCTTCCTTCGTATCAATGATATCCAGCTTCCCAACGAATCTGCGATCAAATATCTAGGCTTACTTCTTGACAGAAGATTAACTTGGAAAGTTCATTTCATTTATTTAACCCAGAAGGTGGACCATTTCATTCGCTTGTTTCGTTGCCTCTCTGGCAAAAAGTGGGGTTTGCACCTTTCAGTCTTATGACTATTTTAAAACAGTATGTCGTCGCCAAAATTCTTTATGGTGGCATTTTCTACTCCACTAACATACGATATTTTTATACGAAGCTGACCCGAATAGTCTATGAGTTGGCGAAACTCATTTTTCCCAGCCTCGATTCTGCCCTAAACAAGCCCTCCTTGAAGAGTCCCAGTCTGTACCGCTTACTGTACAATTACCCCGGTTAGCTGGTAAATTTATCTTAGCACGATTTGGTCGTACACATTCCTTACCAATCGAGACACTGCAACACTTAGACCACCTTTTCAGTACGTCTCGTCCACCTCACTTGAATACTCGCCCCTGGATTTTACAAGCCTACTTTGATCTTAAACATTTAAAGCCATATATTCACACTGTCCTACTTCTTCCTTGTTATTCTTGGCAGTACAGTAAAAATCTTATCACAATTCCAGCTATTCTCCCTATTTATCCAGTCATTCCGGACCCAGTGCTCCAATCCAACGTCTACCACCATATTTGGACAGATTGTCTGCAATCTCTTTGTGCTGACACTACAACACATCTACACAGACGCCTCTAAATATCCCGACTTGCCTGTGGGAGCAGCAGTTTTTATTCCTGCTAGCAATCTTACGATGGAATACAAATTGCCTGCTTCCTGCTCAATTTTTGATGGCGAAGCGTTTGCTATTTGCCAAGCTCTCCTATATGTCAAACGCCACAACATCTCATCTTCTTGTATTTGTACGGACTCACTTAGTGTGCTTCAGTCGCTCTCCGGTATTCACTGGAATGCTAAAGCTACTTGGCTCATTCTCAATATTAAACATCTTTATTACAGTCTTCTGGCTACAGACCACATAGTTCACTTTCGATTCATGCGCTCTCACGTGGGATTGGAACATGGCGATACTATAGACCTGTCTGCGAAACGCACATGTACTGATGGCAAGGCTTGTTTTATCAAAAACTACGTTATCAAAGCTACTACTATCTCTTAGACAGACAATACAATCTTGCTTTGACACGATGGCAACAGGAGAACCGACATGGTGCTGGCCAATTATACTGGGCAATTGTTGGTCCTCACCACCGCAAACCCAGGGAATTCATTTCTCCTTGGTCTCGCGCCGAAATCACCACTTACTATCGCATCTTGTTTGGAACTGCTCTTACTCCCAGTAAGCTCTTTCAGATTCGTAAGAAAGACACTTACCACTGTTGGCGCGACAAAGGCATAGGCACCCTTAATCATCTTCTGTTAACTTGTGATCTCCATCAACGCCGACATTCCTTTCTGCAGCAGCTGACTTTCTACCTCGGCTTGGGTCCTTTTTCCTATGAGTACATCTTCGCAACATATAACTGGTTTGCCATCAGAATACTCGTTAACTTTCTTCTCTCTAACGGTATTGTTCTCTAAATTTCTCCTTCCATTTCATTTCCATATAAATTTCTCACCTCTACCTTACGTACTTGGTTTTCTTCTTTGCACGATTTACGAAAGATTTCTCTGTTCAATCTTCCATTTTCTTCTCTCTTTATGGCAGAAATCCCTGCCCAGTCGTAAATATTTGACAGAATCTTATGAAGGATTATTTATCCAGTTGTACATTTTGCATGATCACTATGGACGAATTATCTACTTAGCCGTTAATTTTTTCTCTCAGATCTTGACTGTTTTCCAGCACTCTCGAAAGTTACAGCTTGTTGCAGACAATTACCTGCCGTCCAAAATAATTCGTTTTCCATATTGGGCTCGCAACAATTAACTTTCATTCATTTTCGCTATTTGATCAATACAACACTTGTGGCCTATTTAGGCTTCCGCCTGAGGCACCCCCTATCACTGATAATAGTGTGCAAGAAAGAAAGAATAGGTTGCACCACCAGTGAAAACTATTGGTAGGCATAGAGGACAGGTTCGTGGGATCAAGTGAAAGCAAGTATTGCGTGTGTAGCGAATGTTTCCGTAAAGTCAAAAAGGGCAATATGAGTGAGGACCAAATTGCAATTCGAGCTGTGCTACGATTTTTATGAAAAAGGTACTAACTGCAAAAGCTGCAGCGGAGGAAATTTGTCGTGTAGAGAACAAAGCAGTACTGGGTCGTTCGACAGCTTCCCGTCGGCTCAAAAAAATACTTCGGGCGATTTAAGCCCCGCAAGGTTACACCTCCGATGAACATTAACGGCCCTCTGCAAGATGCTGTGTGTTGAACCACAATCACGTACATATGTGTTAAAAAGAATGGTTGGTGCATCCAAATTGACAGTTAACAGTCGATTGCATGACATGGGTTACGTCAATAAACGGCCCCGACAAAGTCCTCATGAGCTCACAGAGGAGTTAGCCCAACGCCGAGTGGCAATTTGCCAGCCTTTTTTCTTTTTTAAACGCTTGATCTTTATTTCTGGAGTCTGCGAATTGTGACAGGAGATGAGAATGGGTGTTTTTGAAAAATCCTGACATACGTAAATAGTGGGTGAAAAAAGGACAGGAAGCCATGTGAAATAGGACAGATTTGGGGAAAAGGTCATGCTGTATGTTTGATGGAATATTGACGTGATAATTCATTTTGAGTTTGTTCCAGAAGTGTTATAACAGGTAAACTGTATTCTGAACAATTATGCCGAGTGTATACTATTCTGAATGAGAAATATCCCGCATTAGCGGGGAGGAAGAGGTTATTGCTGCAAACTGACAATGCTCCGAGTGACCGGTCTTCAAATGTGTGACCAATACCCTGGCTGACCTTGACAGGTTTGAGTTTTTACTTCATCCTGCCTATAGTACAGGTGTTGCACCCTCAGCTTATGGTTTGTTTCGCGCGCTCTCACATTTCTTGTGTGGTCGGCAATTGAATTCGTATGATGATGTGCATGCTGCCTGTCGTGAGTTTTTCAATTCTAAACCTGCTACCTGGTGTGAATGACCCTTCGTCTACTGGGACCAAAAATGTATGTGAGGAGCCCCTAAAGAGGATTCACTTAAGTAGAGCCATGCACCTAGGCTACTACTTTATTTTGTTAGTGGGATGTAGTGCAGACCCGCCACTACATGAACTCAATTACATAATACAGTGTTTATATTTTATTTACTGTGTACAGGGCTGAGTACTGACGTTTGAGTATTAGATAAAAATAGAATGCAGGAGCTATAAAGCTTATATGAGTTTATCAGAAGCAAGAGAGTAGCGTTAATGATCACATAAAATACAAATTTAAAAAAATAAAATATAGGTCTACTCTACTGCCAATGATACCTAAGTGGTGCACAATTTCTATCTTTTTTAAAAAGTATCTCCCTTACTATATAGCTCCTGTGTCAATACTCGTGAGTTCTAAAATTTACTTCCTGTGCCCCGTTACATACGAAAAACACGGGAAAAATCCTTCATAACCTTCACCTAAAAAAGGAAAACATATGATACATCTAAATATCAGTGTACTCGCCAGTTCCAGGACCTCGGGAACATTTAGGTATGAACCAGCGGCGTAGCATAAGGGAACGCCGGTATGCACGGCATCCCCTGTTAATAAGAAAAAGTACGTATTTCATTATATATAAATTGTTTACTTTTTATTATCACAAGTATTTGCACTGCAATGTTCTGAATGCCCGGAACCAAGCTATAGTTTCCGTACGAGCGCTAACGTCAAGGAAATAGAACAAACCAGAAATGGCTACTTCAATGCCTCTTTGAAGCATGTCGGTTATGTAAATAATAATATAAAAATAGTTATTCTTTATTCGTAATTAAATGCATCGTAATTATAATCGTAATTAAAGGCAAACTTTTAATCTTCATTATAAATAAATAGTATGCCCAGCGGCGTAGCCAGAAACTCTTTGAGGGAGCTCACACCAGCATAAATATAAAGCATTCTGCAGAATCACTGTCACCGATCTGGTAGGTCATGAGAACCAGCACTCCCCACTCCTCGCAAAGATTACTTGGGCCCTTCAATCTCTGGATATCTGGCAATGAAATAGACACACAGGAACAGACTCCCTGAGTTGTTTTAAGTGTTTTCTATTTGCATCTTCAAATGATATACGTATACACTTAGGCCATATTCACGAACGGGCGTCTGAGTTCCGGACCCAAGATGACAAATTTCTAGGGCCGATATATCTTTAAAAAAATAAATAAAAAAAGAACGAGATTGAAGTATGGTATGCGGAGAAAGAAGCTGCCCACGAGAAAGAAAGGGAATTATACTGGAAACAATGCTCATAAAACAGTGGGGCGGAAGTTTCTCGTCACAACGGTAGTGGTAAGAAGGGGCTGAGACAATTGCATATTGGCTTCTAACGTAATCTTCGCAATTAGTTCTGTATGCTCCACTAGGCCACCAAAGAGGGTGGCCTGCCCTCCCTAAATTTTTTATAATCCTATATTTCCCCTCGTAATAGCTATACATTACTGATTTCAGCACTATTGTATCACACAAGTGACTAACTGGCATTCCCAATTCGGAATACTACGCTACGCTACTGGTATGAACCAATCATTTTTGTTTAGATATTATTTAATATTAGTATTAGAATATGAAACACAAAAAAAATGATTGGTAGAATGCTCTCAGCACTACTTGAATATACAGTATTTCATTTCACATTTTTTTCCACTGTGCACAGGGGTACTCCTAGCTGTGTATCTATACCTATATACAGACATAAGTTTAAAAAAAAAAAACAACTTCGATATCGATAGTAGGATTTTGTAGCCAATGTTTTTAGTACATAGTTAGCTTAATTAAAATTTAGCCCCAATATAAGCAGATTTGCGTCATTGTCACGAAAGCCGAACTATTCACCAAAAAAAGAAAAAAAAACTTTTCTATTACTGACGTTTCATTTCTTAATCCGCCTGGGGTTCCTCATTTGATGTCAGCTTGCGAGAAGCGGGATTTGTGGTGGACAAACATCGTGTGCATGGGTTTTCTCGAAGTCTGTCCACTTTTCTCATTCCACCATTGCCCTACATCTCATCATCACCGCCTTCCTTACCCTTGGAGCATAGTCGTGGAATGTTGAGCTTTAAAAAAAATATTGAGCTAGAGAAGCATAGTCGAGTAATCTCTGTCTTCATCGCATTAGGCCGTAATTAGTTGTGGGACATCACATGTCCTGATCACATAGTATGACGTTATTTAGGAGCGCCCATTCTAAAATTTGGTAAAGGTACGTTCGCCCATCCCCCTTAAATTTCGGGAGGGGTGCACAGGACCACCTCTTAAATATTGGAAGTTGCCAAACCAAAAATTTGATATGGTAACATAGGACCAGGAAAAGTACTGTAAGTTAGAGAAGTCCATTTCGTGCCGTTTTATGACACACCATGATTCTACTGTACTTCTCATTGTTGTGTTTATTATATGCACTCGTGTCTGTCCCATACGGGGCGTGACTTTACGTCTACTTTTGTAGAAGAGGTTCTAGATACTTATCAATTAAATTTAAATGTCTGGAGTTGAAAACCTTCAAATGTTTGGGTTGGCAGTGTAACGATCCCGTTACTATGAGTTAGAAAAGAAGAAAAAGAAGAAAAGAAATGTTGATGATTTTGCGATATTGATGATTATTTTTCTCTGATTTGTAAAAATTAATAAGATTTTATAACCTTCCTTGTTTGTTGTTTTTTTTAAAAAAAAGCAAAGGAAATGAAGAGAATCTATTTATGATTGTAGTGAGTGAGAGAGAGAGAGAAATACATTCCTTTACCGTTGGTTAGTTCAAGGTCGCTTGCGCGGTAGGAGACGTGCCTTATCGCGATCGTAGCGCCGTTGGCCTTCGAGGGAGCTCGCATCCTTCTCGGCTGCGAACTAACCCATGAATCCCGATGGAAGGCGGACGTTTCTGCAGTCTACGAGCAGGCGGATAATTTTTCCTCGATGTCGAAAATGGGACGCGTGTCTTATTCGTTTGGCTTAGTTTGTGGTGTCTGCTATTTCTTGTGTTAAGTTACAGTTGGAAGGAGTTAAATCAATTCACAAGAATAAAAGTGCAAGCTGTGTTGTGTTGCGTGATTTTCTTTATTTTTTTTAAAAAAAAGAGGAAAAATAGTGATACGATTGTTACAAACGGAAGGTTGGTGTTTGACCATATGAATTTGTGGAATCTGTAAGATTGAAAGGGTATGATTATGCTCTGTGGCTTTCCCAGTGTTCCGAATGGTGCTCGAAGTATTAAGTGAAATTTTGTCATGCTTAAGTTTCCATATTTTTACGTCAGACAAGTTTGTCCTGTGTTCAGGAGCCCATGGGCACTTGATGGTTTCAATCTGTAACGTACATATCTGTATAGTTGACCTAAGTCTTGGTAAATAGGTCGCTATTTCATTTCGGCAACAAAACCATCGTATTTTTAAAGAGAGTGATTAAATGGTGGAACTTCCATGTGGGTCACTCACGGCATGGAAGAGTTGATTTGCAACTGAGTAAAGATAACTCTGTTCTTGGCTATTGCTTTAAAAATAGCATGTTAATAATGTACCAATACTCGTAATATCCAGAATCTATAGTGGTTGTTCGGTTGGTGGAATGGTAATGTGGGATATTCGAGTGAGAACAGAGGTCTACTCCCATTGAACGTTGGAACGCATGGTCTTACAATAGAATTATATTCTTTGCAATCGTAGTAACGACCACTCTCTTGGTCTGATTGTCTGACAGAACGGTGGAATGATAATGTGGAAAGGCGAGTGAGAGCATTTCAATTTGATGAAACCAGACCTAAGTTCGGTCATAGTGGTTTTAGTAAGCCTAGAAACAAGAACGTGACTTTCGTTGTTTTCAATTGAAGTTAGTTTAGTTGAATGGTGGAACAATAATGTTGGAGATTGAGGTGAGAATAATGGTTGATGTCACTAAGTAAGAGACACTGTACCTTATCCTGGTTTTTGTCTCGTAGTTTTCACTGAAGATTTATATTGTGACTCTCGATGTTTGGATCCGAGGGAGCCGACTGGATCAGTGAACAAATTAGTTACATTCCGGCATTTTCGTTTTCAGACCTAAGCATTGGTCTTTGAACTAGTTTCTTGAACACAGCCAAAGCACATTTATTCTTGTAATCACATACAGGACGGACGACATGCAGACAGAGATCGAGGCGTAAAAACCAAAGAAAGGTAACATAAAGAAGAATAAAATAGGTGAGTGTATATTAAAATATATTTCAGTTGATTGTCCTTTGTTTGTGTTTAGTGTCTGTAGGTTGTCATATTCGATTCCAATAGAGTTGAGTAAAAGATTATTTATTTGAATCGCGTTAATAATTTCAAGGACACGATAGATAATTCAGCATTTCATTTTTGGTAAGCGGGCTAAAACCCGATGCGTATGATATTGTTTATAATCTACTTTATTTTTCAGCATTAATTAATGCGATTAAAACTGAAGTTAATCCATATAGTTTTTGAACGATTTGAGTTTTAGACTGTTATCTGCTATTGTAGGCGAACGGTGCGGTGAGGCACCGCAATCCAAATTTGTTGAAAAGGTTTGATATACTTGTTAAATTAATTATTATCGTTGATTCCAACATCTACCTTTCGGATCTCTTGATATTGGAGATTGCCTCCCCCCCAAAAGGATATTTCTTGATCGATTACCAGTATTTTTTGAGAACTTTCTTGATTTAAGATTTTGAATTTCAATTTAAGGAATTTTTCTCTCTTCTCTGGTCGAATAAATTGAAAAAAGAATATATATATATATAGTAATTATTATTCACGAAATTCGTATTTAGATTAAATTCGTAATTGTTCCTGGATAGAGTTATAACTCCGATGAGAGTTGGACTTTAATATAATCATTGATTGAATATTGTCATATAATCAATCCTACAAATAGACTTCGAAGGACGAAAGAATTGTTTGTTGCTCAATATATTTTATTCAATATTATATTGTATCTTATTATAATAAATTATATTTACTCGAATTGTTGTTGGTGTTATTTATTATATATATATATATATATATATATATATATATATATATATATATATATATATATATATATTTAGGACTTGTAATTGGTATTAAATGTTCATTTATTGCT
This sequence comes from Thermobia domestica, assembly GCF_964235325.1. NCBI lineage: Eukaryota > Metazoa > Arthropoda > Insecta > Zygentoma > Lepismatidae > Thermobia > Thermobia domestica. The sequence continues at coordinate 347,956 of NC_137456.1, forward strand.
TGGTTATGCTGAATTATCCATCTGTTAACTGCCGAATGACGTGGAATTGCGTTTGTCTTCGTAGATCCCTCTGAGGTTGGACTTAGGGTAGTGTTGATTGGTCAACATTGCATGAGTTTTGGTATCCATGAATGTTGCCCTTTTAACATCGACTCTTATCCCGACAGCGGATGGGAACGCTACAAAATGGTTCATGGGTTAGTTCCGAACCATTTTTTTTGGTTCAGTAATTTTTTTAGCCGTATGTGAAATTACATTCAATGTTTATTGTAAGTAAAAACTTTAATTTTGAGATAGTTTGATGACAAAATAGAGTAAAATATTTTGGATGTAGTGAGAATTAAATTGAGAATATTGAATATAATAAGTGAAATTTAAGATTGTAATCAAGTTGATTGAGTATTATAAAGAAAATATTTTTCAAGACTAGGTTTGGTATATAGGGTTGTTCCATGCAGGTTCTCCTTGGTTGTTGTAGTATCCGTAGTTAGTTTAGTTATTAATTTGTTTATGCTAACCTGTGATATATTTTCTTGTGTTTTGTTTATCTAGTAAAAAAAACGCGTGTTTAAGGAATTTTTGTGAATTTGCCGTTTTATGATGGCTAATCGATCTGAGTATGTGAGTATTAATATGCCCGACGGGTATTCAGAACTAGTGACACGGGATAGAACTGGTTGTTGTGATGCTGATTCACGTTCAGAATTTGGGCAATTAAATATGTCATTAACTCCTCCCACTCAGGGAAGTCTTTACGCCAGACGGGTTTCAACTGAAGTTAATCGGAGTACGTTTGGAAATAATGATAGCATGCATTCTGTTAGCTATGGGTTTAGTAGGCAAGTTAATGCAACTAGTTTAGGAGAGTCCCAGCGAGAAGTAAGGCAAGTCGCCTTTGAAGCTCCATGAAGGCAGTCTGAACAGACAGGGTTTGTAAATCGGGATTCTTCAAATGCTAGCGTTGCTGGAAATATTCAAGGTCACAATACGAACAGATACCTTAATCTTCGTGATTATTATCGAAGAGTCTCTCAGATAAGGAATTCTACTCCGAAAGCTCCTTTGAGTTCTCCTTTTCTACAACCAGTAAATAGATATGAAGCTAGAAATGGTGCGGAATCTGGTGTACTTGCTGGAGTTAACAGATTAGATTCTGCTGGGATCGAACATAATTTAATGGTTAAATATGCATTCAAAAGAAACAGTGAATCTCTTGAGTTGAGATTTAAGGATGTTAAATTAACAGACGGGAGTAATAGTCATCAAGTTTTCAATTTGTTGTTGAAAATAGAAGAAACATTATTAGAAACTCACTCGGGATGGTATTAACCGTTCTTGTCGTCAAATGTACTGGACCTTTATTAAGAGAAATCTTATTTGCCTTGAATAACAATGTAAGTTGGTATAATCTACGAGCGAATTTATTAAGTAATTTTGTTACTCCAGTGAGTAGGCATTCTTTTGTGTCATAATATGTTTATAGAAGACAGAAGTTGTCTGAACAAGTTAATGATCATGTAAGGTCTGTTATTGTAGCTATGAATGTACTAGGGTTTGATGGTCCAGAATCGGAATTAGTGAGTATTATTATGAGTGGTTTAAATCCTAATCAAAAGTACAGGATGTTGAATAACTATTTGCCTGCATCACGTTTAGAATTATTGGAAATAGCTGAAAAACACGTGTTGAGCTTTAGAAACCAGTTAGATTATAATAGAGAAATGAGTGATTATAGAAAAAGGTCTAGTATTCTAGTATCGAGCTATCATAATAATGGATTGGGTCCGAATGAAACCTCAGTGAATAATACTTTGTTAGAAAATAAATGTAGATCAACCCTTTACGAAAATAAATTGAGTCGATCGATAGGTGGCTCTCGGGATTTTCGGAATTCTAGGGATCCAAGTAATTTATCTGAGCTTCGAGGGAATCCTAGAACAACTTCGTCGTTTATCCCTTCAGAGATGGACAATACAGTTGCGTCTTTCGTTGTCGGAAAAATTAATAATCAGTTGACGGACATTTGCGTCGACGGTGGTTCAAGCTTCAAAATTGTTCGTGCAGATTTAGTTCGTGCTTGTGGTTTCGAGAAATATATTACTACAATGCAAGAGAAATTAGTAAATGCTCCTTCAGGATTGTATTTTTCCACGAACAAGGAAATTTTATTGACAGTCAATTTTTCAGGACACTTTGAAAGAGTTAGTTTCGAGGTGGTAGATGAGTTACCTTGTAAGTGTTTGCTTGGAACCCCGATTTTGCGATCCACCAAATCGATTGTTGATTATTCTAATAATGCCTTAGTTCTCCGTGGTGGCAAGAAAAGAATTCCTTTGAACTATAAGAAAACAGTTCGGCATTTTGGTTTTCAATCTAAAGAATTTAAGTCTGGTCCTCATGCCGGTCAGTTGAGGGGGAAGAATGACAATCAACAGAGAGTACAGACTCGGGATTCTCTGGATCAAGATAAAATGGCTTCGATTTTTATATACGAAGATATCTTTGATTATGGTTTGCGAGATGAAGGAATTCAGTGCAACTTGGATCTAGTTGATACCGAATTTAGGATTTTGGAGATTCGTGCACCGAATAGCTTTCAGCTTGGTCAACTCAGAGTGGTGATTGATTCAGAAATTGATCCGGGTCGACATATCGAAAATACTTTATCTTCCATGGTTGATAGTTATGTGAGAGTTCAACCGTTTAGTGATATGCATGGTGCGGTTGAAAGGTCCAACCATCAATTGTCTCCGAACAGGAACTTAGTTTCTGGGACTTCGAAGCAGAATAGTGATACATCGCAGCTTAATTCGTGTAGGACAGGTGGTGTGATTGGAAAATCTTGTGACCAGCATCCATCTTATGTGAACTTGGTGACTTCTTCATCGGGATTTGGTTGTTCGTTTGGAACAGCTGCTTGTGTTAGTGGTTCGGATGGTGGAAGTGGAAAATCTATTCCTCGTTTGCCTTCTGATCAGATCTTGGGAGAGATGACATCGTTAATTAACAGCAATACTATCAATTGTCGATCTGATGAGAGTTTAGATTGTTCGAATGCAATGTCCAAATTTGTGAATCCGTCTAATGAAAATTTGGTGACATCTACATGGGAAGACGGCTCTTTTCTGACTCGAATGTCTTATAATAGAAGATCTGATGGTGCGAGTGATATGCTCTTTAGGTGTAATTCATCCATGGGACAAATAGTGAATTCTGAATTCGACGAGAGGTTGTAATTTGGGAGAATCTTTTCAGGATTATGATAATGGTGCGAATGAAATGTACCTTGGTCGTCAGATTGTCACTGATGGGGACACTTCGAAATTAGTTTTAAATAGTGAAAGTCCTAGTAATGAGAATGTTTCGGAATCTATTGGTGGCGTTAAGCAGTCATCTAGCAAAACTATTACTACAAAATATTTTGATCTTGTTCTGAATGACGATCCAACGAGAATTGAGATTCCAGAATCTGAGAGAGTTATGAAGAGCAGTACTCGCAAAAGAAATAGGAATCGTAGAAGAAAGAAGAAAAGGGTGGATAATGTGACAGAAACCTCGAAAAATATTAGTGTCTTAGAAAAACTGGAAGATGCTAGTCTTTCGGGAGTGAATAGTTCATCGAATGGCAATGAATGTAAGGATGTGGTGTTGAATAATAGTAGTGGTTCCGAAGCATCTGATGTTGACTTAGAACAGTCTGAAAATTTCCATAAATTAATTCAGCGGAATCGGAAGTTTCAGCCTCCAGACCTTTCTTCTAATCAACAGAAAATGGCTCAGAATAACACACGGGTGATGAATCAACCAAGCATACAGGTGAAAAATCAGAATTTAGGGCAAGACTCGTGGAAGTTCGATAACCCTGAGATTGTTGCTTTCATCGACTCAATGAAATGTAAATATTCCGATGTAATTTCCGATAGGGTTGGATGTGTTAAAGGGTTCGTTGGTCGACTCTATTTAAAGGAGAATAAACCTTTCAAGGATACCCCCTTTCCAGTTCCTAAAAATAAAGAGAAAATTTTTTATGATCAAATTGAAGAACTTGTTAAGGAAGGGATTTTAGAAGATGTTGACCATGCAAACTATGGCAGTAGTTGTTTCCTAGTGAAAAATAAGAACAATACATATCGAATTGTAGGAAATTATATAAAGGCTAATAGCTTAATTGTAAATGATGTATATCCATCCCCGAATTTAGAAGCGTGTCTGACAGGCCTAGCGGATAAGAAACTGTACTCTAAATTTGATTTAAAGCGGGCCTACAACCAAATCTACCTCGATAAATCGTCACGTGAGATTACTACTCTTGTTACTCCCAAGGGATGTTATCAGTACACCCGAGTTCCGGTAGGAATAAAAACTGGGAGCAAGATTATGTCAAGGGCGATGGAAAAGGTATTGGGTGATCTAACAGATAAGGGTGTCAAAATCTATTTTGATGACGTCCTGGTAGCTAGCGATACAATTGAAGAACACATGTTAATGGTTGAAAAGGTATTACAGAGGCTGAAAGATTATAATATAACTGTATCTCCTGATAAATGTTTCATGTTTTATAAAAAGATCAATTATCTGGGTTATATTATTGAAGGAGACCAGATGGAAATTGACCCAAGCAGAGTATCTGCTATAAGAAATATTCCTCCACTTCGTAATAGGCGCGGATTGTTAAAAATACTAGGAGTATTTAATTATTATTCTAAGTTTGCGTCGGAGCTCCAAGAGCTAATGGCTCCCCTTAGTGCCTTGAAATCTCCTAAAGTTAAATTCGTTTGAACTCAAGAACATCAACAAATTCTGGACAAATTAAAAAATGTTTTGATAGATAACGTAGTTTTAAAGACTCCAGACCTTAGCAAACGTTTTGTAGTCCACGTCGACGGCAGTGGAAAAAGTATTGCCAGGTGTATTTCACAAAGGGATGCGAATGGGGACCTTCAACCTATTTGCTTCTATAGCAAGAAACTCTCAGAGACGGATAAACACCGCAGTATTTATGATATCCAAAACAATATCTCGCTATATACACTACTTGGTTCATGAGTTTGATGTTTTAACAGACAATAAAGCCTTGTCCTGGATTCTTAATAACAGTAAAAGGCTCTTAAAGTACGGTCCTTTCGTAGAAACTCTTTGTCAGTTTAATTTTAAGATACGCCATATAAAATCAGCGAAGAATATAGCTGCGGATTTATTGACTCGAATCTATGATCCGTTTGAATTCAGTATATTGGATGGCCCAGTTGGATTAGCTGCGTTTAGAAGAAATATGAATATAATGCATCTTTGGAACTTGCCTTTAATTAAGGATCCCATTGATAAATTACAACGAGAATATCCAGACTTGGATAATATTATTAGAAGAATTGAGAATGGTGAGGATGTTCAAGGGTATCTCCTTAATAAAAATATTCTATTAAAAAGAACTAATTCCGCGATTAACCCCTATAAGATAGTAATCCCGAAAGATTTGAGGAGGTGCTTATTGAATAATATCATGAAGATGCGTTGATTGGTGGTCATGCAGGTGTGTCAAGGACATTAGCTAAACTGATGAAGAAATTTACCTGGGAATGATTGAAAGAAGATGTCAAAAATTTCGTAAGTACATGTGATGTGTGCCAAAAGGTTAAGGAGCCAAATCAAAAGAAAATGGGATATTTAATTTCGGATTTCGGTAAAAGGGTCAATTCTCATTGGATGTTTGACATAGTAGGATTGGATGTTTGCATTACCGAATTCAAATGTGTTTAAATTTATACTCATCGGTGTCGATAATGCCAGCCGATTTGTGGTGTTGGAACGTTTGAGAACCATAAGTTCCAGTGTTGTAATTAACAAGATGATGGAAATATTCAGTCGACTAGGTTTTCCGGAGGCCCTGTCCACTGACAATGCTTCAATTTTTGTTTCCGAACACTTTGAGAAATTTCTGTTTAGTTTGGGTATCAAGCACATAAGGCTGAGCCCCTATCACCCTGGTGGAAATGCGGCTGAAAGATTTATAAAAACCTTAAAGGCATCCCTTAGAGCTTACATCTCGACGAAACAACATCTGTGGTCAAATCTTGTGCAGGAGCTCCAATTCACCTTAAACATAAGCGAGCATTCAGGATTAAAGATGTCGCCCATCGAAGTTTATTTTGGACGTACATATATTACACCGTTACGAAACCGATGGAGCATCAATGATTCTGATTTTGGTGGAAAATCATCTGTTCAGATATGGAAAGAAGCTATTCAGAATATGGAAAAAAGTTGGGCAACAAGGCGTAAGTTGATGTTACGAAGAAGAAATCCCGTTAATTTAGACTTAGGACAAAATGTCCTGTTAAAAGCACACGTTAAATCATCATTAAAAGATAAGATTGCCAAATCTCTAAGCGACAAGTGTTTTGGTCCATTTGTGATTAGGAAATTTTTGACTCCGAATACCGTTTTAGTTTATGATGAGAATGACACGCCAGACTCATATCGCTGTTCGCATGTCTCAGAATTGAAGGCCTATAGAAGTAGGAGAGAGTAAAATTATCTGAACCTAGTTATCCTGGTCTTGAAAAATAGTGTTTGTTTGTACATGTAGTTATGTTATAAAAATTTTAACTGAATTAAATGTGACATTTATTGAGCATTTGTTCGTATTGAAGCTTGTTATATAATTATTTATTCATTATGGCCATAATGAACAAAAAAATGTAAATAATTGAGTATTAATTGTTTAAGCATTTGCTATTATCATTTTAATTTTATATTTGTTGTTGTCTGTATTATTATGAAGTTTACTTATTATATTTGTATATTCCGTAGCTATCCAGTGCAAGTTTGACGAAAAATTTCTTGGTGGAAAATTTTTCTTTTTTTCGACGATGGCCAGCCTGTAACGATCCCGTTACTATTAGTTGGAAAAGAAGAAAATAACTGAAAAACTGAAAAAGAGAAGAAAAGAAATGTTGATGATTATGCGATATTGATGATTATTTTTCTCTGATTTGTAAAAATTAATAAGATTTTGTAACCTTCCTTGTTTGTTGTTTTTTTTTAAAAAAAGCAAAGAAAATGAAGAGAATCTATTTATGATTGTAGTGAGTGAGAGAGAGAGAGAAATACATTCCTTTACCGTTGGTTAGTTCAAGGTCGCTTGCGCGGTAGGAGACGTGCCTTATCGCGATCGTAGCGCCGTTGGCCTTCGAGGGAGCTCGCAGCCTTCTCGGCTGCGAACTAACCCATGAATCCCGATGGAAGGCGGACGTTTCTGCAGTCTATGAGCAGGCGGATAATTTTTCCTCGATGTCGAAAATGGGACGCGTGTCTTATTCGTTTGGCTTAGTTTGTGGTGTCTGCTATTTCTTGTGTTAAGTTACAGTTGGAAGGAGTTAAATCAATTCACAAGAATAAAAGTGCAAGCTGTGTTGCGTGATTTTCTTTCTTTATTTTAAAAAAGGAGCCTAACTGGAATAAGCGTGGGACGTAAATGTCATAGATTTCATTTCGTTTTTTAAATATATACATTTCTAATTCATTTTTTACCTTATGTTTACCAAATTTATTCGTTGCTTGTTACAGGATGTCTCAGAAGTTCCTCTATCCTTAGGTGTGGGCATCACAGAGAGCAATGTCGGTGTCATTGTAGTTAATTTATTTACTACAACATATTACAGTTGGGTATTTAGGTCCACATATAGGAACTACAAATCCAGTGGATCTGTATGTGTTCCATATTAATGTACACACAGATGTGTGCGTCTTCATGTTCACCTTGACATGTTGCGGAGCATCTGATGAGTCATCGTTCGATAGTTGTTCTCCACACTTTCGCCGATTTCTTAGTCTCTCGTGTACCAACGACGAGAAACATATGTCTTGATTATTCTCCACAACGAGTTATCTGGTGTAAGGTCCGGGCTTCGTGGGGGCCATTTCAATGGGATCGAATTGTGTAACTGCAACCCCTCACATCAGTCATGGCCTTACAACTGAAAATCTCCATATCACAATGAATAAAAAGGTGTGACACGGTGCTGGTTGTGACCATAAAAGCAGTATTATCAACACTAGAACTGAAATTGCTCTCTGTGATACTCAAACCTAGGAGTACAAGAAGTTCTTGGACATCTTGTATTACAAGTGAAGTATACCTTATGTCATAATACCTTAGTTTTCTCTTCGCTGTGTATCTTCTGCACTACTACGTATTTTCGTGTGTGTTTATCACATAAAAATACGTTCGATTACATATCCTTCCATATTTCTAAACATTTGGGTTAGTTATTTATTTTATTGAACTTAGTAAATAGCCCAATAGAACTTTATTATGCTCGATTTCTGAACAGTAAATATATTTGGTAGAATTGAACTAAAATTTACTTTTAATATTACAATTATGGATAGTACACACAGATGAACGAGAATAATGGACAGACCAAATTTCAAAGAGCAAAAAGTGTGATTGGAATTTGAAACGAACATGAGTATCTGCGATATCAAGCTATGCGCCACCACGCAACAGATCCTTCCTTAAACATGTTTCATATTTTCACTCTGGAGGACAGTGATGCAAATTTGAGTTTGAGGGATCAGACTTAGTTTTGTATAATATCCTGAAAGGAAATACATATTTAAAACAAGTGTAAGACAGTATTCATAATACTATAGCCACAAATATGACACAAAAGGATATTATTGATAAAAAATGCTCAGATTTGAAGCACAGCGTAGGTGGCCACATAAATTGATTAAACAGATTAGAATAGTGCTCTCATCATTTTCTGTCTATTCCTATAGTTATCGATGTCTTTAAAAACTATAAATGTACCGTGTTATGCAAAAGTGAACTAAGCGCCAAATTTTGAAAATCCACGTAAATGCGACGATTGGTTCCTGATAAGCATTAGAACGTTTTGCACAATCGAAAAGAGAGGAAAACCAACACCTTTCCAAAAAAAGAAACATAATTTCACTTTAGATTACGGCTACCTTAATGCTGGACATCAACCTTTAAACGTAATTTTCTTAAAAGTATGAAAGTGGCGCTTAGTTCGTTTTCGCATGACACGGTACAAATGTCCTATTCGTTGTCGGTTGTCCGGCTAATTGTTGCAATATATATATCTTCTTATCTTGGATCTGATGTCACATAATTATCTACTCTGACTTTGAAGAAATAAACAAAGCGCAACAAATAATCACAAAGGATGCTCAATTTTATATACAAGCACCACATCATGATTCCCAACTGCCTTTGTTTCATGAAACTCAGCTTCATCTCAATACCAAGTTTACTGGCAGACATCGCTCCCAGTTGTGCAAAATATATGTGACAATTAATACAATAAACACTTCAAACTGACACCATGAATATATTTTCCAACAACGAAACAAAACAATGCAAACATCGCAAATAGCGTAAGTAATAAAAATTGTACAAAAGTTAAAGCCCTAACCACCTCGAAAACCATTTACGCCATTTAACATTTATTGTGGAAGATTCATATATTTGACCAACACCCTGGCCATCACATATTAGTTCATATCGAGCTAATGCTTCAGTAATCCTTCTCTAAAAGAGAACGCGATTCCATCTTGGAAGTAAATTTTTCTGCATGGATCGTTAACAATAATTGGTGACATGTGGTAAGCAAAAAGCCAGTAACAATTAATGAAATTCACTGAGATTGCCCTAAACCTAGTATACCAATTACGTAAAATAACAGCTTAAATACTGTTACGTTAGGCTGCACAATAAATGTTGGTCAAATAAAATTACATTTACTTATGCATACATAAATATATGAATGTTTTTTCAATTCTGATCGTAATAAATGAATTGTGTATTAACGTAAAATGTTAATTATAATTATATCTTAAAAAACACGAACAATAATGAGTAAAGCACAGGATATATTACTTTTATTCACACTGGAAATTTCTCATCTTGCATTCTCTGAGTATTGTTCTGACATATGTAACTCACAAATAATGTTTAATATACAACTGATACATCACTCTCAAGCAAATAACATTAATAAACCAACGCATCGCAATCTTAATAACAGGTTTATATTTGGCAAATAATTTAGTCAATTTGCCCATATGAGTTTAAATCGTTGATAATATGTAATTGTGTAAGTGATTTTATACTAGTCTATTCAGAATGTGAATCATTACTCTTTAGAAATATATGCAATAAATACTTATAATAGATAAAATATAACAATAGAGGCATGAAAACGAACATACGAATCATATACGGTACTGGTTAATGGGATAGTAATGATACTAGCTTCACATGTATTACTTTCATTCCTGTGCACGATGGTAGATGTAAATGCAATGAACTGGGCAACGACATACTTTATTACTATAAGATTATGTTCTGCAATACATAAGAAAATATTAAATACTACCCTCCAAGACGGATTTATTTAATTATACAGAGATTACGGGGCAGATATATACATATTTATTTTTAAAAAATTGAAATACGCATTTGACGAATTACCCTAGTAATCTCCAATGCATTAGCTTTAGTTTTGTCCTTTCATGGTAGCATGTTTCTCTTGGTGGCTGAACTTTCCATACCATTTTCTCCATTACTCCCAGTTTTTGAAGTCAACTTTAGCTGCATATAATTAGCCGATGGTAATTAGTTGCATGTAAATTTCATGTCTGAAAAAAGAATCACATAATGTGTTGGATGATAAAAGAACAATGTCCCCAATTAGGAGAAAGAAAAAATTACCTATCCATTTATGATACTACACATATTGCAAATAACTTCAGGTCCACAGAAACACCGTTTGGAAATTTAATCTAAGTGAAATTAAATATTTGAGTTTTACGTTCAACGATTTTTCTGTGTAGATTAAAGGAGACGTGGATGATAACAACGTTTTAACCTAATTTGAAGCAGCAGCAACAGAATATAGATCCTAAATAGGATTTGCGCAGAAATTAATATATGTGCATTTTAATCAGAAACGTGTATATAACACGTACAAAATTGTAATTTGCCTGCTATTGTGTGTGAACATTGCAATTTTTATATAAGAGTGTACTTAATTAAGACACTTGCTTTACTTCTGTCTTTCCTTCTAATTATACATGATTACTACGTTCTAAGAATAATATTCATCAAAGCGACCACATTCAAGCATAGGCCAAGCCAATGACAATGCATACATGTTTAAAGTTTCTATCTGCTTATCATCAGAGTCATCTAAAAATATACATTATAAATACGAATAACAAAAAATGATCCGCTTTAGACCTCTGTCTACTGATGTTATAAGTAATTTCTAATTTACATTGCACCACGTGTTTGGTTTAAATAATTTGCTCTATGTATTTATATCACGTATGGCAGAAATAAGTTTGTTTTCCCTTATTATGCAACAACCAGGTTATGCAGGAAGGAGTCTATAATTTTAAAGCGGAATCCAAATCCGCTTACATCCGAGAGAATCTGTCCTCCATTTCAACTCGAAATCGGGACTAATTGGCTACAAACGCGATGTCTGTCGACTCACCTACACTTTTACGAACATATTTTGTTTCTTGGTTTAAACCATTAAAAGAAAAGCACTTCTAAGCACTTGCACTACCTAAGCATAAATGCTATGTTGATTATCGTCGATTATAACCATCATTCCATAACGATTTACGTCGACTTTGAGAAAAAATGGGTTTTAATTAGCGGTAAATTTCCTCTGAAATTCGGTATACTGTATCTCGGGATCCCGAAAGTTTAGCGGCATAAACTTTGTATTTGAATTGAAATTCGCGCTATATATCCTATTATCGCAAACTAAAACTCAAATTTTGCACTGCGTCGACGCAAACCATTACTGAAGGTGGGTAATGAAGGCCCTTATGGCTTACATTTATTGGAACCACTACAAACTTGGACTTATATGGCAGCATAATGCACTTTTTTACGATCTGCGAAACAGGCCACCTTCTTAAATTTGACAGACTGTCACATAAGAAAATGTCGATAAGTGAAGATCTGCATGGTACGATGTAAAAACCGGTGGCTCAGTGGTAGAGCGTTCACCTCTGGTGCTTGGGGTCCCGGGTTCAATCTCAGTCTCCGCCAAGTGAACTTTGTGGTGGACAAACGCCATGTGCGTGGGTTTTCTCGGAGTTTTGCCGTTTCCTCCCATTTTCTTCATTTCATTTTGTCTCCTTTAGCCTAACCGACATAATCGTGGGACGTAAAACTTAATTTCATTTCATTTTTTCTTTTTCCCCTTTTTTGCCCCTATGAATTTTAAATATACGAGAGCTTCATTTTTCACATTTGTATTTTTGGAAGGTGTGGCTGTGAAGATTCGCGAAGCCTGAAGATCTACGCAAATGATAGAAACATTTTGCTTAATATGGTTGATCCATAAAAGTCCATATATGTTCATGGACATCTGTGGACAATTTTTAGACGTCCATTGGACAACGTGAGCTGTGTGGGTTCATCTCTGATGTATCGGAAGATTTTGGTACGATTTGTGGAGGCGTCTCCCGAGCACACTCATTATTTATTTATTTATTTATACAGTTTTATCGGTATTACCGGCATCTAAGGCCTTAAAGCCTTCACACACTAAAGGAAGCAGCCTAGGACCTGTAACTTATATAGGTACCATCCCGGTATTTGCCTCGTGTCAATGAGTAAAAGCCAGGAAAAATCTCACTCATAATAACTGGTCTGAGAAACATGTTACATTTTTGGACTGAGTGACACCCTCACCGGACGAAGACACACTTGAGAAAACGCCAAACAACAGAAGTTCATCGACAATATTGCCAAACTTAAGTCGTGATGAATTCAAGCTAAGCCCACTTTTCCCAAATGGGAACAATTAATTCCTTTATCAATTTTTGTGGATTATTTGTTATGGATTTATTTTGTCTTTTACTATAAGGACCTGGTCAATCTACTACCACTGGAATCTTTAAAAGATATTAAATGAGATCAGAATCAATACGTTTAGAAAAAAATACGAAATTATGAAACAAAAAATAACTTGAGCTTAAATGGGTAGGCAAATCCAGAGGGCAGTTAAACGTGGCGGAAAAGGCACTTCCCTTTCCTTTTCCCTCGCTTCTAGAATAAAAGACACCAATGCTGCAAAAGTCCAAGTCTCTTTACTAACGTAACATCTCTAAATAGTAGTGTTACAACTCTTTTACCAGCACAGTAAAATTTTTGTCAAAATCCAGACCAAAATTATTTTTCATGTATTTTAATGTGGAAACCTTTGCTGTTTACTTTTGATTTACTTCATATTCGTAAATACATTGAATAAAATGTATATTCACAAATACATGTATTATTTAAAAATAAGTACATAATACATGTTTACTATTATAGGATGAACCAACCACTTGAAGTGACTTCTCATTGTAACTTCTAAATTGACTGATAGAAAAAGCTGAAATTTTATAATAGGCAAATATCAAAAAGTAAAAGTAGTTTGACATACACCGCAATCCTACCAGACTAGAGTGTTGCCACCCCAAGATAAAATCATATTTTCAAATGACACTGTCTTAGATTATTATATATTTTAAATTTACATGTCAAACGAAAGGTAATATCACACTTATTATTCAGCATTGCTATAGTACCATAAACATACACATTTTGGAGAACTCTACAATAGTAATTGCGCAACTGAGATGGACGGGGCAATGCATATTTGAAGTAACTTAGTTTTGGATACTATGACCATGATATATCTTACTGAAGTACAGTGTACGACGATTTGTGTATGTCCAGTGAAAATCCGAATTGGTCCGGTCATTGACGAATGTGTAAATAGGTCCATGACGGATGCACTATTAATATTCTCTTACTGATGTACGTGTACAACCATTTTTGTAGGTCCAGTGGACGTTCAAATTGGTTCAATTATTGACAAATGCGTACGTAGATCCATGATGGACGTACTATTGATATCCTCTTACGGATGTCCAATATACAACCACTTGTGTACGTCATGTGGACGTTCGAATTTGTCCGTTATTGACTAATGCCGCGTAAGTAGGTCCATTGCGGACGTATTATTGATATCCTCTTACGGATGTCCTATGTACGACCACTTGTGTACGTCCTGTGGAAGTTCAAATTGGTTCAATTATTAACGAATACGTACGTAGATCCATTACGGACGTACTATTGATATCCTCTTACGGATGTCCAATGTACAACCACTTGTGTACGTCCTGTGGACGTTCGAATTGGTCCGTTTATTGGTAAATGTGTAAACAAGTCCAAAGTGCATGTACTATGGACATCCATTCCACGTCCAAGAGTGGATGTTCAGGAAACGTCCAGACCAGTACCTTAACTTACTAACTCCAAAGGAGATCCATGAGGGATCTCCATTCTAGGTCCACTCTTGGACGTACATTTGATGTCCATAAAGACACGTCCATAGTAGTCCAATTTTGTTCGTTAACAACCCACGTCCACACGCGTTCAAAAGTGGACGTGTTATGGACATGCCAAAATAAAGGTGTTTATCCTAAAATGTCCAAAAATATCCACAGATGTCCGTGGACTTATGTGGACTTCTATGGATCATCCATATTGCGTCCACTGTTGGACCTATTTCTGCATTGGTATGTAAACGGACCAATGTGGACAAACTATATACATCCTTTTCTGGACGTCCATTCTACGTCTAATGTAGACGTCCATTGCTCTTCCACATTTGTCCTATTACATAACAACGCCAACATATGTCCATAACGACCCTAATATGGATGATCCATAAAAGTCCACACACATCCATGGGCGTCTGTGGACGTATGTGGAAATAATATGGATGATCCATAAAGGTCCACATAAGTCCATGGACATCTACGGACAATTTTTGGACATGTATGGGTATTTTTGGACGTCCGCTGGACGACGTGCTGTGTGGGAATATAGTCCCCAACCTGACTAGTGCAGCAAATCCTTTATGTATGATCTAGTGTATGATAAAATTAGAAAAATATCCGTATGATAAAATATTCGACTTTTGTTTAGCAGTATGAATAGGAAATCAGAGTTGTGTGTTCATCACATATTCATTATAATAACACAAATGATATCGAGAAAACCGTGCCGAACATGCATTAGGAACAAAACATATATATGTTGTTTCGGAATGAAATAATAGTTGAAGTGAATCGAAATTCAATTGTTATTTAGTCTTCCTATTGTTCCTAAATACATAGTTTTAAAAAAAGAGATTTAGATTTGTACTGTTATGAATGACATAGGTTTTAAGCGGCCATCTTGGATTCAAAGTAGCCATAGACCTTTCAATTTGGTTTGTGTTCATACTTTAACCCGCCGCCATGTTCCACAAGATTATCGTAGAGAGTCGAGACTTACTCCATCTTCTTTCATTAAACAATAGCTTTAAAACGATGTCCTACTTAACCTCCCTTGCCATTTGAAACTTTTGAATTGGACCTCACTTGGGATCCTATGGGGGTTCTAGGACAAGACGTTTCAACTTAAATCGTTTGAATATAATGCCACACGTCCTTTCCTGTTTTCACATTTGCCTCACCGTTTCCGATTTATAAGAATAACCATTTACTTTTCAATTAATTTTTTGTTTTACATTTTGACCCGCCGCCATTTTGCACAGGGTTCTCGTAGAGAGTCGAGACTTGCTCCATTTTCTTTCATTTAACAACAGCTTTCAAATGATATGCTACTTAACCCCCTTGTTATTTGAAACTTTTGAGTTGAACCCCGTCTGGGACCCTGGGACATACTATTTTAACCCAAACTGTGTGCCCTTGAAAATGGTGGGATTAGTGTTCGCCGAGTTTTCCACTTACCCAACCGTTTCCGAACAAATTACCCGGTTCCAACTATTCTGGTAGTTTTGTAGCTTTTACACTAAAAATATATATTGTGACTCACGATATCCCGCCGGGCGGCACGTGTAACTTTGGGATTCGTCTAGTTATTATAACATATCAAATGCAAACAGAACTGTCTCGTTCGGATCTCAGCGGAGCCACTTCATGACCCTCCGTTGTGGATATAAATTCCCTTTAACTAGTTTTCGGGATAACAGGAAGTGCTGATGCGTCAAACATGGCCGCCTGCACAGGTGTGCGATAATTAAGTAGGCGAAGACATTCGGCGAAACTGAAATAGGCGAAACAGGAAAATACAACATGTTGCAAGAAATGTAATTTCCAATTATTTGTCGCAAATTCTATAGTATCTGGCTGTGGAACAGAAAACCACTTTACACAAAATAAACCTAAAATAGCGTACACAATAGTCCAAAAGTTTGATGAATAATTTGTTAATCGTGTGTTCAAGACATGGAGGAAGTCATATTTGATTTTTTAATTTTCTTTCTAACTTACCCGGAGACTGAGCACATTTATTAAAAGTAATTCTTTATTCAAGTGTTTTCGTTTCAAATTTAATTAGGAAACCATATTATAAGAACTGTAAATGTAAAATGCCATAGCTGAAAACAGGATGGTAAATATCTTCACTGTTTCAACGGTATTACTGTAATTTCTTACGCGAGGCACCAGATTTCGATTGTAGGTAGAAGCATATGCGGTGCGGGTCCCACGTTGAGTTGTGTTTCCATATCTCAAGTAGGCCCGCTGCTGAAAGGGACGCTAAACTCTAATTGAGTTGATTTTGAGTTTAACACCCCTTTCAGCAGCGAGGCTATATGAGACATGGGCCTACTGATTAGCGTGGAGTCCTAACCACGGCTAAACTCTAATTAATCAACTATTACTTTCTGATTTGTAACATAAAATCATTCCTCAATGCTTTCTTGACAAATAGAATAATTCACTGGTTTCTTGCTATATATCTCGAAATGGCAGAATTATAACTTTTGTAGATAGAACAAAGAAATATTTAGATTATTCTATTACAATTGCCATAAATCGCAATTAATTTATTAATCAATCAATCGAACACAGTATGAAACATGTCGCAGTGGGGTGGGGTGGAATCCACTCCAGCGTTCTTGATTGATTTTAAATCTAACAAAGGACATCACTCAATTGTCCGGCTCTGATTTCAATGACTTTTTCTGTTAAAGAACATGTATGCACTATTTGTGATGATAGAAATATTTGCCGTGGTGCATGTTTCTATTTTTTATAATTTTTAAGAGTTGTGATGTGGTTATTAGAGATTACTGCAGAAGTTCCTTACTACCCTTTGTAAACGGAGCGTTAATGAAAAAAACAACAATATATATATATATATATATATATATATATATATATATATATATATATATATATAAAGCTTAGGGGGAAGTCGTACGGTAGGTATGACCTTGACGGTATCCATCTTGAAATCCGACATTTTGAATTAGGCCAAGTTTTTTAAATAGGAATAGGTAATACGATACATAATTTCGGGCTATAATTTAATTAGGAAGACAATGGTGAAGTTAATTTTAAGATATGCCAATTTGGGTAAAAGTTACAGGCATATTAATTGTTTACTAGCTGAACCTGTGCTCTCTACACAGCGCATCATTCGTATATGAGCATAAATCCCCTTCTCATTCCTCACAACATTTGTACATGTCCCTTTACAGACACAAGTGGAAGAAGTATTGATTAAAAAAAGCCAAGGGGTATCATAAATGGGAGACTATTTTCGATTATTTTTTCTCAAAATCTCGCACCGTTTGCAAGATTTGAGCCTACTTCCGGTTGGAGTTTCTAATTCATGTACGGCCAGTGGTTTCTTTCTTCTTGCACGCAGTACGTAATAAGACAATACATTACATACACAATTAATTATAATGTCAGTTATATATGGTGTTCATTGGGCAAAACACTCCAAAAATAAAGGTTCATCTCATTGAGTTTCCGAGATCTCATTGTCGAAAGGATTCACCACAAACAGATAACAGTCCACAACATCTATCTATTAAAATGCTACAATAGCAACTAAAAGCTTTTTTTTGAAGTGCTCGTCATAGGCTAGCTCCCTTTTTGAGGGCTACACCCTCTGTTAGGTGAGAGAAGTGAAGGTATTATGGTAAAGAAGTAAGGAATGGGTGGGCTAAGAGTAATTTATTTATTTACTTATTTATTACTAGAACTAGGACATTATGATCCTTTCGATCATAATCATACTTGAATGGGGGGTGTAGTTTTAATAACATAAGAGCAGTAACATAATAACGAGTATAATTGAATACAACATAAATATAAATGTGGTAATTATATATATATATATATATATATATATATATATATATATATATATATATATATATATATATATATATATTGTCACGGTACGCCAAATTCAGAGATAAAAGTTTATATTAAAATTCATTTATTTCATTAATTTGGCTAAAGAAGAAAATTAAGTTGTTTAAGAATTGGCTTGAAGTCAGAAATTAGTAATCTTGCAGACAGACATATTGTCACATCATATTACATAGTGCTTATGATTGTTGTTTTTAATTAGGTAATGATACAGACACGAATCTGCACGTGTCATAACAGTATAAACAAACATTGAAGCAAGACGAAAATGTAAACCTTTGTATAATTTATGTTCACAACAACACATTCTAAAAGTTGAGTAAAATTGTGAAAATCGCAGACGTAAACTGTCTGGAGATTTGGTCACTGAGAGAAAATGCAGAAACTACGGTTTCAGCACAGAGATGTATCAACTACGAAATTTGGTAAGGATGAAACGACAAAATCATCATGAAGCAAAATGACATAAAAAGGTCATGTCGAACTGAATAGACATCAGTTGTGGATGATCCATTGGATCAGATCAGTTCCTGGAGACCCGTAGAAGGATCAGTTCTTGGAAACCAATCTGTAGAAGACCAACACCAAGTAACAGTGGAAACCCAACCACTGTGGTTAGTCACCGACTACGAACTCCGAGTTCAGGAGTTCGACTCCAGTAAACATCCAAGGTATGTGGTAATACATCTCTGACTCTCTCGACTGATTGAATCGCCAATAGTTTGCCTAATGTGATCTAGCAATCTTGCTTAACTAATCATCACAAACATAATACACTTAGCTCTATAACATTATGGACAATAAACTAACTAACTAACTAACTAACTAACTATGGACAATAAATGTTTACTTAAAGATTAAATGCTTAACCCTTAATTAATTTATTACCTTTCGAATGTCAAGCGTAAATCCTACATCGTAGGTTGGTGGAGATATGATCATTATTGCATTCCTGTCTATTTTGGATAATAGACAGAAGCAGCCTATAGCGTGTCAAGAATATACTACATCCCAGCTCAATAGGTACGACATGATAAAAGGTTGATATGGTGCAGATGCTTTAGGTTCGATTCCAGTTAATACTCCAATAATTAGGTACTTACAAGCGTTTTAGTAGGAGTAAGAAAATAGATTATCCCGCACCACCCTCCCGTGTAAACAGTTAAGTACTTGATAAGGAATTTAGCAAGGTTGTAAGATGTTGTGGCGGGAACCGGTCAAAACCCCCACAGCCAAAACCCCCACACTCAAGAAATGTCAAAACACCCACACAAACGGTCATAACCCCCACACAAATGGACAAATCTCCCAAACGCATGAACGGTCAAAACCCCCACTGCCAAAACCCCCACACTCAAGAAATGTCAAGACGCCCACACGATCGGTCATAACCCCCACACAAATGGACAAATCTCTCAAAGACACGAACGGTCATAACCCCCACACAAATGGACAAATCTCTCAAAGACACGAACGGTCATAACCCCCACAGCCAAAACCCCACACTGGTAGTCGGTCATAAGCTCGAACGGTCATTACTCCCACACAAATGGACAAAACAGCCATACATAGCAACGGTCACAATCCCCACATAAATGGACAAAACCCCCACACAAATGGACAAATCTCCCACATGCAGAAATAGTCACAACTGCCAAACAAATTGACAAAACCCCATACTCATGTATTGCCCTTGTACTTTTTAATAACATTTTTTATTCCACTTAAACTGATGTTGCAACTATTCTTCTTGGGCGTCATAAAGAGCCGCAACAAAGACGTGAAATGACGATCATTTCAGAGTATGGGAGTTTGTCCGATTTTGTGGGAGTTTTGTCCATTTATGTGGGGATTATGACCGTTGCTATGTGTGGCTGTTTTGTCCATTTGTGTGGGGGTTATGACCGATTGTGTGGGCGTTTTGACATTTCTTGAGTGTGGGGGTTTTGGCTGTGGGGTTTTGACCGTTCGTGCGTTTGAGAGATTTGTCCATTTGTGTGGGGGTTATGACCGATCGTGTGGGCGTTTTGACATTTCTCGAGTGTGGGGCTTTTGGCTGTGGGGGTTTCGACCGTTCGTGCGTTTGGGAGATTTGTCCATTTGTGTGGGGGTTATGACCGTTTGTGTCAGTGTTTTGACATTTCTTGAGTGTGGGGATTTTGGCTGTGGGGGTTTTGACCTAGACCCGTTGTCGCTTCTAAATAACCACAGGGAGCATTACCCTGTGTTACAAGATGATGGGAAACCAGCCACCATGTTCTCATCATCTAAGTATTATAAATTAGACTTAGGGGTTCTTCGTAGTTTTACTGAGTACGGACCAACTTATAGTTCAGGTACAGAAGAAATATTTCGAGATAAGATTCAAACTCCGAAGAGACAACGTTGGTTCTTAGTAAATTTTAAGCCAAAGAATTTCGATTTGGAAGACCTCATGGAACTTGGTTATCGAAGACACTTTCTGGCAACAGTGTCAGGGGTAGTAGAAATATCCTTAAGTTTAAGAAACGCCACATTTTTTGCATTGAAGTCTATTGACCTCACTTACGAAATTTGAGAGATTTTTCGGGAGTGTGTAGACCAATCAAGAGTCGATAAGTGGTTAGAGCGTTTTAGACATAATTTTCAATGTTCAAGTGCAATTCAGATTGCTGATTTGGTTAGAACGTTTAGCACATATGAGAGAAAGTCGACAATCGTTATATCCAGGGACAGTATGTTGTTAGATTTGGCAGCGTTTGCAGGTCTATTTTTAGAGAGAAATAAGACTCGGGATCGATAAGTACATAATGCAGAAAAAGTAGGTTTTAGTTTAAGTTTAGGTTAAGGTAAATATATGTAGAAGTATAATATGTGATTTGTTAGGATGCTATTAATTAGTATATAGCAATTTAAGTATATAGTCAAGTTTTATTAAGTTATGGGATTAGTTAGTGTGAAATTATTTTAGTAATATTAGGGATAGGTAAATTCATATATTTATATAGTTATAGTTTAAGTAAGTCAGTAGTAGTAAGGAAAATAGGTTAATCAGTTTTAAAATTAGATATAAGAATAAGGTAAGTGGTTAAGGTAATTTATAGTAGTATTTGGATTAATAGTAAATTATTAGTGTTAAAAGACATAAATTGAAAGATATAAGTTAAAAGAGGTAAATTTAAAAAAAAGTAAATATTTTGATTTTAACTAACAATTCTTGTGTCTTTATGGCATAATAAAGATAAATTATATTAGATTAATAAGTAATAATAAATAAGAATTTAAACCTTAAGAAGAATAAAAAGTATTAAGACTAAGAAATGTGATAATGGAGAAGAATAGAAATATAAGTAATATGCTATCTAGGAAAATAAGATCAGAAAGAGGCAAGATAGAATGAAATCATGGAATGAGTGATGAAATTAAGGTTTAGTGATTAGTAAGATAAAATTAGGAAAATAATGACATAATTAGGCCAACATCTCGAAAGAGAATGATCTAAGTAGGTAAGAAATCACATTCTCGTGAAGTTGAATTGGGCGTTTACCAGACCTCTCATGAGAATTTTTTATTTTTGAAAAGCACATAAGTCTTCGGCGGCATTAAGGCGGTACAAGATAGGAAAAGTGTTACCCATTTGTCGTTCTGTAAAGCAGTGGAATTTTTTTAGTCAGTCTGACCTATTTAGCAGAAAATCTAGAGAGAGCAAAATTTTGATTTATTTTTAGATATTAAATTTAGGCGTAGTAGTAAAGGATAGAGTTTAAATATTAAGAAAAATAGATGTTTAAGAAATAGTGAAATATAGAAAATAGGCTTTTCTATCTAGCTTTAAGTTAGGATAGTTAAGATCTAGGAATAGGAAAAGTAGGTGGAAAAAATATACTAATCATGAACACATAATGAAAGAATGAGAGAAAGAGAAGGAAAGAGGAGAGAAGGAAAGATCTGGAACGAGAAAGAGCTGGAAAGAATAGTAAAATAGATAAGATAATAGATGTATAGATAGCAAAATTAATAGAAGAATAGCGTAATGTTTATTTCAACAAGGATTTAACAATCAAGATTATTATTAATTTTGAAGTATTATATTATACCTGAAGTATGACTATTATTATTATTATATTATTATATTATAATTATATTTTATAAATGTGAATATAGTGAAGAATAATGCTAGCTAAGTAAATATTAGTGATAGTAATAAAAGTAAGCAATATAGATATATAGCTATATGAAGATAAATGAGATATATATGAAGATAAATGAGATATATATATAAATGAAGATTAAGTAAGCTTACTAAGAAATAATTTTAGGGGAAGGAAATAAGACTTGGGAACCTCCAGTCTAGAAAGTTACCCTTAAGAGTTATAGAACATACGGAGACGGATTAAAGCATCATGTTTAAAACTGTTCTAGGGTGCCGTTTCAAAGATTAGGCCATTTGGCAAATTAATTATTATTTATTATGATTATATTAAGATTATATTATATTATTATTAATTATTGAACCGATGTTGACACTGGCTTTAATAGTTTTTTGAGTTGAAAGGCCACCAACCAAAAACATTGAAGTTTATTAATCATGATTATGACTTATAGAATTATAGTACGGACGTATGTACTAATTACTAGATATAGTGATTAGAAATATAACATCTGGACGTAATAAGATATCAATTTTGTTGATAGACCCGATTTTGTTAAATAAAATAAAATAAATAAAAATAATAATAACACATTGTAAAGTATGAAGAAGATTAAAATTTTGAATTATAAGAATAAATATAGCATTAAACAATTTTTTTTGAAAAATAATAATAATAACAAGTGTAGCAGTAAAGCAACAAAATGTTTAATATATAGGGAAATTTAAGTAGCTGTACTCAAGATGTATTTATGGATGAAATTGCGAGCAGGGCCGCAATTAGACTTCAAAAGCCCAATTCCAGGTTCGAGGAAATGCGAATCTGCTTCAATCAAAACCCTTCAATCGATAAATATATTTTGGTTACAGTGAATAGTGATAAAAGATAGATAAAATGATTAAAATAATAATAGTAATAAAATAAATAAATAAGGTGTCGGGACATATAAAATATTAATGTAAACATGTGAATAAAATAATAAAATTTGTAGAGTTATAAATAAGTATGTATATAATAAATAATAAATAGCAAGTAATAATAATAATAATAATAAAATAGAGTTAGGTACTTACCCAATAGCTGGTAGATAATATTTATACAATGGTAAAGGTTTAAAAAAAAAGTAACACACTTAACACTACCGCACACACATAATTTAAAATACATATATGCGAATTTTTTCACTAACACAAAGATCA
The DNA here is from genome assembly GCF_964235325.1 of Thermobia domestica. Lineage (NCBI taxonomy): Eukaryota > Metazoa > Arthropoda > Insecta > Zygentoma > Lepismatidae > Thermobia > Thermobia domestica. The sequence goes on from NC_137456.1 coordinate 371,570, forward strand.
CATTAGCGGCTGTTGGATTCATTGTATGAGTGATTGAAATGTATTACCGCATAGATATTAGTGCAGTGAGTAATAAAAGTTTACCGGTTTAATATGACTTGACTTAGGAAGATGTGTGTTAAAAAGGACGCTCTTATTTAGAGACGTGGCAAGGATGCAGAATCGGTCAAGGTTAATCGGAAACGAGAGAAGGAGGAAAAAGAAAAAAAGAAATAAATAAGTTTTGATACATCAGCATTTAATCTAAAAGCGTTGACACAGAGTTGCCAACCAGGTAGCTCAAAGTGGGTCAAGTTTATCAAAACAATTGTGCGAATTTAGTGTTGGTGTGATTGGTTTTATGGTAAAAATCAATTTATAGTAAAAGTGAAAGTGCGTATAATATATTTCATGTATGTGAATAAACAATTTGGTATGTGTGCGTCGTTATTATTCTACTAAGAAAAGACTTAGGTTGGATAGAATTCTTAAAGGGTCGGATAAAACTAAGAAGATATAAAGACTCCAAGTAGTTACGTGTTGTTACGATAGATGGCAGACAAATGCAGAGAACTGCTATTTGACATAGTTTGTTTAGTATTATAGAAAAGACTGATTGGACTTTTAAAAAATAGTGAAAATTAATAACTACCGTTTTTTCTTTTTCTCAAACTGAACATTAAAATTTTTGGCGTTTATTTTTGAAATTACATGTGTAATTGGTGTTATATGTACTATGAAATAATAATATAAAAATTTTTATACAGGAAGTTCTCCAAAAACCGATCTTAAATATAAGATCTAGACGTCATCGGAGATGCCTTAGTTTAAAGTGGGGGCGTGTCACAGTACGCCAAATTCAGAGATAAAAGTTTATATTAAAATTCATTTATTTCATTAATTTGGCTAAAGATGAAAATTAAGTTGTTGTTTAAGAATTGGCTTGAAGTCAGAAATTAGTAATCTTGCAGACAGACATATTATCACATCATATTACATTGTGCTTATGATTGTTGTTTTTAATTAGGTAATGATACAGACACGAATCTGCACGTGTCATAACAGTATAAGCAAACATTGAAGCAAGACGAAAATGTAAACCTTTGTATAATTTATGTTCACAACAACACATTCTAAAAGTTGAGTAAAATTGTGAAAATCACAGACGTAAACTGTCTGGAGATTTGGTCACTGAGAGAAAATGCAGAAACTACGGTTTCAGCACAGAGATGTATCAACTACGAAATTTGGTAAGGATGAAACGACAAAATCATCATGAAGCAAAATGACATAAAAAGGTCATGTCGAACTGAATAGACATCAGTTGTGGATGATCCATTGGATCAGATCAGTTCCTGGAGACCCGTAGAAGGATCAGTTCTTGGAAACCAATCTGTAGAAGACCAACACCAAGTAACAGTGGAAACCCAACCACTGTGGTTAGTCACCGACTACGAACTCCGAGTTCAGGAGTTCGACTCCAGTAAACATCCAAGGTATGTGGTAATACATCTCTGACTCTCTCGACTGATTGAATCGCCAATAGTTTGCCTAACGTGATCTAGCAATCTTGCTTAACTAAACATCACAAACATAATACACTTAGCTCTATAACATTATGGACAATAAATGTTTACTTAAAGATGAAATGCTTAACCCTTAATTAATTTATTACCTTTCGAATGTCAAGCGTAAATCCTACATCGTAGGTTGGTGGAGATATGATCATTATTGCATTCCTGTCTATTTTGGATAATAGACAGAAGCAGCCTATAGCGTGTCATTTTGCTTCCCAGCTCAATACTACATCCCAGCTCAATAGGCACGACACGATAAAAGGTTGATTATATATAAGTGAGGAAACAAAGCAAAACATGAGAACAATAGAAGTGCGAAAGGTAAGATGAGATAGATTATATAAATAGATGAAAAGAAACGTTACTTTACGTATATATGATTGTTATTAATAAGAAAATAATGAGACAGTATATTATAAGCAAAGAACACTAATGATCATAACGAAGGATTAGGTATACAATGCACGATACGTATGATATAGTAATGGGCGTGAATGATGTGGCGAGGTGCATACACAGGACAACACGTGGGAGATATTAGTTAGACAAATGAGCTTATCTTCAGCCTAGAGGCTGCTCTATTCAATGATGAAAACGAATGAGGCCCATGTTAGTAAATAATGGTAAACACTATGCTGGAAATGATGGGTGAATGAGAGGAAGATGTTCATGAATAACGCAATCGGCGATGATAAGTAAAGCGGAATCTAACGGTGGTAGAGTATAGTGAAATAAGGTGAAGAGAAGCGAAAGTGGAGAATGATAGTAACGGTGAGGTGTTGAGTGAAGTGCTAAATAACGCATTATATTCTGAAGTAAAGGATGTCGGGTTTTGAAACGTCTGGTGGTATATGTTAGCCGCAGATTTTCAAGAAAGTATTGTAAGGTCGGAAAGGTAATTTGGCGGAGTGCGCAATTAAAACAGTTGTCGTGGGTTATGAAAAGAACACGAGAAGCTGACTTCCAATACGAGGCCGAAACGTGTAAGTAGCCAGCAATGAAATTTAATGCATAAATGATAGATTTACTCTTAAAACAGTTCTAAGCGATATAGCCCAAGGCTTATCCTATGCCTGGCGTGTTATTTCAAATCATTTCGCTAATACGATAATTTTTGTAAGTCAAACAAAATATATATTATTTTAAACTCTGTTAAACTAAGTTTTGTGACACACAGAGTTTGACCCTGGTTTAGCAGATACGCAGTAGTGACCAATAGATTCCCTTTTGTTATATGTATACCTTATGTAAATAAACAATCATCATCATTATATATTTTCTCCTAATTCCATTTTGCAATTGTTAAATAAGATTAACAAAAGGTTGTAAGAACTAATAGCGTTATATTAACAAAGGTTCACCAATTAGTTTATAAAATAATTTCGTCCTTATTTGTAATGGAATTGCAGGGGCTTATCGCCCAGCCTTGTTAGGAAGAAGAAGCATATACAGCTTATTGCTTTGCAGATAGCATACACTACAGGGAAATTAAATCATAGGTCACACTCTATCACTGTACTACTAAACCAAACTAGTAATATTGCAAGACAAGAACCATTGTCTTGTTCTACAAATAACACTAGACTAGTAAGTGATAACACAATACGTGTACAGAAACCAATACATAGTCATTCAGGGTGTAGCCAGCAAGTTATTCTAGAGGGCCTTGACTTTTACAAAATAAAACAAATCAAAAGTTTCTTTCAAGATTATGAAAGAATTAATAACACATAGATACATATGTATTTCAGAAGTACATATTATTATTATTATTATTATTATTATTATTATTAGTAGTAGTAGTAGTAGTAGTAGTAGTAGTATAGTAGTAGTAGTAGTAGTATAGTAGTAGTATTAGTAGTAGTAGTAGTATATTTCATATATGCTACATTTCTGAGACTTGAGTCTTGATAGTACGTGAAGTTAAAATCAAAGGTTATGTTACGGACGGCAAATGATGGCTTAACACCAAAAACACATTCCTGGCCGGGACCGGGGGTTAGTTTGTTTTATGTTTATTAAACGTGTTTAATAATTACAGCAAATAAAGGATGTTTATAATAGAATGTGAAAGAATACTGTTTTAAAAGAATTAAACTACGGCAACATGTTAAAATAATTAAAATAACCTAATTAATCAGCCACTTTGTACTCTCGTTTGCTTAACTGGATGAACCGAGGCCTAAAGGAAAAGAGTTTTCTGCCCAAATCTCATAAGCAGTGGGATATTTTAATATTATAGAAATCGACCCTCCTTTCCCTTAGAAGTGTAATTTTCAAGATGCTCAAACATAGTATTTTATTACTTTTAGTTAAAAGTTCAAATACCGAGTTTCACGCATCTAGCTTAAACAAATTCTTGCTTAATTTATTTACATATTTTCTGAGTAAGTAATAGGGAATTCGAACATAAAAAAGTGCTCCCTTTGCTCTTTCCCATTTATGTGTTCAATTTTCAGTTTTTTTAACAGGAAAGCTTATATGGCAAGTTTCATTTTACTAGCTTTAGAAACTTGCGAGATACACTACCCTTTTAAAAAATTTTGCCTCACCCTTTTTACGATACTTATTTCCAAAAATTCTTTCTTATGTCCTGCTTTCATAAGAATATTATATTTTATAATTAAAATTTAACGACTCTACTTGTAGTAGTATGCCCAAAAATCACTCATCTTTACTCTTTTATATAAGAGTACAGAAGATAAATACAGTCGAACAAATGGACTTCCATGAACAGTTTCCGATTTCTTATAATTAACTTATTCGTACATTTCCCACAAGCTGTGGTTTTAAATTTACGCTCTGTCAAGGTCCAGGTTTCAAAAAGGAGCTAACTGGAAATATAATAATATTATGTATTTATGTACATGTGTAATATGTATAAATTTATTGTCTTATTGAAGCTTCCGTAATCTGGAAATAAACTGTTGATTTGCTTTTAATATATAAAAATCATGCTCTCCTAGGAAAATTTGCATGCTCCCCTAAATGACTATGTAGTAATTTCTGCAAAAATGGCACAGGACCTAAAATTTAGGTCTAGTGCCTATATTTTTAGGACTTGTGCCGTTTAAGACTTATGAGTGTCACCCACTGTATCAGTAGCGTAACTAGAATTTTTCTCAGGGGGGCCAATGAAGGGCCCAAGAAGATTTTGAGAGGGCAATCTCCAATGAATGATTTTTTTCATATATATATATATATATATATATATATATATATATATATATAATTTGTGTGTGTGTTTTTGAAGGTGAATGTTTTCATCTTTGTTGTTCATGATTTTACTCTTTTACGGTGAAAATGTATGAATTTACTACTTCAAACAACTAGGACACATTAATACAATTGATTTCCAATATAAGTAGTAATTTAATCGTTGCATTTAAAATATGTGTGGCTGGTAGATTTAAGTGGAAGCAGAGAAATACACTTTTACAGGTCAAGAAAATAACTTCGAGGTTCATGCCTCTACTTAAAACAGGATCTTTCTATTCTTGTGGGCAGCAGCAAACTTATCAACAACTTCTTCAAGATCCAACGATTTAGCAATTTTCTTCAATATAAAGTAATCCTAAGTTTTTCAACCTATCATCAGTCATTGAATTGCCTATATATCTTTAATCTTTTCAAACATGAGAATGGCCTTTCACATGTAGCACTAGAAACTGATATAATCGCAGAGATTATATCTAACTTGTTGGTTTCTAGGAATGCGTTTTTGTAGACGCAAAGATAAACGAAATTCACCAAGGAATCAACTTTGGGTTTCTCTCGTCTTCATACAACTTAATTGTGTTTGGGAGGATTTTGAGTTTACATTTAAATATTTCCAGATCACTCTCATAATACTGGGCCATATGCTCCACAATTTTGTAATTTAGAAAGTTTTCACCTTTTGGATGTAGAGTAGTGATTGTTCTAATGATTTTGCTACATGATCCAAAGTGTTTGTCCGTCTCAGTGATTGCTTTATCAATCGTAGGCAGGAAAATGTCTCTTAGTATATTATCTTTAGAAAATTCGTTTTCTGCCTCCAATGAAGGAAGAGATTAATCCAAAATGAATTTGTGATATTTCGATGGGGAATGTCTAATTCGTTTCCACGAGGAATCCCTATAGCCTATCTGTTTCCGGCTCTGGAATTTCAGGACCATTTTCTATGCATATTCACAAATATTCTTGATAAATTTGTTCGAATGTTGTTTGTTGAGAGGCATATTCTCCAGACCACATTTTCGACAGCGTTTGAACTAGTGAATCTACAAGAATCAGACCTTCCGACATGTCTGCATCTACTTAAAATAAGGCAAAGCTCAAAGTTACAGCATGGCAGCAGTAATATTAAATTTTACCCGAAAATATTCCATCTCGTATAGATGACATTTATTTCCCGAATGGAATGATGGAAGTAAATAAATATCACAAGTACCAGATTTAGTTTAAGACCACATAATATAAATAGTTGTTTGGTAGATGAACTGTATTATTAAAGTAAAATGTGATGTACGAGGACAAAAGTACTTACGACACAAACGTCGCACAAAAACAGGAACTGAACTATAACAGGACAGTGATTTGCCGTTCCACCCCACTTTAAATTATAAGCCTTGCTCTTGAAGCTTAAGTTTTACTCTAAAGTAAACTGCCAATAATTATCATGTATTCTCAATATTTCAGAAAAATGTCAAAATTTCACGCTCTAAAAAATGGTAGCTTAATCAGTGACGAAACTAGACATTTGGTGCCCAGGGCAAATTTTGCGATTAGTACCCCTTTCATCTAAATCCACACCAATAAACACACATATTAGTTTGCTGGCGCCCGGGCAACTGCCCCGGTTCCAGGATCTTGTTTTGATCTGGCAGTAGTTCAATTACTTTTGGTTACTTTTACCCTTGAGCTCTAAAACTGAGTAATGAATGTGCCTTTACGTTATTAAAATGATGAAGTGAGCACTCTTTGAATCAAAAAGAGGAAATATGTTTTTCTTTCCCTAATATCAAACAGTGTTAGAACAGACATTTAAATCGGGACTCCTTACAGCAAAAAAAGTATACATGGTCCTTTTCTTCCTTTCGTTTGTTTACCTTCACTACCTTTTAGAATTTGACGTGAATTCAAATACACAAACACTTCACACCCACAACGAATGGCCAAAGCTCAGCGGTAGAATATCAGCTTAAGATTCGGAAGATGGTGTGATTGATCCCTCGTGGATAAATATTTCGACTGAGGAAATTACCAAAATTCTTCCTTGGTGGCCCTATTGACTAATTTCCCTTATTTATATCCTCTGAATCTCGGATGTTTCAAAGAATTAAAATAAATTCAAATGTAGTTGAAATAACGCTACTATCCTGTAGTCGATGCTAAATTAATATTGTAAGTTTTGAGACTAGATTTGAAGAAGGGGCATTCATTAGTATATCCTGTTGAAAATCAATGTCACCACTGATTTACTCTTCTGCATAATTCCTACAATGTAATTTTCCGAGAAATACTTAATGCTTAATTTTCTCAGTAATGCATATTTTGACGCAGAATTAATATAAATCTGTGATTAAAATTGGTATTCACTGACTGAACTTATTGAATGGAATATCTGTAGACCAGTCCCACAAACATCAGATAACAGGATGATACAACCTGGTCATGTGAGTAACTACACTTTTACACAAAACAGCATTACTGCCGCGACCAAGTTGTATCATCTCGGTATCTTACCTGATGGTTAGTAATCAGGAGATTGTAGCACTGGCTCTGTGATTAATTTCGGAATTTCTCTAGTAGTAGCAGTTTTGGGATTAAGCTACAGTTAAAATAGTTTAAAAGAAAATACTTCTGAAAGATTTATTTATAAAGAATCACTGATTTTTGTTAGCCTCATTTCCCCAGGCTTTAGTTAGTAGAATAGGTCCACCAAATGCTGACTCCGTTTTCCTTGAAGATCACTAGTATCGCTTATTAACATCGCTGCAGAAGGTTTCTTCTTAGTTGCCACGGCCAAGAGCGTTAGGAAATTAGACGTACTAAAGACAAGACCAGAAGGTAGACGAGAAGGAGAACCAGTACCAGTAGCAAATAGTAGGTGTTGGTAATATTCAGTATCTTAATTTTCTCGAACTATTGGGATACGAACAGCAGAGAGAATGACAGAAATAATAAAAACTTCTGCTCTCTTCTTTTACTGTATATTAAACAAGGCCTCTCGATATTATTTGATGATAATAATTATAGTGCCAAATTATTCAATGGATGCTATGCATTTGTTCTATGTCGCCATAATCGATGGAAATTAATTACTTAGTGTACGAAGACTTCTTTCTTCCAACACGAGTCGTTTTACTCCAGTGTATTATTGCTGCAGTGCTATTTTTAAGTAAGCATCTATTATTTTAGTATGATTTTCAACATTCAACCAAATCTGAATGCAGACTGATTTTTCTTTCTTTTTTTTTGTTGTTCTTTGTCGAAAACAAAGAAGACAACCATATAAAGGACAGAGGTTAAAAGGAACGTTCAGATGCTGAGGTCAATGCATGCACCTTACAGATTTAGATAAATTTGATCTTGCTGTACTACAAACAAAAAGGAGCCTGAAAATTTTTTGTTCGGAACGCAGACTATTACAACATACGATATTCTGCAATTGGTAACTTTGTTGTCGAGATATGTTTCGGTAGAAGTTTAACTTGCGGCCACTATTCACTCACCGTTTGTCAACATATAGCAGCATCACTCTGTGTGGGGGGGCCGCTAGGGAGGCAAAGATTCTGAGCAAAGAGCCTGACCCCCCAGGCCCACCCTTGGCTCCGCCACTGCACTGTATTGCATAATAAATGTTCTTTGTTCAGTTTTAAATTTACTGCGTTCTTTATGTACACAGTTGGAATTTAATGTTCACTCGTGAAATGTCTAGTAAGCTTTTGTTCTAATAAACTTTGGTGGATTTTTGTTCTACTCTTAATAAAATACGCTCCGCATAGTATATATTGCAATTCTGAATGTTTGCTTGGTTTCAGAAGGCTGGTAAAATATGCTTTTTAAACATTTTTTTTTAAATTTTAAATTTATTTATTTTTGTTTTAGCAATTTGTCTTGGGATTCTCGTATCTCCATTCGAAAGAAACGAATTTCTTAACTAATTATGTAACTAATTCTTAAAATGAAATAGGTTATATTATGTAATTCGTGTATAAGTGCAGAACAGATAGTGATAATAATAATCTTAGTAGTACCAATATAGCTGTTATTGTTGGAATTAGCTACGTTCGTAACATTATTGCCAACTAGTTGCTGCATCGTCGCAATTTCGTGTGGTGGTGGCGAATTTCAGAACTAAAGTAAGTGAATGAAAAAGGCACAAGACCTAAACGGCACAAGTCCTAAAAATCATACCGCGGCAGAAGTCCTAAACTGCAGAAGTCCTAAAATTTAGGTCTAGTGCCTATATTTTTAAGACTTCTGCCGTTTAGGACTTCTGGATGACACCCGGCACATCATGCTGCCTCAGTGATGGTTTGTGGGGAGTGAGCTACTCAAGCACAACCCAGCTGTATTTTTGCGAACAAGGTGTTAAAACATCTGCCAAGGTATACTGGGACACAGTGCTAACAACTATAGTGTAACAACTGTCTGCTACCATGTTCCCTGGAGAAAGGTGGACCTTCCAACAGGATTCCGCTCCAGGCCACACAGCGAAAACAACTTAGGACTGTCTGGCACGGAACGTTCCTCACTTCATTTCTACCACTGATTGACCTTCTAGCAGCCCGGACCTTAACCCTTTGGACTACAAACTTTGGGCAGTCCTTCAGGCAAAGGTTTGCCATAAACGGCATCCATCTGTCGACAGTCAGAAACAATCCTTGGCTCGAGCAGTGAACAATTTTCCCATGGACAGTGTTGGGTAAGTTACATGTAAAAATGTAACGCGTTACAAGTTACTTTACTCTTTCCTAAAATGTAACGCGTCACTTGCCCCCAAAAGTAACTGTTACTTTACTTCGAAAGTAACGCGTTACTTTTAGGTCCGAAACTTAGAATATGTGAAAAAATGTTATCACTTCAATTTTTCGTACTACTATTACTATCGCTTTTATTATTATTATTATTATTATTATTATTATTATTATTATTATTATTATTATTATTATTAATATTATTATTGAACGTTCTGAATCGCTTTATGTAAATGCAAGGACAAATTTTTACTTGACAGCTATAAATTATGAATATTTTCATATAATGTAACATTGGCTAAAATGCCATATTGCGTTACTCGTAGGGATGGGCTAGGGTAACCAGACGTACTGATTCTCGCAGTACAGTACTGTTTTTCAAAGAGCTGTCCTGCGTGTTGCGAAGATGCCTAGGAAATCGAGAAATATCCTTCTTCTTAAAATGTCCTGCGAAATGTCCAGAGTTAATTTATTTGCAATATCTTAATGTTTCATTGTTTATTCACAATATTTTGAATCAAACACACTATTTTCCTGAATGATGAACCGCTGTGTTTTTTAACACTCCTCAAAAGACTAGGGATGGAGAACAATCAACAAACCATTTTTTACAATACATTGCTTTTACCGAGAAGGGCTTGTTGAGATATCGGTAAAGTAGGAAAGGTTTCTTTTTGAACTTATGACAGTGATGCTAACCAAGTTAAATAGAAGTTCCCTTGTGCCGGTCTAAATTTTCTCTCATTTCTTAAAATAATACCACGCTTCGAAATTTATTTTTTTTTCACGAACTTTGACTGTACGTTCATAAAATAAACCAATTTGTTATTCATCAAAACATTTGGAGTTGTGTTTAATTTTATTTTATTTTATTTATTTTATTTATTTATACAAGTAACAATACAGACATAGTGGACACACACACTGCACACACAAATAGTATATCTGTTTTTAGGCCAGAAATTCTCCGGTACTCCAGAGACTTATTATCAGGCCTATACAAAAAAAAAATTGTTTACATACCAGCCTATATAGCCGGATGGCCTCCGGTATTCCACGAGGCCAAAAAAAAACATTAAAACACATACTATGAAATACATAAAGACAGACAGACACATACATATATATATATTGGTGGCAACACTTCTAATACACACACCACAACAATAAAATTATTTTATTTTTTCTTTTATTTATTAGCACTACGACTGGTAACCTCCGGACCTCCTTGAGGTTCCAGTCCTTGGCAGGGTTTCTTTAATATTAATCAGTATTTTATTATAATTCATTTTTATAGCTGTTACTTTTTTACTACAATTTTAATTAACTATCATTTAATTTATTATTAATTTTACATTATCTTTCAACAAGAAGACACATACATAATACATCCTAATGACATAATATGATTATGATAGATGGCTCTTCACAGAAGCTTTCGCTTGTGAGTGAGAAACCATCTTCATAAAGTATATATAAGTGAAATTTTATCATTTTTTCCTCTTTTTTCTCTTTTTTTCCTTCTCTCCATTTTTTCTTTTCCCTTCCCCTTCTCTATTTTTCCTTTTTTTTAAAAAATAAATAAAAAAATATACCCCCCAGTAGTTGTAGATAAGCATATTTCAAGAGACTTTAGTCGATTATTTACTAATTTAATACATGAATTTAATACGTTAATTTAAAACGTTAACGCTCTTAAGTCATCATTCTTTATTTCCTTTAACCAATTAGTTATTAGTATTTTTAATCTATGCATTTTTCCTTCTTCCCTAATTTCTTTTGGAGTATTATTATAAAGTTTCGGAGCCAAATAATACGTTTGATTTTGTGATATACCCTTATTTACTTTTATTGTTTCAAGATCTTTTTGAGTTACTTTTCTTGTTCCATACCCATGAGAAATTTTATTCCATTCATTTTCATGTTTTTTTACATAGAGTAGGACTGCTCTTATATATAATTTTTCAACAGTTAAGACTGAAAATTCTCTATACAGGTTTTCTAGACTGTCTTCTTTGTTTTTATTTAAACATATTCTTATAATATTATTTTGCTGAACTTTTAAAGGTCTTATATGCGTCTCATAGGCAGATCCCCAACTTAAGATACCATACTGTAATATATTTTGTGTTAGTGCATAATATACCATACGTAAAACTTTTAATTCTAAACACCCTCTTAATTGTAAAATTTATACAGCAATTTTCTTAATGTCTTGGCTACATATTGAATATGCGATGTCCACTTTAAATGTTTATCAATTTTCACTCCTAAATAATTTTGTTCAGTTACTTTATTTATTGTATTACAGTTACAGTCTAAAGTATTAATAAAGTTATGATATTTTAAGACAAAATTTTGTGGCTGTCCGGTTATTGTTGGTGAGAAAGCAATATAATTGGTTTTCGTTAAGTTTAGTACCAAGGAATTTTGTTCAAGCCATTGTTTTACTTTCTTTACTGTTATTTCCGCTTTTTTTATAAGTTTCTTCCCACTTTTTCCCTGTTATTATTATAGTGGTGTCGTCTGCAAAAGATTGAATATAGCCATCAATGCCTATATTGTACAAATCATATATATAAATTATAAATAAAATTGGACCTAATACTGATCCTTGTGGCACTCCATAGCTAACCTGTGTTAAGTCACTCATAACATTTCCAATTTTAACAGCTTGCAATCTATTACTTAAATAACTAGTAAACCACGAGAGTACTACACCTCTTACTCCATAATGTTTTAGCTTAGTTAACAATATATTATGAGATATTGTATCGAATGCTTTGGTTAAATCCAAAAATATTGTTATTACTTTTTCATTATGATCCATGTAATTTGTTATTATTTCCGTTAGTTTATAAATTGCATCAGATGTACTTCTCTCTTTTCTAAAACCAAACTGATTTAATGCAAGTAAGTTATTAGTTTCAAGAAAGGAAACTAATCTCTTTTTAATACATTTTTCTAATATTTTAGCACAATTACTAAGTAACGATATTGGTCTATAGTTATTGAGATCCTTTCTTGACCCTTTTTTATATACTGGTTTCACGAGTGTTAGTTTAAATTGATTAGGGAAAATACCTGTTTCTAAACTCATATTATATATATGCAACAGTGGTTTAGTTATTTCTTCTTTTACAGTTTTCAATATTTTAGCAGTTATTTCATCTAGTCCTGGAGCCGATTTTGCTTTTAGTTGGTTTATATAAAATGAGATTTTTTGTTCAGTAATAGGCGTAAAAAACATACTGGTTTTAGCTTTGTTTCCTAGGTTTTCATTTATTTTGGTTAAATTTACATTTTTTACTAACCTTTCACCTATATTGGAGAAATATTTGTTGAATGTGTCAACTACTAGTTTAGGATATTGCTGAAAGTTAATGTTACCCGTAGCCGTTTGTATTACTTTAATGTCCATGCTTTTGTTTTCTTTTTTGTCAATAATGTTTGATATTACATTCCATAATTTACCTGTATTGTTTTCACAATTAACAATCTGCTTTTTATAGTACTCATTTTTTACCATTTTTATCAGTTGAGTTACCTTATTTCTATATTTTTTATAGTGTTCTTTTATTTCTAGATTATCTTTATTTTTTATTACAAGTTTGCTTAATTTGTCTCTTTCTCGTATATGTAATATCAATTCATCAGTTATCCATGGCTTTAACTTACGATATTTTGGAATAGTTTTTTCAATTACTATTTGTGAAGTTTTAATACATTTTTGTAATGTCGAAATGAAAGCTGAAGTAGCTAAATTTACATCCAAACTTTGATACACATTCACCCAACTACACTTCTGTATTTCATTTTTTAGTCTTTGGTAATCTATAATAGTTCTAGGTTTGTTTGTTATTGATTTATCGGCAATTTCCATATTTAAGTTAACACTAGTAATATAATGATCTGTAATTGCCGTATGCAATATTGCTGCAGTGACATTTTGATTATATTTTTGCCTTAAAAAGATATGATCTATACATGTTTTAGTTGTTTCAGTTACTCTTGTATAATTATTTATACATGAAATATACCGGTTTTTATAAAGTATGTTTAAGTAGTTGTCTACATTTTCGTCGCACCTATTACTTAATATGTCAAAATTTATGTCTCCAATAACCAACCCATTTGTTTTGACATTTTAAAGTTCATTTTCGAAGGAGCGTAAGAATTCTCCTTCATTACCACTTGGCGTTCTATAAATACACATTAAATTATAGTTTTCTTTGCCATATGAAATATTTAAACTTAGACCAGAAGCATCATTTAGTTCTAATTCTGTAATATTCTCAATACTAATATTATTATTTATGAATACCATTACACCATCTGCTTTATTTAGAGATCGTTTTGTGAAGAAACAATGATAATTTTTAAAATTTATTTCATATTGATTATGCCATGTTTCGGAGAGAACTAATACATGTAAATTAAATTCTAAATTTTGTAATAAAATTAAAAGCTCATCCCAATTTTTACGAACACTTCTAATATTAAGATGTAAGATGTTGATACCAATTTTATCTTTAAACACATTATTAAATAAAGTAACAGTTTCGCATACATTAGTTTCGATATTTTGTTGAGTATTTATATCTTCAATTATAGAACTTGTTTCAAGCATTTATTTAACCCTTCCTACAATTCTTACTACCTGTTTTTGCTGAAAATTACGTCAATTTATCAACATCTTCTAGGCTACGTAATATAAAAACATCTTTATCTCCCTCTCTTTTACGCAACTTTATGCTACCTGTACTATCTACCCACAGGAAGGCATAATTCTTTTCGCTTTTAATTTTCCTGGCTTTTCCAAATACCTTTCTGCGGTTTAGAGTTAGACTTTGATTGACATAGATGGGTTCATTATGGTTATATCCTAAGTGGGTACAATTGAGATTCCTCTTTACTTTACGTTTCTGGAGGAAATTTTCTTTAACCTCTCTCCGAACAAACTTAACCATTATTGTTCCTGATGTTTGGTGAGGAGCTTTCTTTACTCTATGGCATACATCTATCATTTCTCTTTCAATGTTTATGTCTAAAGCACGGCCCAACTGTTTTACAACTTCATATGTATCTTCGTTCGTTTTTTCTGGTACACCCTGTATTTCTAGCGTGTTTCGTCTTCCATACTGGTCGAGCTCATCTAATCTCATCTCAGTGTCTAGTAGCTGCTTTTTGAGAGCGATGTTTTCTTCCTTCAGCCGTTCAATTGTAGCAAGGCACGCAGAAATGCTTTCTGATTGTTTTCTGATGATGTCTGCATTTTCATCCAGTTTCTGATGCGCCAGGTCAAGAGACTTTCCAAGTTCACGCTCAAGGTCGGTGTTGTTTTTCTTAATCACGGAGATATCATCTTTTAGTTCTTTTAACAGTTTATAAATGTCTTCGATAGATGGAAGCACTTCATTCTGTTCTGAATTGGTATTACGCCTAGCTTTTATGCAACCTTTACACTTCCAAGGCAAATTTGATTGTTTCATATATTCCACGTCACTTTCTTTTAACTGCGAACATTTTAGGTGGGTCCAGTTTAGACACTCAATGCACTGAATTTTGGAGGTAACGTCTTGTCTCAGAACAGGTTTGGAACACTCAATGCAGGAGCTCATGATGTTTGTTTATATCTTATGATCGTACTCCTATTCAGGTATTTGATGTTTACGTGTCAATCAATTTATGATTTTTGCAACAGATAGTAAAGTCAGCGATATTATTTAACAAAATGTATCTAGTTAAATGTAAGAGTACTTACCGAATTCGTTATTCTTGTATCACTTCACTCACGTAAACAGTATCACTTAAATTTAAACTAAATATTAGGAGCACTTTATAATGTGTCTTTACACATCCATGCCAGTGTCGCCAGTACAAATTCCTTTAATACTTTTGTTCAGTGCTTCTTTTTACCAAAAATGTTTATTAACTTAAGGTTAACAGTAAATGAAATAATGATATGCGTATTGCCGACGCAGTAAGATATCATATACTATTGTACTTGTGTCCTACTTTTCGATTGTTAGAGTGTGGTCATCCTACGATGGGCACGAGCGAGTACGAGCGAATATTCTTTGAAACTCAATTCGACTAAAAACAGACATCTTTGAACTCGATTCGAAAAATTTCCTCCAACTCGACTCGAATTCGGGTCGAGTCGAGCCAAATCTGGTTTGTAGTTTCGAGTATTCTCTTCAAGTATCTTGCATAGACAATATAGGTTATCAATGATACTAGTACAACTTTTACTGTTATTATTATTAATAATAATAAATAATAATTATAACAACACTTTGTTTAAACATGAAAGATACGCGGTCTGTATTTGAATACTAAAAAACTAGTTGCTTACCAACCTCGGTAGTCGTGAAGTCTAGGAGTCAAGGATATTGTTCACGAGCTTCTGAATTGGGGTTGAGACTTCTGAATGTGGGTTGAGAATTAGATCGAGTATTCGGGCTCGAGCCAAACATTGTTAAAAGTTATAGGACACTGGCCAAATATCTTCAAAACTGTTCGGCCCGGGTTTACAATTGTCAACAACTTGAACAGCTCGGCTCACAGCTCACTCACTATCGACCCGAACCGAGAAGTGAGCCGAGCCAACAGCTCACCGAACCGAGTCAGCTAAAGCCTTCGGCCCAGATGAGCCGACCCGAGCAGATGGCTCATCCCAACGAAGCCAGATCGAGCTGATGGTTCGCCCCAAGCAAGCCGGCTCGAGCCATCGGCTCAGTTATTACTTCCCAACTGAGCTGCTTATTAAAAAATCTATTGTGGTCTCGATATCGAGACGAGAAGACATGCGAGCAGTGTTTTCTCTCGTGAGCAACATCAACCCTTAAGGGAACCTGGGTTTTTGGGGTATATTTTAGACTTTCAGTCAAGCAGGTACTGCATCGTCACTATTTATTCTAGGATCATGGTTTATTCTCTTTAGAATGAAGCTGGCTTTCAAATGGTACCACTTGCATGCCCATATCATATATCAGAAGAGGGAAAATTGATGTCAAAGGAAAATTTCGGAGGGAAATTTTTTTTCACATTTTGGGCTCCTCTGGAGTGGCCTTGTGTAAACGTAGAGATCTTCCAAAAATCTGATAAATATTACTTGATAAACGGAATGTGTGTGCCATATTTCAAGCTTCTATCTTGAATAGTAAGGTCGGAAGAAATTTTATCAAGAATCTCCACAATGCCCCAAATTACCGCAAAACACCATGATCTCAGGTAAAAAAAAATTCCTGAGACATCCCTAATTACCCTAGGATCATGGTTTGCACATCATTTTCTTTAGAATAGAACTGCCTTTCAGACGGCATGACTCACGTGTCTCCATCATGTATCTAAGGCGGGAAAATGACGAAAAACGGGATTTTTGGGGTTAAAATATCCCTTTTTTCAACGCTTTGCCCCTCTGGATCCCCCCTGTTTTAACGCAGAAATCTGAGAAAAAATCTGGTAAATACTACTCGGTGGAATGAATGTTTGTGCAAAATTTCAATCTTCTATGTGCAAAAATAAGCCCGCCAAAAAATCATGAACATAGGCTTCATAAGAGAAAATATATATTTTAAAATTATGACGTCATCACCTCCTATGTCTGGACGCAGGAAGGTGTGAAACCATACGTAATGTCTTCTACTATGCCTCTGGACTTGAAAAAAAAACGGACGAAAAAGCTCAAATAGAAAAGTTATAACGCAGTATAGCATGAAACACCCGTATCGTACAAATTGTACCATAGGATCCCCAAAGGATTAAAAGTATTCTATATTACTACTTAGCTTACATTTCTCATGGCTTTCGCTTTCCACTGTAATCAGGCCATGATTTCAAAACGAGTTAAAACGTAATAATAATAATAATAATAATAATAATAATAATAATAATAATAATAATAATAATAATAATAATAATAAATATAAGTATTCCATACATATAGAAATGCTTTTGACCAAGCACACAAGAAATTACATTTTGTCCATTTAGCACTATCATTCTTTTGTCACTCACAATTATTAATATTCATATAGTAAATATCTTATAATTCTTATATTTTAAAATCAATTGACAGGGCTCTGCTTTTATGAGAAAAAAATCTTTGGTTTTATAGATCCTACGCAGTGGCGATGATCGTGCGTCATTTCGGTCCTATGGCGTTTCGGTCTTGCGCCGTGTCGATCCTGTGCCGTTTCGGTCCTATGCCGTGTCGATCCTGTGACGTTTCGGTTCTATGCCGTTTCGATAGTACGTTTTCTATGCATATAACTTGCACAGGCATAGAATCGACAGGAGTTTATAATTTGTAAGAGGAAAGATTAAACAGATAATAAAAATATTATTTTTTAAGGCACATGATTAAAAGTTAAATTATTTCAGAGCAGCGGCGTAAGAGCAAAACGGCACAGGACCGAAACGGCATAGGATCGACACAGCATAGGACCGAAACGGCATAGGATCGACACGGCATAGGACCGAAACGGCACAGGATCGACACGGCACAGCACCGAAACAGGTTTCTGAGCTGAATTGTCGGTCGTATGCCGTGTTGATCCTGTGAAGTGTCGGTCCTGTGGCGCATCCCCACTTTTTTCACGTATTTTTACATTATCATACTAACTACTTTCTATCTGTTTTATGACTTTGTACCCATCTTGTTACTTTTTTTATCATTTTTCAACTATTCAAATCATTACCTTTTACACGTTTAATTACCTTTCTAAATTGCCGATATTCATGTTCAATACAGTGGTAATGATATTATGCAAAACTTTTGTGATGCTTGCTACAAACAAACATACAATTGCCCCGAGAGCGTCGTGGATAAGGAAATAAGCAACTGCAGAAGAAGAAGATTGGAAATGTAAAGTTGCTTTTGTGAACCAGCGTTGCCAGATCTAGCATAATGATGCTAGATCTAGCATATTTTGCATATCTTTAGCATCTAGCATCTTGCTTTTAGCATCCTGTCCAAATCTAGCATAATTTGAGCAAGTTTATTAGAAAGCCGTAAAACTTGGAGATGTGAAAGAAGTTGGTCGTAGGAAGAAAAAGAACGGCAGAAATGTATACTTTCCCATTGATTCATACAGCCGGTAAACCATACAGGCAGTATTATTTTCCGAAGTTAGATACGCCTTTGGGCTTTTTCTTTTCTTTTTTTTGGGGGGGGATCCACCCAGGGTTTTCTAATCCTTTAACTGCGAGACATGAGCGAAGCTATGGGAGCCATTCTCCCCCCAACTTTTTGACAACTTCACCATCTTTATTTCTGACTTCATGACCATCATTATTCCTGAAATGAAAGGTCCGAGACTAACCAAAAATCTGCCCCCCAGCAGACAATTCCCAACTCCGCTTATGCTGCGAGGTAATTTTCTTTCAAAATATGTGAATGAACACTTTGAATTCATTTATACTATATATACGCCATTGAGTCTGGCAACGGCTGCATTAGTTTATTGAGTTAAAGCTTTGTTGCGTGAAGTATTGAGTTCTATCCACGCATTCTTGCGCTCTGCGTATTTTAAGTTACGTTATCGTATCTCAACTTCGTTTTTTTTTTTCCTTTTAAAACTCCTGAATTAGTAATTATGAGGATCTAGCATAATTTGACCGAATCTAGCATTATTTCGATCAGGTTTTGAATAATCCCGAACTGTGAGTCTGGCAACGCTGTTGTGAACGTTTTTGTAAATCATTTCGTTAACAACACTGGCAACATAAAATATAAGGGAAATATAAGAAGTGTTAAATTCTTATTATATTTCAATTCACAATGGCTGGTGAGGCGTCTTTTAAGGTGGAATTGATGTGCAAAGAAGAAATTGCTTATGACTTACCTCAGGAAGATCCACTCGAAGGGAAAGGGTGGACCTACGAACTGATGACTGACAACAAAGAGTTAATATTATCTACAACGGAAGGAGAGGAGACAATGGACAAGGATACAACTATGTGTTCTTTGGATGTCAAACTAAACGTTGATAGGGTGAAATCAGAATTAGCAGTAGAAGAAGATCCTGTATTTGAAAGTAATATAGAAACGCTAAGAAAAATAGTGGTTCAGGAGACTTTTGCGTCGTACTCTGATGACTCCCAACAATTAACAAAAAATAATGTAAAAGTGCTATCTAGAAAATCGAAATGTGAAAATGTGTCTAGACAAACTAAATGAAAATGTATATATTATTGGTTATTTTCAAAAGTGTAACTGATGTAAATACTTTGAGGGTAGGGAAGTAATTTTTTTTTAAATCTAAATTATATCTTTTTAATTTTATTTCTACTTTAATTCTTAATGAATAGAATAGAATTACGTAAGTGTACTCTTTTTAAGACTGGGCTGCTTTGCTGTTATTTGTTATCTCTGATTTAGCAAGTCAGTGCTTTCATTTTCTGGTTATTTATGTGAATATACTCTTTTTAGCAAAATATTTCTGATCACCCTAAATTGGATCCACCTGGGCATGTTCTAGCAGTAGCCAGAATATTTTATGAGTAATTAAAGCTCATCTGCAGTCTTACTGTGACAATCTTTCATATTTTATTGGATTTTAAGTCCTTTAAAAGTAAATGAGATGTTATTTCAATAAATTGAAGAATTGCTGATAAAACTTTAGAATGCATGACAATTGAAGAAAGAAACAAACATACAATTTAATTAGGGTGTTCACAGGCACATACCACAGCTACGCACATGATACTGTTACTTGGATTTTATCCGCTTGGATTTTGTCCATCTTACCAGAATTTAGCTTGGATTTTGTCCGCTTGGATTTTGTCCTCCACTCGTTTATTTATATAGAGACTTATGTAAAATAACAAATCGTGAGAATGGTAATTATCCTAAAATTTTCCAAATCTAAACGTGGAATGTATTATATTGGAACAAAAGCTATGGACGTTTGTATTTTTACTTAGGATTTAGCTCAAATGGGTCTAGTCTCATTTTTCCGGAGGGCTTCGAAAGACATAAGCAAAATACAAGATAAAGAATATTTTAACCAACAATGAATGTCCATTAATTGTAGAGGTCCATACATCAATCCACTTCATAGCTGCACTCATTTCTTTCAAGGAAGTCGAGTTTTTACATTCTCAGGAATCATTTCTAGGGTATGGACCTCCATTTCTCAATATAGGGACTTAGTGAACGTATATGATATATAAATTATTGTAAAAACAACGCTAACCAGCATGTGCTAGATGGCCGGTAAAAGTAAGATTGCTATGTAGATTAGGACATTACGCAGAATGTTTGTAAACGAGGATACGCAAAATTCTGTATTTAGGATAACTTATATCAATTACGTGTTGAATGCGTTCTTGTACGTTCCTAATTATTTTATAGGTAACATCCTCAAATTCTTTCTTTGCTTGTATATTTGTGTTCCGAAGTAACACAATATATTATGGACGTAACTTCTTAATTATATGGATTACTTCATTCCCGAACATTTTTCTAGTTCCGTGTTATGATTTGCCATATTCAATTTTGATATTTCATTTCGCTTACAGTTGTTACTAGTGATGGGCAGTGGGAATATTCCCGGTGGGAAGGAATTTAAAAAATGGGAATATTCCCGGTTTTTTTCCCTGGCCTATAAATTCCCGGGAAGGAATTTATTTCCATTTCTTTACTTTATTTTCCAAATTATAAGAACCATGTGACTAATTAATTTGTTTTAATATATTATGATTTAATTCTAGGTTTTAAAGAATTTGGAGGTTAAAAATATAAAATTATTTGACGTACTTTATATAACTAATAATATGATTTTTTAAGTTCCATTTCCATTTTTACTAAAAGGTAAAGTAATTGTTTAGTATTGAGGGGCCAAAGCTAGCAAAAAATAGTATGATTTACGGAAGAAATGAGTTGATAGTGATGTTCAAGTAGTCAAAAAAAAAAAAAAAATCCAGCCCATTTTTTTAGGGCAGTAGGGGATTTATACAAAACAGTAAGTAAGTGGAAGTGATTTATGGGAGAAAAGAACGTGAACTGTTGGTAAAGAAGATAGAAAACAACGTGCCATGCGGGGCTCTAATCCGCCTTCATTCGCAAACGCTCGGTCTGCAAAGATGTTTGAATTTAATGTTGGTAACGTAATATAACGTATGAAACTATAAAACAGCCGCAACGGAATAGAATATCGCAAAAAAGTAGGTGCAAAAGCTGGCCCCCAATGCTAAAGAACAGCCAAAATTAGCAAAGTATTAATTTACAAATGATGAAAAAAAAAAAAAAAAAAAAAACATTTTGTAATGTAATTTAGAATTATGTAGAAATAGAGATGAAGTACTATTAATAAACCCTGAACCACCGTTAGTAATAGATGTCGGTCTTCTCTCTGTGACTCGAATTTCCGAAGAGGTACTCGGACTTCTTTTACATGTGAATTAACGTATGGAATTTCGAGAAATAGGTAGAATGAAAGGTCGTGTAAGGCAATGTTACGTGCTAAAATATAAAGATAAGTAAGTATCTTGCAAATTTTGTGAACATAAATATGTATGTTTAACATTTATAAATTTAAATTATTACTATATAATTTACTATATAATTTTTTCACACGTATTTAATTGATAGAACATTTTGTAAATAAATATACATTTATGCCTACTCTCTAAATATAATAAACTGTTATAAAGTAACATAGTACCGTTCAGAATATATATTTTAAAGAATCCTCTTAGGACAACAGTCATAATATGCTGTGATATAAAAATTAATTCAACTTTGAAATCATAATATAGTAATAGAATGCAATTTTCTTTCTGATTGTACATAAATTCTCGGATAAATTCCCATTTTGGGAATCTTCTGGGGAATATTCCCTAAAAATAACTTCCCGGGAATTTACCCATCACTAGTTGTTACTAGCTACCGTAACAAGGGGTTACTTTGCACATCGGGCATTACTACCAACAAAATATGAAAAGAGTTTCACAGTCCTCTGTCGGTAAAACCATGAACAGTAAACATGAAGTTTCAACTACCCTGTAAGATAGAACGTGTAACTGTGTTTTGGCGTTAATGTTGGGGGTCAGCATCAGTTCTAATTACCGGGAGGGTTTGTTGTTGAACTGGTATGGAAAGCAGTCACTGTAAAGACCGTCAATGTTAAGTCAGTTTCGTAGACTACTAGTGTGCATAATGGGACTTTGATGTAATTGTTGAAATTGTAATGTTTTAATGGTGGGGTTAGTTTGCACAACATACAAAAAGTATGTTGAATATACGTTTCTATGCTATGTTTTCCCTTCAGTATTTAAACATTTTACTTTCTACAGAAAACTGCATGAATTTTATAATATTGATATTAGAATGATGGTACCGGTATCAGTACTTAGTTTGAATTATCGATATTTGTAAAGAAAATTATGTATTTTCTGGTACCGACTCAGGAACCACATTCTAATAGTTTAGCATATGTCCCACAGAAGTGTCAAATCACGGACAGGAAAATTGATCCTCGTGAATTGATTTGATTTGGTTATTCCTTTTGTCCAAATTTATTATTTGAACCGTAATCAGTGGAAGATTTACGGGGTTTGTAACTTTTAGGCTGCATGATTGCATGACCCAAAATTGCATGATTCTTTTTTAAAGGCAAGTACTTAATTAGACTGAAACAGTGACTTTAATCGGTTCTTATCGGTTCAGTCACTTGCTGGAACTTTCTGCCTGAGTCACTTGTTGGAACTGTTCGTGTTTTTTGTGTGACATCCTTTTTGAAAAATTGGTGGTAGTTCATATTTTTCTCACTAGGTGTCTCTGTAGTCATATAATAGTTTGTTACTGTGACGTCTCATGTTTTGTCTGCTTATATGTGTGGAATGCAGTGAGCGGGTTATTGAATTTTCGTTTCATAGCGACGATCGAGTTAGCAAGTGCGATTGAGAAACCGTAACATAAATTTAATTTGAACTTGTCGTTTTTAAATAAGTTTGTATTAGATTCGGATATTAACTCATATCGCTTTCCAGTATTGTGTGGTTTATTTGAGTTAGAGAAAACCTGTCATGGTTATGGCCGAAAACTGAAAATATTTCCGACGTATGGTAAAAGTGGGTGTTTATTTGTAAGTCATGTTTGTAATAATACCTAGTGTGCTCGCTTTAATAAATCGACGTCTGTGCGGAAAGGAACATTTTTCAGTAATGTGAACTTGAGTATTGCGCATGTGTTCTTGCTATCTTATTTTTTCGTGAATCATCAATTATGAGTTCATTATTCATGAGTGTTCTGGTATGGCGAAACGGTGAGTGCTTTCCATTTTTAGTTGATATTTTTTTTATTCTTGATTTGCTTTGGATTTGAGTATTTGACAAATATTTGTTTTGTTCCTGGTGGTTCCATTATCTTGGTGAGATGCAATTTATTTTTCCTCGTGATGCTGCACTGATTTATAATTAGTGATGAGTGTCTTTTTTAATTCCTTCTTATGTTAACTTTATAGTACTGGTTTGACTAAATATTGGTTTTTGAAATGTTTTTATGGTACTTGAGTAGGGTGTTGGGGAAGCAGTAGATTTAGATATTAATATTAAAGCAGTAGAATTATAGTCACCGCTTCACCTGAATTGATTAGGTATAGTGTTTAGTAACATTTTGGCCCTTGTACTTACAGGATAATTCTTAACATTGTACATTACTTTGACTCGGATAGTAACTGTTACCGATTCATTTGATCCAGTTCCGGGAGCAGTTTAGGAACGATTCGTAAACTGCTCCGGTAACCGGATCAGATGAATCGATTGCAGTCACTGTTTGACTGAAAGTAAAGATTTGCGTAAACATCTATTGTTAGTGATTCCTACATGTATTCCTACATCTTTTTGAATCAAGCCCCTCTCAAACTACTTTTCTGGATACGCTACTGTTCACAATTTATTTTCTAACAAATTCATTCCTGCGTCTACCTAAATAGGAAATTTACCTAAATTTAAAACACAGGAGGCTCCAGTGATAATAATTTCCTATCTAAGTGCTATCTTGGACCGGTGCAAAGTAACCGCGAGTAGAGACTGAAACACCTCCCAGTTTTACGTTTTTTATGACTTTAAAAAACGTTACACATTTCAATTTCAACTACTGCCTCAAAGTACCACTATACATGATAGTATTCTACGAAACTAACTTAACTTTGATGCAAATTCTTATCGATGATATCTTTCAAATTTTATCAGCCTTTACAGTGACTACTTTCAATACCTCTACAAGAACAAACTTTCTCGGTAATTGGAACTGAATTTAACCGCCAACATTATAGCCAAAATACAGTTACATGTTCTATCTTACGGTGGCAGTTGAAACTTCCTCTTTACTGCTCATGGTTTTCCCAACAGAAAACTGAAACTCTCTTAAAATTTTGTTCAAAGTAACGCCCGATGTGCAATGTAACCCCGTCTTATGGTAGTTCAAAGTAGTTTTATGCAAGACATCATAGTTTTTAATAAACAGTAGATTATATATTATTATTTGGTTAACCTTAACTGGGAAAGAGGAAGTGCTAAGAAGATGTTATTAATTTACTCTCTCTCTCTGTCATCACGTTAGGAGTATCAAGCTCGATTCGTATACTAATTTATAACAGCAAGTTAATATACACTTATAAGTAACATTATGGAAAAGGGTACTATAGATGTGAAAGACCCCAAAGTATTAGGAGGAGTAGAGATGAAAAAATGATCAAATGGGGCCGCTATCAGTATCGAATCCATAGTTTTCTGGCGCAGTAGGTATATCTAATTAGTATTTATTTTGCTTAATTTTTATAATAATAATTATTATTATAATTATGATAAGGAGTTACAAATGTACCGGGAATAGACATGGAATTCGCAAGAATGTGTTTTTTTATTTATTCTTATCAGTTTCTTATTTCAAAATTCTTTGTATATGCATTTTTTCCCTGAAGCTAGTGTTATTTCGCCTGGCGTCTGGTAAAATACAAGTTTGTACAGTATTATAATAAGAATTTTTATCTAATACTGCGCAAAAAATTCGTATTGTGTATCATTTGTTTAATATAGCTTACAAAAATATAACCCAAAAATATATATTAATAATCATAACCTATTGAGTAATCCAGAACAATACATAATGATTCCATTGATGTATAAAATATTTATAACAATTTTTAAAACGTTCACCACTCGAAAACGAAAATGACATCAATAATCACTACAGTTTGGAAGCACGTCCCAAATAAATAAACAAGTAAGAAATTGTTTGATTCATATCTAGACCCATTCGTTCTGTAAAATCCTCAAAAATTTTTTAGGAGATAAGGATTGGAAATATTTTCCTAACTTGTTTCGGATTTTACCGTTTACTTGCAACTATTCTACAACCACCTTTACGGAAAAAAAATATTTATTTATTTTAAGTTTAACAAATTAAGAGTTTGTTCTTTGTACAATTTAGAAATTTGTAAGAATATCCCTAGCTGGAAACTGTAAAGAAAGTTTCAATTCGTTCTATTTCAAGCCCTTTTCAATTCAAATTGTTGTTGCGCTCCTTTGAGCTGTGATCGTGTTTTCCCTGCCGGTGTTGAAATTCTGTAAACCTAAATATTCATTTGCATTTACCCCAGCTTTACCACGGCAGGTCACGATCACTTCCGCACTTATATCTTATTGAAACCGAATCTGGGCACACAGATCAATAAAACGTAAGTACCGTAAAATAAAATATGTATAAACGGTGGATTTTGACAAAAGTATCAACGGACAAGAATTACTATACAATATAAATCACAAGACCTATGTAAAAGTATAATATTCCTAGATACGAAATATACAATTAAAATGACACAGAAAATTACAAGCAATCAAGAAACTATTATTGACGTTCTTTGATTATTTTAACCTTTCCTCTCTTAATTCTGTTTGAGTACGTTCAACGAAGTGGTGGCTTTTAAATGTATTAACGAATCAATGTTTTAAGTACTCACAGTTAATCTTCGACCGGTCAGCTGATATCACTCGGGCCCTGGGGTAGAATTCACTAGATAACAGGTTCACAGAAGGTTCCTTGGGCGGAGGCTAAGTTTGGAGCTACGGAGGTTAATTTCGCTGGTAGAAGTAAGTGATAGTCTTAACTGATGCTGGTAGTTCCTGTTACTCGACGATTCGAACTCAAACGTTCATTACGTAAAAACTGATATTACAGACAAACTTGAGAATGTTAGCAGGTATTATATATGTATATATTACTTCATTTGAGATAACTCACAAAATTAAACTTTCACTTTAGCTCAACCCTTCCAAGGGGAGCGCTTCCTTCTATTACTTTTGAAAAATAACGCATCACACTCGCCTTGGTGGGGCTCTGCAAAGTGCCAAACAGGCACGCGTACCACACACACACTGAGCGTTCTAGTTAGCAACCAAAGCTTGTATATGGCCAACCGTGAAAAACCCGATGTTCTCGCCTAGCGTCCGGACCAGAATTATTATCCAATAAGCTTTTAGTTATAAAAGTGCGTAGGTGGAAAGTGGTGATTGTCCCGAAAATCAGACTCAAAGGAACATTCACTACGCACGTTATTATCACGTGAACAGTCCTAGTTCCTCGGCCATATATAGCCGTAAAAATTGAAGTTAGGCTTTCCAACACTAATGTACGAAATACCAAATCGATGAAGAAAGCGTCAGAGTTGCACACTTTAGGTCGGTAATAAAGCCTATCGCAGAAGTATGTATTTGACATCCTGCTATTCCTAGTCGAAAAGGCATGTAACTCGTCAGTATTTTTTTTAATGAAGAAGGAAGTTTTAATGTCCGTAGTGACAAACAATGAAATTAATTTTGATCGTAGCATTAAACTTGTTTCAAACTTGGTGATCAGAACGGCTCCTGCTCTGCGGATGATATAATTTGAGATCGTTTCATTTATTTTAGGCGAGTGAAATGAATTGAGATCTTATTTGAGAATATAAAGGAATATAAGAATATCTCAGGTACAAACAATGAAAATTTTCCTAACCATTCTATTTGAAGCATCCTTCGAACTTCAACAGCTATTGCCAGTTATTTTGCTTCTAACTGCAGTGAATGTAATTTGATATTACGTCTTTCTTATTAGGTGAGTGAAATAAATTTTGTCACTCTGCTTTTAGATTTTAGACAGAAGTGAGAATGGCCATAGATAAAAGTCCCGCAGGATTTTGTATTTTTTATTTAAGAAAAGCTTTGGAATAGAAGATTAAGAATAGATTTATCAATACAAAATAACTATGCAAAGTTTTTTTTTTTTTTTATACAAAATAGAATCTTAATATCTTTAAAAAATGTGCCCGACGTCAGTTTCTTCTTTTTGGGTTTTCTTTAAAGGGGTTGTCATTATGACTACAAATCGATTTCTAAGTAACGTTAGTTTCAGTTTTTGTTATGGGGCAGCAGCATTTTATCAGATAATGTTCTCGTTGTACCTTTGAAAAGGGTATTTTATAAACGATTTTCGTTCTTCTATATAGAACTCCTGTATACTGACATCATTATTATTTAGATTCATTTCAAAGCGATGTTAGGTTAAATTTCATTGTGGGTTAATAAGATGTACTCATAAAGTGACAGCGAAGCGTTATTTATAAATTAGCCCTGTACTGTCCAGATTAGGAATATTATCGTAAATACGATATTATCAAGTACATCCCGCCTTTCAAACAAAATTTTTTAGTAGCATAGACAACTACATGGTCTATGCTGCATTTCATTCTTGAAAGCAGGCTTCTTCCATTAGGAAAGCATGATGGTGACTATGAATCCAAGGTTTTATGAGAGAAAGATATATAGTGCTGGGGTATTATTACAATTTCTAAGTCCAAAATTGCGTCCTAAATAAATTTCCTGTTTAAAATTTCCGATGTTGTCCTTCCTCTGCTTTTCACATTCATCTTTCATCTCCAAAAGCTGTAAGGAAATCATAAAACATGACATTTATGTGAACGTACCAGATTGTAGAGCGATATTAATGGTACCTTGGACGCGCGTCAGTGGCGGTGTGCACATACTTTGAAAAGTAACCTTCGAAATTCGAGGGAATAATCAAATAAATAAACAATAATCCTTTTTTCATTCTCTAAAAATTTTAAAGGTCAAATGCAGTATTTCTGATTTCTCATCTCTTCGGGGTTTAGTCCGAGTTCGGGTGAAGTTCACGCTTTTTGTGCGCTAAGATTTTAATTTTCCATCTGTGCCGGTTACATTTGAAGCTGTAATTTAGCACGTTTCCGTGTACTTTTCAAGTTAGTTTCTTTAATTTGCAAAACTTTTCTTTTTTTTACAGCGCATTTACTAAATTTCCACGTAATGACACGCCTTCGTTTACGACGATTGGATTTCTTTTTATGTTTGCACTTACTAGTACTACATTTGCCATGTAGTTTACTATACAATGTTTACGTGTTTTCGCTTAAGCTTTTTAGTAATCTTCGGAGTCGATGTATACTTTTTTCGCATGTTTGCCTCAAAATAAGCTCGACTTTAATTTGCATGTAGTTCGTTTTTGACCGAGTTTAGTTCGTTCCGAGTTACGCGTACCAAAGCACTTTTCTTTTATTCTCAACTTATTTCCTACTGCACGCCTAATGCGTGGTTGTGCGCGCTGCGAGTACGCTGTACGTGGAGGTCGACGAACATTGTTATCATCACGAGCAATCAACTGTTCTATATTTTTAGTAGACCTTCACTTAAATTTTCGCTCTTTACAATTTCGCAATAGTGAAGTACTAGCTTGAAAATTCACACATTTTGGCAACTGAAAAGTAATAAAAGTTGCATCTGATGTACTGATATTATGATCACGTCATTTTAATTCTGCTGATTATGCTCCTCGAAATCGAGTTTACGTTAACTAATGTATTACGAAAACTCAGCTGGGTATCATTGGCTATCTTATTTTTCTTCTTAACCTTGGTGTTACATTTCGGCTCTGTAACGGAAATATACTTTTGACTGCGTGCGCTTTGTTGGAAGTGTTACTTTCACGCTTGTTTACGGTAAACATTTCCGACCGATTGATTATGTACGAGACGTTCACTACGTAAAACACAATTCGGTTGGCGGGCCTACACTCTAAACTGTGAATTTAAAGTCGTTTCCTTTTACAATACTCAAACCTGATAAAGTCGGAATGGATTTGCAGCACTAAAATGCAACTCACGTTAGACATAACACGGTTACAAAGACAAATTTGAATTTGTTAAGTCGTGCAAAACCATATGCCGGCGACACAAAACCGACAACATTGTAACTTCGTTATCACACAAAACCAACAATTGATATCTCAAGCCTTCCCTGGCTTCTTCATGAGGGCGGATACGCGCAACCTCAACGCTAGCGCTTATCATGTGTGAAATATTGGCATCCCTTGCCGGAAAAACAATTACATTAGAAGAATAATTGTCTACAGGTACACACAACGATTCTTCCTTTCTCGCTATCTCTACATTGCACATTTTCTTTTCCTGACTGTAATCAACTTTCTGGTTTATTTGGCATATATGTTCCACAAAGTGGGCCGGCTCGAATTCAAGAGTATTTACGGTTTCTTTTCCGCCTTACACTTCCTTGCACTGTTGTATTTTGTTGGCTTGACTACACTCAACCTGTGCCCTTCGCGTGTATTCATAGAACCCACTGAGACCTTTTTTTCATTCCACTACACGATTTTTAAACTCGGCAGTGACTAAACATGATTGGCCGCGTTAAATATCTCAGAGCGTACCTCAGTTAAGAAGTTATTAGCTACTTTGATATTATTACGTAAACTGTCTCCTTTTTGCATTCAATTCGCTCTTTCCTACGCTCCCAAATGGCTTCTGTTATAGACTGTTGAAATTTACCTACTGTTTCAGTTATTTTTTGTCCTACACGTCCAATATTCATTTCCATTTTCTGAGCAATGGTTTCTAATTGTTTCCCTAATTCCTCCGTCGACATTGCTTGAAATTGTTCTAAAACACTAGCCTCCATATTGTTATGAATTACGAGCAACTAATTCAAAGTACAAAAATATAAATGTCTAAGTTTAATATGAAAATAAGAAACGTGTACTTAGAAAACGAAACACTAAGAATTTTGATATTACGACCATTAACAACCAATCCTTCTTTTATTCACAACTCAGGTTTCACTTTGCGAAGTGCTTCAATATAAAATTAACACAGATATAAACTAGTACCATATACAAAACATGTATGTGTGTGTGTGTGTGTGTACTCAATCAGCTGTTTGCTATGCACTCACATCTATGTAGCATTAAAAATCAACAAGAAAATTTTTTATGAGCTACATTAATCTCTCTGTCGCTCTCCAAGTCAAAACCTATTTACTTAACTTACATGAAAAATCTACATCACTTTTTGTTTTTATCTATCCCTGTTCTTTATTTCTAATTAATAGTGGTCGCGCATGAGCTGATGAAAATTGACTGTCGACACTCAGCTAATCAGATTCAAAACTCAACACGTTATCTGTATAACTAATGGTATTGTAAAAGCAATTGTAGGAAGATTATTATAATTTAATCCGGAAAGCGGTCGCCATTTGGTTGAAATCGTGTTTTTTGGTAGTTGTTAAAATCTTGTAAATATAATCGTAACCTTCACATTGATTTTCGTCTTTTTCCCAATAGCTTACATATCTCTCTCTCTCTCTCTCTGTCACTTGTTTATTGCGTTTCTCCCAGCTTTGCTACGGTAAATCACGATTTCTTCCCTATCTACGTTTTGTCATAAACCGAAGCTGGGGAGAACGGTACACAAAACATAGATACCGTAAAAACGGAAAAGTGAGCAAATTATCAAATTAAGATCAGATATTAACAAACTAAAATTATTTTGCGGTGCAAATCACAAAACCTGGTTAAATTGTATAGAAAATGTAATAATACTGAATGTAATTCATACAAATTAAAAGAACATCAAAAGATTACAAATGATCAAGTAGCTTTTACTGTATATGTTTACGGCCGTTTTAACTTCTTTTATTTCCCTCTTTATCTTATTTTATTTTCTTTTAATACATGTGGCACAATTGATAAATTAAGATTTCATTTACTCACAATAATCTTCGACCGGTCAACTCCTTTAGGGGCGTTGCAGTTATAAGGATCTCAGGCGTTCTACGTCGGATAATCCCAAGGGTCCGCTGGAGTCCTCTGCTGAAAGTAATAAGCGATCGTCCAAGGCGGCACAATTATTCCTTCCTTTTCAATGATTTGGAGCTATAGTTTGTCACACAAAACTGAGATTACAAACGAATGTTAGGGTGATAACACATATGTACTAGTCACTTCACTGCTGATTTCTGCACAATATTAGAAAAAAGTATTTTACACGGAGGCGTATGCAAATATCGTACAATCACTGATGATAAACTTTAAAAAAATTGGCTCTCACGTATGCAAACGGTGATTTAGCTTGCGAAGCTCAATCCGTGCAATTGAAACACTCATAGGAATATATCGTGTGTTTACTTTAGAGTAAAGCACTCCACTCGCCTTCGTGGCGCCCCTTCCGAGTAACGACCAGGCGTTCGTTCAAAGCGCTGAAGGTTCTTTTAGCAAATCAAAGCTTATATATGGTCTGCCCGGAAAGTCCCGATTTTCACCCGCACCATCGGGACCAGAATTATCGTCCAATTAGCTTTTAGTTATAACAGTGCTAAGTGGAGGATGATTGTCCCGAAAGTCAGATATAAAGAAACAGTCACCAGAAACGCAGGAGTCACGTGATCAGGGTTCCTGTTTCTTGACCATATATGGCCGTAAGCAGCTATGCTTACTAACACAAATGTACAATAAACCAAACTGCTGGAAGAAGATTCAAGATTGCTTCCCCCTATACGAGGCTTGGTTAATAAAGTTTAAAATTAAAATTGTCCTATTTTTAAATTCCAAAACACGAGCCTCAGGTCGGTGATAGCCGAAACGTTTTCTTTAAGGGGTTATGCTATATATAGTACTTAAATTTTGTACGAAACAATTTACAATTTGATTTAATTTCGCATTTTTGCACAGTAAATAAAACGGACAAACCAATACTTCCAAGGTTGATTCGGTAGTCAGATGGTTAACGCGTTGATGTCTGGAATAACTGGTCGTGGGTTCAAGTCAGAGCAGTTTTAACATTTTTCATTCTAAATATGTTTCCATGTATTTACATATAATATTAATATTTCTTTCCTTGCGTTTCACGTATGTTATCTTAGGTCATGCGTTCAGGTTTCGTTATATATACTTACAGTTTTCTATCTTTTCTCCAAAATGGATTTCTATATGTTCGCATTTGTTAATAGTTATTTATATATTTCAATTTTAGTGTTCATAGGTTAGCGGTGATTAGGTAAGGATATGTTTGCAGAAAATATAGAACGATGCCAAAGCACATTTTTTTTACACAGCTATGCGTTATTTTTTCTTTATTCAGAAAGTTACTGCGAGTGTGTGCTACGCTTTCCCCTCATTGCTAGTGCCGGTGGCATCAGTTTTCTGGACGTACACGCATTGTCAAATAGTTCTTTCTCTTCAAAAATGACTCATAGATTATTATTCTGATAAAAAAATATAAAGTATATGTGTTAAAATTGTATTAGTTTTATTTGAACACGCACACATTTTTACACTATCTTTTAGAACATTCATTCCAAAACTGATGTCGAGTCTGGCGTAATATCACGAATATTTTTTAACTATATACATAAATCTCAGTTGTGTGCTATTGTTCATAATGTACATGAATACAAACAAAGGTTTTTAGACTGAAACTATGCTGTGTGACGGCAGTCTTCTAGAACGAATTTGCTCGTCCATGCGTCTGTCAACGAGTATCAGAACAAAATGATTAGAAAATATAGAGAAACGTTTCTTGCAATTGGTTCAGCCTCCAAAGAATACGTTCACTCTATTCAAACCTAAATTGGTTCAAGTTAACCATTTCGAATTTCAACGTTTATCGCTGTACAGTGAATATTGTAATATAGCGAGAATAATTTGTTTGCAAACGATTCAGCGTCTTAACACAATTTCACTACTATCCAATGTTCCTTTTCGAGAACGAACATGGTGCAAATTTACTATTGCATCCAATCTCAAAATTAATTTTTGTGTAGAATAAACGGTAAATGCTTTCATGATGATGTTTCTTACAAATATTTCAGCGTCCCTCGAGTAGATTGAATTTCCTCGGTTAACCGTATACTCAAACCGAATTTTCTTTTGACTAGCCATTATTTTCATACCGTAGCTAACGAAACCGTAGAACAGAACGGTAAACGAAAACGAGAAGTGATTCTTCCAAATGATCCTGTGTCTATACACAACACATAATGACTGAGTAGACCCTCTGCCAAAATGGGCTATTTTCCAATTTCTGTATTGCTGCCAGTTTCAGTACCGGTTTCATTGTTTATTGCTGTAGAACAAAGACGGTAACAGGAAAGTGGAAGCGATTTGCTGCCAAGAATTCAGCGTCTCAAAACAAGATATCGCTATTATCCTGGATATTATTAGTACTACTGGTTTCAAAATTGATCTCCGTAGAAAGAACACTGTAAAAGCCATCAGGAAGTGACTTTTTGCATGAGACGATGCATCACAAGCATAGGTTCCATCTTCTGCGTTGAATTCTTAATCAAACCAAACCAGGTTAACTAGCCACTTCCAATTTTAAATTTTATCGCCAGAGCACGGAAACATAGCAAGGAGACGTCTTTCAAAAAACAATTGAGCTTTGAACATAAAATGACTACAAGACTCTACCAAAAGAAGAAATAGCTCAAATTCAACATTAATTTTGGTTTCAATAATTATTTCTATATGACAATCGCGGTAAGAGTTATGGAGGTGCGTTTTTACAATCAGCTGAGCGTTCTAAGATAAGGTTCCACATTTTCCACTAAGCTCTATTCAAGGCGGAGCGATTTAGATTAACCATTTGTGGTGTTGATATTTGTCATTGTAGGATGGAAACCGTAACAGACATTAACAAATGGTTTGTGCAACTGATTGTGGGTCTGTAGTGGGCATATCATAACCAACAGTACGTTACGAAATCGGAAGTTACTGAAATTTTCTAAACTGATAATTTCAATACTGATTTCTGTAGAGTAAAGACGATTAGAGATATCGAGATACGGTTTCGTACAATCGATTCAGCTTCTCAATAATACGTCCATCTCTTCCGTCCAACCTCTATTCAAACCGTGAGCGTTTCAAATTAGCCATTTCTGATTTCAGCATTTATCCCTACAGAACTGAAAAGGTAACAGACAGCGAAGTGCGGCTTTCTGGAAACATTTCAATTTTTAAATTATACATATCGTGATTAGCACAGAGCTCTCCAAAAACGAACGGTTTTTAAATTTACTGTTACATCCGATTCGATATAGGTTTCAACTTTCGTTGCCATAGAACAAGCAGATAACCAGAATCAGTTTTCTTCACGCGACTGAGCGTCTGTATACAATATATAATGACTATTCAGGACACCCTCTAATACGGAAGTACTTCAAATTTACTATTACTTAAAATTTCAATACTTATTTTCGTAGAGGTAGAATGCTAAAATCTATAACGTTGTAGTTTCCTGTAATCGATTTTGCATTCAAATAGTATGTTTATTTTTTCCGTTGAAATTAAATTCAAACTGCACGTGGTTAAAATTATCCGTCTCCGGTTTCAACATTTATCGCTACAAAACGAAAATGGTAAGAGGTATGTAGCAACTGTTGTTTAGTAAGTGATTAATAATCCTGCTATTTAATTTTCATAGAGAAAAAGTGTATAAGATGTCGAGCAGCTCTCCTGCGATCGGATCAGCGTCCCAACGATACCTTCCACCTTCTTCCTTATCTTTGTATTCAAATTAGAAATGCTTCAAATTAACAATTTTTTCAACATTTATCTCTATAGAAGTGAAAGAGTAACGGATAAGTGAAACCTGTCTATGTTGGCCACCATCGGTTTCATCGAAAAGTGGCCAACTTACACAGGTGGCCAACTTACAGAAAATAAGTGTGATTTTGTATGTTTAGAATAGGATTTCTAGTATTTTTGATCGTAAAATTTTAATAAGCAGTGGCACGACAGCTACTTATAAATATTGTATATAGGGCAATCATAAAAATATACAGTACTAGAAAATATTACTATAGTATGTTTAATATATGTGCATACCTTTCTCTTCCTGAAAACTAGTCTGGTACATTGGACTATTCGGATTGAAAACACAGTAACACAAACAACCATGAAATAGAAGCGTATGTACGCAGTTTATTGAAAGTGATATAGCAAACTGATTGGAAACAAGAAAAGCTAAGTTATAAATTGAGAAATTCACATGCAATTTATGACATCTTTTTAGTAGTTACTGAATGGTGGTTCATTCTAGACTATTTGTTATATTCTTTTTGGCAGATATGCACATTCTAATATTGTACGTGTGCGTGGGTTTTCTCGGGGTTCTCCCGTTTCCTCCCACTTTCTTCATTCCACCATTTCATTCATTACTCATCATCACCGTCTCCTTTAGCCTAACCGGCAAAAACGTGGGACGTAAAACTCAAAGATTTCATTTTATTTCTAATATTGTAGTTAACAACATCTTCTTAATGAGCTACAAGTGTTTCCCTCGGAACAAAAGATGTTTTAAGAAAATCGTCAGGGAATTGATATCTCAAACACTCCGCTATCTTTTGACAAGCCGACAGGTGCCAATAGTTGACAATTGAGATGATAGTTTTAACCTTGAGAATTTTCCGGAATTACTAAAGCTCTCCACTGACGAGAGGAGTTGATATAGCTAATGGGCAAACAAATACGTACCTAAAAGAGACAAGGTAAACAAATACGTACAACCATTTCCTGAATTCCTGTACGTGCTTTTTCTTATTCATACCTTCCTTCACCACCCCTTTATGAGGGCAGTGTTTTGGCCAATGACCTCCAAGAACAAATCGTCCGAATCTATGCTTCTTTGTGTCCAGTCATAAATACAGAATATCTGTATTATCTGAATAGACAGTAACGTAATAAAAGATAAAAAGTTTTCTAAATGAGACACATGCCTGGCCAATTACAGACAGGTAAAATTTAATTTCAATCGTTTCAGCTATTTCTGTAGCTAATACCAGATTAGGTTGATGTCAAATTTTTTTGTAATGAGGTATTGTATGCAGATAGTTGGTCTTCTCTCCCTTGAATGTTTATTTCCGAAAACTCTGCTATACGTGACTTTTTTTAAAGTAAAAAAGCTAGTGTTCCAGCTGTCCTTTCTCTAGCAAAAGAGACCACTGAGATTATAATATTTGACGTACAATTTTAATCCTCTTCCCGTCTTTATGATACCCATTTGAATGAATGTAACGTAATAAAATGCCACTTAAATAAACACGCTCGACATATTAAATTATATATTTCAAACAGTTCAGCTCCCTGTATTTTCTAATGTGATGCATAACATATTTCTTCAGTTTTTCGGTATTCAGAGTGTAGCATTTATCTTCGCCTACCTTTTTTACTTTTAGCGTAAAAGAACAATAATGTCTAGAGTGTTTCACGATGCTAATAACACTCGTGGGGCATTGTTTGCAAAAATCCTATAATAGCAGGATTCCAAAGCTAGTATATATTTCGATTTCTGCGGAGAGCATACAGTTGGTTATGATAAATTCTATGTTGAGAGCACAAATATAAAAGCACTAGTAATAATCTAAGAGTAACGAGGGTGTTAATGGTTGTCCATATTACCTTAACGTGAAATTCTGGAATCATTATATCATGTATTTCAAATAAGTACATAAATATTACAAGAAACTGAAAACTCTATGCTTCTCAAAAGTAATTATTTTATTAGAATGTATCAGATGTAACTAGGTTGCTGCATATCAATATACGTAAATTTTACTATCTCAAGGTATCAGACTATAAAATCGCAACTAGTAATTGGTATACTTAATGAAATCACGTATCTTCTGCAAAATTTTAAAAGATATTATATCATCCCTTTGTTTCTTTGTAATCATAGTAACAGTTTGTTGTAGCTGCAATTGCAAAATGTTCTTCCGATTTTTAAATTTTCTGACGCAAAAAGTAACGATATATAAATAATGTTAGTGACAACGGGTCTCTATTTTCATTTATAATAATGAAATGTTTATTCCACATAGCACAATATAAGTATTTTTGTATGTACCTGAGTTAACTTTGATACCGTATTTATCGTGACGGACATAAGTCTTTGACTAATTATCATCTTCAAATTATTAAATAATTAGAAGTAATATGCGTGCTCTTTTTAGTATTCATTTCGTACTTAATTATTTGTCCTCTTTTCAAGGTCTACATCTAACAACATGTGCAATATTACTGCTAACCTAACCTAACCTAACCTAACAAGTGCAAAATTACTGCTAACCTAACCTAACCTAACCAAATCGTTTGTACTTTCCATTAATCGTTAAACATTACATATTAACTAACCTAATTATCATCTTCAAATTATTAAATAATTAGAAGTAATATGCGTGCTCTTTTTAGTATTCATTTCGTACTTAAATATTTGTCCTCTTTTCAAGGTCTACATCTAACAACATGTGCAATATTACTGCTAATCTAACCTAACCTAACCTAACCGAACCTCTCACTCACTATCGACCCGAACCGCGAAGTGAGACGAGCCAACAGCTCACCGAACCGAGTCAGCTAAAGCCTTCGGCCCAGATGTGCCGAACCGAGCATATGGCTCATTCCAACCAAGCCAGCTCGAGCTGATGGTTCGCCCCAAGCAAGCCGGCTCTAGCCATCGGCTCAGTTATTACTTCCCAACTGAGCTGCTTATTAAAAAATCTATTGTGGTCTCGATATCGAGACGAGAAGACATGCGAGCAGTGTTTCCTCTCGTGAGCAACATTAACCCTTAAGGGAAACTGGGTTTTTGGGGTATGTTTTAGACTTTCAGTCAAGCAGCTACTGCATCGTCACTATTTATTCTAGGATCATGGTTCATTCTCTTTAGAATGAAGCTGGCTTTCAAATGGTACCACTTGCATGCCCATATCATATATCAGAAGAGGGAAAATTGATGTCAAAGGAAAATTTCGGAGGGAAATTTTTTTCACATTTTGGGCTCCTCTGGAGCGGCCCTGTGTAAACGTAGAGATCTTCCAAAATTCTGATAAATATTACTTGGTAGACTGAATGTGTGCGCCAAATTTCAAGCTTCTATCTTGAATAGTAAGGTCGGGAGAAATTTTATCAAGAATCTCCACAATGCCCCAAATTACCGCAAAACACCATGATCTCAGGTAAAAAAAAAAAAAAAAAATCCTGAGACATCCCTAATTACCCTAGGATCATGGTTTGCACATCATTTTCTTTAGAATAGAACTGCCTTTCAGACGGCATGACTCACGTGTCTCCATCATGTATCTAAGGCGGGAAAATGACGAAAAACGGGATTTTTGGGGTAAAATATCCCTTTTTCAACTTTTAGCCCCTCTGGATCCCCCTGTTTTAACGCAGAAATCTGAAAAAAGTCTGGTAAATACTACTCGGTGGACTGAATGTTTGTGCATAAATTCAATCTTCTACGTGAAAAAATAAGCCCGCCAAAAATCAGAAAATGCCCCATATTTCCCTATACAGAAGTATACTTTGATAGAAATTCCCTGACGCATCCCTAATTACCCTAGGACCATTGTTTGCACATCATTCTCTTTAGAATAGAACTGCCTTTCAGACGGTATGACTCACGTGTCTCCGTCATGTATCTAATGCGGGAAAATGACGAAAAACGGGATTTTTTGGGTAAAATATCCCTTTTTTCAACTTTTAGCCCCTCTGGACCCTCCTGTTTTAACGCAGAGATGTGAAGAGAATCTGATAAATACTACTAGGTAGGCTGAATGTTTGTGCACAATTTCAATCTCCTATGTGCAAAAATAACCCCGCCAAAAATATATATACCGACAATGAACCATATTCCCGTATACAGAGGGATATTTTGTAAAAATTCTTACCCTAGGATCGTGGTTTGCACATCATTTTCTTCAGAATAGAACTGCCTTTCAGACGGTATAACTCACGTGTCTCCATCATGTATTTAAGGCGGCAAAATGCCAAAAAAGGAATTTTTGGGGTTAAAATATCCCTTTTTTCAAATTTTTGCCCCTCTGGATCCCCCCTGTTTTAAAGCAGAAATCTGAGAAAAAAATCTGGTAAATACTACTTGGTGGAATGAATGTTTGTGCAAAATTTCAATCTTCTACGTGCAAAACTAAGCCCGCCAAAAAATCATGAACATAGGCTTCATAAGAGAAAATATATATTTTAAAATTATGACGTCATCAGCTCCTATGTCTGGACGCAGGAAGGTGTGAAACCATACGTAATGTCTTCTACAATGCCTCTGGACTTGAAAAAAAAAAACGGACGAAAAAGCTCAAATAGAAAAGTTATAACGCAGTGTAGCATGAAACACCCGTATCGTACAAATTGTACCATAGGATCCCCAAAGGGTTAAAAGTATTCTATATTACTACTTAGCTTACATTTCTTATGGCTTTCACTTTCCAGATAATCAGGCCATGATTTCAAAACGAGTTAAAACGTAATAATAATAATAATAATAATAATAATAATAATAATAATTATAAGTATTCCATACATATAGAAATGCTTTTGACCAAGCACACAAGAAATTACATTTTGTCCATTTAGCACTATCATTCTTTTGTCACTCACAATTATTAATATTCATATAGTAAATATCTTATAATTCTTATATTTTGAAATCAATTGACAGGGCTCTTATTGCTTTTATG
Source organism: Thermobia domestica (assembly GCF_964235325.1). Lineage (NCBI taxonomy): Eukaryota > Metazoa > Arthropoda > Insecta > Zygentoma > Lepismatidae > Thermobia > Thermobia domestica. The sequence goes on from NC_137456.1 coordinate 411,936, forward strand.
AGAAATAAATCTTTGGTTTTATAGATCCTACGCAGTGGCGATGATCGTGCGTCATTTCGGTCCTATGGCGTTTCGGTCCTGCGCCGTGTCGATCCTGTGCCGTGTCGATCCTGTGCCGTTTCGGTCCTATGCCGTGTCGATCCTGTGCCGTTTCGATCGTACGTATTCTATGCATATAAGTTGCACAGGCATAGAATCGACAGGAGTTTATAATTTGTAAGAGGAAAGATTAAACAGATAATAAAAATATTATTTTTTTAGGCACATGATTAAAAGTTAAATTATTTCAGAACAGCGGCGTAAGAGCAAAACGGCACAGGACCGAAACGGCATAGGATCGACACGGTATAGGACCGAAACGGCACAGGATCGACACAACACAGCACCGAAACAGGTTTCTGAGCTGAATTGTCGGTCGTATGCCGTGTCGATCCTGTGAAGTGTGGTCCTGTGGCGCATCCCCACTTTTTTCACGTATTTTTACATTATCATACTAACTACTTTCTATCTGTTTTATGACTTTGTACTCATCTTGTTACTTTTTTTATCAATTTTCAACTATTCAAATCATTACATTTTAAACGTTTAATTACCTTTCTAAATTGCCGATATTCTTGTTCAATACAGTGGTAATGATATTATGTGATGCTTGCTATAAACAAACAAACAATTGCCGGGAGAGCGTCGTGGATAAGGAAATAAGCAACTGCAGAAGAAGAAGATTGGAAATATAAAGTTGCTTTTGTGAACCAGCGTTGCCAGATCTAGCATAATGATGCTAGATCTAGCATAATTTGCATATCTTTAGCATCTAGCATCTTGCTTTTAGCATCATGTCCAAATCTAGCATAATTTGAGCAAGTTTATTAGAAAGCCGTAAAACTTGGAGATGTGAAAGAAGTTGTTCGTGGGAAGAAAAAGAACGGCAGAAATGTATACTCTCCCATTGATTCATATAGTCGGTAAACCATACAGGCAGTATTATTTTCCGAACTTAGAAACGCCTTTGGGCTTTTTCTTTTCTTTTTTTTTGGCTCCACCCAGGGTTTTCTAATCCTTTAACTGCGAGACTTGAGCGAAGCTATGGCAGCCATTCTCCCCCCAACTTTTTGACAACTTCACCATCTTTATTTATGACTTCATGACCATCATTATTCCTGAAATGAAAGGTCCGAGACTAACCAAAAATCTGCCCCCCAGCAGACAATTCCCAACTCCGCTTATGCTGCGTGGTAATTTTCTTTTAAAATATGTGAATGAACACTTTGAATTCATTTATACGATATATACACCATTGAGTCTGGCAACGACTGCATTAGTTTATTGAGTTAAAGCTTTGTTGCGTGAAGTATTGAGTTCTATCCACGCATTCTTGCGCTCTGCGTATTTTAAGTTATGTTATCGTATCTCAACTTTGTTTTGGTTTTCCTTTTAAAACTCCTGAATTAGTAATTATGGGGATCTAGCATAATTTGACCGAATCTAGCATAATTTCGATCAGGTTTTGAATAATTCCGAACTGTGACCTGGCAACGCTGTTGTGAACGTTTTTTTAAATCATTTCGTTAACATGGCAACATAAAATATAAGGGAAGTATAAGAACAGTGTTAAATTCTTATTATATTTCAATTCACAATGGCTGGTGAGGCGTCTTTTAAGGTGGAATTGATGTGCAAAGAAGAAATTGCTTATGACTTACCTCAGGAAGATCCACTCGAAGGGAAAGGGTGGACCTACGAACTGATGACTGACAACAAAGAGTTAATATTATCTACAACGGAAGGAGAGGAAACAATGGACAAGGATACAACTATGTGTTCTTTGGATGTGAAACCAAAAGTTGAGAGGGTGAAATCAGAATTAGCAGTAGAAGATCCTGCATTTGAAAGTAATATAGAAACGCTAAGAAAAATAGTGGTTCAGGAGACTTGCGCGTCGTACTCTAATGACTCCCAACAATTAACAAAAATAAGTTTAAATTCAGTTCGGCCAGAAAGGTAATGTTCAATTTTGCATATACTAACTGGTTCAGATTGATAATACGGTTACATGCGTTCGGAAACTTTGTTGGTTAAAAGCAATACTTCACGAGAAATATTTAGGTATACGAGATATCTCCAACGTAAGTTAGTAACCTACAATTTGGAAATGGCATAGCACACATAGACTAGCTGTATACCAAATAAAAGTAAGATTGATACCACTCATACACATTTTATGTAGTTCATAGTTTGATAAAATAATTATTTCTTTATTATTGATTACACATTTGTCACTAATTGTTGCACATATTTAAAATATGGGTGCTCGACGATATTGTATATTTATATGGAGACTTGTGTAAAATAACAAATCGTGAGAATGGTAATTATCCTAAAATTTTCCAAATCTAAACGTGGAATGTATTATATTGGAACAAAAGCTATGAACGTTTGTATTTTTACTTAGGATTTAGCTCAAATGGGTCTAGTCTCATTTTTCGGGAGGGCTTCGAAAGACATAAGCAAAATACAAGATAAAGAATATTTTAACCAACAATGAATGTTCATTAATTGTAGAGGTCCATACATCAATCCACTTCATAGCTGCACTCATTTCTTTCAAGGAAGTCGAGTTTTTACATTCCCAGGAATCATTTCTAGGGTATGGACCTCCATTTCTCAATATAGGGGCTTAGTGAACGTATATAATATGTAAATTATTGTAAAAACAACGCTAACCAGCATGTGCTAGATGGCCGGTAAAAATAAGATTGCTATGTAGATTAGGGCATTACGCAGAATGTGGGTAAACGAGGATACGCAAAATTCTGTATTTAGGATAACTTATATGAATTACGTGTTGAATGCGTTCATGTACGTTCCTAATTATTTTATAGGTAACATCCTGAAATGCTTTCTTTGCTTGTATATTTGTGTTCCGAAGTAACACAATATATTATGGACGTAACTTCTTAATTATATGGATTACTTCATTCCCGAACATTTTTCTAGTTCCGTGTTATGATTTGCCATATTCAATTTTGATATTTCATTTCGCTTACAGTTGTTACTAGTGATGGCCAGTAGGAATATTCCCGGTGGGAAGGAATTTAAAAAATGGGAATATTCCCGGGTTTTTTCCCTGGCCTATAAATTCCCGGGAAGGAATTTATTTCCATTTCTTTACTTTATTTTCCAAATTATAAGAACCATATGACTAATTACTTTGTTTTAATATATTATGATTTAATTCTAGGTTTTAAAGAATTTGGAGGTTAAAAAATTTAAAATTATTTGACGTACTTTATATAACTAATAATATGATTTTTTAAGTGCCATTTCCATTTTCACTAAAAGGTAAACTAATTGTTTAGTATTGGGGGGCCAAAGCTAGCAAAAAATAGTATGATTTACGGAAGAAATGAGTTGATAGTGATGTTCAAGTAGCCAAAAAAAAAAAAAAAATGGAGCGCATTTTTTTAGGGAAGTAGGGGATTTATACAAAACAGTAAGGTAAGTGGAAGTGATTTATGGGAGACAAGAACGTGAACTGTTGGTAAAGAAGATAGAAAACAACGTGCCATGCGGGGCTCTAATCCGCCTTCATTCGCTAACGCTCGGTCTGCAAAGATGTTTAAATTTAATGTCGGTAACGTAATTTAACGTATGAAACTATAAAACAGCCGCATCGGAATAGAATATCGCAAAAAAGTAGGTGCAAAAGCTGGCCCCCAATGCTAAAGAACAGCCAAAATTAGCAAAGTATTACTTTACAAATGATGAAAAAGAACCATTTTGTAAAGTAATTTAGAATTATGTAGAAATAAGATGAAGTACTATTAATAAACCCTGAACCACCATTAATACTAGACGTCGGTCTGTCTCGTCCCTCTGACTTGAAGTTCTGAAGAGGTACTCGGACTTCTTTTACATGTGAATTAACGTATGGAATTTCTAGAAATAGGTAGAATGAAAGGTCGTGTAAGGCAATGTTACGTGCTAAAATATAAAGATAAGTAAGTATCTTGCAAATTTTGTGAACATAAATATGTATGCGCAAATGTTTTTAAATTGGTGAGACATGTATCTTCTAGCATTTACCCAACCTAATTGGTTTATAACATTTTTAAATTTGAAGTGTTATAATATCAGTGATAGAGTCAAGTTGAGCAAATCCACTTACATATAAATTTAAATTATTACTATATAATTTTTTCCCACATATTTAATTGATAGAACATATTGTAAATAAATATACATTTATGCGTACTCTCTAAATATAATAAACTGTTATAAAGTAACATAGTACCGTTCAGAATATATATTTTAAAGAATCCTCTTAGGACAACAGTCATAATATGCTGTGATATAAAAATTAATTCAACTTTGAAATCATATAGTAATAGAATGCAATTTTCTTTCTGATTGTACATAAATTCTCGGATAACATCCCATTTTGGGAATCTTCTGGGGAATATTCCCTAAAAATATCTTCCCGGGAATTTAACCATCATTAGTTGTTACTAGCTACCGTAACAAGGGGTTACTTTGCACATTGGGCATTACTACCTACAAAATATGAAAAGAGTTTCACAGTCCTCTGTCGGTAAAACCATGAACTGTAAACATGAAGTTTCAACTACCCTGTAAGATAGAACCTGTAACTGTGTTTTGGCGTTAATGTTGGGGGTCAGCATCAGTTCTAATTACGGGGAGGGTTTGTTGTTGAACTGGTATGGAAAGCAGTCACTGTAAAGACCGCTAAATTTTAAAAGAATTTCAGTCAATATTAAGTCAGTTTCGTAGAATACTAGTGTGCATAATGGGACTTTGATGTAATTGTTGAATTTGTAATGTTTTAATGGTGGGGTTACTTTGCACAACATACAAAAAAGTATGTTGAATATACGTTTCTGTGCAATGTTTTCCCTTCACTATTTAAACATTTTACTTTCTACACAAAACTGCATGCATTTTATAATATTGATATTAGAATGATGGTACCGGTATCAGTACTTAGTTTGAAATATCGATATTTTTAAAGAAAATTATGTATTTTCTGGTACCGACTCAGGAACCACATTCTAATAGTTTAGCATATGTCCCACAAAAGTGCCAACTCACGGACAGGAAAATTTATCCTCGTGAATTGATTTCATTTGGTTATTCCTTTTGTCCAAATTTATCATTTGAACCGTAATCAGTGGAAGATTTACGGGTTTTGTAACTTTTAGGCTGCATGATTGCATGACTCAAAATTGCATGATTTTTTTTTAAAGGCAAGTACTTAATTAGACTCAAACAGTGACTTTAATCGGTTCTTATCGGTTTAGTCACTTGCTGGAACTTTCTGCCTGAGTCACTTGTTAGAACTGTTCGTGCTTTTTGTGTGACATCCTTTTTGAAAAATTGGTGGTAGTTAAGATTTTTCTCACTAGGTGTCTCTGTAGTCATATAATAGTTTGTTACTGTGACGTCTCATGTTCTGTCTGCTTGTATGTGTGGAATGCAGTGAGCGGGTAATTGAATTTTCGTTTCATAGCGACGATCGAGTTAGCAAGTGCGATTCAGAAACCGTAACATGAATTTAATTTGAACTTGTCGTTTTTAAATAAGTTTGTATTAGATTCGGATATTAACTCATATCGCTTTGCAGTATTGTGTGGTTTATTTGAGTTAGAGAAAACCTGTCATGGTTATGGCCGAAGACTGAAAATATTTCCGACGTATGGTAAAAGTGGGTGTTTATTTGTAAGTCATGTTTGTAATAATAACAAGTGTGCTCGCTTTAATAAATCGACGTCTGTGCGGAAAGGAACATTTTTCAGTAATGTGAACTTCAGTATTGCACATGTGTTCTTGCTATCTTATTTTTTCGTGAATCATCAATTATGAGTTCATTATTCATGAGTGTTCTGGTATGGCGAAACGGTGAGTGCTTTCCATTTTTAGTTGATATTATTTTTATTCTTGATTTGCTTTGGATTTGAGTATTTGACAAATATTTGTTTTGTTCCTGGTGGTTCCATTATCTTGGTGAGATGTAATTTATTTTTCCTCGTCATGCTGCTCTGATTTATAATTAGTGATGAGTATCTTTTTTAATTCCTTCTTACGTTAGCTTTATAGTACTGGTTTGACTAAATATTGGTTTTTGGGATGTTTTTATGGTACTTGAGTAGGGTGTTGGGGAAGCACTAGATTTAGATATCAATATTGATAGTCACCGCTTCACCTAAATTGATTAGGTATAGTGTTTAGTAACATTTTGGCCCTTGTACTTACAGGATAATTCTTAACATTGTACATTACTTTGACTCGGACAGTAACTGTTACCGATTCATCTGATCCAGTTCCGGGAGCAGCTTAGGAATGATTCGTAAACTGCTCCGGTAACCGGATCAGATGAATTGATTGCAGTCACTGTTTGACTGAAAGTAAAGATTTGCCTAAAAATCTATTGTTAGTGAGTCCTACATGTATAAGCTGCAAGTCCACTCCCCTCCCAAAAAAAAAAAAAAACAGTCTTTTTGAATCAAGCCCCTCTCAAACTACTTTTCTGGATACGCTACTGTTCACAATTTATTTTCTAACAAAAAATTCATTCCGGCATCTACGTAAATAGGAAATTTACCTAAATTTAAAACACAGGAGGCTCCAGTGATAATAATTTCCTATCTAAGTGTTATCTTGGACCGGTGCAAAGTAACCGCGAGTAGATGCTGAAACACCTCCCAGTTTTACGTTTTTTATGACTTTAAAACGTTACACATTTCAATTTCAACTACTGCCTCAAAGTCCCACTATACATGATAGTATTCTGCGAAACTAACTTAACTTTGATGCAAATTCTTATCGATGATATCTTTCAAATTTTATCAGCCTTTACAGTGACTGCTTTCAATACCTCTACAAGAACAAACTTTCTCGGTAATTGGAACTGAATTTAACCGCCAACATTATAGCCAAAATACAGTTACATGTTCTATCTTACGGTGGCAGTTGAAACTTCCTCTTTACTGCTCATGGTTTTCCCAACAGAAAACTGAAACTCTCTTAAAATTTTGTGCAAAGTAACGCCCGATGTGCAATGTAACCCCGCCTTATGGTAGTTCAAAGTTTTATGCAAGACATCATAGTTTTTAATAAACAGTAGATTATATATTATTATTTGGTTAACCTTAACTGGGAAAGAGGAAGTGCTAAGAAGATGTTATTAATTTACTCTTTCTCTCTGTCTGTCATCACGTTAGGAGTATCAAGCTCGATTCGTATACTAATTTATAACAGCAAGTTAATATACACTTATATGGGTATTATGGAAAAGGGTACTATAGATGTGAAAGACCCCAAAGTATTAGGAGGAGTAGAGATGAAAAAATGATCAAATGGGGCCGCTATCAGTATCGAATCCATAGTCTTTTGGCGCAGTAGGTGTATCTAATTAGTATTATTTTGCTTAAATTTTATAATAATAATTATTATTATAATTATGATAAGGAATTATAAATGTACCGGGAATAGATATGGAAATCGCAAGAATGTGTTTTTTTTATTTATTCTTATCAGTTTCTTATTTCAAAATTGTTTGTATATGCAATTTTTACCTGAAGCTAGTGTTATTTCGCCTGGCGTCTGGTAAAATACAAGTTTGTACAGTATTATAATAAGAATTTTTATCAAATACTGTGCAAAAAATTCGTATTGTGTATCATTTGTTTATTATAGCATGCAAAAGATATAACCGAAAAATATATATTAATAATCATAACCTATTGAGTAATCCAGAACAATACATAATGATTCCATTGATGTATAAAAATATTTATAACAATTCTTAAAACATTCACCACTCGAAATCGAAAATGACATCAATAATCACTACAGTTTGGAAACACGTCCCAAATAAATAAAAAAGTAAGAAATTGTTTGATTCATATCTAGGCCCATTCGTTCTGTAAGATCCTAAAAAATTTTTTAGGAGATAAGCATTGGAAATATTTTCCTAACTTGTTTCGGATTTTACCGTTTACTTGCAACTATTCTACAACCACCTTTACGGAAAAAAAAATATTTATTTATTTTCATTTTTAGTAGTTAAGTTTAACAAATTAAGAGTTTGTTCTTTGTACAATTTAGAAATGTGTAAGAATATCCCTAGCTGGAAACTATAAAGAAAGTTTCAATTCGTTCTATTTCAAGACCTTTTCAATTCAAATTTTTGTTGCGCTCCTCTCAGCTGTGATCGTGTTTTTCCCTGCCGGTGTTGAAATTCTGTAAACCTAAATATTCATTTGCATTTACCCCAGCTTTACCACGGCAGGTCACGATCACTTCCGCACTTATATCTTATTGAAACCGAATCTGGGCACACAGATCAATAAAACGTAAGTACCGTAAAATAAAATATGTACAAACGGTAGATTTTGACAAAAGTATCAACGGACATAAATTACTATACAATATAAATCACAGGGCCTATGTAAAAGTATAATATTCCTAGATACGAAATATACAATTAAAATGACACAGAAAATTACAAGCAATCAAGAAACTATTATTGACGTTCTTTGATTATTTTAACCTTTCCTCTCTTATTTCTGTTTGAGTACGTTCAACGAAGTGGTGGCTTTTAAATATATTAACAAAGCAATGTTTTAACCACTCACAGTTAATCTTCGACCGGTTAGCTGATATCACTCGGGCCCTGGGGTAGAATTCACTACATAACAGGTTCACAGAAGGTTCCTTGGGCGGAGGCTAGGATAAGTTTGGAGCTACGGAGGTTAATTTCGCTGGTATAAGTGAGTGATAGTCTTAACTGATGCTGGTAGTTCCTGTTACTCGACGATTCGAACTCAAACGTTCATTACGTAAAAACTGATATTACAGACAAACTTGAGAACGTTAGCACGTATTATATATGTATATATTATTTCATTTGAGATAACTCACAAAATTAAACTTTCACTTTAGCTCAACCCTTCCAAGGGGAGCGCTTCCTTCTATTACTTTTGAAAAATAACGGATCCCACTCGCCTTGGTGAGTGCTCTGCAAAGTGCCAAACAGGCAGGCGTACCACACACACACTGAGCGTTCTAGTTAGCAACCAAACCTTGTATATGGCCAACCGTGAAAAACCCGATGTTCACTCCTAGCGTCCGGACCAGAATTATTATCCAATAAGCTTTTAGTTATAAAAGTGGGTAGGTGGAAATTGGTGATTGTCCCGAAAATCAGACTCAAAGGAGCATTCACTAAGCACATTATTATCACGTGAACAGTCCTTGTTCCTCGGCCATATATGGCCGTAAAAATTGAAGTGAGGCCTTCCAACACGAAATACCAAACCGATGAAGAAAGCGTCAGAGAATGTAAGAATATCTCAGGTACGAACAATGAAAAATTTCCCAACCATTCTATTTGAAACATCTTTCGAACTTCAACAGCTATTGCCAGTTATTTTTATTTCCACTAAGCCCTATTCAAGGCGGAGCGATTTAAATTAACCATTTGTGGTGTTCATATTTGTCATTGTACGATGGAAACCGTAACAGACATTAACAAATGGTTTGTGCAACTGATTGAGGGTTTGTAGTGGGCATATCATAACCAACAGTACGTTACAAAATCGGAGGTTACTGAAATTCTCTAAACTTGTAATTTCAATACTGATTTCTGTAGAGTAAAGACGATTAGAGATATCGAGATACGGTTTCGTACAATCGATTCAGCTTCTCAATAATACGTCCATCTCTTCCGTCCACCTTCTATTCAAACCGTGAGCGTTTCAAATTAGCCATTTCTGATTTCAGCATTTATCCCTACAGAACTGAGAAGGTAACAGACAGTGAAGTGCGGCTTTCTGGAAACATTTCAATTTTTAAATTATACATATCGTGATTACTACAGAGCTCTCCCAAAAACGAACGGTTTTCAAATTTACTGTTACATCCGATTCGATATAGTTTTCAACTTCCGTTGCCATAGAACAAGCAGATAACCAGAATCAGTTTTCTGCACGCGACTCAGCGTCTGTATACAATATATAATGACTATTCACGATACCGTCAAATACGGAAGTACTTCAAATTTACTATTACTTCCAATTTCAATACTTATTTTCGTAGAGTTAGAATGCTAAAATCTATCACGTTGTAGTTTCCTGTAATCGATTCAAATAGTATGTTTATTTTTTCCGTTGAAATTTAATTCAAAGTGCACGTGGTTAAAATTATCCGTCTCCGGTTTCAACATTTATCGCTACAAAACGAAAATGGTAACAGGTATGTAGCAGCTGTTGTTTAGTAAGTGATTAATAATTCTGCTATTTAATTTTCATAGAGAAAAAGTGTATAAGATGTCGAGCAGCTCTTCTGCGATCGGATCAGCGTCCGGACGATACCTTCCACCTTCTTCCTTAACTTTCTATTCAAATTAGAAATGCTTCAAATTAACAATTTTTTCAACATTTATCTCTATAGAAGTGAAAGAGTAACGGATAAGTGAAACCTGTCTATGTTGGCCACCATCGGATCCATCAAAAAGTGGCCAACTTACAGAAAATAAGTGTGATTTGTGTATGTTTAGAATAGGATTTCTAGTAATTTTGACCGTAAAATTTTAATAAGCAGCGGCACGTCAGCTACTTATAAATAATACTACATAATGCATTGTAAAGCGAGGCTTTACTCGAGTCAGTTTTTTTTAATCACTTGTGTGCGCCTTAGAGGTGCATATATACAGAAAGGGAAAGTAAAAGATGCCACCAATAAGTACAGAAAGTGCCCAACTTCAAGAGGTACACATAACAGTATAGTGTGGAGTTCTTGTGTACTATTCATTGTTGGTGGAAGTTTTCTTTTTGTCCTTTATTCTTTTCTCCACGTCAAAAGATTAGACCAAAAAGTTTACAGAAATAAAAATAAGCTTTTCATTGTTGCATTGTTATGTTCTCAATGATTTTGCATTGTAAATATTGTTTCTTAAAAATATTAATACAGTATGTTAAACTTGTAGTTAAAGAGATTTTTTTAAAGAATTGTGCTATATTTTTTAAATTATGCTTTATGCTTTACTTTCTAAAATTATGCTTTTAAAATTAGTTTCTTCTGGACCCCTAGACAGCCACAACCATGTTCAAGGTACCAATCATATGTGTAAATAGCTATTATGCTTTTTATGCTTTGTATGCTTTTGGGTTGCTCTAATAATAAGTAAAACTTTCAAATGCATACAGAAACATAGATAATAAGTCAGCATTGAGAACTGAATTGATGTATCGATGACTAGGTAGAATCGTCCTTCAGTTTAAGAGAAATTAGCGGAAAAAGTTACTAAGAGAATTATGTGGAATAGATCATTATATGAATAGCTGGCGCTAGTTTCAAGTAGTGCTACATACTATGGTATTTATAGTCAATAGTACCGGTATTTGGAATTCGTGACGCTTATAGTTGCAAGATGGTAACACTAGGGTAAAGTGTAAAATTGAATTACATCAGTAGAACTGAATTTATCTTAGGGTTAAAAAGTCTATGACACAGGTCGGATGTAACTGAGTAATAAACTTACAGAAGAAAAACTCATCGGGACGATAGAGTGCTCGAATCGAACATCGGCCTTCTGAATGTTAATCCGGTGTTCTAACGCCTGAGCTCAGTTGGAATACGTAGTGTACTCCCGCCAATACTACTGCGTGTGGATTCTATAGAATCAATCTAGGGCGCCGATTTCTCTGTAACTTTGGGGATCCATTCAGATGCAGAAGGTATATATGAGGGTTTTAAGACAAACTGAATTCAAATTGTGCAAAATATTGTATATTTATAAATAGAATGCGGGGTCCACATGAACTTTGAGGGAGCTGCCCCCGGCCCTCCAGGATGTGTGACCTTGACAGATCACCGTGATCACGATAAGCAATGAAGAAATGGTTGGAATATAAACATACCAGTTGTATTAATAACACACTGCCAGCTCTACTGCCAGAGTTCTACCCTCAGGTACACGCATAATCGGGGATTCCCCGAAACACACGCATGTTGGGAATTTCCCGGTGCAAACGAATGATCTGCAAACCCTCACGCAAACAAAAAAGTACATGATTAAGCAAGTGTACAAATAGGTGTAGGAGGAAGGAATGTTTTGTCGCTGATTTACTCGACCTTTTCTCTCCTATCCACTGTTAATTTTGAGTTCCGTTTCTTTAGCACTAGATGGTGAAGAGCATTGCCTAATTTACAGGTTGTTTTCGCGTAGCATTTTTCGTTATATTTCTTAATGTAAGAAGACCAATGTCACTATTCCAAGTGAACATTTTAATTTTCCGGAAAATTTTCCGTTTTCCGGAAAATTTGCCGCCTTCCGATTTTCCGTTTCCGTTTTTCCGGAAAATTTTCCGCCTTCCGATTTTCCGGAAAATTTTCCGTTTTCCGTTTTTCCGGAAAGTGTGGCCATCCCTAGTTTCCAGATGTAATTATAAAAGCTTTGCTACAAAAATATACACACAGACCATAATTCAGTGAGCTCTGAAATACAAAGTAACAAAATAATATATAAGATTCAGTCTACATAGCAATTGTTGCTTAAAGAAGCACAATTTCGAGAATCGAGATAAGACGAGAAATGTTTCCGATACTTTTCGTCACGTCTCGGTTCTCATCTCCAAAGCGTGACGATAGTGTGAGTTAACCTTGTCCGGTCGAGCATCAAAATGTTACGTCTCATCCCGATTTTTTTTTGTTTGTTTTAGAATCGAGATGAGAAAATCGTCTTTTCATGGGCAACATTACACTAAACCGAAATCTATTTTGCCTAATATCACGTTTCTGCTTGTAATGGTATGACCTGAGCGATAATAAGTTTTTAATTCTTCGACATAATTGTTATTATTACTAGTATTATTCCTGAAAATTTGATAGTTCAAGTGTTGAAACAAACGAGTATTCAGATATTTGAATGTAATAAAGCGTGTGTTATCTTCGATCAATCGCCATCAAAATTCCTAAAGTAAAAAAAAAATGCTCGAGGTGTATTCGGTCGAAGATTCTCCAGATTGGTGGTCAACCGCCTAGAACATTTAACCATGATCAATACGCTGTAAATGTTTCGTCTTTAGTCTGGTTACGTTAAGTTTCTCAGCCTCAGCTTGGAATGTTGTATGTTATTTTTTTATTCGATTCAAAAAGCTTTTCATGTTCCTCTTATGATGATATAAGTAAGAGATCTTCGGTATACTTTATATTAGTAAGTTGACTTGCTCTTAAACCTTTGGATCGCAAGTTTATATTTTCTCCAAGTGAAACACAGATAAGAGAGATTTATTTCTCATACTGCGCATTTGTTTAGAAGCAGGTACCATTACCTGGTCAAAGACTTATGACCGGCACGATATAAATGATGGTTCAATTTGATATAGTGAAACAAACTACAGCCTCTTATTTTGGGAATAGAGAGATATGGAGACTTCTCTGTGGTACTCCATTTCATATTTCTACAATATTATATGTAATAAAACAAATTAGGTATAATCTTATCATGAAATATAGCGAATGATTATATTTTTTGTTGCTACTTAATCATTATCTCCATTCACATTTCCTTGTTGGTTGAACTTGTTACAGGCACTCTAACGTATTAGCTTTCCACGGAGAAGAGGATACGTTTATTACATTAAAGGAAACAATTTCTCATTCAGATGGGGAATCACATACTTCGATGCAGTTTGGCAAAGGATTTCATCGATCACGTTTGTCAAGACATATGCTGCCACAGGAAAGTGAAAAGCGTGATACGTACCAAAAGAGTGATAAACGCTTTAGTCAAAGTTCAACTTTGTCAAGCGGTAAGTTAGTGCATATAGGTGAAAAATCCCACATCTGCGGAGTATGTGGAATGGAATTTAGTGTATTTTCAAGATTGGCTACGCACATGTTAATTCATACAGGAGGAAAACTACACTCATGCCACGAGTGTGGTAAGGCATTTAATAAACGTTCACATTTGGCTACACACATCTTAATCCACTCAGGAGAGAAACCTCACACGTGCCAAGAGTGTGGTAAGGCATTTAATCAACGTTCACATTTGGCTAGACACACGTTAATCCACAGAGGAGAAAAAGGTTACACATGCCAAGAGTGTGGTAAGGCATTTAATCGACGTTCAACTTTGGCCACACACATGTTAATTCACACAGGAGGGAAACCTCTCACTTGCCAAGAGTGTGGTAAGGCATTTAATCAACGTTCTATTTTGGCTAGGCACATGTTAATCCACACAGGAGAAAAAGCTCTCATTTGCCACGAGTGTGGTAAGGCATTTAATCTACGTTCAAATTTGGCCAGACACATGTTAATCCATTCAGGAGAGAAACCTTACACTTGCCAAGAGTGTGGTAAGGCATTTAATCACCGTTCTAATTTGGCTGGACACATCTTAATCCACACAGGAGAAAAAGGTTACACATGCCAAGAGTGTGGTAAGGCATTTAATCGACGTTCAACTTTGGCTACACACATGTTAATCCACGCAGGAAAAAAACCGCACATGCCAAGAGGGCGGTAAGGCGTTTAATCGACGTTCAAGTTTGGCTCAAGACACATCCACAGGAGAAAATCTCACACGTGCAAAGAACGTGGAATGAAATTTATAACGAAATCGTTTGTACTTTCCATTAATCGTTAAACATTACATATTAACTAACCTAATTATCATCTTCAAATCATTAAATAATTAGAAGTAATATGCGTGCTGTTTTTAGTATTCTTTTCGTACTTAATTATTTGTCCTCTTTTCAAGGTCTACATCTAACAAGTGCAAAATTACTGCTAACCTAACCTAACCTAACCAAATCGTTTGTACTTTCCATTAATCGTTAAACATTACATATTAACTAACCTAATTATCATCTTCAAATTATTAAATAATTAGAAGTAATATGCGTGCTCTTTTTAGTATTCATTTCGTACTTAATTATTTGTCCTCTTTTCAAGGTCTACATCTAACAACATGTGCAATATTACTGCTAACCTAACCTAACCTAACCTAACAAGTGCAAAATTACTGCTAACCTAACCTAACCTAACCAAATCGTTTGTACTTTCCATTAATCGTTAAACATTACATATTAACTAACCTAATTATCATCTTCAAATTATTAAATAATTAGAAGTAATATGCGTGCTCTTTTTGGTATTCATTTCGTACTTAAATATTTGTCCTCTTTTCAAGGTCTACATCTAACAACATGTGCAATATTACTGCTAATCTAACCTAACCTAACCTAACCGAACCTCTCACTCACTATCGACCCGAACCGCGAAGTGAGACGAGCCAACAGCTCACCGAACCGAGTCAGCTAAAGCCTTCGGCCCAGATGTGCCGAACCGAGCATATGGCTCATTCCAACCAAGCCAGCTCGAGCTGATGGTTCGCCCCAAGCAAGCCGGCTCTAGCCATCGGCTCAGTTATTACTTCCCAACTGAGCTGCTTATTAAAAAATCTATTGTGGTCTCGATATCGAGACGAGAAGACATGCGAGCAGTGTTTCCTCTCGTGAGCAACATTAACCCTTAAGGGAAACTGGGTTTTTGGGGTATGTTTTAGACTTTCAGTCAAGCAGCTACTGCATCGTCACTATTTATTCTAGGATCATGGTTCATTCTCTTTAGAATGAAGCTGGCTTTCAAATGGTACCACTTGCATGCCCATATCATATATCAGAAGAGGGAAAATTGATGTCAAAGGAAAATTTCGGAGGGAAATTTTTTTCACATTTTGGGCTCCTCTGTAAACGTAGAGATCTTCCAAAATTCTGATAAATATTACTTGGTAGACTGAATGTGTGCGCCAAATTTCAAGCTTCTATCTTGAATAGTCGGGAGAAATTTTATCAAGAATCTCCACAATACCCCAAATTACAGCAAAACACCCTCAGGTAAAAAAAAAAAAAAATCCTGAGACATCCCTAATTACCCTAGGATCATGGTTTGCACATCATTTTCTTTAGAATAGAACTGCCTTTCAGACGGCATGACTCACGTGTCTCCATCATGTATCTAAGGCGGGAAAATGACGAAAAACGGGATTTTTGGGGTAAAATATCCCTTTTTCAACTTTTAGCCCCTCTGGATCCCCCTGTTTTAACGCAGAAATCTGAAAAAAAAGTCTGGTAAATACTACTCGGTGGACTGAATGTTTGTGCATAAATTCAATCTTCTACGTGAAAAAATAAGCCCGCCAAAAATCAGAAAATGCCCCATATTTCCCTATACAGAAGTATACTTTGATAGAAATTCCCTGACGCATCCCTAATTACCCTAGGACCATTGTTTGCACATCATTCTCTTTAGAATAGAACTGCCTTTCAGACGGTATGACTCACGTGTCTCCGTCATGTATCTAATGCGGGAAAATGACGAAAAACGGGATTTTTTGGGTAAAATATCCTTTTTTTCAACTTTTAGCCCCTCTGGACCCTCCTGTTTTAACGCAGAGATGTGAAGAGAATCTGATAAATACTACTAGGTAGGCTGAATGTTTGTGCACAATTTCAATCTCCTATGTGCAAAAATAAGCCCGCCAAAAATATATATACCGACAATGAACCATATTCCCGTATACAGAGGGATATTTTGTAAAAATTCTTACCCTAGGATCGTGGTTTGCACATCATTTTCTTCAGAATAGAACTGCCTTTCAGACGGTATAACTCACGTGTCTCCATCATGTATCTAAGGCGGCAAAATGCCAAAAAAGGAATTTTTGGGGTTAAAATATCCCTTTTTTCAAATTTTTGCCCCTCTGGATCCCCCCTGTTTTAACGCAGAAATCTGAGAAAAAAATCTGGTAAATACTACTTGGTGGAATGAATGTTTGTGCAAAATTTCAATCTTCTACGTGCAAAACTAAGCCCGCCAAAAAATCATGAACATAGGCTTCATAAGAGAAAATATATATTTTAAAATTATGACGTCATCAGCTCCTATGTCTGGACGCAGGAAGGTGTGAAACCATACGTAATGTCTTCTACAATGCCTCTGGACTTGAAAAAAAAAAAAAAACGGACGAAAAAGCTCAAATAGAAAAGTTATAACGCAGTGTAGCATGAAACACCCGTATCGTACAAATTGTACCATAGGATCCCCAAAGGGTTAAAAGTATTCTATATTACTACTTAGCTTACATTTCTTATGGCTTTCACTTTCCAGATAATCAGGCCATGATTTCAAAACGAGTTAAAACGTAATAATAATAATAATAATAATAATTATAAGTATTCCATACATATAGAAATGCTTTTGACCAAGCACACAAGAAATTACATTTTGTCCATTTAGCACTATCATTCTTTTGTCACTCACAATTATTAATATTCATATAGTAAATATCTTATAATTCTTATATTTTGAAATCAATTGACAGGGCTCTGATTGCTTTTATGAGAAATAAATCTTTGGTTTTATAGATCCTACGCAGTGGCGATGATCGTGCGTCATTTCGGTCCTATGGCGTTTCGGTCCTGCGCCGTGTCGATCCTGTGCCGTTTCGGTCCTATGCCGTGTCGATCCTGTGCCGTTTCGATCGTACGTATTCTATGCATATAAGTTGCACAGGCATAGAATCGACAGGAGTTTATAATTTGTAAGAGGAAAGATTAAACAGATAATAAAAATATTATTTTTTTAGGCACATGATTAAAAGTTAAATTATTTCAGAACAGCGGCGTAAGAGCAAAACGGCACAGGACCGAAACGGCATAGGATCGACACGGTATAGGACCGAAACGGCACAGGATCGACACGGCACAGCACCGAAACAGGTTTCTGAGCTGAATTGTCGGTCGTATGCCGTGTCGATCCTGTGAAGTGTGGTCCTGTGGCGCATCCCCACTTTTTTCACGTATTTTTACATTATCATACTAACTACTTTCTATCTGTTTTATGACTTTGTACTCATCTTGTTACTTTTTTTATCAATTTTCAACTATTCAAATCATTACATTTTAAACGTTTAATTACCTTTCTAAATTGCCGATATTCTTGTTCAATACAGTGGTAATGATATTATGTGATGCTTGCTATAAACAAACAAACAATTGCCGGGAGAGCGTCGTGGATAAGGAAATAAGCAACTGCAGAAGAAGAAGATTGGAAATATAAAGTTGCTTTTGTGAACCAGCGTTGCCAGATCTAGCATAATGATGCTAGATCTAGCATAATTTGCATATCTTTAGCATCTAGCATCTTGCTTTTAGCATCATGTCCAAATCTAGCATAATTTGAGCAAGTTTATTAGAAAGCCGTAAAACCTGGAGATGTGAAAGAAGTTGTTCGTGGGAAGAAAAAGAACGGCAGAAATGTATACTCTCCCATTGATTCATATAGTCGGTAAACCATACAGGCAGTATTATTTTCCGAAGTTAGAAACGCCTTTGGGCTTTTTCTTTTCTTTTTTTTTGGCTCCACCCAGGGTTTTCTAATCCTTTAACTGCGAGACTTGAGCGAAGCTATGGGAGCCATTCTCCCCCCAACTTTTTGACAACTTCACCATCTTTATTTATGACTTCATGACCATCATTATTCCTGAAATGAAAGGTCCGAGACTAACCAAAAATCTGCCCCCCAGCAGACAATTCCCAACTCCGCTTATGCTGCGTGGTAATTTTCTTTTAAAATATGTGAATGAACACTTTGAATTCATTTATACGATATATACACCATTGAGTCTGGCAACGACTGCATTAGTTTATTGAGTTAAAGCTTTGTTGCGTGAAGTATTGAGTTCTATCCACGCATTCTTGCGCTCTGCGTATTTTAAGTTATGTTATCGTATCTCAACTTTGTTTTTGTTTTCCTTTTAAAACTCCTGAATTAGTAATTATGGGGATCTAGCATAATTTGACCGAATCTAGCATAATTTCGATCAGGTTTTGAATAATTCCGAACTGTGACCTGGCAACGCTGTTGTGAACGTTTTTTTAAATCATTTCGTTAACATGGCAACATAAAATATAAGGGAAGTATAAGAACAGTGTTAAATTCTTATTATATTTCAATTCACAATGGCTGGTGAGGCGTCTTTTAAGGTGGAATTGATGTGCAAAGAAGAAATTGCTTATGACTTACCTCAGGAAGATCCACTCGAAGGGAAAGGGTGGACCTACGAACTGATGACTGACAACAAAGAGTTAATATTATCTACAACGGAAGGAGAGGAAACAATGGACAAGGATACAACTATGTGTTCTTTGGATGTGAAACCAAAAGTTGAGAGGGTGAAATCAGAATTAGCAGTAGAAGATCCTGCATTTGAAAGTAATATAGAAACGCTAAGAAAAATAGTGGTTCAGGAGACTTGCGCGTCGTACTCTAATGACTCCCAACAATTAACAAAAATAAGTTTAAATTCAGTTCGGCCAGAAAGGTAATGTTCAATTTTGCATATACTAACTGGTTCAGATTGATAATACGGTTACATGCGTTCGGAAACTTTGTTGGTTAAAAGCAATACTTCACGAGAAATATTTAGGTATACGAGATATCTCCAACGTAAGTTAGTAACCTACAATTTGGAAATGGCATAGCACACATAGACTAGCTGTATACCAAATAAAAGTAAGATTGATACCACTCATACACATTTTATGTAGTTCATAGTTTGATAAAATAATTATTTCTTTATTATTGATTACACATTTGTCACTAATTGTTGCACATATTTAAAATATGGGTGCTCGACGATATTGTATATTTATATGGAGACTTGTGTAAAATAACAAATCGTGAGAATGGTAATTATCCTAAAATTTTCCAAATCTAAACGTGGAATGTATTATATTGGAACAAAAGCTATGAACGTTTGTATTTTTACTTAGGATTTAGCTCAAATGGGTCTAGTCTCATTTTTCGGGAGGGCTTTGAAAGACATAAGCAAAATACAAGATAAAGAATATTTTAACCAACAATGAATGTTCATTAATTGTAGAGGTCCATACATCAATCCACTTCATAGCTGCACTCATTTCTTTCAAGGAAGTCGAGTTTTTACATTCCCAGGAATCATTTCTAGGGTATGGACCTCCATTTCTCAATATAGGGGCTTAGTGAACGTATATGATATGTAAATTATTGTAAAAACAACGCTAACCAGCATGTGCTAGATGGCCGGTAACAATAAGATTGCTATGTAGATTAGGGCATTACGCAGAATGTGGGTAAACGAGGATACGCAAAATTCTGTATTTAGGATAACTTATATGAATTACGTGTTGAATGCGTTCATGTACGTTCCTAATTATTTTATAGGTAACATCCTGAAATGCTTTCTTTGCTTGTATATTTGTGTTCCGAAGTAACACAATATATTATGGACGTAACTTCTTAATTATATGGATTACTTCATTCCCGAACATTTTTCTAGTTCCGTGTTATGATTTGCCATATTTAATTTTGATACTTCATTTCGCTTACAGTTGTTACTAGTGATGGGCAGTAGGAATATTCCCGGTGGGAAGGAATTTAAAAAATGGGAATATTCCCGGGTTTTTTCCCTGGCCTATAAATTCCCGGGAAGGAATTTATTTCCATTTCTTTACTTTATTTTCCAAATTATAAGAACCATATGACTAATTACTTTGTTTTAATATATTATGATTTAATTCTAGGTTTTAAAGAATTTGGAGGTTAAAAAATTTAAAATTATTTGACGTACTTTATATAACTAATAATATGATTTTTTAAGTGCCATTTCCATTTTCACTAAAAGGTAAACTAATTGTTTAGTATTGGGGGGCCAAAGCTAGCAAAAAATAGTATGATTTACGGAAGAAATGAGTTGATAGTGATGTTCAAGTAGCCAAAAAAAAAAAAAAAAAAAAATGGAGCGCATTTTTTTAGGGAAGTAGGGGATTTATACAAAACAGTAAGGTAAGTGGAAGTGATTTATGGGAGACAAGAACGTGAACTGTTGGTAAAGAAGATAGAAAACAACGTGCCATGCGGGGCTCTAATCCGCCTTCATTCGCTAACGCTCGGTCTGCAAAGATGTTTAAATTTAATGTCGGTAACGTAATTTAACGTATGAAACTATAAAACAGCCGCATCGGAATAGAATATCGCAAAAAAGTAGGTGCAAAAGCTGGCCCCCAATGCTAAAGAACAGCCAAAATTAGCAAAGTATTACTTTACAAATGATGAAAAAGAACCATTTTGTAAAGTAATTTAGAATTATGTAGAAATAAGATGAAGTACTATTAATAAACCCTGAACCACCATTAATACTAGACGTCGGTCTGTCTCGTCCCTCTGACTTGAAGTTCTGAAGAGGTACTCGGACTTCTTTTACATGTGAATTAACGTATGGAATTTCTAGAAATAGGTAGAATGGAAGGTCGTGTAAGGCAATGTTACGTGCTAAAATATAAAGATAAGTAAGTATCTTGCAAATTTTGTGAACATAAATATGTATGCGCAAATGTTTTTAAATTGGTGAGACATGTATCTTCTAGCATTTACCCAACCTAATTGGTTTATAACATTTTTAAATTTGAAGTGTTATAATATCAGTGATAGAGTCAAGTTGAGCAAATCCACTTACATATAAATTTAAATTATTACTATATAATTTTTTCCCAGATATTTAATTGATAGAACATATTGTAAATAAATATACATTTATGCGTACTCTCTAAATATAATAAACTGTTATAAAGTAACATAGTACCGTTCAGAATATATATTTTAAAGAATCCTCTTAGGACAACAGTCATAATATGCCGTGATATAAAATTTAATTCAACTTTGAAATCATATAGTAATAGAATGCAATTTTCTTTCTGATTGTACATAAATTCTCGGATAACATCCCATTTTGGGAATCTTCTGGGGAATATTCCCTAAAAATATCTTCCCGGGAATTTAACCATCATTAGTTGTTACTAGCTACCGTAACAAGGGGTTACTTTGCACATTGGGCATTACTACCTACAAAATATGAAAAGAGTTTCACAGTCCTCTGTCGGTAAAACCATGAACTGTAAACATGAAGTTTCAACTACCCTGTAAGATAGAACCTGTAACTGTGTTTTGGCGTTAATGTTGGGGGTCAGCATCAGTTCTAATTACGGGGAGGGTTTGTTGTTGAACTGGTATGGAAAGCAGTCACTGTAAAGACCGCTAAATTTTAAAAGAATTTCAGTCAATATTAAGTCAGTTTCGTAGAATACTAGTGTGCATAATGGGACTTTGATGTAATTGTTGAATTTGTAATGTTTTAATGGTGGGGTTACTTTGCACAACATACAAAAAAGTATGTTGAATATACGTTTCTGTGCAATGTTTTCCCTTCACTATTTAAACATTTTACTTTCTACACAAAACTGCATGCATTTTATAATATTGATATTAGAATGATGGTACCGGTATCAGTACTTAGTTTGAAATATCGATATTTTTAAAGAAAATTATGTATTTTCTGGTACCGACTCAGGAACCACATTCTAATAGTTTAGCATATGTCCCACAAAAGTGCCAACTCACGGACAGGAAAATTTATCCTCGTGAATTGATTTCATTTGGTTATTCCTTTTGTCCAAATTTATCATTTGAACCGTAATCAGTGGAAGATTTACGGGTTTTGTAACTTTTAGGCTGCATGATTGCATGACTCAAAATTGCATGATTTTTTTTTAAAGGCAAGTACTTAATTAGACTCAAACAGTGACTTTAATCGGTTCTTATCGGTTTAGTCACTTGCTGGAACTTTCTGCCTGAGTCACTTGTTAGAACTGTTCGTGCTTTTTGTGTGACATCCTTTTTGAAAAATTGGTGGTAGTTAAGATTTTTCTCACTAGGTGTCTCTGTAGTCATATAATAGTTTGTTACTGTGACGTCTCATGTTCTGTCTGCTTGTATGTGTGGAATGCAGTGAGCGGGTAATTGAATTTTCGTTTCATAGCGACGATCGAGTTAGCAAGTGCGATTCAGAAACCGTAACATGAATTTAATTTGAACTTGTCGTTTTTAAATAAGTTTGTATTAGATTCGGATATTAACTCATATCGCTTTGCAGTATTGTGTGGTTTATTTGAGTTAGAGAAAACCTGTCATGGTTATGGCCGAAGACTGAAAATATTTCCGACGTATGGTAAAAGTGGGTGTTTATTTGTAAGTCATGTTTGTAATAATAACAAGTGTGCTCGCTTTAATAAATCGACGTCTGTGCGGAAAGGAACATTTTTCAGTAATGTGAACTTCAGTATTGCACATGTGTTCTTGCTATCTTATTTTTTCGTGAATCATCAATTATGAGTTCATTATTCATGAGTGTTCTGGTATGGCGAAACGGTGAGTGCTTTCCATTTTTAGTTGATATTATTTTTATTCTTGATTTGCTTTGGATTTGAGTATTTGACAAATATTTGTTTTGTTCCTGGTGGTTCCATTATCTTGGTGAGATGTAATTTATTTTTCCTCGTCATGCTGCTCTGATTTATAATTAGTGATGAGTATCTTTTTTAATTCCTTCTTACGTTAGCTTTATAGTACTGGTTTGACTAAATATTGGTTTTTGGGATGTTTTTATGGTACTTGAGTAGGGTGTTGGGGAAGCACTAGATTTAGATATCAATATTGATAGTCACCGCTTCACCTAAATTGATTAGGTATAGTGTTTAGTAACATTTTGGCCCTTGTACTTACAGGATAATTCTTAACATTGTACATTACTTTGACTCGGACAGTAACTGTTACCGATTCATCTGATCCAGTTCCGGGAGCAGCTTAGGAATGATTCGTAAACTGCTCCGGTAACCGGATCAGATGAATTGATTGCAGTCACTGTTTGACTGAAAGTAAAGATTTGCCTAAAAATCTATTGTTAGTGAGTCCTACATGTATAAGCTGCAAGTCCACTCCCCTCCCAAAAAAAAAAAAAAAAAAAAAACAGTCTTTTTGAATCAAGCCCCTCTCAAACTACTTTTCTGGATACGCTACTGTTCACAATTTATTTTCTAACAAAAAATTCCGGCGTCTACGTAAATAGGAAATTTACCTAAATTTAAAACACAGGAGGCTCCAGTGATAATAATTTCCTATCTAAGTGTTATCTTGGACCGGTGCAAAGTAACCGCGAGTAGATGCTGAAACACCTCCCAGTTTTACGTTTTTTATGACTTTAAAACGTTACACATTTCAATTTCAACTACTGCCTCAAAGTCCCACTATACATGATAGTATTCTGCGAAACTAACTTAACTTTGATGCAAATTCTTATCGATGATATCTTTCAAATTTTATCAGCCTTTACAGTGACTGCTTTCAATACCTCTACAAGAACAAACTTTCTCGGTAATTGGAACTGAATTTAACCGCCAACATTATAGCCAAAATACAGTTACATGTTCTATCTTACGGTGGCAGTTGAAACTTCCTCTTTACTGCTCATGGTTTTCCCAACAGAAAACTGAAACTCTCTTAAAATTTTGTGCAAAGTAACGCCCGATGTGCAATGTAACCCCGCCTTATGGTAGTTCAAAGTAGTTTTATGCAAGACATCATAGTTTTTAATAAACAGTAGATTATATATTATTATTTGGTTAACCTTAACTGGGAAAGAGGAAGTGCTAAGAAGATGTTATTAATTTACTCTTTCTCTCTGTCTGTCATCACGTTAGGAGTATCAAGCTCGATTCGTATACTAATTTATAACAGCAAGTTAATATACACTTATATGGGTATTATGGAAAAGGGTACTATAGATGTGAAAGACCCCAAAGTATTAGGAGGAGTAGAGATGAAAAAATGATCAAATGGGGCCGCTATCAGTATCGAATCCATAGTCTTTTGGCGCAGTAGGTGTATCTAATTAGTATTATTTTGCTTAAATTTTATAATAATAATTATTATTATAATTATGATAAGGAATTATAAATGTACCGGGAATAGACATGGAAATCGCAAGAATGTGTTTTTTTTATTTATTCTTATCAGTTTCTTATTTCAAAATTGTTTGTATATGCAATTTTTACCTGAAGCTAGTGTTATTTCGCCTGGCGTCTGGTAAAATACAAGTTTGTACAGTATTATAATAAGAATTTTTATCAAATACTGTGCAAAAAATTCGTATTGTGTATCATTTGTTTATTATAGCATGCAAAAGATATAACCGAAAAATATATATTAATAATCATAACCTATTGAGTAATCCAGAACAATACATAATGATTCCATTGATGTATAAAAATATTTATAACAATTCTTAAAACATTCACCACTCGAAATCGAAAATGACATCAATAATCACTACAGTTTGGAAACACGTCCCAAATAAATAAAAAAGTAAGAAATTGTTTGATTCATATCTAGGCCCATTCGTTCTGTAAGATCCTAAAAAATTTTTTAGGAGATAAGCATTGGAAATATTTTCCTAACTTGTTTCGGATTTTACCGTTTACTTGCAACTATTCTACAACCACCTTTACGGAAAAAAAATATTTATTTATTTTCATTTTTAGTAGTTAAGTTTAACAAATTAAGAGTTTGTTCTTTGTACAATTTAGAAATTTGTAAGAATATCCCTAGCTGGAAACTATAAAGAAAGTTTCAATTCGTTCTATTTCAAGACCTTTTCAATTCAAATTTTTGTTGCGCTCCTCTCAGCTGTGATCGTGTTTTTCCCTGCCGGTGTTGAAATTCTGTAAACCTAAATATTCATTTGCATTTACCCCAGCTTTACCACGGCAGGTCACGATCACTTCCGCACTTATATCTTATTGAAACCGAATCTGGGCACACAGATCAATAAAACGTAAGTACCGTAAAATAAAATATGTACAAACGGTAGATTTTGACAAAAGTATCAACGGACATAAATTACTATACAATATAAATCACAGGGCCTATGTAAAAGTATAATATTCCTAGATACGAAATATACAATTAAAATGACACAGAAAATTACAAGCAATCAAGAAACTATTATTGACGTTCTTTGATTATTTTAACCTTTCCTCTCTTATTTCTGTTTGAGTACGTTCAACGAAGTGGTGGCTTTTAAATATATTAACAAAGCAATGTTTTAACCACTCACAGTTAATCTTCGACCGGTTAGCTGATATCACTCGGGCCCTGGGGTAGAATTCACTACATAACAGGTTCACAGAAGGTTCCTTGGGCGGAGGCTAGGATAAGTTTGGAGCTACGGAGGTTAATTTCGCTGGTATAAGTGAGTGATAGTCTTAACTGATGCTGGTAGTTCCTGTTACTCGACGATTCGAACTCAAACGTTCATTACGTAAAAACTGATATTACAGACAAACTTGAGAATGTTAGCACGTATTATATATGTATATATTATTTCATTTGAGATAACTCACAAAATTAAACTTTCACTTTAGCTCAACCCTTCCAAGGGGAGCGCTTCCTTCTATTACTTTTGAAAAATAACGGATCCCACTCGCCTTGGTGAGTGCTCTGCAAAGTGCCAAACAGGCAGGCGTACCACACACACACTGAGCGTTCTAGTTAGCAACCAAGGCTTGTATATGGCCAACCGTGAAAAACCCGATGTTCACTCCTAGCGTCCGGACCAGAATTATTATCCAATAAGCTTTTAGTTATAAAAGTGGGTAGGTGGAAATTGGTGATTGTCCCGAAAATCAGACTCAAAGGAGCATTCACTAAGCACATTATTATCACGTGAACAGTCCTTGTTCCTCGGCCATATATGGCCGTAAAAATTGAAGTGAGGCCTTCCAACACGAAATACCAAACCGATGAAGAAAGCGTCAGAGAATGTAAGAATATCTCAGGTACGAACAATGAAAAATTTCCCAACCATTCTATTTGAAACATCTTTCGAACTTCAACAGCTATTGCCAGTTATTTTTATTTCCACTAAGCCCTATTCAAGGCGGAGCGATTTAAATTAACCATTTGTGGTGTTCATATTTGTCATTGTACGATGGAAACCGTAACAGACATTAACAAATGGTTTGTGCAACTGATTGAGGGTTTGTAGTGGGCATATCATAACCAACAGTACGTTACAAAATCGGAGGTTACTGAAATTCTCTAAACTTGTAATTTCAATACTGATTTCTGTAGAGTAAAGACGATTAGAGATATCGAGATACGGTTTCGTACAATCGATTCAGCTTCTCAATAATACGTCCATCTCTTCCGTCCACCCTCTATTCAAACCGTGAGCGTTTCAAATTAGCCATTTCTGATTTCAGCATTTATCCCTACAGAACTGAGAAGGTAACAGACAGTGAAGTGCGGCTTTCTGGAAACATTTCAATTTTTAAATTATACATATCGTGATTACTACAGAGCTCTCCCAAAAACGAACGGTTTTCAAATTTACTGTTACATCCGATTCGATATAGTTTTCAACTTCCGTTGCCATAGAACAAGCAGATAACCAGAATCAGTTTTCTGCACGCGACTCAGCGTCTGTATACAATATATAATGACTATTCACGATACCGTCAAATACGGAAGTACTTCAAATTTACTATTACTTCCAATTTCAATACTTATTTTCGTAGAGTTAGAATGCTAAAATCTATCACGTTGTAGTTTCCTGTAATCGATTCAAATAGTATGTTTATTTTTTCCGTTGAAATTTAATTCAAAGTGCACGTGGTTAAAATTATCCGTCTCCGGTTTCAACATTTATCGCTACAAAACGAAAATGGTAACAGGTATGTAGCAGCTGTTGTTTAGTAAGTGATTAATAATTCTGCTATTTAATTTTCATAGAGAAAAAGTGTATAAGATGTCGAGCAGCTCTTCTGCGATCGGATCAGCGTCCCGACGATACCTTCCACCTTCCTCCTTAACTTTCTATTCAAATTAGAAATGCTTCAAATTAACAATTTTTTCAACATTTATCTCTATAGAAGTGAAAGAGTAACGGATAAGTGAAACCTGTCTATGTTGGCCACCATCGGATCCATCAAAAAGTGGCCAACTTACAGAAAATAAGTGTGATTTGTGTATGTTTAGAATAGGATTTCTAGTAATTTTGACCGTAAAATTTTAATAAGCAGCGGCACGTCAGCTACTTATAAATAATACTACATAATGCATTGTAAAGCGAGGCTTTACTCGAGTCAGTTTTTTTTAATCACTTGTGTGCGCCTTAGAGGTGCATATATACAGAAAGGGAAAGTAAAAGATGCCACCAATAAGTACAGAAAGTGCCCAACTTCAAGAGGTACACATAACAGTATAGTGTGGAGTTCTTGTGTACTATTCATTGTTGGTGGAAGTTTTCTTTTTGTCCTTTATTCTTTTCTCCACGTCAAAAGATTAGACCAAAAAGTTTACAGAAATAAAAATAAGCTTTTCATTGTTGCATTGTTATGTTCTCAATGATTTTGCATTGTAAATATTGTTTCTTAAAAATATTAATACAGTATGTTAAACTTGTAGTTAAAGAGATTTTTTTAAAGAATTGTGCTATATCTTTTAAATTATGCTTTATGCTTTACTTTCTAAAATTATGCTTTTAAAATTAGTTTCTTCTGGACCCCTAGACAGCCACAACCATGTTCAAGGTACCAATCATATGTGTAAATAGCTATTATGCTTTTTATGCTTTGTATGCTTTTGGGTTGCTCTAATAATAAGTAAAACTTTCAAATGCATACAGAAACATAGATAATAAGTCAGCATTGAGAACTGAATTGATGTATCGATGACTAGGTGGAATCGTCCTTCAGTTTAAGAGAAATTAGCGGAAAAAGTTACTAAGAGAATTATGTGGAATAGATCATTATATGAATAGCTGGCGCTAGTTTCAAGTAGTGCTACATACTATGGTATTTATAGTCAATAGTACCGGTATTTGGAATTCGTGACGCTTATAGTTGCAAGATGGTAACACTAGGGTAAAGTGTAAAATTGAATTACATCAGTAGAACTGAATTTATCTTAGGGTTAAAAAGTCTATGACACAGGTCGGATGTAACTGAGTAATAAACTTACAGAAGAAAAACTCATCGGGACGATAGAGTGCTCGAATCGAACATCGGCCTTCTGAATGTTAATCCGGTGTTCTAACGCCTGAGCTCAGTTGGAATACGTAGTGTACTCCCGCCAATACTACTGCGTGTGGATTCTATAGAATCAATCTAGGGCGCCGATTTCTCTGTAACTTTGGGGATCCATTCAGATGCAGAAGGTATATATGAGGGTTTTAAGACAAACTGAATTCAAATTGTGCAAAATATTGTATATTTATAAATAGAATGCGGGGTCCACATGAACTTTGAGGGAGCTGCCCCCGGCCCCCCAGGATGTGTGACCTTGACAGATCACCGTGATCACGATAAGCAATGAAGAAATGGTTGGAATATAAACATACCAGTTGTATTAATAACACACTGCCAGCTCTACTGCCAGAGTTCTACCCTCAGGTACACGCATAATCGGGGATTCCCCGAAACACACGCATGTTGGGAATTTCCCGGTGCAAACGAATGATCTGCAAACCCTCACGCAAACAAAAAAGTACATGATTAAGCAAGTGTACAAATAGGTGTAGGAGGAAGGAATGTTTTGTCGCTGATTTACTCGACCTTTTCTCTCCTATCCACTGTTAATTTTGAGTTCCGTTTCTTTAGCACTAGATGGTGAAGAGCATTGCCTAATTTACAGGTTGTTTTCGCGTAGCATTTTTCGTTATATTTCTTAATGTAAGAAGACCAATGTCACTATTCCAAGTGAACATTTTAATTTTCCGGAAAATTTTCCGTTTTCCGGAAAATTTGCCGCCTTCCGATTTTCCGTTTCCGTTTTTCCGGAAAATTTTCCGCCTTCCGATTTTCCGGAAAATTTTCCGTTTTCCGTTTTTCCGGAAAGTGTGGCCATCCCTAGTTTCCAGATGTAATTATAAAAGCTTTGCTACAAAAATATACACACAGACCATAATTCAGTGAGCTCTGAAATACAAAGTAACAAAATAATATATAAGATTCAGTCTACATAGCAATTGTTGCTTAAAGAAGCACAATTTCGAGAATCGAGATAAGACGAGAAATGTTTCCGATACTTTTCGTCACGTCTCGGTTCTCATCTCCAAAGCGTGACGATAGTGTGAGTTAACCTTGTCCCGTCGAGCATCAAAATGTTACGTCTCATCCCGATTTTTTTTTTGTTTGTTTTAGAATCGAGATGAGAAAATCGTCTTTTCATGGGCAACATTACACTAAACCGAAATCTATTTTGCCTAATATCACGTTTCTGCTTGTAATGGTATGACCTGAGCGATAATAAGTTTTTAATTCTTCGACATAATTGTTATTATTACTAGTATTATTCCTGAAAATTTGATAGTTCAAGTGTTGAAACAAACGAGTATTCAGATATTTGAATGTAATAAAGCGTGTGTTATCTTCGATCAATCGCCATCAAAATTCCTAAAGTAAAAAAAAAATGCTCGAGGTGTATTCGGTCGAAGATTCTCCAGATTGGTGGTCAACCGCCTAGAACATTTAACCATGATCAATACGCTGTAAATGTTTCGTCTTTAGTCTGGTTACGTTAAGTTTCTCAGCCTCAGCTTGGAATGTTGTATGTTATTTTTTTATTCGATTCAAAAAGCTTTTCATGTTCCTCTTATGATGATATAAGTAAGAGATCTTCGGTATACTTTATATTAGTAAGTTGACTTGCTCTTAAACCTTTGGATCGCAAGTTTATATTTTCTCCAAGTGAAACACAGATAAGAGAGATTTATTTCTCATACTGCGCATTTGTTTAGAAGCAGGTACCATTACCTGGTCAAAGACTTATGACCGGCACGATATAAATGATGGTTCAATTTGATATAGTGAAACAAACTACAGCCTCTTATTTTGGGAATAGAGAGATATGGAGACTTCTCTGTGGTACTCCATTTCATATTTCTTCAATATTTTATGTAATAAAACAAATTAAGTATAATCTTATCATGAAATATAGCGAATGATTATATTTTTTGTTGCTACTTAATCATTATCTCCATTCACATTTCCTTGTTGGTTGAACTTGTTACAGGCACTCTAACGTATTAGCTTTCCACGGAGAAGAGGATACGTTTATTACATTAAAGGAAACAATTTCTCATTCAGATGGGGAATCACATACTTCGATGCAGTTTGGCAAAGGATTTCATCGATCACGTTTGTCAAGACATATGCTGCCACAGGAAAGTGAAAAGCGTGCTACGTACCAAAAGAGTGATAAACGCTTTAGTCAAAGTTCAACTTTGTCAAGCGGTAAGTTAGTGCATATAGGTGAAAAATCCCACATCTGCGGAGTATGTGGAATGGAATTTAGTGTATTTTCAAGATTTGCTACGCACATGTTAATTCATACAGGAGGAAAACTACACTCATGCCACGAGTGTGGTAAGGCATTTAATAAACGTTCACATTTGGCTACACACATCTTAATCCACTCAGGAGAGAAACCTCACACGTGCCAAGAGTGTGGTAAGGCATTTAATCAACGTTCACATTTGGCTAGACACATGTTAATCCACAGAGGAGAAAAAGGTTACACATGCCAAGAGTGTGGTAAGGCATTTAATCGACGTTCAACTTTGGTTAAACACATGTTAATCCACTCAGGAGAAAAAGGTTTCACTTGCCAAGAGTGTGGTAAGGCATTTAATCACCGTTCATATTTGGCCACACACATGTTAATCCACACAGGAGAAAAAGGTTACGCATGCCAAGAGTGTGGTAAGGCATTTAATCGACGTTCAACTTTGGCCACACACATGTTAATTCACACAGGAGGGAAACCTCTCACTTGCCAAGAGTGTGGTAAGGCATTTAATCACCGTTCTAGTTTGGCTAGGCACATGTTAATCCACACAGGAGAAAAAGCTCTCATTTGCCACGAGTGTGGTAAGGCATTTAATCTACGTTCAAATTTGGCCAGACACATGTTAATCCACTCAGGAGAAAAACCTTACACTTGCCAAGAGTGTGGTAAGGCATTTAATCACCGTTCTAATTTGGCTGGACACATCTTAATCCACACAGGAGAAAAAGGTTACACATGCCAAGAGTGTGGTAAGGCATTTAATCGACGTTCAACTTTGGCTACACACATGTTAATCCACGCAGGAAAAAAACCGCACATGCCAAGAGTGCGGTAAGGCGTTTAATCGACGTTCAAGTTTGGCTCAAGACACATCCACAGGAGAAAATCTCACACGTGCAAAAAACGTGGAATGAAATTTATTCAACGTTCATACGTGTTGATCCACACAGGACCAAGATCTCACACGTGAATGATGTGGAAGAGGATATACTCTACGCTCAAACCTTGCAAGGCATTTCAATACACAAGTGAAAAACCAAAGAGCGTAGCATGGTATTTACTCAAGGTTCACCTATAGCAAATTAAATGCTAATCTACAGAGGACAAAAATCTCACGCGCGGAGAGTGTACAAATACATTTACTGGTAGTTCACATTTGGCAAATCGCATGTTGAAGCACAGTTCAATAACCAAAGAGAAGCGTAGGGTGTTCAATAGGATTTAGTTTCGATTCAGCTTTGGTAAGACAAGTAAGTAGGCATAGTAAATACAAAAGAATTTGACGCACTCACAATTTGTTAAGTCAATTTTTGAAAGGAATGTTAAGTGCACTATAAATACCATACTAAATACGTCTACAATAGAATTAAATGTTAAAGGAATCAGACTACATTAACTCCTTGAAATGTCCTACCTGCCCTTTGTAATGGAATGTGAGTTTTGGAAGACAAGTTATTAAGTTTGTATTCTTGGGGCAGGTGTTACGGGAAATTGGTTCCGCATGTACACTACGAACGGCGCTTCTGCTTTCCTCCTCAGGGTTTGCTGCATAGTGAAAAGATGGCTGAAGCCCAGGAAGATTCCAATGACGATTTCACAAGTGAATGTTTATCTAAAGATAAAATCTCCGAATATACCCCTTCCTGAGACTTCTTATATGTAAGGGAGTTAGGGACATCAAGAATGAGGATGCACCTTCCTCATGAGCTACAAGTGTAGATCCAGCGGAAAAACGTGTTCCATGTCTATTCCAAACCTAAGACTTTCTGGACCATCTGCGTTTTGGCTGCATCTTGCTGGCCGATACATGGTTGCGGAGTTCTGTTTTCATCTTATATATTTATATTACCCGTTTCCAGGACATTCTTTCATGCTCACTCACAGGAACTGTGGACAAATTGGAAATAAGAAGCGATCAAAAAATCAAGTCCTCGTCTCCTCCAAATCGGTTAAACTGATCAAACAAACTTTAGGTTAAAATCGTATTAAGGGTGTATGTGTCAAAAAATGACTCACTAATAATAGCGAACATGATTGCACTCCAGTTGTTGACGTCTTTGATTTCAAAGCGACATTACTGGCACTCTTATCCAAAGTGTTAGTGACTTCACCGGAATTCGTGCTGTATGTTCGGAAAGAGGGTGTGTACCAAAAGTTCGTCACACACTATCTTCTATTCCTTCTCGCTCACAGTCGTTACTAAAGCGCGGGATGATGATGTAAAGTGAATGTGCATGTGGGTTGTTAAAAATAAAGTTCGTACTTATGTTTCGTATTCCTTACCTATTCTTTAATGGGTGCTCAGAAGTTGTTGAGTATACTGACTTACCAACTTTTCACTCGTTTTATAAGAAAAGTTGTTAAATCAGGTTTTAAGTTTTATTCAAAAGTCTACTGTTTATGTTATAAGTATCTGGTACTGTAAGACAACGTCACACCTGTCGAAACGAACCAACATACAAAATTTTAGACCATTGTACTAATATATCGGTATTTCAATACTTCTATAAAATTAAAAGCGCGATCCTGTAAAATCTACCAATAATGAGTTAGCAACTTCTGATTCTTGTGTGTCATTTGATTCGCGTTCAAGCTTGGCAAGACAAATTTTAATATACACAAGTGGAAAACTTCACACATACGACGATTGCGGAAAAGTATTTGGTCTATGTTCAAGTTTGGCAGGACATTTTAATACACAGATGAAACTCTCACACATATGAAAACACACAGGTGAAAAGAAGATTTATATGGAGCTCACGTTTTGCAATGCACATGTTAAAACACACAGGAGAAAAAAATATAATTAAATACTAAGGAACAAACTAAAGCGTTCTAAGTGTGTAGAAAGGACTTAATTAAAGTTTATATTTCGCAACAGATATTTTACTACAGATGGCGAGGTACTGCTCGTGTCAAGACTATGAAGAATGGTATAATCGAAGTTCAATTTTGAGGAAACATGCTATCTCATACAGGTAAAAGATGGCTGTGCATAATTGTGAAAAGCGTTTACATGAAGTCAATATTTTGTTAGTGGAAAGACATTGTAAGATATGTGAAACTAGTTACTGAAAATTCATGTTTGTACATAAAAAGTTATATTCAAGTTACACACGTGATAAAATATACAAATGCTAAACATCTCAGTTGTCAAAAGTGCGATATAATTCGTTCAATATCTCCTATCAATCTCACGTACTGCCAATTCACGTTTCCGCTCGCGACGACGGCAATTCGGCCGTGATCGATTATTTATATTTTTCAGCATTGTGCATGATGCAAATTGTATGTTTTGAAGCATTTAGGTTTAGTAAAGACAAATCATTTGTGACCAAAAGTATACGTTTAAATTAAATTACAACACTGCTAAATATGACTGAACACACTGAACAAAACACAAAAAACAGTATTAACCTTATCAACATCCATGTCAGTTAGCTTGTGATAATGCTGATACTTATTGCAGGGGGGGCAGTAATGATTGAGTGCTTTTGCATATGTTTTTCCACAATATGTAGACTCAAGGTGGGTTCAAAGTTAATCAACATCCACGTCACTGTCCTCTTTCTGAGTTTGCTGGCATGTATTGCAAGTAGTGGTAATTGTTGACTGCTTTTTGAACACGTTTTTTCCACAATCATTACATTCAAGGCGAGTTCTGTTGTTTTCCCTTACCCGCAGATGTAGCATATATCTCCTCAGATTGGTTAGACTGGTTCATCATCGGTAGTTTGTTTTGTGTATTGTGCCAAGCACACTAGCAATTTTTTTGCAAAGTTGATATTTTAGGAGGAGCTTTCAGGTTTTCATTTAATAGCTCTAATGCTAACTCGGACAGATATGGTCTTCTTGATTTATTTTTGATGTTATGGCAGTTAAAAACGAAACAGCGGCTGAAAAATAATGAAACTTTTTACATTTTTATGTAAAGGGGAAACAAGAAAAAATCACGTTTTGCTCCCTCTATCGGCAGATTGGCCGTCCACCCAACACTACCAACTTTGGGATTGTACTGAACGGGAAGTAATGTGTTTGATAATTTTCTCGCAGAGAATTGATATGTTTCAGAGTAGCGAGATGTTGCTCTAAAATGACACATAACTTTCTAATCCACATTTAGAAGCGGGAGATAAACGGGCTCTTTTCTAAGAACAAGGAAAACAGGTTTTCCGGAAACATCTATTAAAAATGAGCGAAAGTGGAAAAGAGATAATGTATGATGTCGGACGCAGAAAGGTCTAGTTTATTTTGTCCTGGCCAGAGGCTCTCAGGCCGGAGAGAAAATAAGAGTAACTCATCCTCTGGAAGAGTAATAGATAAATGAGATATAGTGGACACCAGTAAACACATTGAACAGGAAAGTACGTTGATTATGTTGTTGAGAATTTATTACAAAAGAATTCATTAAAATTTTCTGTTCTTTCCTCAACTTGTGCACCTGATACATCATTGTACTTTACAAGAGGTATGCTAAAAGTTTTAGACTTAGATCTGACAATATACCAAAATTGTTTAGTGTTGTTGATGCTGGTGTCTGAGTTTTTTTTTTAATTTAGTCTAGGTATTTGCTGCATCTCAATAGCTTTTTTAATATTAAGTCCTACATCAGAAAATATTTTAAGATATGTATTCATTTGGAAATGCACACCACAGTTCACAAAGCTTTTTTTTATTATTATTTCGTAATGTGTGGCGACTTGTTTTAACTTTCATTGTTTTTCCTTTTTGAACAGTACAAAATATTTATTGTTGCATTAAAAACATGACCGAAAGAATCCAGTGCCTCGTCTATTGTTCCATCTAGTAAAAGTGTCAATTGTAACACCTGTTGTATTTTACAAATTTTACCCAAAGCGGCTTTCCTTCAGTCAGGTACAAACTTTCATTTTTAGTTGCATTGCTGGCTTCTGGGATTGGGAGTAAGATAGGGAACGGTGAACTCGCTGTCTGGGAGAAGGAACTCTATATGAGGTGACGCATCCTGTCGGAAAAATAGAGATGACATAATCTAAGCTATTATTTTTACGCGAGTTATTAAAATTGTACTATCCCAAATCGAGTGCTTGAGTAGAATATTCGACAAAGGGATGTCGTTTGCGTCTGATGTTATCCCATGTTTACTGTAGATCCATATCTAAGCCCAAGGTATAGTCACCAAAATGAGCAACTTTGTCATCTTGTGACATCATCTGGAAATAATTTGTGGCACGTTTCAAGTAAACTTTGAGGAATGTTCTTATATGGTCTGCAGAAACACCCGACGAAGCTTGTTTTTGGACAGACTTACCTCTGCTCAAATACTTTCACAGTCACGTACGAGATCATTCTGTGCTCTGCTGCTCCACTTATTTTAATACTACAAACAATCCGCCTCTATGGTCTTGCGGTCGTTTTTCTATGTAGATAATTGGTTGAGAAACTGTATTCCACTGTTCCTTAGCGATACTTTCAGACATGTTTCACTCACCACTAAACAGCCATATTTAGTCCGTAAAATTGTTTTTAATGCTTTGCATATTTTGGTAGTATAGTTTAAAGGTGGTTTCCTCTTCACTGCACTTTTAAACAACATTCTTCTGTACATCACCACATTAAACGCAGAGTATGGAGCACCTGATTTGGTACACTTCTCTAGCGTGGGATCACGTTTTCCAAGTCACTCATTTCTTGCCATCTGTGTTGAACATTGAAATTATATTAATTGAGTGTTCTGTAGCAATAAATGATAACGATATTTCACTCCATTTGCAACTGGAGATACTATCGAACGCAGACTCTAGCCGCAACCTTACTACTGGATTCACAATGGAAATGATAAAGCACAGAGATAGCACAAATATTTTTTCCCGAAGCAGGAGCACGAACTTTAACATTTCTACGGTTTGATGCCATCTTTTTGAACTTTATGCATAGACGATCCTAAGTACATACAAAGATGTATTACTGCCAAACTTAACATTGTAACGTATATTAGCGTTTTCGTCGAAGAAAAAAAAAAGAGATTTGTGATAGAACTGAAATATTGTATATTGAATGTAAAGCTAGGAGTTAAGTAATACGGCTTCTACTCGCTAGATGCCCTTCCACTTCAGTTATAAGTGCTAGTTAAGAGGAGTTCCCTCGAATGTCAAGAGACGGCAGCCAGCGGCAGCTTGCTAGGTGGAAGCGGATGATGGCTCGGCCACTTGAAGATTCGAAAGGGTAAGGGATAGTTATAAGAGAGTAGTATGGAAATTAATCTAAATTTTGTTTCGTGGGTTTAACATTGAAATTCTATTTGGAAAACGTGTTTTGGAATTATCTGATGATTGACATAATGTTATATGAATTTAGTGGCTTTGAATATAGTGTTAACCGTATATTTTGAAGAATAGATTATGTGTGATCTTTTTTATGCTGGTTTGGTAAGTAGAGTGCTATATTCTACCTATTTGAAGAATTGGGCTTGAACTTGGTACTGTGTTGGGAAATGAAGGGAGGACGAATTATTTAACCTCTTTTGGCAGTGGAAGGAGATTTAAAATTTATTCGCCCTCTCATTATTTACCATTATAGTGCATAAGATCCCCAATTCTTTGGTTTGGATCACATCATATTGGTTCGGAGTTCCCATGTGGGTTCGAATCCCAATAATCATTGTGTATGGTAGAGCTTAACCTTTTTCAGAGCGCATTAATAATGTTGGGATTTAACAGAAATGAATATTCCAGTTAAAACAAGAGTGGACGTATTACTGGTAATTCCTAACCTACCAGAGAAATATTGTAGGTTTTGGGAAAGAAAAAAGTTAATTTTCAATATTTGGAAACAGTTCGTCAATGAGTACCATAAAGAAGTTAATTTTCAATACTTGGAAACAGTTCGTCAATGAGTACCATAAAGAAGTTAATTTTCAATACTTGGAAACAGTTCGTCAGTGAGTACCGTAAAGAGGTTAATTTCAGTATTTGGGATCAGTAAGTCAATGTGTACGGAAAAAAATGGATCTTTGGAAGTAATAATACTTTTCGGGTAAATTAATGTTTTACTATTTTGGAGATTTCTTGAAGATTTGGAAAATTAATGTTAATCTTTCGAGTTATTACTTGTTTAAAAGTTTTTGAAGAAGTTGGGAAATTTAATCGAATTACTTCAGGTTTTGGATATTTATTGTTATTGTTGGATATATATTTGGTTTTTAACAAATTGTTCCAAGTTGAAATTTGAGAGTTTTACCTGTATTTCCTGTTTCCAAAATTAAGCCTAATCGCTACGAGGAAAAAAAAGAGATTTTTAATTTTTCAGTGAATTTACCCTGCATGCCAAAACAAGAATCGGGGAACGACTATCCCGTCAAAGTGTGCTTGTGATTAATTTGTATGCAGGTAAAGGGAGGAACTGTCTCTAGTAGTTAGGCAAGGTTTGGCTTTTGCCTGCAGACAAGTTAATCACGGGACCACGGTTGGTGTGTATGCATGCAACGTTACAACTTTCGAATCTTCAAGTGCTACTTGTTTTGGCCATATACTTGTTTAAATTTGAATGTAATGTTAATAATAAAACCGCAGAGTAATATACAGGAAATATATGGAAGAAATGAAATTTGTGAGAGAAAAATTTTTGACGGTGCATCTAGCATAAGTTGGCACGAGTTGTTGCGCATTTATTTATTGTTTGTAAAAGGAGAAGAATATACGGATAATTTTGAATTCTGGCTACAGGAAAGATGGATAATAGGCAGAATTATGAAAATATTGATAATTTTGAACCTAGTAGTTCAAGTTGTGAAGAAGGATTTGTAGGATATGTAGCTTTTGAAAATCCCTGTTTTCAGAATGTTGAATCAAATTTAAGTGGTAACTTTGTCGAACCTAATCGTGGGAGACCACGGATACGTTCTTCCTCTGTTCCAGGCTTAGATAGACGAAATGTATACAGACATAGTATGCGGTCTGAGCATTTAAATTTTGATTTTAATAAATTAGCAACCGAAGGGGTGCATAAATTGTTATTGGCCGAGACTAATCAATTACCTTTGGTAGACGGAACAAATACGGAGAAGTCATTCCAGTTCATTTTGAAAATAGATAAAATTGTGCGTAGTAAGGATTTACCGTGTGATGTAATTTTAATAGCTAGTTTAGCGCGTACTAAAGGGGAATTTAATTACCTTTTACAGTCAATGATTGGTACAGGTTCAGTTTGGGGAGACATTTGTAGACAACTTGTTATTAAATTCATCTCACCTTTGGCTTGAACGCAGTTTATGCGCTTGGAATTTTACCGAGTTATGAGGGAAAATCAAACTCTGTATGAATTTGTGGAAGAGAAATTGGCATTGATACATGTTTTGGATATGAATTTCGAGGAACCAGTTGTTTGTAATTTAATTTGTAATATGGTTAGTCCAATGGTTCATAAATTTTTCAACTGTAGGGGGTACCGATGACTTTTGAACAACTTGAGGACGCAGCTTTACATTTTGATAACATGTATAGATATAGTAATGATTATTACAAACTGCGGAATGCTGTCGGACCGGTAATGGGTAGTGTATATAAAAATCCCCATAAGATAATAACGAATAAAACGGCTATTTGTAACGTTATTAGTCAACCTAGTATAAATTGTAAACCCGTAAATTTGGCAGAAAGTAGATATTCAGACGGAAATCCTGAACTGAATCAAAATGTAATAGTTGCTAGTGACAATACTCATACGTCATCAGGTAGCGAACAATTTCAAGGTAAAACAGGTGCCATTCGGAAAAATATTGTGACTAGTTCTTCGGGTTCAAATAAACATTTTCAAAAAAGGAACAGGTAGAAATTCGGAACATGGGTCACTGGTGAATAAATCTGGTTTCCAAACTGTAAATTCTTCACAATATAATAAAAACAATAGAGATCTTCTAGTCGTGCCTGCATATATAAAAGAAAAATTAATCAGTGCCCTCCTAGATACGGGGAGTGAGTCCTGCTTTGTGAGTGAGATATTCTTTAGAAATCTGCAAAAACAGTGTAAAATCAGAGAAATAGACGTTAATTTACAAGCTGTAGGTCTTGGAGAACAACAAGTGACAGTTAAATCACGTGTCCGCTTATATTTTCCTATGGGTTTTGAACAGTTTTCTGAAAACTTTTATATAGTTCCATCTTCAGAGTTTGACCTCTTATTGGGAAATAGTTTCCATCGAAAATATCAAGCAGTGATAGATGTGTCCAACAGACTTTACAAAATTCAATCTAGGAAGTTAATAATTCCTATAAATCCAACATCTAACCTGCAACAGTCTACTCCTCGGACGAACTTTTTATCTTTTAGGGATAGCGTAGTCCATCCCACTCCAGCACGCTTGAATCGGGTTGAGGAGGCTGGTCGATTCGCTAGAACCATGCAAAATCGGACATGCAGATCAAGACAGCAGGCGCTAGGAGAGCAACAATGGCTGCAGAATTGGAAACCTATGTCGATCATGAGGTGCTCCAGGTCCAGAATGCAGCATCTTCAGAAGGTAATTATAAAGTTTCTTCGGAACTTTTAGATAAAGATACTGAGTTACAAACTTATGTAAATAATTTAGTAACTTCTTTTTCAGACGTTAGTACGGATCGTTTAAGGTGTGTGAAGGATTTCTATTATCAAATTGAATTAGTAGAAAATACTCCTGTTAAGTTACAACCATATAGTGTACCAAACTATAAACAAAAGGAATTGGATAATTTTATTCAAGATTTGATTAAAGAGGGGGTGGTAGAAGAGATTAATGCCTCTCCATTTTCCAGCCCGTGTTTTTTAGTAGAAAATAAAGACCACAGTAAGAGATTAGTCGTGGCTTATGGATTTGTGAATAAGAAAATAATTACACGTAATTTTCCGTCACCCAATCTTGAAAATGTTATCTCTAGTATATCAAATAACCATATATTTTCAAAAATTGACCTTAAGAAAAGTTTTTATCAGTGCTTGCTCACTGAGAATAGTAAAAAGGTAACAGCTTTTGTAACTAAAAATAAAATGTATCAATTTCGGCGCCTGCCGATGGGTCTATCAAATTCACCACATGTTTTGAGTTATTTGATGTAAAAAATATTAGACGGCTTGATTGGGGATAACTTAGAGATATTTTATGATGACATGTTAATATTTACACCTGATTTGGAATCACATAAAAAACTGGTTGAGGAAGTAGTAAGTAGGTTCCGGGAAGCTGGATTAACTGTATCACCTTCAAAAACTCTTTTGTTTCAAACCAAAATAAAATATCTAGGGTTTGAATTCGAACGTGGGACGATGACCATAGATGAGGGCCGACTTGAAACTATTAAAAAACTACCAAAACCTAAGAATAGAAAGGGCTTGAATAGGGTGTGTGCGTTTTTTCAGTTCTTTTCTAAATTTGCACATAATTTTGCTGAACTCATTGTACCATTACAGGAGATGCGTTCACTCATTATACACATGTTTAAGATTAGTATCATCTTGTCTGAATATACATAGGAAGTTGACGTTATCTCTTATAAGCTGTTTAGGTACTTTTGAATATGTTTGTGCAAGATAGAAACAGTCTAAATGTCTATGTCTGCCTATCGTAAAGTAATTTCTAACAGTATCTTGGTTCTCCAAAATGTAATCGTCAAACACAACAACAGAGTATTTTTCACATTCATCAATAGGTACAATAGAATCATTACCGCTTAAGAACGTTGCTATTTGTTTCTTAAACTTTAGTTCTGTCTTTTCAAATCGATCTTTTAACTGCTCATACCTTGGTTGATTCATGCTTTTAGAATATATGTAGAAGTAATTATTGTTTAACCAGCCTGGCTGTAATAAGAAGTTAAATAGCAAAAACGTTTTACCACACGCCGACGGACCCACGATAAGACAACGAACATCATCAGGTATAAGTTCCCCATTTCTTTTCTTAGCTGTTGTTTCTTTTATCATCTCTTTTACATCCCAACTAATAGTTTTCTTACTCATTTATTATAGAGAAAATCGTTCTTTTATGATTAGAGAGTACAGACCAGATTCGTTGATGAAGATTGTATGAGGATGTACACTTGACAAGGTCCCCGAAAACGGGACCTTGATTTGTTTGTATGTAACTTTGTCTTCTTCATCTTCGTCTATGTGTTTAGTCAGTGCTTGTACGTTTACAAGACTTTCAGGTCCTTCACATGTGAAGGGCCAAGGATTAGAGACTTGACTTGTATTTACATAGCCTATCTTATATCTTTAAGTTGTTCTCTGATCTTAAGCAACGTATCTTTTATATATTCGCTATCCATTTCACCATTCAATGTTATTATCATCTCTAACTGTTCTTTAAATGAGCTAATACAAGTGACAATGGTTTTATATTCGTCTTTTCTTTTGCTTATGTTTAACTTAGAAGACAAACCTGTTATTATAGCACTTCCAGTTGCAAAAGACGTTGTTGATATTGAGTAAATTGTTACAGGTATAAAAATATTGATAAACCCAGTTGTTGCAGAAAGAATAACTGATAACGTGATCAAAGAGTAGTATGCATATTTAACAATTCGTAGTTTTCTCTTTTTCTTCTTTAAACTGTATTCTAACTTTCGAATGACATCTTCTATTAACTTGAGTACTTTCTCTCTTGGAATATCTCTAGGTAAATCAAACTCATTCATTTATTATATAATAAATGGCTAAGGTAGTTAAGCTAACGAGTGATACTTCGGTTTTAAAGAAGAAACTCCATTACGAATTAGACAACAGGAGCAACTATTTAAGTATAGGACTAGTTGGGTTTTACAGTACATATCTAACTCCGAACATAACACAAAAAAACAGTTTCTCATATGGTGATAGACAAGTTTTTATACCAGAAGGGCAATACAGCTTAAACAGTCTTAATGAATATTTAAAATCTCAATCCATCAACATAACATTATCAGAAGATCATTTAAGAAATAGAGTTAAAATTGAAACTGATAGTAATGATGTTACAATTGGGAGTATAGGCACTGTCCTCGGGTTTAATGTTTTTGAAGTTTTAGAAAAGAACAAAACACATATTGGAAGTAAGTTGCCAAAGTTTCATCCGTTTGATACTATAAATGTTCACTGTAATATAGCAGATGGCATGTTTGTTAAAGATACAGAATACACACATAGAGAAACAGGAATTTTAGCATCATTTAAAACAGATGCCGAGTTCAAACATAGTATTATTTACGAGCCTACTTATCCATTATTTTTCCCTATATCCAAAGACAAGGTTGATAATTTTGAGATAAGGATAACAGATGAGAATGATTCCTTAATTGATTTTGGTGGAGCAACAACAACTGTACTTTTGCAAACCAAGATTTTCTCTTAGATAAATAAGAAGATGTGTTCTATTAAAGGTTGTATGTTTAGTGTTCCTTATAACGAACTAAAGGATTTAAATATTGATCATGTATTAACAAAGAAACAACTTAACGATAAAGCCAAGAAAATTAAAGAAGGTAAAGGAATGGATTTAACTTTAACTACTGCACAAATGAAAAAGATTAAGAAAGAGCATATTGGCGGTTTTATCTTTACAATTCCAGCCATTCTAGCAGCTTTAGGAGCAGTTGGCTCATTAGCAGGTGGCGCAGCAGCGATTACTAAAACTGTACTTGATGCTAAGAAGAATAAACAAGAACTTGAAGAACAAAAAAGACACAATATGGCTATGGAAGAAAAGCAGGGAGCAGGTAAACCAAAGAAGTCAAAAAACTAAAACCATTGACCAACTTCGATATAGAGAGGTTGGTTAAAGAATTAAAGATAAAACGATTTAGAGGTGTATTTATGAGTGATGAACTTCCACAAAAACCCTATGTACATGAGTGTGGTGTAGTTAACCTTGATAAATCAGAAAACATTGGTACTCATTGGATATGCTATTGGAAAGATAACAACATAAAGTACGTGTTCGATTCTTATGGTGGTGTTCCTCCTAAACAACTGGTACAATATATTGGTACCGAAAACTTACTTTACAATGACGAACGAATACAAGACTTTAACTCAGTTATATGTGGTCATCTTTGTGTTGAGGTTTTAAATCTTCTAAATCAAGAGTATTCTTTTAGCGACGTTATGTATATGATTAAAAATGATTAAGTGCTTTTATGGTTTGTATCCATAAAAGTTTTGCTTTAAGATAAATATGGAAGCTATACACAATAGATTTTTAGATTATTTT
The DNA here is from genome assembly GCF_964235325.1 of Thermobia domestica. Classification (NCBI taxonomy): domain Eukaryota; kingdom Metazoa; phylum Arthropoda; class Insecta; order Zygentoma; family Lepismatidae; genus Thermobia; species Thermobia domestica. Next base: position 456,439 of record NC_137456.1, read on the forward strand.
GAGAAGCATGAGGATGAACTCGATGCACTAGATAGATATAATTTTTATCAGTATTTTCAGGATGTTAGCGAGATAGACTTAAAAGATAAAAACAACGTATACAATGTTATTGATTTATGGAAAAGGTTAATACCAAAAGTTTTGTACACGGAAGAAGAGTTGGGAAAGTTACGTCCAATAATTACCTTAAAGGACTTGCTGTCAAATTATAGCTTTAGACCATTACAATGCAGTTATTGTGGTATTAAGTCATTAACAAAAGGTATGAGTAGTTACATTTGTGATGATTGTTCTGTAGAGAGTGGTTGGGTTTACAGTACTTGTGAAGAAACGAAAGCTGCTTGCGTACGAAAACCATGGTATGATACTATAAAAAGATTTAAGTTACAGTTATCTCGTTTGCAAGCTTTACAGGATAGAATTATTCCTGAAGAGGTGCTCAAGGTGTTAAATGATGAACTTAGAGATATACCAAGAGATTTAATATCAACAAAAGATGTTCTAGAAGTACTAAAGAAAAACAAATGCACAAAATATTATGATGATGTCTATTTAATACACTATCACCTTACCGATCAAAAACCATTAAAATTACAACATATGGAGGAAACACTTATAAATGAATTCGAAAACTTACACGAGGTCTTTAGGGAACTGTATGCGGAAAGAGCATTGTTTATTAACTTGAAATGTGTATTGCACTATCTGTTGAAAAAGCATGATGTTCATGTTGATATTGATTTTAAACGCTCACCTAGACAAATAGAGATGTTAAAGAAATGTTTTGAAAAACTAGGATGGACATTTTCTGTATAATAAATGAGTATAGATATATTTGGCAATGTTAAAGATAGAAAAGGTGATGTTGATATTAGCGAAGAAAAATTAAAATTGTTGGAGAATTTAAATGATGTTGTTAGCGTAAGTCAACTTAGGTCAATAGAAGCCCAATTAGAGAACGATAGAAAACGATTTGGAGATGCATTAGAAACGTTACAAGACACATACATAAAGAAAGAAGATTTTCAAAAGATTAGGATGGATACTACTAGATTGATTATGCAAAAAGAAACCATGTCTCTACTATATCGATTAAGAGCTAAAAACGTTAAGGAGCCAATCTTTAGGATATTTAATCTCTCTAACGGTTACAAATTTCTCTATAATGGGAAAATAATGCACATGGAATTAAGTTTGGATATATACTTTCTAGATATATATTTGGGTGATACTTTGATTAAAGAGATACCTTTTGACTTTAAGAAGAACGATATAATTACGATTAAACCAAATAAAAATTCTGCTATGGAAGAAGGACAATTATTGTTTGGTGTAATGTACATAGAGAGAGAGCTTTCCTAAAGACGTTTGCTATATAATAAATATGGATATCTTTGGTAATGTTAAAATGACATCAGAGTTAGATAATGCAATTGTGAGAAAAGATATTGCTATGTTGAAAGAAGAGCTTAACTTCATCAAACGGAGTTATGTTATAGAGCTTCATAGTCGATTGATATCAGAAAATGTTGAAACTCCGTTCTTTTTAATACATAATCTCTCTATCACATACAAATTTCTTTATAAAGGTAGGATAATGCATATAGAGTCATCTTACAATACGTATTATATAGATATATATTTTAATGATTCTCTAGTTGAAACTTTTCCATTGCAATTTAATACAAATGATAATTTGGCAATTAGACCATCTAAAGATTCTGATCTGAAACATTGTAAATTACTATTGCTTCTTATGCATGTAGAAAGAGAAGACGAAGATAGTGATGATGATGGTGAGAATGTTGATAGCATAATATTAAACAGCGATAGTTATTGATTTTCTATATAATGAACAGGATGTATTGTGTTAAGTGTAAGAAATCGACAGATACGAAGAAAGATACCATTAGAATTGAACAAACAAAGAATGGAAGATATCTCAAGAAAGGTATTTGTTCTGTATGTGGTATTACTAAAACCCAATTCGTTAAAAAGCCTGATTGACTAGAAGAAGGTAAAGGTATTAGAGAAGACATTGTAGAAGAAATTCACAAACCATCTAGAAAAAACTTTGACAGATTAAGTGTAGTTATAAAAGGTATCGATGATCTTTGGCAGGCTGATCATGTAGAAATGGATAGTGGAGTATTAAAAGGCGTTTTCAAAATCAATAAAGGTTATAAGTATTTGCTAACGATTATAGATGTGTTCTCGAAATATGCGTTTGCTGTTCCTGTTAAAGATAAGAGTGGTAAGAATGTCACAGAAGCATTCGAATCCATATTAAGAACGAGAAAACCTAGCAACTTACAAACAGATCAAGGTAAAGAGTTTTACAATAAAGAGTTTAAGAAGTTGATGGATGAAATTAAGATTAATCACTACTCAACCTATAGTGGTAAGAAAGCTTCTGTGGTTGAAAGATTTAATCGAACACTTAAGCAGAACATGTGGAAGAGGTTCACAACACAAGGGAATTATAAATGGATAGAGATATTACCAACACTAGTTAAAGAGTATAATCATCAAATTCATAGAACAATTGGTTTAAAACCTATAGAAGTTAATAAGAAGAATGAGCGAACAATATTGGAGAAAGTGTATCAAAAAGAATATAAGCGTGTTAAGCCCAAATACAAGTTAGGTGATCATGTTCGTATAAGTAAGTCGAAAGGGTTATTTGAGAAAGGATATACACCTAATTGGTCAACAGAAGTATTTGTTATTAGCGAAGTTATTCCATCTAATCCGCCTACATATAGAATTAAAGATTTACAAGAAGAGGATGTGCAAGGTAGATTTTACGAACCAGAACTATTAAAGACGAAACATAAGGATGAATACTTGGTAGAAAAGGTGTTGAGAAAGAAAGGTGATAAAGTATATGTCAAATGGCTAGGGTTTGATGATTCGCATAATAGTTGGATAGATAAGAGTAATGTTGTAGTGTAAATATAGATGTTTGTCTTGTATGGTTATTATGCCATAAAAGGTTGGTTTAAATGAGATAAGGGGGTAACGAAACGATACCCCCATAACATATATTTCTAGCGCTCGTATTCGAGCTGTGGAAATTATCAAAAAAGGCGATGGGGACGATTCTACCAACCGCTCATTTGTGTGGGTAAAAACTCCGAAAATGATTACTGCAACAAACTTCGAAGTCCCTCGGATCCTAGGAACTTCAGAAACTTATCTTACGCAGTAAAACTAGCTGGTAACAAAAATGAAGTTAAAAATAAAGATTTTCTATATAATAAATATGAGTACTATGGATAATTCTCTTAGTTTAAACGATATTTGTTACGAGCAGATCAAGGATCAGTATTGGTATGGTCTGTATGGTGACTTCAAGTTGATTATATACGAGTACAGGATATTTCAACGCTACTAAGATGTGTCAGAGTGGTGGTAAGAGGTTTGACAACTGGCTGAAAAATAAAGATTCTAAAGAATTATTGGAATACTACAATGAAAAATTAGCTTCCTATAATTGTAGGAGGCTAAATTTAACGTATTATATAGAACCAAAAGGTACAAACGAGAAAGATTTATTAATTTCTGGCACATATGTATACAAAAGAATTTTCCTAGCTATTGCTTTTTGGACATCACATGACTTTTACGAAAAATGTTATGTAATCATCGAAGACTATTTCGTTTCTAATTTTAAACAGATTCAAGAAGACCAAGAAGAGTTACAATCAAGAGTAGAAGAGATAGAACAACAAATGAACGATTTAAGAATAGAAAACACAAGACTTAGAGAGATAGCTGCAGAACATACAGAAGATCCAGGGAAAGTACACAAGCTAGTTATTATTAAAAAGAACCTCACAGCTGGTCAGCTTCAAGACATAGTAGACAAGTACGACACAGACAAACACGATCAGGTTAGGCGTTACGAGTCATACAAATTTTGGGTTGGAAGGGTTCAGCAGCGAAACATCAAAGCAAGACTTCAGTGCCTTAAAGAAAAGTACCCAAGAATGTCAGTGTTATCAGAAACCAAAGATCCAAACTCAGTCAACCTCCTAAACAAAGTCAAAGAAAAATATAGCTGTGTTGTTTCGTATGGTTGTCACGTGGATATTGAAGGAGAAGACGACGATGAGTTTGTTGTTGATTTGTTTTTGAGTATAAGGTCATAAGTGTCTCAATTGTATTTGTCGTTGTTGAAAAGGTTCTATGGCTCGTCCATCAAACCCAACTAAACAAGGGAACTAACTGGGGGTCTACCAGCACTGGACCCCTTTCAAACATACAACTTTTATGGTATAATAGTCATAAAAGATAATTAGTTATTTTTGGTAGCACCGATCGGAGCTCCCTATCTGTTAAGTATTTTCTCGCATCTAAAGGTACAAACCCCCGAACGGAAGATTTTCCGGTTGCAAAATACACCATCATGACACAAAACAAAACATCAGAAGACAAGCTCATTTCAGAAAAGATAAGCGGTCTAGACCACTTCAAAATTCCCCCGAAGCTGGGAACTTCAGAAACTCATCTTAGACAGTAAAAACTAGCTGGTAACGAAAATGAAGTTAAAAATAAAGATTTTCTATATAATAAATATGGGTACTATGGATAATTTTCCTAGTTTAAACGATATTTGCTACGAACAGATTAAAGATGATTACTGGTATGGTTTGTTTGGTGATTTCAAGTTGATTATAGATAAGAGTACAGGATACTTCAATGCTACTAAACTGTGTCAAGATGGTGGAAAGAAATTTTATAAATGGTTAGAAAATAAACAATCCAAAGAGTTAATTTCTTATATAAAGTCATTGCAACGAATTCGTGGGAATGACTTTAAGATTGTTAAAGGTGGGCAATTAGGTATTATACGAGGAACATATGTTCCGAAAGAGTTAATACTTGATATAGCAAGATGGGTTTCACCAGATTTTTATATTAAATGTAATGAAATTATTATTAATTACTTCACTCAGGAATTTAGACAGTATCAACAAGACAATGAAGAGTTGCAAAAAAGAGTAGAAGAAATAGATCAAACAATGGAGAGATTGAGAATTCAAAACGAGAGCTTAAAAGAAATTGCAGCACCATATACAGATGATGTTTCAAACGATAATTGCCTAATCATATATAAGAAGAAAAAACCTAATGATCCTTACTCTTATTATGCTATCAGATGTCAAAAGAGAAGTCTATATAAGCCTCTTAATGGAGAAGAAGAAAAATATCCGAATCATGTAATAATATACGAAAAGTTTAGAGATCCTAACAGTATTAAGCTATTTAATCTAATGCAACAAGAACTAGATATTCGTAAAGGTAAGGGTAATGAGTTTTGGACGTCCTTATCAGAAGAAGAATTGGTTAAAGAAATTGATTGTTTATACGATAGGTTATTATCTGATAATTAAAGTTACAACTGGGGTCCACCAACACTGGACCCCTTTCAAACATACAACTTTTATGGTATAATAGCCATAAAAGATAATTAGTTATGCATTAACCCTCTGCTGCAACAGAGAATGCTACATTCAACATATCACCTAAATTGGGATTATTATGATATTTTCTTATTATAGCTCTCCAATCCACAAAATATTTATATGCATATATGAAGTCTATAGATAGGTCTTGATAAGTTGAAATGTTAGTCCAATGAACTCTACCTTCGAACTCTGCAATAAATTCTTCTGTTAAATTTTGAGACATTGAAATCATTTCCCAATCTACTTTGTCAGCGTAATCTCTTATAAAGTTTTCTGATAATTGACGAGTTCCAGATATGTACCACCAATTAACTCTATCTGCATGTTCTCGTATAAAGGCTTCAGAGAGTTCGTTTTTGTAAGATATAGCATCAAAATCAACTTTATCTATAAACTCATTAATAAATTCTTCAGATAGCTTTTGATTATACGATACTTCTTTCCAATCAACTCTATCTGCAAATTCTCTTATAAAGTCTTCTGATAAGTCTTGGCTTCCTGAAATAATCTCCCAATCAACTTTATCAGCTAATTCTCTTATAAACTCTTCCGATAAATTTTTCCATAAACATATTTCACTCAAATTAACTTTCTGCAGATATTTGCGTATGAAGTATTCTGTAATGTGTTCATAGTTATATTCCTCCTCATAATCATCATAGCCTATAGATAGCCATTGCTCATCAGTCAGTGAATCTAATATTTCATCAGACAAGTTCATAACGTTCGCATAGAGAATGTTTTGCGTAAGAAATGAGTTGTTTTCTTTAGTGGCCTTCTTGAACAAATGATCTAACATACCTATGGACACGCTAAAATTTATTTTGTCTTTATCATTATAACCGCCAATATCTAAATATTTACATACACAATCAAATATAGGTTTGTAAGATAATATTTCCTTAGCACTAGTCATGTTTGTTTTTATTCTTAGATTTTTAAATTTATTTCATTTTTGTTGGTTTTCTATATAACAAATATGGAGAAAGATTTTGATTTATTACATGATAGACTTGAACTAATTCATCATGATCTTAAACTCTTAGCAACACTACTAGAGAAGCAAATACTGTTAAAGGAAAAAGAGTTATTAGTAATGCAACAAAAAAACATCTGATTTGAGTAGTGATGATGAATACAAATATGGTAGTGATGATTATGATGATGCTGCTGATGATGATGATGAGTAAGCTTACAAAAATGATTCAGTTTTAAATGTGTATATGTGACTTTGATGGGTTAATCCCATGAAAGCCGTGTTCTAATACAACGCTTAATATGTAGACAATGGCAGGAGTGTACAATGTTAAGCGTTGTACTAGGACAAATGAAAATGAACTGAAATAACCCGGTGAAGAGTACTAACGAAGATTTTCTATATAATAAATAAGATGAGTAATTATAGTAAATTTACCGTAGTAGAGTTAAGGCGACAATGTAAAGAGAAGGGAATCAGAAGATATTCCCGATTAAAAAAAGCAGAACTGATAGACCTTCTTAAACAACATGATGATGAACAAAGCAGAAGACAGATTAGAAATATATTCCCCTTTAAACAAGAAGTAATTGAAGAACCAAGAATCAAAGTTGAATCACAACCAATCGATGTAAAACTTAAAAGCACAGCATTCAAATCAAGATTAGAAACATGGAGATTTACAACAACTTATAAAGAACATGATCCACTAGAACAATATATCACCTCAACATCAAAAGCTTTAATAAATAGATTGAACATCAGCTTACAAAAACATGGGTCGTTAAAGGCTAATCTCCTAATAAGCTGTCAATATAAGAAAGGTAAAGAGATTCAAAACATTTACTTCAACATTAATAACAAAGAGGTATTCCAATCAACCAATCTAAAAGAATTCTTAAGTGATGCTAAACAAATATTACGAGCAAGAATGGATGAGTTCCAAGCTAGAGGTTCTGGATGGGCTCTTACAAATATAAACTACTTGGAGTTAGCTCTTAATAAATATGCACCATATAGAGGATCATCATATATAGAACTACCAAATGAAATCAAAAGGAAAAAAGCTATCAATGTAAAGAACAAAGGTGAAAAATGTTTCTTGTATTCAATTGCCTCTGCATTGCATTCTGTTGAAAAAGACCCACAACGACCACCAAAGTACAATCATATCGTTATAGACTTAGAAGAAAAATTAAAAGATATTCATTTTCCTGTAAAACTAAGTGACATCCCAAAAATTGAAAGACGACTCAATATATCATTTAACGTTTATACATATAGTGATGATGGAAAATATACAATATACGTTTTATATCATACTAAAAACAAGAAAGACATCCATGTGAATTTATTATATGTAAAAGAACAAACTAAAGACCAAGTTAAAACACACTATTGTTGAATTAAAGATCTAAGTAGATTAGTAAGCAGCCAAATAACTAAATGGAGAGCTCGAAAATACTTATGTGATAGATGCTTGTTATATTTTTACTCACAATGTGCATTAGATAAACACGAAAAAGATTGTTCCACTCACGAAGCTGTTAAGATAGAAATGCCACTGAAAGATACATACGTTGAATTTAAAAACTATCAATTTACGATGAAGTTGCCATTTACGATTTACGCTGATTTTGAATGTCTGCTACATAAGGTTATGGGATGTAAACAATGTTATTCAGAAGATGAGTCATATACCAAAAAATATCAACAGCACAAACCATCTGGGTTCTGTTACTATATTGTAAAAAGTGATGGGAGTAAAACTAATCCTGTTGTGTATAGAGGTAAAGATGCAGCGAAAAAGTTCATAAGAATGTTAAAGAAAGAAGCTAAACAAATATCAAACATATATAGTCAAAATAATGAATTACCATTAACACGTAAACAGATAAAAGAGTTCAACCAATCCGAATCCTGTTCTTACTGTAAAGTAAAATATACATCAGAAAACCACAAAGTTAAACATCACGATCATATAACAGGAGAGTTTGTAGCTGCATTATGTAACAACTGTAATTTGAAAGTTAGAATACCTAAGTTCGTACCTGTGATTATACATAACTTATCTGGATATGACTCTCACTTGTTTATAAAAGAGCTAGGATGTAATAAAGAACAAATAGAATTAATACCTAATAACGAGCAACGCTACATATCATTCAGTAAAAAAGTTGGAACTATCAAATTAAAATTCGTAGATTCATTTAGATTTATGGCATGTAGTTTAGACAAATTATCATCAAACCTAACGAGAGAACAAATGGTACACACACAACACTTCTATCATGATGAAGAACAATTTAACCTTGTAACAAGAAAAGGTGTTTATCCGTACGATTATGTTAACAATTGGGATAGGTTTAGAGAAAGAAAATTACCACCAAAGGAAGCATTCTACAACAAGGTTAACAACACACATATAAGCGATGAGGATTATAAGCATGCAAAGAAAGTGTGGAAAACATTTAAAATTAAGAATCTCGGACAATACCATGACTTATATCTAAAAACCGATGTGTTGTTATTAGCAGATGTGTTTGAGAACTTTAGAGAAACATGTCTTAAAGCTTATGGTCTCGATCCAGCTTGGTATATGACAGCACCAGGTTTAGCTTGGGATGCAATGTTAAAGATGACAACTATAAAACTAGAGTTATTAACTAATTACGATATGGTCTTGATGATAGAGAAAGGTATAAGAGGCGGGATTAGTCAATGCTCAAAAAGATATGTGAAAGCAAACAATAAGTATATGGAAGATTACGATAAGGATAAAGAAGATTCTTACTTAATGTATCTAGATGCCAATAACTTGTATGGGTGGGCAATGAGTCAATATATGCCGTATAAGGGATTCAGATGGTTAAGTGAAGATGAGATAAGAGAAATAGATTTCACAAGTATACCTGATGATTCTGATACTGGTTACATATTAGAAGTTGATCTTGAATATCCTAAAGAATTGCATGACTATCACAAAGACTACCCATTAGCACCTCAAAACATGTGTCCACCTGGTTCAAAACAATCAAAACTCTTAACAACCCTATATGACAAAGAAAAATATGTAATTCACTATCGAAACCTAAAACAATGTCTTTCACTTGGATTAAAACTTAACAAGATACACCGAGTAATAGAGTTCGAACAATCAGATTGGTTAAAGAAATATATTGATTTAAACACGCAGATGAGAACTAGAGCAACAAATGACTTTGAAAAAGACTTTTATAAGCTCATGAACAATTCAGTTTTTGGAAAGACTATGGAAAATATTAGAAAGAGATGTAAACCTATAAAAATAGAATGTGATCCAACAAGAGTAGAAAAACTAATTGCTAAACCAAATTTTAAAGATAGAATTATTTACACTGAGAATCTGTGTGCGATCATAATGAATAAAACAAAATTAACTTTCAATAAACCAATATATGTTGGAATGAGTATCTTAGATCTATCGAAATATTTAATGTACGACTTCCATTACAATGTGATGAAACCAAAATACCAAGACAAAATAGAAGTATGTTATACAGATACTGATAGCTATATATACCATATTCAAACAGAAGATGTGTACGAGGACATGAAAAACTACATTGATTACTTCGATACCAGTGACTACCCTAAAGATAACAAATATAAGATACCGCAAATCAATAAGAAAATACTTGGTAAGATGAAGGATGAGATTAAAGGCACAATCATAGAAGAGTTTGTGGGTTTAAGAAGTAAGATGTACAGTATAAAAGCACCTGAAATAGATTTAGCAGATAAAGACTTTAAAGGTAAGTTCGATAAAAAAAAATGTTGTAAGAAAGCTAAAGGTGTTAAGAAGAGTGTTGTGTATAAAGAACTGTCATTTAACAAGTATAAGGACTGTTTGATTAGCCAAAAAGAATATTATAAGATTAATTTGATTAGAAGTTATAAGCACGATTTGTACAGTATAGAAGTAAATAAGCTAGCTTTAAGTTGTGTGTATGATAAGAGATGTGTTTTAAAGAATGGGATAGATACTCTACCATGGGGACACTATAAGATAGAAGAGAAATAGTTTTAGATTGTAAGTTTTTAGATGTAAGTTTTAGATGTAAGTTTTTATGATTTTAAATGTCATAAAAGCATATGCGCAGTACAATTACCCAATCTCGCTTTATGCTATCCTTCTGTGTTAAAGTTCAATGGTCAGTGGCGGATATGTAATTTTTGGTAGTTAGGGGGTGGAGGGGAAAGTGCGCTAGTAGTTAGGTATACAATCTACTATAATGCGTGACAAAATGTATCTATTTTTAATAACAAGTTCGTTATGTCTGCGTACAGACACCCTGTAACCATCATCAAGCTGTACCCTGATATCCATCTTCCCCAACACAGCGAAACTCATTTCGTTATCCAAATGACATTTTGACAAGCTATGTTTTTTTGCTTTTTTCAGGCAAATGTTTCAAGTCCCGTACACCAATTTTAGTCCACATATCTTCTCTACCGAACAAAATGCACGGAAAGCAAAATAGTTACACGACACCCACACATCCATTCCCACTTTTCGTACACGCTTTTACTGAAACGTCTATTGTACGTTCTATTTTTATCTTTGAACACTTGGTTTATGAATAGCTCTGGTCTTGATGGGCCTAATTCTTTTGCTGAAAGACGATCTTGATAATCTAGGTTTTTAGTTTGTAAGTATCTTACCTGATTCATCTCACACGAATTATGACACTACACAAATTAAGCACACTACTCACACTGACTCGGCCGGAATAAGCGCTCATAAGACCATAGAGTTTTTTCTTTTTTTTTAAGCCCGCTCGCCAGTGTCCGCGCTGTCTATTTCATTGTTAAGGGGGTGGCAGTTTCATTCGGTCGGGTGCAAGCAATCGCGAACACATTTCAAGGCAGGTTAAGGGTTGACATGTTATGAACAATTGTTAAGATGGGGGATAAAGAAAAGAAGAAAACTACTGCAACAGTAAACGACTACTAAATTTTTAACAGAAAACAGAGTGACCATTCTTTTGAATCCTGCCATCGTTGAAGATCAGTAGCGTGATATTCAGGGACGTATTTAACATTTTTGCCGCCTTCGAGCCATTGTAAAAATGCCGCCCCGTCAATAACAATAAATTAAATACCAGTATAGCAAGGGCGCCCATGTTGTGGTTTCCAAGGGAGGGCAAGTAAGTAGTATTCATAAAACCAGTTTGGGGCCACTTCCTCAAACCAGGCTTTTTTATATATGAAATCCCCCAGCATAGAATCTAATTATACACATCGAAAATTACATCTTCCCCCCACATTGACCCCATACATCTTCAATTTACTTTTATTATATATAACCATAAAAGAATTTTACACCTAAACTTACATCTAAAACTTACATCTAAACATTTCTTAAACTTTCTATTCTTCGCTTTTCTTTTTCTTGTCTCCCTTTGATATAACTATCCATTAGTTCTTTTAGCTTTGTTAGTAAATCTAATTTCCTTAAATCTATCGAATAATGACCCCAAGCTAGAGTATGTATCCCATCTTCTAATATGTATCTTTTATCATCGTAAGAGCTTAAAGCTAGCTTGTTTTCTTCTACTGAATATACATTATGTCTTTTACTCCTAATAGTATTTTGCATTTTATATAATTCATAATCTTTTAAGACACAATCTTCGTAATCTTTGAAAGTTATTTCTGATTTAACAATATTCGATTTTATTCCTTTTGCCTTTTTACAACATTTGTCTTTATCAAATTTACTTTTAAAGTCTTTATCTTCGAGGTCTATTTGAGGTGCTTGTATTGAATACATCTTTGATTTGAGACCTACAACTTTTCCTATGATTTCACCTTTCAGTTCATCTTTGAATTTTCCTAATACTTTCTTGTTAACTTGTTTTATCCCATATTTGTTATTATCTTTGTAATCAGATGTATCTAGATGCTCATACATAGCTTTCGTATCCTCATATACATCTTCTGTTTCTATATGTGCTATAACCGAGTCTGTGTCACTCATTAATAGTTTGACTTTATCTCCATATTTATTCTTCAACACATTGTAATAGAAATCATATAGACAAATTTTAGATATATCCAGAACAGACATCCCAACATAGATAGGCTTGTTAAAAGTAATTTTTGTCTTATACATATGAATAGCAGCTAGATCTTCGGAAAATATAGTTCTATCTTTAAAAGTAGGTTTAGCTATTAGTTTCTCTGCTAATTCTACATTATGTGCTAGTCTTATATCTACTCTCTTTCTTATGTTTTCCATAGTCTTTCCAAATACTGCATTATTCGCTAGTTTATAGAAGTCTTTTTCAAAATCATTCCTTGCATGCGACCTAAGTTCTGTATTTAATTCTATATATTTCTTTAACCAGCCTGATTGTTTAAATTCTAATATTTTATGTATCTTTTTAATTTTGAGACCTTGTGACACATAGAATTTTAAATTTTGATAATGTAATATATAGTTTTCTTTATCGTAAAGTGTTGTTAATAATTTTGGAAGTTTCTTGTTGTTTATATAATTTTCAGGAGCTAATGGCAAATCTGAATGTTTATTATGAAGTTCTTTTGGATACTCTAAATCGACTTCTAGTATATATCCAGTATTAGACTCATCGTCTGTCTCTAATATTTTATTTATCCAGTATTTATCATTTACACCATTAATAACCTTTTTCCATTCGAATTCTCCATAAGGCATATGATGATTCATAGCCCATCCATATTCGTTATTTGCATCCATGTACATTATGTAAGAACTTTTCTCTTTAGGATTATAATTTTCTAGATACTTATTATTAGCTACTGCATATCTATTTGAACATTGAGAAATTCCACCTCTTATACCTTTTTCTATAAAGAGCAGTTTATCATAATCAGTTAACAATTCTAATTTTTGTTGTGTCATCTTTAACATTGCATCCCAGAAGAAGCCTGGACTTGTGAAATACCATGCAGGATCTAATTTATATGTATTAAGAGCTGTATCTCTGAAGTTTTCAATAATGTCTGTTAATTGAAGTACATCTGTTTTGTTGTAGAATTGAGTATATTCTCTTAAGGTTTTTAAATTGAATATCTTACAGATTAATAGATGATGGTTATAATCCTCGTCACTTATATCTTCTCCTGTTAATCTATTCTTAAACTTGTATCTAGATAGTGGAACAGGTTCATCTAGTTTTTCAGGTGAATCAGCATAATCATATGGATAGATACCTTTTCTTTTTACTAAATCAATTACATTTTTAGGAAAGAATTTTAATGTTTCTCTAAATTGTTCTGGTTTTAAATTTTTTGCTAATTCAGCTAGACTTCTTGATAAAAATCTAAACGAATCTACAAATCTTAATTGGATTGATCGTTCTTTATTTTCTTTATTCTTGTATTTTATCGTTTTGGAGAATGTAATATACTTTTCTTCTGTGTTAGGCATTATAGTTATCTTTTCTTCTAATTCTCCGCCTCCTAAACTTTTTATAAATAGATGTGTATCGTATCCAGATAAGTTATGAATGAACACAGGAATAAATCTTGGGTTTGTATATTTTATGTTACAATAAGAATGAGCAGCTCCTCTAAATTTTCCAGTTAAATGATCATGATCAGCAACTTTGGTTATACATGATTTTATATTGTTTATAGTCTTTTTCAATTCTTTAGTACATTCATCAAGTATAACTTCTATATCCTCCTTTTGCTCTTTTATATCTATTAATATGTCATCTATATCATCAATATCATCATCATCTTTTTTCATATACAATTCCTCTTCTAGATGTTTATAACCTTCTTCGATTTTCTTTTTTAAATAACTAGTTAAAATATTTAACCTATTTTCTTTTCTAATAAGCGTGGAAGTTCTTCAAAAGTTCTTTCACAAATATGACATTTTTCAGATGATTCATATATATTTCTTTCTTCTTCTGTAAGACGATTCATAAGTTTATAAGTATCATAAATCTTTGCAATTTTAATAGCTTCTTCTTTTAATTTTTCTACAAATACATCTGATACATTATCTCCTATATATTCTACTGGTTTGCTTTTATAAGAATCTAAAGTGCTTTTGACATAGTATGTAAAACTATTTGGTTTATGTTCTTGATATGCGTTTGAATAAGATCTTTCTGGATCAGGTTGGCATGTAATAATTTCCTTTAATAGTGATTCAAAGTCAGCAATAATTGTAAATGGAATTCTCAAAGATCGTTTATAATTAATAAATTCAAGTACCTTATTCCATTCTTTTGGTAAAACGATTTTTGCAGCTGAATATAATCCACAGTATTTTTCATGCTCTTTTAATAACTCTTCTGATTTAAAATGCTTAGCGAAACATCTTTCACATAGGAATCTTTTATGACCATCTTTAGTTATTTGATTGCCTACAAGCTTCCACAAGTCTTTAATCCAACAATAATGAGTTTTCACTTTTAAGATATAACAGATGAATATGTTTTTCTTTCTTTTCTTGTGCGATTCGAAGTGGAAAGATTGAATAGTTATTATCAAAACTAAATACACTAATGGAAATATCAGTTCTTTTTTCAAACTTGGCTATATCAGTGATTTGTACAGGAAATGGAATATCTTTAAAAACATCTTTAAACTTATCTTCATGTTTTTTATATGTAGAGATCCTGTCTCCATGTTGCCCATGTTTAACTGGATATAATGCAGATATGACTGAGTATAGGAAGCACTTTTGATCATTATTCTTTATATTAACACATCCTCTTCTCTTCTTAATCATGTATGGAAGTTCTATGTAAGAGGAACCTCTCATTGATACATACTTATTAATTCTTAATTCTAAAAAGTCTATAGAATGTAACATCCATCCAGATCCTTTACTTTGAAACTCTTCCATTTCTCTTATGAGTTTGTATGAAGCTTCTTTACAGAAGTCATCTAAATCTGTAAATTCGAGTATTATTTCATTTGAAGTTTTAAAATTATGTTCTTGTATCGTATTTTCTTTTTTAAATTTACAAATAAATGACATATTAACTTTAAGCGCATTGAAAAGTTTAAAACTGTCGTTGATTTTATTTTTAACAATCCTACTACTTGCACTTAAGAATTTCAAAGGATCTTTATATCCGTCAATGTTTTCTATTCTAAATGTCTGTAATCTATATTTCAATGTTGTTTCTTTCAATTCAACTTTTAGCTTAGGTCTTTTCGGTTTCGGTTCTTCAATTACTTCTTCTTTAAATGGGAATATATCTCTAATCTGCCTTCTGCTTTGTTCATCATCATATTGTTTAAGAAGGTTTATTAGTTCTGCTTTCTTAATCGGGAATATCTTTTGATTCCCTTTTCTTTACATTGTCGTCTTAACTCTATTACAGTAAATTTACTATAATCACTCATCTTATTTATTATATAGAAAATTCTACTACTCAATTTTTATCTTCGCCGAATTATTCCTATTCATTTTTTGTACTATTTTTAGTTCCATATATCCTAATACAACGCTTAACATTGTACACTCCTGACATTGTCTACATATTACGCGTTGTATTAGAACACGACTTTGATGAGAATACCCCATCAAAGTAACATATACACATATTAAAATTAAATCATTTTTGTAAACTTACTCATCATCAACATCATAATCATCACTACCATATTTATATTCATCATCACTATTCAAATCAGATGTTTTTTGTTGCATTATTAATAATTCTTTTTCCTTTAACAGTATTTGCTTCTCTACTAGTGCTGCTAAGAGTTTAAGATCATGATGAATAAGTTTAAGTCTATCATGTAATAAATCAAAATCTTTCTCCATATTTGTTATATAGAAAACCAACAAAAATGAAATAATTTCAAAAAATCTAATAAAAACGAATATGACTAGTGCTAAGGAAATATTATCTTACAAACCTGTATTTGATTGTGTATGTAAATATTTAGATATTGGTGGTTATAATGATGAAGACAAAATAAATGTTAGCATCTCCATAGGTATGTTAGATCATTTGTTCAAGAAAGCCACTAAAGAAAACAACTCATTTCTTATACAAAACATTCTCTATGCAAATGTTATGAATTTGTCTGATGAGATATTAGATTCACTGACTGATGAACAATGGCTATCTATAGGCTATGATGATTATGAGGGGGAATATAACTATGATCACATTACAGAAGACTTCATACGTAAATATCTGCAGAAAGTTAATTTGAACGAAATATGTTTATGGAAAAAGTTATCGGAAGAGTTTATAAGAGAATTAGCTGATAAAGTTGATTGGGAGATTATTTCAGGAAGCCAAGACTTATCAGAAGACTTTATAAGAGAATTTGCAGATAGAGTTGATTGGAAAGAAGTATCGTATAACCAAAAGCTATCTGAAGAATTTATTAATGAGTTTATAGATAAAGTTGATTTTGATGCAATATCTTATGGAGGTAAACTCTCTGAAGCCTTTATACGAGAACATGCAGATAAAGTTTCTTGGGGACGCTTATCTGGAACTCAACAATTATCAGAAAACCTTATAAGAGATTACGCTGACAAAGTAGATTGGGAAATAATTTCAATATTTCAAAATTTAACAGAAGGATTTATTGCAGAGTTCAAAGACAGAGTTCATTGGCATAACATTTCAAATTTTCAACACCTCTCTGTAGAGTTTATATATTTATTTAGACATTATGTAGATTGGAGAGTTATAATAAGAAAATACCGTAATAATCCTGATTTAGGTGGTATATTGAATTTAGCATTCGATGTTACAGCAGATGGTTTGTTTAATGTTTAACTAATTACCTTTTATGACTATTATATCATAAAAGTCGTAACCTTAATTATTAGATATTAACCTTAATTATCTTTTATGATTATTATATCATAAAAGTTGTAACTTTAATTATCAGATATTAATCTTAATTATCAGATAATAACCTATCATATAAACAATCAATTTCTTTAATCAATTCTTCTTCTGATAGTGGCGTCCAAAACTCATTACCTTTACCTTTACGAATATCTAGTTCTTGTTGCATTAGATTAAATAGCGTAATACTGTTAGGATCTCTAAACTTTTCATATATTATTACATGATTAGGATATTTTTCTTCTGCTTCATTAAGAGGCTTATATAGACTTCTCTTTTGACATCTGATAGCATAATAAGAGAAAGGGTCATTACGTTTGTTCTTCTTGTATATGATTAGACAATTATCTTTTGAAATATCATCTGTATATGGTGCTGCGATTGTTTTAAGATGATTTATTTTCTTTTCTTGTTTCTCATTGTTTATACGTAATTCATTCATTTGTTGTTCTATTTCTTGTAGTCTTGTTTGAAGCTGATCGTTGTTAGTAAGGTATAGCTGTTGAAAGTTTTTAACGAAGTAATTGATAATTATTTGATTGAATTTAAGATAAAACTCTGGAGATAACCATCTAGATATATCTAGAATCAGTTCTTTACAAACATATGTTCCTCTTAATTCATTCCATATTTCTCCTTTGCCACCTGCTACTTTTCTAATAATTTCCACAGCTGATTTACCAGCGCTGGAAATGTATGCTATTAGTTCTTTAGATTCTTTATTTTGAAACCAATTTTTAAACTCTATACCACCATCTTGACACAGTTTAGTAACATTGAAGTATCCTGTACTCTTATCTATAATCAACTTGAAATCACCAAAAACACCATACCAATAATTACCCTTAATCTGCTCATAACAAATATCATTTAAACTATACGAATTATCCATAGTACTCATATTTATTATTTAAAAATAATTATTTATTTCATTTTTTATTAGCTTTTATGGTTATTATTCCATAAAAGACAAACATTTATATTTACACTACAACATTACTTTTATCTACCCAACTATTATGTGAATCATCAAAACCTAGCCATTTAACATATACTTTATCACCTTTCCTTCTTAACACCTTTTCCACCAAGTATTCATCCTTATGTTTCGTCTGTAATAGTTCTGGTTCGTAAAATCTACCTTGTACATCCTCTTCTTCTAAATCTTTAATTCTATATGTAGGCGGATTGGATGGAATAACTTCACTAATAACAAATACTTCTGTTGACCAATTAGGTGTATATCCTTTCTCAAATAACCCTTTCGACTTACTTATACGAACATGATCACCTAATTTGTATTTGGGCTTAACACGCTTATATTCTTTTTGATACACTTTCTTTAATATTGTACGCTCATTTTTCTTGTTAACTTCTATAGGTTTCAAACCAATTGTTCTATGAATTTGATGATTATACTCTTTAACTAGTGTTGGTAATGTATCTATCCATTTATAATTTCCTTGTGTTGTGAACCTTTTCCACATGTTTTGTTTAAGTGTTCGATTAAATCTCTCAACAACAGAAGCTTTCTTACCACTATAGGTTGAGTAATGATTAATCTTATTTTCCTCCATTAACTTCTTAAACTCTTTATTATAAAACTCTTTACCTTGATCAGTTTGTAAGTTATTAGGTTTTCTCGTTTTTAATATGGATTCAAATGCTTCTGTAACATTCTTACCACTCTTATCTTTAACGGGAACAGCAAACGCATATTTCGAGAACACATCTATAATCGTTAGCAGATACTTATAACCTTTATTTAATTTAGAAACACCTTTTAATACTCCACTATCCATTTCAACAAGATCAGCTTGCCAAAGATC
Organism: Thermobia domestica; assembly: GCF_964235325.1. Lineage (NCBI taxonomy): Eukaryota > Metazoa > Arthropoda > Insecta > Zygentoma > Lepismatidae > Thermobia > Thermobia domestica. Next base: position 475,592 of record NC_137456.1, read on the forward strand.
ATCAATACCTTTTATAACTATACTTAATCTGTCAAAGTTTTTTCTAGATGGTTTGTGAATTTCTTCTATAATGTCTTCTCTAACACCTTTACCTTCTTCTAGTCAATCGGGCTTTTTAACGAATTGAGTTTTAGTAACACCACATACAGAACAAATACCTTTCTTTAGATATCTTCCATTCTTTGTTTGTTCAATTCTAATGGTATCTTTCTCCGTATCTGTTAACTTCTTACACTTAACACAATACATCATTATTTATTGTATAGAAAATCAACAAAAAAAATTTAAAATTCATCATTACCTAATACTTGATTCGTTTTTATCTTCTATTTCTACATACATAATAATCAATAATAACTTACCTTCTTTCAATTCAGAATCTTCAGATGGTCTAATTGCTAACTAATCATTTATATTAAAGTGTAATGGAAAACTTTCAACTAAAACGTCATTTAAAAATAAGTCTATAAGATGTTTATTAAAACTCGATTCTATATGCATTAACCTACCTTTATAAAGAAATTTGTAGGCAGCAGCTAAATTATGTACAAAAAAGACTGGTTTCCCAAGATCATCTTCTGCCAATCGACATGGAACTTCAACAATTTCTTTTCTTGCAAGTAAACTCTTTTTTCACTAATTCAAGCTGTTCTAATGTTACAACATCTTGTTTATCAATATCATTAGATACATTACCAAAAATATCCATATTTATTATATAGAAAACGTCTTTAGGAAAGCTCTCTTTCTATATACATCACAACAAACAATAATTGACCTTCTTCCATAGCTGAATTTTTATTTGGTTTAATCGTTATTATATCATTCTTCTTAAAACCAAAAGGTATATTTTCAATCAAAGTATCACCTAAATATATGTCTAAAAAGTATTTATCCAAACTTAATTCCATGTGCATTATTTTCCCATTATAGAGAAATTTGTAACCGTTAGAGAGATTAAATATTCTAAAGATTGGCTCCTTAACGTTTTTAGCTCTTAATCGATATAGTAGAGACATGGTTTCTTTTTGCATAATCAATCTAGTAGTATCCATCCTAATCTTTTGAAAATCTTCTTTCTTTATGTATGTGTCTTGTAACGTTTCTAATGCATCTTCAAATCGTTTTCTATCGTTCTCTAATTGGGTTTCTATTGATCTAAGTTGACTTACGCTAACAACATCATTTAAATTCTCCAACAATTTTAATTTTTCTTCACTAATATCAACATTATCTTTTCTATCTTTAACATAACCAAATATATCCATACTCATTTATTATACAGAAAATGTCCATCCTAGTTTTTCAAAACATTTCTTTAACATCTCTATTTGTTTAGATGAATGTTTAAAATCAATATCAACATGAACATCGTGCTCTTTTAACAAATAGTACAAAACACATTTTAAGTTAATAAACAATACTCTTTTCGGATACAGTTCTTTAAAGGTTTTGTATAAGTTTTCGAAGTCGTCTATGTGTTTCTTCCATATGTCGTAAGTTTAATGGTTTTTGATCGGTAAGGTGATGGTGTATTAAATAGACATCATCATAATATTTTGTGCATTTGTTTTTCTTTAGTACTTCTAGAACATCTTTTGTTGATATTAAATGTTTTGATATATCTCTAAATTCATCATTTAACACCCTGAACACCTCTTCAGGAATAATTCTATACTGTAAAGCTTGTAAACGAGATAACTGTAACTTAAATCTTTTTATAGTATCATACCATGGTTTTCTTGCGCAAGCTCTCATTCCTTCACAAGTACTGTAAACAAAACCATTCATTACAGAACAATTATCACAAATATATGTACTCCTACTTCTTGTTAATGACTTACTACCACAATTACTGCATTTTAATGGTCTAGAACTATAATTTTTCAACAACTCCTTTAAGGTAATTATTGGATATAACTTTACCAACTCTTCTTCCGTGTACAAAAATTTAGGTATTAACATTTTCCATAACTGAACAACTGTATATGCGTTGTTTCTATCTTTTAAGTCTATCTTACTAACATCCCGAAAATACCAATTAAAATTAAATCTAACTAGTGCATCTAGTTCATCCTCATGCTTCTCAAGATAATCTAAAAATCTATTGTGTATAGCTTCCATATTTATCTTAAAACAAAACTTTTATGAATATAAACCATAAAAGTACTTAAACTTAATAATATTTAATCATTTTTAATCATATACATAACATCACTAAAACAATACCCTTGATTTAGAAGATTTAAAACCTTAACACAAAGATGACCACATATAACTGAACTAAAGTCTTGCATTCGTTCGTCATTGTAAAATAAGTTTTCGATACCAAGATATTTTACTAGTTGTTTAGGAGGAACACCGCCATAAGAATCGAACACGTACTTTATGTTGTTATCTTTCCAATAGCATATCCAATGAGTACCAATGTTTTCTGATTTATCAAAGTTAACTACACCACATTCATTTATATAGGGTTTTTGTGGAAGTTCATCACTCATAAATACACCTCTAAATTGTTTTATCTTTAATTCTTTAACCAACCTCTCTATATCGAAGTTGGTCAATGGTTTTAGTTTTTTGACTTCTTTGGTTTACCTGCTCCCTGATTTTCTTCCATAGCCATATTGTGTCTTTTTTGTTCTTCAAGTTCTTGTTTATTCTTCTTAGCATCCAGTACAGTTTTAGTAATCGCTGCTGCACCACCTGCTAATGAGCCAACTGCTCCTAAAGCTGCTAAAATGGCTGGAATTGTAAAGATAAAACCACCCATATGCTCTTTCTTAATCTTTTTCATTTGTGCAGTAGTTAAAGTTAAATCCATTCCTTTACCTTCTTTAATTTTCTTGGCTTTATCGTTAAGTTGTTTCTTTGTTAATACATGATCAATATTTAAATCCTTTAGTTCGTTATAAGGAACACTAAACATACAACCTTTAATAGAACACATCTTCCTATTTATTTAAGAGAAAATCTTAGTTTGTAAAAATACAGTTGTTGTTGCTCCACCAAAATCAATTAAGGAATCATTCTCATCTGTTATCTCAAAATTGTCAACCTTGTCTTTGGATATAGGGAAAAATAATGGATAAGTAGGCTCGTAAATAATACTATGTTTGAACTCAGCATCTGTTTTAAATGATGTTAAAATTCCTGTTTCCCTATGTGTATATTCTGTATCTTTAACAAACATGCCATCTGCTATATTACAGTGAACATTTATAGTATCAAACGGATGAAACTTTGGCAACTTACTTCCAATATGTGTTTTGTTCTTTTCTAAAACTTCAAAAACATTAAACCCGAGGACAGTACCTATACTCCCAATTGTAACATCATTACTATCAGTTTCAATCTTAACTCTATTTCTTAAATGATCTTCTGATAATGTTATGTTGATGGATTGAGATTTTAAATATTCATTAAGTGATTTTAAATTATATTGACCTTCTGGTATAAAAACTTGTCTATTACCATATGAGAAACTGTTTTTTTCTGTTGTTATGTTTGGAGTTAGATATGTACTGTAAAACCCAACTAGTCCTATACTTAAATAGTTGCTACTGTTGTCTAATACGTAATGGAGTTTCTTCTTTAAAACAGAAGTATCACTCGTTAACTTAAATACCTTAGCCATTTATTATATAATAAACTAGCAGCGTTCACCCCGCTTCGCTGGGGTCACCCCGGAACGCAATAAACTTTGTTACTTAGATAATTTTTACTTTTTCGCTTTCAAGTGATATGATAAAAACCATAGAAGATTGGAGTAAATGTTAACATTATATCGCCTGTCATTTATGTTAACCCGCCGAGTGACACGGTCATGTGGGTTGCATATAAATACGGTTAGATTTAGCTATGATGAGCTAACAAAGGATTTGTACGTTATGGACACTTGAATGGTCAATTATCTCAAGACACTGGTAATTGAAAATTAAAGTGATATGATAAAAACCATCTAGGGTCCAAATCTTAATAACCCCCCAAAAATGAAAGAAATTGGTTCAGCCGTATTAGCGTGATGAGCTAACAAAGGATTTGTACGTTCTCTTTTATATATATAGATGAATGAGTTTGATTTACCTAGAGATATTCCAAGAGAGAAAGTAATCAAGTTAATAGAAGATGTTATTCAAAAGTTAGAATACAGTTTAAAGAAGAAAAAGAGAAAACTACGAATTGTTAAATATGCATACTACTCTTTGATCACGTTATCAGTCATACTTTCTGCAACAACTGGATTTATTAATATTTTTATACCTGTAACAATTTACTCAATATTAACAAGGTCTCTTGCAACTGGAAGTGCTATAATAACAGGTTTATCTTCTAAGTTAAACATAAGCAAAAGAAAAGACGAATATAAAACCATTGTCACTTGTATTAACTCATTTAAAGAACAGTTAGAGATGATAATAACATTAAATGGTGAAATGGATAACGAATATATAAAAGATACGTTGCTTAAGATCAGAGAACATCTTAAAGATATAAGATCATAAAAGAGTCGATTTTCTCTATAATAAATGAGTAAGAAAACTATTAATTGGGATGTAAAAGAGATGATAAAAGAAACAACAGTTAAGAAAAGAAATGGAGAGCTTATACCTGATGATATTCGATGCCTTATCGTGGGTTCATCGGGGTGTGGTAAGACGTTTTTGTTATTTAACTTCTTATTACAGCCAGGTTGGTTAAACAATAATTACTTCTATATATATTCTAAAAGCATGAATCAGCCAAAGTATGAGCAGTTAAAAGATCGATTTGAAAAGGCAGAACTAAAGTTTAAGAAACAAATAGCAACGTTCTTAAGCGGTAATGATTCTATTGTACCTATTGATGAATGTGAAAAATACTCTGTAGTAGTGTTTGACGATTACATTTTGGAAAATCAAGATACTGTTCGAAATTACTTTACAAGAGGTAGGCATAGACATTTAGACTGTTTCTATCTTGCACAAACATATTCAAAAGTACCTAAACAGCTTATAAGGGATAACGTTAACTTCCTATGCATATTCAGACAAGATGATACTAATCTTAAAGATGTGTATAATGAGTTTGTTGGAGGAGATATGTCTTATGATAAATTTAAAGAGATATGTTCAAAATGTTGGCAAGAAGATTATGGTTTTATAGTAATTGATATGACAAGGAAGGTAAACAATGGTAAGTATAGGAACAAGATAAAACACTTCTTAAACGTTTGATGTTTATTGACGTTTATTTATGTTCTTTGATGTTTATTAACGTTTATTTATGTTCTTTGACGTTTATTGACGTTTGTTCGTTTTCTATATAATAAATGGATGAGAAAGATATTAATAAGAATATCAAGTTAAAGGAGTTCTTGATAAAGGGCTTCAAATCTTGGAAGAAAGAAAGAGCAGGTATATATGATAAATTTAAAACACAAGAGCAACCTGTAATTGATGCTATTCAAAACTTGGGAAGTGAGATCAAAGAAGTAGCAGAACAAAATAAAAATCTAATAACTGAACTTGTTCCAGTTGTACATAAGACGGCTTCAATAGATCCTAGTCTACTAGAAACACCTAAAAAGATAACTTATGATAGTTCCCCAAGTAGTAGTGATACGCCTATAACGGGAGAAATAAAACAAATGAGAAAACAAATTAAAGACAAAGTTGAAGGAGTAGAGCTTTTAACAACAGCACAATCATTTGGTAAGATTGCAACGAAATATTATAGTAAAAGAAATGATAGTGTGTTTGGAATAAGAACTGTAGAAGAAGATGGAAAAATAATAAATAAAATAGGAAATTCTGAAGTTAAAGTGAATGGCGATGATTTGATAATTAATGGTAAAACTTATAAGGGAACAGAAGGTCTATGGGAATTGTTAACGATGAATACTAATAAAACCATTGAAGATTATGATGATGATGATTTTGAACAGTACAAGGAAATAATAATAGAATCAGATGCTGCCTTCCAAAAATATAATCGAGATAAAAAAGTAGCATCTAATAGAGGTTCTAAGTACATTAATATTATCAAGCCTATTTGGGATAATTATATTAAACCATCTTTACCTCCAACTCCTAAAAGGACTGGTGAAGGAATTAAACAATATACAGAGATACCTAAAGAATATATATGGATGGATGATGTGAGAAAGTTAATTGATCGGTTAATAGTTATAGATGGAGAAGAAAAGGCTGGTAATAATAACTTTTATAATGAGAAAGTAGGTATAGTGAATATGATTAATAATAAGCTTTCACAATTTATTCCTAATGATCCAAAAGGTATAGGTTACTTGATTAAGATCTTAAATACATTACCACCACGATTCTGGAATGATAAGAAGCTTGGAAAAGGATTAGTAAATGATTTGATTAATAAACTCCCATTTGAATTACATATTCCAGGTTTCAGATTTTGCGGGCCTGGGACTAAGCTTCAAGAAAGGTTAGAGAGAGGTGATCAAGGCATTAACCCATTAGATGAGGCTTGTAAAGAACACGATATATACTACAGAGACAATAAAGATACAGAGTCAAGACATATTGCAGATAAGGAACTAGAAAGTAAAGCATGGAAAAGAGCATTTAGTAGTGATGCGTCAATTGGTGAACGATTAGCTGCTTTTGGGGTTGGTACTGCTATGAATGCTAAGGTTAAGTTAGGATGGGGATTATAAGTTTTTAATTGTTATTATGTATGATTCTTTTATGGGTATATCCCATAAAAGCGTTGTTTCAAGATTTTCTGTATAATAGATGGATAGTGTTGAGAGTTTGAATGAAGCTAACAAAGATATTGAGTTTGATTTCGATGTGGGGGATGGCTTTATACATCCACACAAAGCAGATTGTCATATGACTTTTGAAGTTGTTGGTGCATCAGTCAGAGGAACATTTGGTGCAAATGATACTATAAAACTTGTAGATAACTTCTTACCATTCTTCTTTTCTCAAATTGAGGTTAGAAAGCATGGTGTTTTTATAGATAAGATTGAGCTACCAGGAATAACATCAAAAGCTATCGGAACATTAAAGATTTCCAAACCAGAAGTTGAATATCTAAAATAAGCAGGATTTGAAACAGATGATAAACTTGGCCTAAGAAAGGACTTTAGTGTTTTATATCCATTAAGATTAATTCCTGGCTTTTTAGTGATTATAAAGAGGTTATGTGGAAAGGTGGATTGAGAATAGCATTTACAAAAGCTAACAACAATAACGATGTCTTGTATAAATGGACTGGATCAGGAGCAGGTGCAGCAGCTCCTCATGATGGAAAAATAACAATAAAAAGTATGGAGATAAGAATGCCTATTGTTGAATACGAATCTAATTATGAAAACAAGTTAAAGTTGAATATTCTTAAAGAACCTAAAATCATGTTTTCATTCCATACTTATCAATGTGTTCAAAAGACTGTTGTAGGTTCTTTCTTGGAGTTTGATGTTACTACTCAATTTAATTCTAGACAATTCGATATGCCTGATTTCGTATTTGTAATGTTCCAAACTGATAGAAGTGGCAAACAAACAGCAGATGCAAGTAATTTTGCTCATTGTAAGGTAAAGAATATCTATCTTAAGAATGGAAGGAATGAGGTATTTCCAAAAGAATCAAGAAACTTAGATATTGCTAACAAGGATTATTTTAAGATGTACGAAGATTATACTGCATTTAAGAGAATAACATGTGGCAATATCGAAATGTACTATGATCCTAGAGTTTATAGATAACAGACCAATGTATGTGATTAATTGTAGTAAGAGGAAAAATGTATCGGTAAATGAGAGAACAAACATAAAGATAGTAGTAGATTTTGCAGAAGCTGTGGCTGCTAATACTATATGTTATGCGATTTTAATTGGACAAAAGAACTTTACATATGACCCTAAGAATGAGAAAGTAATAGAAGAGTTTTAGATAGTTAAATGTGTGTTTGTATTAAAGTTTTTCCATAAACAAAATTGATAAAAAATGATTAAATATTTTTTGGTGAAGATAAAAATTGAAGAGTGTTCGTTGATTTTTTATATAATAAATACGATGTCAAGTCATATTGAGCTTTTAAATAAACTTGGAAGTCTTGAACAAAAACAAGTTATTGGATTAAGAGAATTAGAATTAAATACAGAATATAAGATTGTGAAAATGGAAAAGATTAAAACTAAGTTTGGAAAGAGCATATTAATTGAGTGTGAGGAGTTCAAGGTTTTTCTTCCACCTAGATTTACAAAACACTTAACAGATAAAATGATTGATGAGATCGTTAAAGATGGAATAAAAATCAAATACACTGGTTTAAAAGATAATTATCCAACTGTTGAGTTCTGTATGTAAAATTTTTATGTAAATGTTTTCTGTATGTAAATGAGGATTGGTTTTATGAATTTCTCATAAAACGAGCATTTTCCTTATAATAAATAAACTATGGCTAATTATTTGAATAAAAAATGAGTTTAAAGCATTGAGATTCCTTCGCATAGATGAGTTAGAAAAAGGTAAAGCGTACGAGATAACATTATGGAAATTGATTCAAACACAGCGTTATGGTCAAAGAGTTTTAGTTCATTTAGATGAGAAATATAAGACGTTATTACCACAAAGATATAATGATGAAACTGAGCAAGTATTGAAAGATTTGAAAAAGTATAAGCTGTTTGTTAAGTATGAGGGTTTGAAAGATTTAGATAATAGTTATAAAATACATCAGTTTTACTTTAGAAATGAATCCAAAAAATAAAACTTGTAATTTTAATGTATAAGTGTTTTTATGATTTCATTATCAATATCCGAACTTGTAATTTTAAGTGTTTTTATAGTATCAGACTATAAAAAACTAAAACCTTTGGATATATAGAACATAATGTCATTTGAATTTTAAAGATACATATATAAATAAGGGATTTATTTGAATTTTTTGTAATTATATCCTTAGAGTTATGCAATTTATAAGACATTCAATAGATAGGAAATTTATTTGTCTATTGATTGTCGTTTGAGTTTTGAAAATCGGTTAATAAACAACGGAGATATAACAAATTCGGAATATTATCCTTAGAGGTATACAACCCACAATACATTCAAAAAATTTCAATTGGTTTCTCTATTTATTACCGTTTGAATTTTGAAAATCGGTTAATATTTGACGATGTTATAGTCAATTCAAAATTTCGGGAATTTTTTACGGGTTTATTTTTAAGTTTTCGGGAAAACGTTATTCTTTAAAAAAGTCTTAAAATCTTATTTGACCTATGATAGAATTTTTATTTTTTCGATTTGTTGAAATTTTGTAGAGATATTGAAAAACGGAAACATATTCTTTGGGTTATGTAACCATTTATGCATTTTAAAAAATTGGTTATGTTATTAGTATTCATTTACCGTTTGAATTTTTGAAATCGGTTAATTAGGGACCGAGGTATTAAATAATAACGTTATTTGGGGGTATGACTATCAGTGTTGCCAACTCATTTTTAACAATTATCATATTTATTAGTAATGGGGTGAATTCATCGCTATATGTTTTAAAGCGATATCTTGAAAAATTAAAATCCTGGAATGTTCCGAAAAAATATATGGAGTTGGAGACACTGCATGGTAAAAAGATCTAGTGAGAACAGCATGTGAGTTGTGAATTTCTTTCTTTTATTAGAGGAAATCATGTTGAGGAAATCATGTTGAGCTATATGTAAGTCATTCTCTCTCTTTCTTGCTGGAGGTGGAAGGATATAATGACGTGTATCAACGAACATCATAGTTATTACGTAGTCCCATGCGGTGGGATTATGTCATAGTTATTGCGTAGTCCCATCTCGCGGAATTACGTCATTAATAGCTCCATCTGGTGTCTACTGGCTGTGTGGGATGGTAATATGCATGCATGCTCCAGGCAATTTTTATATATGTCGCTGAGCAGGTTGTGTGTTAGTATGTAATTGAATTGCTGTTCGTGTTGTGGTGTTCAAATGTTAGTACTGGAATCGTTCAAAATGAATTAGTCACAGATCATCTGCTCCGGAGTAGATGTAATATTTGTATGTATCCCTTCTCATTGAGTTTTTAAAGCTAATTATTAACGGATTTTCATGATTTAAGTGTCAACTGAAAGCTTATAAACTGGAGATTAAGATGAAGTTTTTAGATGTAAGTTTAGGTGTAAAATTCTTTTATGGTTATATATATCATAAAAGTAGATTGAAGATGTATGAGGTCAATGTGGGGGGAAGATGTAATTTTCGATGTGTATAATTAGATTCTATGCTGGGGGATTTCATATATAAAAAAGCCTGGTTTGAGGAAGTGGCCCCAAACTGGTTTTATGAATACTACTCAAGTATAAGCGACGTTTCAAAAATAGTTTCAAATTTTGCTGTAACTAATGTAAAAATTCTATTGGATTTTCAATACTTTGAAGTACAATTTCCTCTGGGGGCAAGCGCCCCACCTTGTTCCCCCTGATGGGCGCCCTTGCAGTATAGAAATTCTGAGACAGTTGCTGATTATGAAACCAAGTTCATGAGATCAGCCAAGTTCAAGAACAATAATACAACATTGAAACATTCAATTTCTTGCGTTGGCGGCTCGGTTGATGTTTGAAAACTGTAGGTAATTCTGGAAGTTTATCAACAATGGAAATGTTTTAAAATTACGATAAAAGAATAAGGTGTCAACAATACGAGAGCGGAAATAATTTATGTAAATTAATAACTAGAATGTTAATTACTTACTTCTTGCGAAGCAGATTTATTTATTTTTTTGATATTTACAAATGCAATAATCCCGTGTCATATCACCATAACTAAGCATAATAAATAAATACCTGAAATTTCCAAAGCTGGTACTAAAAATAATGATCTCAGAAAACTCGCCGTCCCAGACCATGACCCATGTTGGCCCCATGTGTAAACACGCCCCTGATTGATATTTTGGGTAACGAATCATTTATTTGTTTTCAACAACAATTTGTTTCAACTACTATATGTCCATTTCCTTCAATTATGTGTGGTTTCTTAATTACTTTTCTGGGAAACATTATATACGTAAAGTGTAGCTAACTATTTGAAAATACGATTGCAGATGCCGATTGGTAACTTATGCGTGTAAATTTTAGGTCAATGTATTGTAAATTAACTGCACCATGGTGGCAACCCTTAATATGTCATTCGCTACACCCCCTTTTTCATCCCCAAATTCTGAAAATGGCTTGACCCACCTTCCCCTTCCCCCCCTTTCGTTCCGCTCTGTACAGAGTTGAGTTTCCTTGTCGCGACCTTCTTACCGCTGTATGTTCCATAAGACAGAGCATAGCGCCTCATGCGACAGGTCTCAACATTACTGTGCCCATTTTCAATGGACATAGCCATAAGATCGCCTGCCACCTCTGATGATAGGGCTATTGTCAAAGCATAGAATTGTAAGTCCGCAGCCAAAAAACAACCGTCGCTGTTTCGTCTATCCTACGAGAGCGCATAACCACAGCCTCCTTCACTCGCAAACACGGCTGTGGCGGAACAAATCCAAACATTACAAAAGAAAAAAAGGAAAAGAAAGAAAGAAAAAAGTTTCTGTTAATGTATTAGTACTGATTTAATAATTGCAGTTCTATTTAGATCATGAATGGCAGGGCACGTGACCGGGTGCCCCTTAAACAGATCCGCCGCTGCTATAATCACAATGTCATTACAAAGCATATGTACAATGAGCTAAACATTAAGTGACCACATGAAGCGGTAATAAAAAGGTTGAGTACACTACCAAAAGGAGTAAGGGTACCGTGTGATAAAAACTTAGAACGTCAACAGAGTGTGTATTCATGGACACCATCACAGAGACCGCGACTAAAGGTCTGTGTTCGATTCCTGTCGAAAGAATCGGGTTGTAACATCAAGTGTGGAGGGCCACTGGTTCGAGTCGGTACGACGTTTTCGACACCACGTGATATGTGAGCCTGGGGAGAGGGGGTCGGTATCACGTTGTGTGTGCTTAGGACCACTAGGGTGAGACTAGGTTTCGGCACCACATTGTGTGCCTATGCTACTGAGGCTTACCTGGGCTCAGAGGCACAGCGCACACTAAACGCTCTTTTCCAGATGAGGTTTCCATACCTACAAATCTAGAACGTATCCTCATGTTTATTTTAAGAGGCAGATTATTAGAGTAAATGAAAGGTACACAAATTTCGTGGAGGAAATTGTGATCCAAAGGAAACATTAATTAATAGCAAAGGTAATATGTGAGGCTCAATGCGAGTACCTTTGTTTACTAAAATGAATCTAATTTGGAATTTAGTTTCTAGACAAATTTTGATTAGTGTTGGACTGAAAACATCACCTAGCCTAAATCAGATATTCAGACGGGAGAGCAGAGTTATAGGCATTTGTAAAGAAACCGCAATAGATTCAGATTTATGTCAATGAATGCTTACTACTTACGGACTTAAAGTTTTCCATTCCAGTCCGCCGTAATTGGCACCAACACTCACACAAAAACTTTACTGCTACATAGTTTGTAGAAATTGTTCGGTGGCACTTGTTTAGTCTTGTTTATTTATTTATTTTATTTATTTATTTCTTATTTAAAATGGCGGAGTTAAGGCATAATCTTTTCTTCCACTCAACCATTTAGATGAATGGCCATAAAGTCCATAAGTCCATAAAGATGAATGGAAAGTCCTCTAATTCATTGGGCATCAAAATTGCTAGAATTTCAATCCTGTGCGGTGACCAATAAGGAGTCGGGATCCCAGCATCGTAGTCGGCTAGCAATCGTCTTTTCCCTTCTCTTCTGTGAGGGCGATGTTTTTCGGCGGCTTCCCTCTTTTTGGGAGGACGTCGAGGGTATTTTCTAAATACTCTGAAGGATCCAAAGAATTGTAAAACAGTCTTTTTACGTATTGAATATCTTCTTCCTCATATTAAATTTGTCTTTCGATGATTAAGTTAAACAAATAGGATGAGCTCGCACACGGAGATCTTGCGCGACACACTTTTGGAGGAAGAAAGATTAATGTTACAAATCGTTGGTCATATTTGTAGCTTCGTATGGCGTTCTTCGAGCGATGAAGCGTTAATATCTCAGCAAATCGATTTCCTGGCGATGAGAAAGGTATCCTCAATGCATTTCTATCTTAGGTTTGCAGTTTCGTTGATTTTATTTTTCAATCTTCTGCTCTGTCTGCATGTCTGTTTCCCGGCTAATGTTGAAGGCCGATTAAATGAAGTAAGAAACGTAATCGTTTCTATGCAATGAAAATTAATTTGGAATAGTCGCGTTTATCTCCGATTATTTCCTTTTTATTCGTTCTTATTTATTTTTGCATTCTTTCTATAAATTAGAAATTAGATGAGTTTTACGATACTATAAATTATTAAGCTTTATAAAAGTAGAGGGAAAAAGGAAACCAATCTAGCATATTTTACAATTAACTTCTTTTTTATTTTTAATCGAAGTCTGTGCAAACCATTAAAACATTTCGAAATTACAAATGAAATTGTTATTTATATACAAAAGTAAATTAAACAAACGATGGGGCAATTTATGGTTTAATCAAATATGATGGTGGTTGCTATGATTTACAAGAAAGCAATTTTCTGTTGGCACTGGCATCGAAACTATTTGTGTGCAAAGAAGAATTTCGCATAAGTATTTACTTGATTTCTTATTATAGTTCACTAATAATTAAACTATTATATATGCGTGTAGAAGAGGTTTACGTCGACCTTTGGAAATATTACGGAAACAATCACTACACATATCTATCTAGTTCAATTGCACATACGCGTATGCTGATGAACTAAATAACTGAACGTGTTTCAAACACTGAAGTAGCAACACTGAATGCTAAAATTATGGTATAGAGACCATGACGACATCTCATGAGAAGTAGGTAAACTAGAACTGGGACTGGGAACAAAACGACTCTGCATAAGGCCCTGTAAGTCTAGTTGAGTCACGTTGTATGTGGATGGTAGCGACATCCAACAGCGTAGCAGATTAGCGTTGCCTTGACGCAAACCACTTCTGAATGTGCCCACTTCATTGCAAATTCAAATAATTTAGATGGTACTGGCACTCTGCGTCTAGGAGACCCTCTCCCAGTGAGCTTGTTTGTAATTTCAGTCCGGTTTCTTTCTCTGCTTTTGTGTGTGTAAATGTGAGTGTGTGTGTATGTGTAAGATAGAGAGAGGCAGAGAGAGAATTTGAATTATAAATACCTTTAATTGTTAAATATGTTGTATTATAGTTATCCATTTACGTTCACTTTGTACGCGAAACAAATATATTATGCTCAAATAATCTTTGAATAATTGGGAATTCTTAAATAAAAACAGTTCACGTGATGTTTTTGTTACTAAACTAACCTAACTGAACCGAACCTAACCTAACCAAAGCTAAACTAACCGAACCCCTCACCTAACCTAAACCCTAACCTAACCTAACCTACCCTACCCTAACCTACCCTGACCTAACCCTAACCTATCCTAACCTAATCTAAGCTATATAAATGCTTAAAATTTTCTTTGCTCTTGAGAAGTAAAGCAATACAATTAGTAATAATGTGTGTGTTTGTTGGAAGTAGCATAATTTGCATCCATTGTTATTTGGGTGTATTTCTGTGTATTTTTTAGAAACATCTTTTTGCTTTACGTTCCATGCTTATTCCGGCTATGCTGAACGAGCCGCTGATGATGATAAATGAATGCAGTTGCGGAATAAAGAAAGTGGGAGGTCATCAGAAAACGAACACTGTGTTTGTCCATCACAAAGTCCACTTACTGCGAGTTTGGATGAAAACAGGGACCTCACACACCACTGAGCCATCGTGACACCGTGTTGCCAGAGTGTACGATACGTATCAAAACACGATAATTTTGTGCTCCAGATGATAGAAAATAATAATTATCAAACATACGATAATTTTAGAATTGGATAGAATATATTTTTATCCATTGGTATTTTCTTTGTGCAAAAGGAAGAACAGTTGTTTGTGCGGAGATAGACAGGGGGGGGACCCACCTTTAAAACGAAAGAGCAAACAGAATGACACTTTTCTTTTTGAATCCCTAACCGCTTCAGCGGACAAATTTCACGTCAGAAAGATGACCATAAAATCACAATGAAACTCGCTTGTCTTTTTGGTGGGCAAGGGGAACAAGTGTAGCATTGTTCTTCCTTCTCTGTACCTGTACACAAGGAACAGAGAGCAGGCTTTCTGGTAAATCCACCGCCCGCTGGAGTCACCCGTCTCTCGCTCTCTATAGAGGATGGAGCGGGTGGTGGGCAAATCCAACAGAATAGCGGTACACCAAATATTGCGAATTGACGATCCTAACTGCTTTTTCAGTTTTCCCTCCCATTATACAGCTTTACGAGTCATATGTAGAGAGCAGAGAGGGGAAAAAGAATGCTAATACCAAATGTTCATGTAGTCATGGTGGGAATACCTAATTCGAAAAACAGAGTTCTTTTTATTTTCCGCCTATTTCTCCAACTTGAAAAGATGAATGTGAAGGAAAGGGAACTATTTTAGGTAGTAAACCAATAACAAAGAACGTTTGTTCAATACGTGCTTTAGTAAGGAAAATAAATAATCTGTTGAAAGAAAAGGATTGGTCAGACGACGCCATATAAAATATCAGAAAAAAACTTTTCCAATCAGCCCCAACATATGCTTAAAATTATTGTAGACTGTGTAGTGCATTGTTGTATCGTTATATTAGAAGAACGTAGTTCTCTAGCTCTTCTCGTGGCGTTTATTACATATTTTACAGTGCTAAATCGAACGTCGTAGTGTCATTGTAACATCGGGCTTACAATAAAATATTGAATGTGTTTTGTGAATGTGCGTTTTCTCTCTCGCGCGAGTGTGTTTGCATAAACTCTTTGCTTTCAAGGATGGAGAGGAAACGAGGAGCTTGTGAAAGCAGATGTAGTACACCTAAAAGAAAAAGCGGTTACGGTGGGAATCTTCTACTAAAATAGAACATCGCACTTAACATTACAAAAAACAGTGGGAAAGTGTGGCGGAATTCAAAGGTTGGCTTACTGCTGTCAAAGACGATACAACGAAAGCTAGGTGTACAGTTTGTAATTATGAATGTTTAGCAGAACTGACCGTGATTAAAAACCACGCTAAAGAGAAGAAACATCTCGAACGTAAGCGTACGGTTTCGTTTCAAAGAAGTGTCACTACTTGTTTTCGTGAATCAAATGAAGAAGCCAATCTGGACAAAAAGATAAAATCCGCAGAAATCAGACTCAGTGCTTTTATTGCCGAGCTTAATTTACCCTTTCGTGTGTCAGACCATGTAGCGTCAGTTAATAAAGTATGTTACCCGGATCCTAAAATTGCCCAAGGCGTAACATTAGGAAGAACAAAGGCGACTTCTATTATTAAAATGTATTAACTAAAGGAGGTAGTGAAAAACTAAATGGTGTTCTTACGCGGAACAAATTTTGTATACTAATAGTTGAATCTACAGATGTAAGTGCTGTAAAGATTCTCTGTATTTGTGTCCGATAATGGAGTTTTGACTAAGTTTTGGAAACTATTGCAAGTGTTTCCCACGAGTAAAACTGCGGTTGGAGCCACAGCCCAACATCTGTTCGAACTAATAACTACAGCTTTCAATGAGGACAATATTCCTGTCGAAAATAGAGTTGGTTTCGGTAGTGATGTTTGTAACACTATGATGGGTGGAGATAATTCTGTATCTCAGAAATTGAAACAACTTCTAACTGGTATAGTTATCCAGAAATGTATATGTCATTCTTTACATCTCTGTGCTAGTGAAGCTTGGTAAATGCTACCTATTTGATGCGAACACCTTGTGCGAAATATTTACGCTTACTTTTCGCACAGTAGTAAAAGGCAAGCAGAGTTTCGTGATTTCCAAGATTTTTGCAGGGTCGAACCACACAAACTGCTGCGACCATCACAGACTCGTTGGCTGTCACTTGTTAACGTTGTCACGCGCATTGTTGAACAGTGGCCAGCTCTTCAGTTGCACTTTTCTGCATCCTTATTAAGTGACAAACTTGAAACAGGGAAAGTTATATTTGATACCATGAATGATCTTGATGAAGAGCTGTACTTTCTATTTCTGCAGTGGGTACTTCCGAAATTCTCCAAATTAAATGAGTTGTTTCAAAGTGATAAGTCGCTTGTGACAGTTGTTCACCAGAAGATATATGGCGCTTATAAAGAGTTCCTTTACATTTACATGAAGAGGGACTATATCGAAAGAACGGACATAGAAAAAATTGACACCGAAAACGAAGACGTATTTTCTACCCTGCCAACATATATTTGGGGGTGAAAGTACATCAAAAAATCAATTGCCACACATCAAACAACATGCTGAACAACCAACAGCTAGATACTTTTAGGCGTCGATGTCCCGACTTCGTATTATTGTATTACAAACCATAATCATTGCATGGTCAAGTGGGAGACAAAGCATGATTAGCCTTAACTTCGCCGTGTAAAATAAGACTAAATAAATAAATAAGACTTTGTAATTGTTGCTTGTAAAGAACTTAAAAAACGATTTGATTTTGGGCAGAACTCGCTCTTTGTGAAAATGTTCATTTTACATCCGTCAAGTCTTTCTCGCAAGGGAAAATGAGAGCAGCTTCACTAGCCCCCCTTGCTTCTTTGGTGCCAGGAATTTTACCTCCAACTGATATAAAAACTCTGCAGCTCCTAGATGACCAGTGGCGTAGGATGGCTTTTACTACTTTTCCGTCCGATATGATTACCTTAGAGCCCGAAGAGTTCTATGTGAATTTAGGTGAATTCGAAAGTCTTGATGGAACACGTGAATTTAAAGAACTATCGCGCTTGCCTTGAAGTTCTGGCATTGCCCCATGCAAATGCAGCTTGTGAAAGAGTTTTCTTTAAAGTAAATTTAGTGAAAACCAAAACAAGAAACAAACTTATATCAGAGACAATAACATCAGTTAGTAGCTTCGCATGGGGATTGTTCTGCATTCTCTCCTTCGGAAGCAATGCTCTCTTATATGAATTCTGCGAACTTGTACAAAAATGGATCTCCAGTTAGTGGGTCACAAAATTCGAACCAGTTGCAAGAAAGTGAACTGGAGGAAGTGGCTTTCGAAGAAATTAACTGAATAATCTTGGTGCTGTATATAGTGTACATATTTTTATTAAAAAAAAAAAACAGTTATTATTTTTAGTTTAACACATCAGATATATTGAAACAAGTATTGTTCATCAACTTCTGGACAATGTCATTGACATCTTACAAGGTACGTATAGATAATTTATTTTTCCTTTGTCGATGTTAATAAAATTATATAACATTCATGTCTTTACATTTATGCTGTACTTTGATGGAAACAGAGTATGCAGTGAGAAAACACACACACATATATACATACATATGTGTGTCCTCACGGCATTGTCAAGGCTCTATATTTGTATTTTACATTAAAAGTTGCAACCGGGTGTTTCTCGCTGCCGTATTCGGTTGCCCGATCATCACCCTTGTTCTTCGCGCGCACAGTCATTCGAAGATCTAAAAACATACTCTGTACACAAACAGTTTATGGTTGTGAACTCGGAAAGCCTGGTACTTCTGCTTGTCAAGGTCAAAAGGTGGGAGAAAAAAGGATGTGTAGAATGTAAAGAGGGTGCAACAGTGGCTGATACTTGTAAAAAACATATTCATGTGTAGTTCGTGCACGTTCCGCCTGTAGCGCTACTGTGGCACAACGTATATTGTAACTGTATAACTCTTGTTCACCGCTTGTAGGTCTATTGGCGTAAGTGACGACCGAAACTATGTTGTCAGCTCTGACTGCGATAAGGCCCTGCTGTGCTGCTTTTGCTTTTCTTTTTTGTCCGTTGTCATTTGTAAGACGCCAAGCATATTGATTTTGCTTGTTGCACGCGACGAACGGGTTCCTGCGGAGCGAAGTATTTAAGAAGTTAACTACATATTCTTGTTTTGGGATAGAAATATGACAAGCACTTTGAATTATAATACGGTTTTAAATTGGTTAACTGTTGAAAAAAAACACGAAAATAAAGTTGTAAATGTATATTAGTCGAGGATGTAGCTACTGACAGTGTTGCAGGCACGTAGCCAGGATTTAGTGAAGGAGGGGGGGGGTCCGTGACATGAAATACTGTGGTCATCACAAAAGGGGCTCGATCACTAAACTATTTTACTGGAACATATATTGGTTCGTTTAGCCAGGATTTCGTGACGCTGGGGGTGGGGGTGGGGGGTGACATGAAATTCTGAAAGCCCAGTACCGCGATCAATCTAAACTACTTTAGTATCAACATATATTGGTTTGTTAGGACAATAAAATGAGGATATGTTGGCAAGTATTTTAATAACAAACTATGAAGAATAATAAAAAAAGTATTGAAAAAGATTTTGCAATATTTACGTTCTTCTGCTGTTTATTCAAATATAACAATTTTCCTTTCGTTATGATCTCAATTATTATAAACAGTACATACTGAATACTGTCTTGTAAACTATCTTCTAATATAAATAAAATAAAGAGTTTGTTTGTGTGTTTGTCTGTCTGTGTGCGGCCAGGGGACCAGACGAGTGGACCGAGAGTTACCAAATTTTGGTCAGGGGTACCTTCGCCCAGGCCCCAGATCAAGACGAAGCGTTTTTTTTTTTTCAAATTTCGAAACAGTGGGGTCTCAGAGGCGTTTACCGGAACCGGCTTGGGAACCAAACAAATTGACCGAGAGTTACCAAATTTTAGTCACGAATACCTTGGTCCAGGCTCCAGACCAGAGTTAAACGTTTTTGTCGAAATTCGAACCAGGGGGTCTCAGGGGGGCGTTTACCGGGACATGTAAAAGTAGTAGAAAATGACCGATATTTATTTATTTATTTATTTAACAATCACCAGATGCAGTTCAGAGGCCATTTTACATTGAATATCCAACAACATTAACAATGGAAAGGATTTGTGAAGGTATCGCCCAGGTAGGATTGAGGGAAACCCTGGAAAACTTCAGTCAGGATGGTAGGCAGCGGCATTCGAAGCCACGACTTCTCGAATGCGAAACCAACGCTCTACCACTTGAGCTATTAGTGTCGAATTCATATTTTCGCGGTCGCTGAAATCAATGGTGAAACTCCAGTCGCATTAACTTCCAAATTCACGCTATTCGGCTCCGGGCCGGGTTCACCAGAGGGGGGGGGGAGATACCAAGACATATAAAAGTAATCCAAAATGACCGATATTAGTGTCAAATCCATAGTTTTCGCGGTCGCTGAAATTAATGGTGACACTTTCATTAGCGATGACTTGCAAGTATGCGGGCCGGGAGTCAGCGGGGGGTGGATACCGAGATGTAAAAAATAGCCCAAAATGATCGATATTAGTATCAAATCTATAGTTTTCGCGGTCGCTAACATCAATGGTGATACTCCCACAGGCGTTGACTTCCAAATACAGTCCCTGTGCGAAGCATGTGTATATTCAACTAGTTTTAAAATATATGCATTCCTTTCTCTGTTGAATCAAATGCTAACAGAACTTTCTTTCAACATTTTATTATTATTATTATTCCATCAACTACTGTCGGTTCCAAATAACAGGTTAAAGGAACAACAGAAAATTGTCCTTGAGATAACATGTTTGATATTGCAAGGATGCGATGACGAAAAGTTATGATTAAAAATGTCCACGCTGTTACACAATGGCACTTACGCTTTCGAAAGCTTGAAATCTCCCTGACTAGTAGCAGGAATTCTGAGAATTCCATAACTTTTCTTGATTTTTCAAATTCCCTGACTCTTCCAGAATACCTCGCTTACCTCGCCACCATATTGCAAGTAATACAAATCTCTTTATAAGAAAGAGTAAGCTAAAGCTTCCTGTAGTTTTCTTTTTAATTTTTAACGCTGATCCTTCTTTTTGTCATTTCATTTTGTTTTATCCTTCCTTAATTTTTTCATTTCTGGTCTCGAAGGGGGGTCCGGACCCCCCAGATCCCCCCTTGGCTACGTGCCTGAGTGTTGATTACAGATTTTCTCGTGGAAGAATTTCATTACACTATAGGTGAAAAGCAGTACTCCATACATGTAATTCATATTGAACACGATAAGAGACATTGTTCATTTCAGATTTTCCAGTACGGGGGGATTGAATAAACGATGGGTGAATATAGTACTATGAAAATTTCTGGTAACTCAGATTGAGCACGCCCGGGAAATGCCCTAGAGGGAATTTCGAAGCTCTAGACCCAAGAGCCACCTTTATAATCATCACTGACTGCCATTTCAATAATGTGTTTTATGGTCTTATGTCCGTGTTCCCATCCTTTCCCTGATGGGAACACTGGATACTTGATACTTTTTCTATTGCAAATTTTTGTGCTAGTTTTCTGTCGAAACCTTGAGTTTTGTACTCTCATTGGTTTCGAGTTAGTTAATTATTTAAGTTTAGGATTCTGCATCGAGGTTATATGAGACGTAGACTCAAAGATTATGATGAAACTCAAACACAGTAATCGTCCAAATTTTGTAAGAGACTCCCACTGGGAATCGAACGTGTGACTACGTGCACGAAAGGCGCGCGTGCTAGCTACTAGAACACCGGAAATGGCGTCACCATTTTTGAGTCTCTTAAAATTAAAAATTAATTTACATCTTAAAAGTTGTGTGTACTTGCAATATAAGAAACAAACATAAATTAAAATTATAAGAAAATCTTAACAAAATCTTTAAAAACGCTTAAGAATATGTTGAAAAGGCCAGAAATCTCTCACTCTCTCTCCCTCCCATGTCGTGGTGCTATTTAAAAGGTATACTTTAAAAATAATAATAATAATAAACTCTACAGTCGCACCTACAACTTTCGATGGCAAATAGTCTAGTTTTTATTAATGCAGAAGTTTACATTAATTAAATTCAAAAGTTGCATTCTAACTTCTTTTTAAATTTTATCAAAAGTACCACTATTCGTCTTAACACTAATGAGAACTATGGATTCGCCTTTAATATCCATCATTTTCGATTGCTTTTAAAATGTCACTCTTCCCGATTCTTCATAGATGAACTTGAACGGCATGGAAACAGTCATTATCCATATCAGCGACTGACCCGAAAACTATGGATTCAACACTAATATCGATCATTTCAATTATTTTTAAAATGTCAGCTCTCCCATCCCCACTCCTTGGGATGCTAGGGGTTCCTTACCCTCCCGAGTATTTCTTTCCAGATTGTAAGACATATATATATCAAGTTTAGTTGGAATTAAACCAAGTGTTACATAATTATGTAGGAAAAAAAGTTTTAAAATTAATGGAGGTGACTCTTGAACTGGAAGTGACAGATATCGACGACTTCCGGTTTAAGATTGATCACTGTAGAACAAAAGACGTTAGTAGAAAGCTAGAAACTGTTTCTGAAAATCGATTAAGCGTCCTAAGAATGCATATTATCTCTGTTCTTAACCTACAACTAAAACAGGAAGTGGTAGCGATTAACTATTTCCTGTTTTTAACGTTGATTACTATGGAAGAAAAACTGTAATAGATAACAAAACGCTGTTTTCCATAATCGATTAACCGTCCGTTCTTATCTCCATTCTTAACCCTATACTAAAACCGGAGGTGGTAGACATCAACCCTTTCCGGTTTTAACGTTGATCACTGCAGAGCAGAAACCGTAACCCGGTTTTCTACAATCGACTAAGAATAAACTTCATCTTCATCCTTTACCCTCTACTAAAACTGGAACTGGTAGATATCAACCTCTATACGGAAGTAGGTAGCAAGACGCAGTTTCCTGCAATCAGTTAAGCATCCCAAGAATATAATTGTGTCACCAATCCAATCCCTCTACTAACACCGGAAGTGGTATAAATCTACTATCACTTCCTATTTCATTATTAATTAAGAAAATACTGTGTGAGCCTCCTTAATGTCTCACAATCAAAAACGCTGAAATATGTATCTAATTATTGGGATTAGAGAGTAAGATTTATAATAATATTGTACAGTTAGTGCTTTGGTCTATCTCGTCGGTTACTCCGCACGAAACTCTTGAACGAAACTGAATTTAACTTATGTTTTTTGCAATTGATAGCTAGAGTAATTATCTCGAAAGAGTTCATTAGTAGAGGATCATAAACCAGAAGGTTGTGGATCAGAAACCAGGAGTGGTAGAAATCAACCATTTTTGCTTTTAACGTTGATCCTGTAAACCAAAAAGGGTAATAGATAGCAAGAAACGGTTTCCGGCAGTCGATTTAGCATCCCAATAATACCTTTCAACTCCATCCTTAATACTGTATTGATATAGAAAGTGGCAGAAATAAACAAGTTCCCGCTCTAACATTGAATGAGAAAAACGGTAATATATAGCGAGAAGCAGTTTTGGAAATCGACTAAAAGATTCCAAGTACACCTTTCATTTCTATTCGTAACACTTTGATAAAACTAGAACCGGTAGAAATCAAGAATTTTCGGTTTACTTTTCATTACTGTGGAGCAAAAGCTGTAATAGATAGCGAGAAGCTGTTTTCGACAATCGACGGAGCATCTCAAGAATACATTTTGTCTATCCATAACACTCTAATAAAATCAGAAGTGACAGGGTGTCTACTAAAATTCCAAAATAAAATTTCATGACCTTTCTTTAACAAACCATTAAATTTAGTAACATTCTCAAAAGCGAATTTGGGTGCGACTTGGCCCAATTTTCACGCACGTGATAGAAGCGTGCTTTACTTGTGATTTGGTAGCGTCTAAAACCATAGACGTTTTTGGTGGTGAATTTTGACATTTTATAGAACAACATTTAAAAGTATGTACTTATATTTGTACAGATAAAATGAATCGTGACCCAAAAGCAAAATTTCTTGACTTTCATGACCATTTTCTGATTTCGTGACTTTCTTTAATCCTTTTCGTAACCGATAGACACCCTGGTAATCCAGTATGACTTCCAGGTTCAATGTAATATACATAGAACATTACCTAAAAGAGACAGCGAGAAGAGTTCTTTTTTTTTTAAAAAAAAAAGGAGTTAGCGTTCTTAAAATAGGTACCATCTCTTCTTTTACCCTGTAATCAAACGTAATTATTACAAATCAACCACTTCCGGTGTTAACGTTCATCGTTGTTCAGTTTTGTTGAAGAAATCTTGACCACTCACCCTGCTATGAAAGATGATATTCCTGCAACCGCAAAAGGAAATTATAATGCTGTGGCTCTAAATAAACTTCTTAATCGACCAAACAAAATTCACATTTATTTGATTTAATTCTAACTGTAGGTAGGACCACAGGCCTTTTCAAAGAGAGGTGAGTGGCAAAGTTTTCTTGAACAAGACTGTATATGACAAACTGCAATAGATAGGCACGGTTTGTATTCGATTAAGCGTCCCTAGAATATATTCCATCTCCACTCTAATCACTAGTAAATAACACTAAGTGGTAGATATCTAATACAACTTCTGGTTTCAATTTTAATTGAAAAATATTGGGTGGTTCTGTTTACTGTCTTTAAGAGATTTTGTTTTAAATGAGAAGTTCTAAAGCCAAATTTCATGTTTGTAACTTTCAGAGATTCTGAGATACCGATATGCTATTATACGAGTAATAATTCCTATTCTTACCTTTTCCTTCCCCTTTATTACTAAGATATAAAAGAAATGCTGAAACGTGTTAAATTATTTTAAATTGGAAATCCAAATACCAAATTTCTAGTTTCAAGTTTCTCAGTCCTATACGTTTCGGAGATAAGGGTATCTTACTAAAATAACTCTCACCCCAATTCCTCCTCTTTTCGTGAATTTTCAAAAATTTTTCTTAGTGGTACCCCACGTCACATATCCTATGTAGGTGTAGTGATGGTTAAATTCCCCGGAAGATATTTTTCGGGAATATTCCCGGGAAGATTCCCAAAATGGGGATTTATCCGGGAATTTATGTACAATCAGAAAGAAAATTGCATTCTATTACTATATTATGATTTCAAAGTTGAATTAATTTTTATATCACAGCATATTATTACTGTTGTCCACAGAGGATTCTTTAAAATCTGTATATTTTGAACGGTACTATGTTACTTTATTAACACTTTATTATATTTAGAGAGTACGCATAAATGTATATTTATTTAGAATATGTTCTATCAATTAAATATGTGTGAAAAAATTCTATAGTAACAGTTTAAATTTATATGTAAGTGGATTTGCTCAACTTGACTCTATTACTGATATTAAAACACATTAAATTTATAAATGTTATAAACCAATTAGATTGGGTAAATGCTAGAAGATACATGTCTTACCAATTTATCAACATTTGCGCATACATATTTATGTTCACAAAATTTGCAAGATACTTACTTATCTTTATATTTTAGCACGTAACATTGCCATACACGACCTTTCATTCTACATATTTTTCGAAATTCCATATGTTACTTCGCATGTAAAAGAAGTGCGAGTACCTCTTCAGAAATTCGAGTCAGAGAGAGGAGACAGACCGACGTCTATTACTAATGATGGTTCAGGGTTTATTAATAGTACTTCATCTCTATTTCTACATAATTCTAAATTACTTTACAAAATGGTTCCTTTTCATTATTTGTAAATTAGTACTTTGCAAATTTTGGCTGTTCTTTAGCATTGGAGACCAGCTTTTACACCTACTTTTTTCCCGATATTCTATTCCGATGTGGTTGTTTTATGGTTTCTCAAGTTAATTACGTTACCAACATTAAATTCAGACAGCCTTGCAGAACGAGCGTTAGCGAATGAAGGCGGGTTAGAGCCCCGCATGGCACGTTGTTTTCTATCTTCGTTACCAACAATTCATTTTCTTTTCTCACATAAATCACTTCCACTTACCTTTCCGTTTTGTATAAATTCCCTACTGCCTTAAAAAAATATGTTCGATACTTTCTTGACAACTTGAACATCACTATCAACTCATTTCTTCCGTAAATCATCCTACTTTTCGCTAGTTTTGGCCTCCAATACTAAACAATTACCCTCCTTTTTAGTGCAAATGTAAATGGAACTTAAAAAATCAAATAATTAGCTATATAAAGTACCGTCAAATAATTTTAAATTTTTTAACCTCCAAATTCTAAAATAAAGTAAGTAGTCATATTTTTCTTATAATTTGGAAGATAAAGTAAAGAAATGGAAATAAATTCCTTCCCGGGAATTTATAGACCAGGGAAAAAACCCGGGAATATTCCCATTTTTAAATTCCTTCCCACCGGGAATATTCCCACTGCCCATTACTATGTAGGTGTAAATTAAAAGCTTTTTAGTAGTCCCTAGAGCAGTGGCTCCTAATCTAGGGATGCGAGTCTCTGACAGAACTAAATTTAAAATTGCAATTATTACGAATGTTGTAACAAACATTAAATTAAATATCATATAAACACGAAATAACTATTGTGTAAGAAATGTGGGACAAAACTGTTTCACTAATGTTTGTTTCATTAAGGACAAAACTGGTAAAATATAATATTCCACTGCACTACAATGCTATTCAGGAGTCTTACTGGCAATAAATATAAATTTGTGAAAATATGGCTATTATTATTTACTATTATTATATGCAAGCCCGTTCTTCGTACGAGTAGAATAGGTTTATGGGAAATATTCGAAAGTTATATTTGATCACCCTATCCCCGTTACGTAACTTATTTGAACAAAAGTGAAATAAAACCCCTAGCTCGACCATGTTCAAAAATGTGTTTCATACGATGCAGTATTTATTCTCTGCAAGAAATCTAAATTCTCTTCTGCTCTTACGATTCTTTTTTTCAAAGTGAGTTGATAAAATAGAAATGTCCCACGTGCTAAATATGTTTAAAAATTCATTTCAGACGTTTCAAACACTTTGTCACCCTGTAACCTGTTTTGGAAGCAGAATTTTCGAAAACGCTGGGGCATGTCCAGTCCACATGGTGACCTCGTTAAGTAAAAAGTTTATATACCTAGTTTCATCTCTTTGGCTTGGAATATATTTAATTTTCGCCGTATGTATTAACTCCTCCACCCTCTTAGGATACGAATTTTAATGAAACTGAAATGGTTAAAGAATGGCTTCAGCCAAGTGCTATGTTCTAAAATTCTCAATCATTTTTCATGAGATGAGACGGAAGTGGAGTTTCCTACAACGCTGGGTTGCGTATCTACTTGGTTTTATATTAAATTTCATCTTCATACATGAGAGATTTGTAAGATACTGTACTTTTAGCAAATATTTTAGACCTTGACCCCTCCCCTTAGGATACGCATTTCAGTGAAACTGATATGATGAAACCATGCTTTAGAGCAGTTCTAAATATGTTCAGTAATTCTCCTCGAACATTCTATGATGATGAGACAGCGAACGCCGATTTGAATGTCGAGAAATAAGTAACTTAATTCCTCCCTCCTTCTGCTTAAAAGGAGAATTTCGAAAACTCTGAAATACGTATTCCATTATTTTTACTTCAGAGTTGGTTTACGAAATTTCATATTACGAATTTAAGCGAATTTCACATTTCATGACATTTTCTGAATAAATAGTGGTAAATTTTAATATTATAGAAATCGTCTCTTTTCTCCATCTTTAAGAGGGGAATTTCCGGAAACATACGTTCAATTATTTATAGTTAAGAAATCAAAGCCAAATTTCACACCTCAAACGTAAGCAAATGCAGAAATTTTAATAGGTAGACACTATCCTCCATTCTCATCTTAGGACAGAATTTTCGGAAAACCTAAACATGTATTGGTTCGTTTCTAATTGAGTTTAATTTTGAAATTTCACGTCTCCAATATAAAAAATTCTTACATTTATCAAGAGGGTATTATGATGGCAGTAGAAAATAAGAATGGGAAGGTAGTCAGCGAGAGAAATGAGGTCATAGGAAGGTAAAAAGAATACGTTGACCAATTTATGAGAGTAGGGATAGATCGTGTAGCCTAAATGTTGAAGTAGAAAATGAAGTAGGCGAGGATGATAAAGGATTTAGTATTCTTAGGGATGAGTTTGAAAAGGCTATATCCGAGATTAGAAATGGAAAGGCAACCGGAATAGATAACATACCAATCGAATTCATTAAAAATATAGGAGAGAAGGGAAAGAAAGAATTGTTCCGATTATGCAATGAAATATATGAAACAGGACAATGGCCAAAAGACTTTCTGAAAACGATCATGATACCGATAGCTAAGAAATCGAACCCAAAGAGATGTGAGGATTATAGAACTATTAGTCTCATATCTCATGCAGCTAAAATTCTGCTCCGAATACTGAACAGAAGGTTATATGAAAGAACAAATAAAGAAGTTGAGGAGGAGCAGTTCGGGTTCAAAGGAGGCAAAGACACAAGAGATCAGTGGCGGCCGGTGGATTGTGGTTTCGGGTGTTGCAGTACGAACGACAAGAGACAGAAGATATAAAGTTGACTCACTGACTAATCAGCATAACTTTAGATGCAAATGCTATGTGACATGTAAAATTCTGTTTTAAAAAAATGCAGAACATTTTATCCGATTAATCACCTTAATTAATTAGTAAGTTCATTCTCCTTTCTTTGATTGGAGCAAATCTGTCTAATACATGCTGGTTGAACTCTGGTATTCTTATTGTCAGGTATTTTTCGATGGAAAGCATAACCAATAGTGATAACCTTTCTTGGGACATTCAATTCCTTGAAAGTGTCAATTCTTTCTCATGTGGAAAAAAAAAAAACTTTTCGTCTTTTGCTGACGCGATAGGTACAGTTTATATTAATTGCAGAAGCTTTGTAGATTCACTAAATATTTTTTCTAGATTATTGCGAACGATTCATTCTAGCAAACTCAGTCCCTGACAGTGATCCGAATTCCTCTTCAGCGTTGACTGATGAGAGTTCGTAGCAGATATTAGTGTTATAAAAAAATGTACATTGAACATACTTTATTCACAGTTTATCTAGAAAAATTTAAAATAAATTGAGGAAATGTATCTAGTGCAAACAACATTACTGCCACAAGATATCCTGTAAATTTAAACTGGATTTTTCTTTCGAACTCTCTTCTGAATTGCCCTTTGCTTGTTTTGTCTAAGCCTTAATTGCAAGTTTTTCCTCAGTTGAAAGCTGGTCAGAAGTCACGGTATACAATTCATTCAGAATTTGTAGGTTATTTACAAAATTAAAGCACACACAATAAAATTAAATCTAATAAATAAAAACCAAAACAGTGATACAAAAGAGGTACTGGTATATGAATTCCGAATGTCACATATTCATACATCAACACACACACATATATGTGCGTAAAAGAAAAAACTACATTCCAAATCATCCGTCTTGGTTGTTACGCAATGCAGAGTGAACACAATATACTTCCTCATGAGGCGAAAGAATGCTTACCAATGGGATATGTTCTGGAAAGAAACCTCGAAACCCGCCAGATGAAGGATCAGCATGTAACAGAAGCCAAAAATGACAGAACATTAAAACAAACAGCACTGCCAGTTCTACACCCAGAAATGTTAACTGAGAGGGGTCCAAAGTATTTGAGGGAGGTCCAATACGTCTACATAATATGGAACCTGTCTTATACTGCACCCGAAAAGACGATAAGTAATTCTTACTTACTGTCACCTATATTTTTAGAAAAAAATGATAGAACGATTATTTTTATAAGAAAAGAAGAGTACATGATGAGGAGTAAAATAAAATATTTAGCCTACATCAATCGTTTCTCTGTTAAACAAGCATAGTTCGTTAAGAAAGTCTACAAATGTTAGTCAAGTTTCGAAATTTTTGGGAGGTGCGGACCCGGTGGACCCCCTCGTGGCTACGCCCCTGAGCATTGCTAACTAGTCCCAAATTCAATGTGGCGTTCCCCAACAAACAGTTTTATGTGGAAATTATCAAGAGTATAAAATATACTTATTTTATAAAAGTTATATGTTTATACTAAAATACTATCCACAGGGAGGGGGGGGGGGCAATTCTACATACTGGCTTATTAATATTTGATTCACAAATTACTGTATAAGAAGCCTTCAATATAAGCTAAGAATTAACTTGTTAATGCGGGTCTACTTTCATTTGTTTTCTCCTTTACTAGATATTTTCTTTCTTATTTTGTAATTCTGCAATCACTTTTTTGAATTATCATTATATTGATTTGCTTCAGTATGGTCCCGTAATTTAAAAATATGAATGCATAAAAACAAATTCCATTTGTTAATTGCTAGTGAAAGAAAATTCAGAAATCTTATTTAGCGTGAAAAATCTTCTCATTCACTGGAAACCGTGCTGTGTTGCAGAAGCACTGCAACGACCAGTCCCTTTAACTTCTGAGATAGGGGAAAGGAGACTTAACATTTGCTTCAATTGCCGCGCTGAAGGAATCTGGTCGTTGCATGCTCGCTGCAACACAATATAATTTAGAGACTCTGTGATGGATTATTTTTCGCTTTTTAAAACGGATTAACGGAACGGACAGTTACAGAAGAAAAAAAATATGTTATTTAAAGTGTATATATGCAAGTATTAAAAAGTATTTTTTCTGTTCTTTACTACTATTGATAATATTTTTTTTCTTGAAATACTTTGGTCGTTGCGCAACGCTGCAACACTAACATTAGCCGCCACTGCAAGAGATGCAATTGGGTTATTAAGGACGATCGGTGAAAGATTTATAGAAAACGTGAAAGAGGTGTGTGTTATATTTATTGATCTAGAGAAGGCTTTTGACCGCGTTTTGGGAATTGTTTTTGGGAGTTTTAACGAAGATAGGGTTGGAATGGAAAGATAGAAGACTAATAAGAAACTTATACATGAACCACCAAGTAAGTGTTAAAATAGGGGAAGAACTGACGGAAGAGAGTGCAATTGGAAGGGGAGTTCGACAAGGATGCTGCCTTTCGCCAACACTTTTTAATGTCTATCTAGAAGAGATAGTGAAAAAGAGTTTACATGATGATGATGGCATTTCGGTAGGAGGTAGAATGATTAAATGCATAAGATTTGCAGACGATATGGCGCTTGTTGCAGAATCTGAAAAGAAAATCAATAAAATGTTAGAAAAAATGAGAAAGGGCTTTGAAGAATATGGGATGAAAATAAATGTTAGAAAGACAAAGGCCATGGTGATTGGAACGAAGGGTCCTGTGTCAAATATGAAAGTAGGAGGGGAGAAAATAGAACAAGTGAATAGTTTTCGATATCTGGGTAGTATTCTTAGTAATAACATGAAGTGCGAACTTGAAATAAAAGCAATGATAGGAATGGCGAAAGAAGCCTTTAGGAGGACGATAAGTCTGTTTTGTGGGACCTTGAATAAAGAGTTGAGAAAAAGACTCATAAAATGCTTCGTGTGGAGTGTTGTACCGTATGGGGCGGAAACGTGGACATTACGTAAAGATGATGAAAATCGGCTGGAAGCCTTCGAAATGTGGGTGTGGAGAAGAATGGAAAGAATTAGTTGGGTCGAGCGGAAAACGAATGAGAGAGTGTTAGAAATGGTGGGTGAGAAAAGAACACTTTTAGATATTATTAGGAAGAGGAAGAGAAACTGGTTGGGACATTGCCTAAGAAGAGATTGTATTATGAGGGACGTCCTAGAGGGTATGGTGGCGGGAAAGACAGGGAGGGGGCGAAGGAGAGTACAATTAATGGATGATATAAAAACAGAAGGATCATACGCGAAGGCGAAGAAGTTAGCGGAGGACCGTGGATCATGGAAGCTTCTCAGCTGCGGCAAGTGATCTGCCAATAAAGGCAGAATACCTATGATGATGACATTTATCATTTTCTAAAAATAAATGAAATAAATACAGTTGAAAAATTAATGTTATACGAATTACTCCTTTCTTGTTTAGGTGCGGAATTTTCAGAAACTGTGAGAAACATGTTCAGTTATTTTTAATGGTTAGTTTATATGCCTAGTTTCATCTTCCTTACCTCAGGGATTAGCAAGATACACTATCCTATTTACGCCCCTAAGGATACATATTTCCAAAAATCCTTCTTTATCCCTTGCTTTCGTCAAAAAGAGTATTCTTGCTAATTATAGCATTATGGCTTGATCGATAATGAGTAACTCACTTATATTGTCTTATATACAGTATAGGTTATTATTATTGTTGTTATTTTTGTTGCTATTACTGATGATTTGAGAATACAATGCTGCAACTAAAATTGCAGAAACGATCAAAAACATCGCGAATGATGTAGGCGTGAAGTATGTAGGGTTTAAGAATGTGCGCGCTTGTTAAAAATGTTGGAGCAATTGCCCTAGAGGATCCCAAAACTTTAATTTAGAAAACACAACGTTTTGTATCATTTCCTACTTTATAACACTACAACGAATACACTATAAGAACATTGTACTTCTGTTAAATTACTTCGCTGAACAGTACTAAATGATCACCGAAGGCTAACATGAAATGGAGGATTCACACAACTAGATCCGCTTTTTCTTGAGTTAACTAAACATTAAGTATAATACCGAAGTAGCATTATAGATAAAGTGAGACTGTAGAAAAAATGAACCTTTCCTCTAACAGTTAAAAGAATAACAGAACATAGACGCGATAATAATAATAATAATAATAATAATAATAATAATAATAATAATAATAATAATAATAATAATTCAATTTCTTAAAAATAGTATTCAAAAATAGATAGAGGAAACTGCAGTCTGGTAATAATTATAAGAAACCAGATTAAAACGTATTAGCTTTTCTCAACCCACTGAGGAAGAGAAAAGTTGAAAGTAAGAGATGAAAGGTAAGAAAGGAATAGTATGAAGAAGAATGCAGTTGGTCGATGATTTGAAAAATGGTATCAAATATTGGGAATAAAAAGAGGAAGCTGAAGACCGAGAAAGGTGAAAGAAGAATTTCCAGACCAGAACCTAAGAAAACACACAATCACACTCACATCCCCCATTAGTCCCAGTACCTGCCAACAGGTAAAATACTTAATAATAATAATAATAATAATAATAATAATAATAATAATAATAATAATAATAATAATAATAATAGACCACGATAGCTGCTGCGAGTAAGTTACTGCGCACGATAGCTCTTGAAAGAAAGCAAATTTTTATTTTATTTTATTTATTTATTTGCAAACTATGGGTAGAGTAATTATTTCGAAGGAGGTAGTTAATTGAAGTGATCCATAAACCGAAAGTGGTAGAAATCAACCTTTTCCAAGTTTTAACGTTGACCACTATAAAACAAAAACGGTTTTCGGCAATCGATTAAGCATTCCAAGAATATTTTACATCTCCTTTCGTTACCAACCGAAAGTGGTAGAAATAAACCATTTCCGGTTTTACGTTGAACACTATAAAGCAAAATCGATAAATAGTTACGAGCGGCTTTCTGTAATGGCAAATCCTTTAGATTGGATCTGAGAAGAGATTACCGAGAAATAAATTACCACACGCAAATCAAGCCCAAAAGTTGTCCAAACTCGACCAGCAAATGTAGAGATCTTAATTAGGTTGAGATCTTAATTAGGTTGAATCGGAATTTTGTTCCGATTCGGCCAATAGTTATCAAGGAAATGCTGCTGGCTAATTAAGTAGTTATCAAGAAATAAGGTATGAAATGCAACCCGCGTCCACCCTGTTCTTGGCCGAGTTTGACCACAGAATATGCCAGTACTTATTCCTTAGGGAATGGGCTAGTAGCTCACAAAATTTAGTAAACATCCGGCTAGTATTTAATTTAAAAATAAACTCTAGTAAAAACCGTAAAGAGGATGACGTAATATGTTCTCAATTAGTATGGATACCGGAATTTGTATCGTATTTCTTTCACTTCTGGTATTAATACAGAGATGGTTTACATGCACAGGACCGACACTGCGTAGGGCCGACACGACGTAGGATCGACACGGCATACGACCGAAACGGCATAGGATCGACACGGCACAGAACCGAAACGGTATAGGATCGACACGGCATAGGATCGACAGCAGAACTTTCATACAATCGAAATAATAAAAAGTACATAATTTTATAATTACGCAATATTAAGTAACAATTATTTTCTTAAGGATATATAGGAGAGAACCGTCATACGATCGAAACGGCATACGAACGAAACGGCGTAGGATCGACACGGCGTAGGACCGAAACGGCGCAGGGCCGACACGGCATAGGATCGAAACGGCACAGGATCGACACGTCACAGGACCGAAACGGCGTAGGATCGACACGGCATAGGACCGAAACAGCGTACGACCGACATTCTGTAGTGTGGTCAACACTTTCTGAATATATCAATATCGCATATCCCGTAAGGATAAATAATTCTAAACGGTCTATTTTTTTAAAAAAACTTATATATATATGTATATATATATATATATATATATATATATATATATATATATATATATATATATATATATATATATATATATATAAATTGTATAAAAATACTGTTCGTAATATATTTATATCCCATACCTTTAATTTTGTGATATTAAAAAAATCACACTAAATAACTCTAATAGTTGATTCGAGGTTTTCAATACCGAATAAATAATATTATTTGTCTGATGTTTTTATAATGTTGTAATTTTTTATGTGTAATAAGTTGAAGTATGTACATGTAACTGCAATTTTAAAACTGTAGGCTTAGAATTTGCGTTTGGAAATTTGGAATTTTTTAAGCGAAGCAATGCACCTATGTGAAGTTGCCTCCTTTCAAATTTCGACTTGAAATCGGAAGCCAATCGTTTGTTTTTCGTTTGTTATTGACTTTTTTGAAGAAAAAAAATCTTAAAAATCAAATCTTTCTTAAAACATAAAGAGATGTTTACAAAATAAAGTTGGTATATAGCCAAATTTACCCTTGTTCCTCCACTTAAAATTTTGATTGAAAATCAAAATCAATTGTTTGATATGCGTATGCTATTAATTATTTTGAAAAAGAATAGTCTGTTTCGAAAAACATAAAGTCTTTTCAAGAGAAATGGGTGGTGGAATTTCATATTGGCTCCACTTTAAAGTCTCGAATCAAAACCGAAGCTAAGCGTTTCTTATTGGTTGTTTTTAAGAGCAAATCGCTTGTTTCGAAAAAATAGAAAAAGAGATTTACAAAATAAGTTTATAATGTGATCAAATTCAATCTGATTCCTTTACTTACAAATTTCGATTCATGACCAAAATCAATCGTTTGATATGAATTTGTTGTTGCTTGTTTGGAAGAAAAGTAATTTGATTCGAAAAACATAAGAATATATTTAAGAAATAATGTTGATGAAGATGATTTGTTTCGGGGCGGGTTGCTTATTTTGAAGAAAAAATCACTTGTTTCCTCTGAAGAAGATAATTCTGAAGAAAATTATAATACATTTGGTGGTCAACTTCATACTGTTTTTTCTGCTTTTAAATATCGATTCAATACTCAAGCTAATAACGTGTTTTTTCCTTTCTTATTGATTGGTTTGAAGAGAAAATAGTTTGTTTTGAAAATTATTAAGAGTCATTTAGAAAATAAGGTTGGGTGGGCCAACTTTTTGGTGGTATTTCAAATTTCGATTCAAAATCAAACTCAATCATTTAGTTTTCGTTCGTTATTGATTGTTTTGAAGAAAAACTGAGAAGCATTAAAGAAATTTTGATAGTAAAGGTGGTCACCTTCACAGGGTCCCTGCACTTCAAATTTCGTTCAAAGCATAAAACGATTAAAATTATAAGAGAAACACAATCAGTACTCTACGCAAATGTTTAGGGGGTTCAGGGGCTTTAGGAACATAAGTTTATATAATATCAAGTGTTTATATATATAAACGTGCTAGTATGATAAACGTGATTACTTTTGCATAATACCTTGCTCAAGGGGGGTTTCAAAGTCCGAAATCCCTTTCCTTCAGTACTCCACTAAACATCAATTATAAATCATTCGTTATCCAAATTGTACTTCTTGTACTGATTCAATTCTTAATTTCAAAGTTTAAAATTATATGAGCACTTATTATGCTATTGGAAAAAAAGCACATATTTTATGACAGTGCAAGGAAGTTTCTTGTTTTAACAATTGAAAGAAAGGAAAACACCAATAAAAATAATAATAATATCTGACACGAATTCCGATTCGATAGTAAATCATATTTCATTATCTTATTTGAAACTTTGAGAAAATTGAAGCTCTACACCGAAAACAAATTGGATAATAAGCAATGCTTTATAATTGCTTGATACATTACAAATTGAGAACAAAGAGAGTAATGCTGTTTGAAAGAAAGATTGGATAAAAACAAGAATTTTAGGAATGATCTAAAAAATGGATCAAAATATTATGATCTTGGCTAATATTAATTTTTGGATCAGGTACCATAAAATATTCGAACGGTCTCTAAATCGAGTTTTCTCCAGATATGTAGTTCTCCAGGTATAAGGAGTACAAGAAAAATTTGGATTTAATGAAATATTTTGTATTTTTTTTATAACGGGCCACAAAATTTTTGGACGGTCCCTAAATCGAGTTTTCATATTTTTACGCAATAAGCATATCACATTGAGTTTAGTGATATCTTGGGTTGGGTTACACTATATGTAGTTCTCCATATATAAGGCATACAATAAAATTATTGATTGAATGAAATATATTGGACTTTTTGGATCAGGGACTACAAACGTTTGGACGGTCCCTAAATCAAGGTTTCGTATTTATTTCGGAATAAGCACATCATGCTGAGTTAAGTGATAGTTTTGGTTTGGCTACACAATATGTGGTTCTTCAGATATAAGACGTACAAGATTTTTTTTTATTGAATGAAATATATTAGATTTTTTGGATCAAGGGCAACAGAATTTTTGAATGGCCCCTAAATCGAGTTTTCGTATTTTTCAGGCACTAAGCACATCATACTGAGTTCAGTCATAGTTTAGGTTTGGGTACACTATATGTTGTTCTCCAGATATAAAGCCTACAAGAAATTTTTTGTCTGAAATATATTGAATCTTTTGATCCAATAATAGTCCTTCATCCTCCATTTATACATTAAGCAAGTAACAATATAACGTGTACATTACGTGATACAGTTTGTATTTTATGGTGTGATGTTTAATAATAAATTATTAACAGAATACCCGTTCTTCGCACGGGGAGGATAGTTTCATTTTGAACATACAGGGCAATGGAAGCTGAGTATGGATTTAAACTGCATCGGAAGTGTTACTGTTCGTCTGAGTGACTCCAAATACTATTTCATCAACACTAATATCGGTATTACTTTTTATCATTATATATATATATGGTGTAACTTAATTAATGTAATGAACGTCTGGAGGTGATTCCTGGACTCGGAAGAAGCATTTAAATGAAACGAAGTCTTTAGCGTATCACAATTATAACTTCTATGCTAATGGTAACGGATGATCAATGAACGGCTTCCTGTTCAACTTAATAGTGTGTAAAAATGGAAAAATAACTTTGATCCAGAGTAGGTTTATAACGACTGTGCATAAGTCAGTCAGGAGCAAAAGATCATGTATGATGAACTAGAGTATAAGGGATCCTTCACATAACAACAGTGATTCCCACAAATTATGTGAATATAATTTGAGCGAAAGTAAGCTGCATTAAAAGATTTCCTCCCCGTAATGCGTAAATCCGTGGAAGATAATAACTACGAGTACAGAAGGAATGAAATTCGACGATACTCAAGGTGTTGCGCGTGTTGCACAAGGAAAGAAAGAAATACAATTTCAAACTATCGATTTATTCTGTTTTGTACAAGGTAGGATAACTGTGAAATACTCAGAGGTACCTTGTACAGTATTTGTGTAATGCAGTATGTGTACACGAGACAGCTGTGAAGAATAACAGTTCACAGTCTGATATTGTCGACTGTTGACAGCATTGCAAAGATGACATCGGCGAAGCAAATTTTTCCGCGTGTGGTCAAGCACGTCTGAAATTTCGTAGATGATTGCCGCAGTTATATTAAATCGAGCTACAAGTTCTTCGACTGTCGTGGTCGGAGTTCCATACGTATCCCCGAAATAAAAATCAAGCAACGTGAGGTAGAATGAACGATGTTGTCATAACACAGGTTTTTATCTCCCAATCAAACGATCTGGGAATGTTTCATTTAGGTAAGTCTGCATATTCCTGTCAAAATGTGCAGGTGCACTGTCATACTGAAATCACATCTGCTGTCTTATGTTCAAGGGCGCATGTTCTATCAATTTTGGGAGAAAATTACGTAAAAATAAAAGACACGTAAACCCACACAGGCAGGCCGGTAATAAATAAGATCCTACCACAAAATTATCCACCATACCACACCAAATTTCTGCTGCTGATCGTTTACTAGAGTTGCATGTGGATTTTTACGCCATACACATGATAGTTTCAAGACGGTCTCTGATCATTCGACGTACGCTGTCTTCAAGTTCAGCTGTCCATATGGGGCTATTTCCTCCGATTTCACGTACGAGAAACTGAAGGGACCCCTCTCTCGGAGTCGAATATGGAGGCGTGGAAAAATACAAGGAACGTTACTCTTTTTTGAGGGCGACGGTCACGATATAAACGCCTCGCCTCTGGGCTATTGTCCCTTGCTTCTCCATAAATGAGTTGCATATCTGCCAGCTCGTGGAGAGGGTAATCTGCCATTGCGCAGGCGTGTACAGGTTAACACAATTAATTTTACTTAAACACCAACGTCTACACTTTTACACGACCGTGAATACCTGGACACAACCCTCTACGTTGAACGCAACACTTCCCATCCTGTTACACAGCAATTACACGTGTAACAGTAGAGCATCTGACTATGTATATCACTCACAAGTTGCGTAGATGCTTATTACAACTCAGCCATGCTAATTGATGCCATTCCACAATAAAACTGCAAGACAGCGTTCTGCAAGCCACTCGCAATTGGCACACAAGGGACGATAGTTCCGTAGGTATTCCTCCGTGTAGTTATTCCATACAGCTCCAATGTACATTAGAATGTCGAAAAAAGACTATACTTTTTTTTAAATGTACTTTCAACGAGCTTTCTTTTAGAAAATTTCTCCAGCAATGACAAAATCAAAATGTAAGTGGTCTACACTAGAATAGTATTTTGATATATTCACAATAGCAATGAAATTTTTCATAGCTCAGGGAAAAGTTGAGGTTTGCCAACTCGAAGGAAGGGGAAAACGCCATCAAAAGTATTCATGGGAGAAGATTCACCTAACGGATAAATCAAGTATACTGTTCCAGCTCACTTCTTGGTATCGTTATGCAACGTGTACCACATCCCTTGTTTCTTCACTTTTGTTGCTTCTGTGCACAGAAGTACCATATTCCACGGAATTACATATTACGAGGAGGAAACCGTTTAATGCAGCTTACTTTTGCCCCATATGTATTCACACAATATTTGGAATCCCTGGGTCATGTGGAGAATT
Organism: Thermobia domestica; assembly: GCF_964235325.1. Lineage (NCBI taxonomy): Eukaryota > Metazoa > Arthropoda > Insecta > Zygentoma > Lepismatidae > Thermobia > Thermobia domestica. The sequence goes on from NC_137456.1 coordinate 515,001, forward strand.
CCTTGTAGACTCGTTCATCACATATGATCTTTGCATTTTTCGATGTTATATTTCTTTACATGCCGCCTGACTGTCCTATGCACAGTCGTTTTAAACCTAATCTGGATCAAAGTTATTTTTCCTTTTTCACACACTCTTGGACAGGAAGCCATTCATTTATCATCCGTTACCATTTGCCTAGAAGATATGTGTGATACGTTAAAGACTTCGTTTCATTTAAATTCTTCTTCCGAGACTTTATTCTGTACTGAGACAAAATAGATGAATCACACATGTGTATCTCTCTTTCTTTCGAATTCTGAGTGTTCTTCTAACTTGAACGATGCACTATTATTTTTTAATGTTAAATCTTGAACTTGATTGTTCATTTCTTCATTCAACGTTTAATAAAATACTCAAAGGAATTGAATACTCCAGTTTCTTTGGAAGTCATCCTTGCATTGCCATTGCACTATATCCATTTGTACACTAATCGAATCTACGACTAAAAATAATGGACATTCTTTTACCCGACTTAAATCCGACGTTTTGTTCATGTGTTAAGGCGGTTTATACATTTTTCCGACAAATCTTCGGGTGTTACACCCAGGTTGTTGTATAGTTTTGGTTTTATTTCGGTGTCAGGAATCACCTAACGACGTTTGTTATATTAATTAAGTTACACCCTATATATATACGGGCGCCATTTTATTTATTAAAACCACCAAATTTGTTTAGTAACGTAAATAGCTAAATTATGAAAACGTCTTTAGATATACTAGAGAAACACTTTTTAGTTCTTGTAATAATTTTCTCTCAAACAAACTGAAGGTAAATATATACCAATAAATCAATGCAGCTATAGTTTAGAAATACAATAGGCACTGATTATTCGAACACTGCTCTAATACATAGGAGCAACCAAATTTGTAAATAGAGAGTTTTGTTTTTAAATAAAACAAACTGAATTGCTTAAACTGCGCTATATCGATTGCTTTTAGCATCTGGTTTTTTAAAAATAAATGAGTAGCAGCACAAAAAAATTCTATATTATCTTCCCAAATGGACCTACATGTTAATTGCTTTACTGGCTTTATACATTTTTTTTTTTGAAAAAGTGATTGTAGGGGAAGCTGAGGCTAGTTGCAACACTTTTCAGGTCTGTTTTTTTTACTCGAAAACTATTATAGATATAAAAACTATATTGAGTGGACTAAAAGGTACATGCCTTAACTACATACCAAAAAAATAGAAGTGAGAAACATCGAACGGCAGTTTTGGTAGCATCCACTTTTTGAAGTAAGTCCGACTGTTTACACTTGCCCCACCCATGGGGTAAATTACAACATAGTCTGGGGTAAGTTGCAACAATCGGACTTGGTTCAGAAACTTAATGCTATCAAATCTACAGCTTCAACATCGCTTCACTCACTTTCACTGTGGCAGTCAATGTCTATAATCTATACAGATGTAGTACGGATTTCTCTCGGAACACGACCAATGAGACCACTTCTCACAACATAAACACTGTACCCAGTCTTCTTCTGCATCCTGTTCTTCGTACGGTTCTTCAGAAACCAAACAGACGACTTGAGAATAAATTCTTCTTAGCTGATGATTTTACCTTTTAGGCTGTTTTTAGATGTTTCTTTTTCATTTCGATAGTACTTTTTTCTAGAGTGTCTGTGAGAATAGCACATCTCTCCCTTTTCCGAGCTGTCAGTTTTCTAGTTCCAGATTTTGGATAGAACCATACATGTTCAGGAGAGAATTCAGGTTTGTCTGAAAGACCACTTGGCCCTGGTATTTGATCATCTGAAGGATTCTACACTATCTTCTTAGATGCATTTGCAGGTGATCCATGAAGCTCACTTTGACCTGCAATCTGAAGTTCTAACTGAGGAGATGAAAGGAAACAACTACTACTAGGCACTGCAATCAATAAGCCATCGCTGTTGTCCTATAATAATATTAATAATAATAATAAGCTAAAAACCAAGTTTTTAGTTTTCCGAAAGGAAACTAAAATTTTCCGTTTTCTCCAGGCCTCAAGAGCACTAACTGCAACACAATTTCTTTGGCTTTGTACATTGTAGCTGGCCCCCCTAAAAACGACGGGCCCCTCCTACATAAAACTGACAACACCCCTGTGGTGAAGGCTTTTTTTTTTACGTAACACGGAACTGATTTTTATTTGCCTGATGCAATTGTTTAGATTATCCACAGATTTTTCAAATTATTTTGTATGAATAATCATTAGATTGAATTAACAAATTACTTTTATGCATATTTCCAACGTGTGAAATGATATAGTGGATTATGCAGAACCTTGGAAGCTCAATCCTCGTGGCTGGCAATCGTAAGAATTTTTTATGCACACAATCCTTTTCATCTCATCTAGGTAATAACAAAGTATATCTATATCGAATAATATATTATTGGTTCCTGCTCTTCTATGGTAATTTTAAAAACAGTTAATGAGGGATAATAATTAATCAAAAGTTATTACTTATAGGTATTTAGAATTTTTGTGGATTTTTTTACGCGTAACAGTAAGGGGAGTACTTTGTTACATAATCAGCCTAATCCACCATTAAATCGGCAACACTGTACAAATGAAGCTACAAAAAAGTTTATACTTTGCTAGGTAAAACTTCTTTCTGACAAGAGAGGGTCACGAAGTGGCTCAGCTGAGATCCGAACGAGACTATTGTGTTTGCATTTGATATGTTATAACTAGAAGAATCCCTAAGTTATACGTGCCACCGGGCGGAATATCGTGAGTTACAACATATTTTGTAATGTAAAAGCTGCAAAAAATTACCTGGCAGAATAGTTTGAACCGAGTCATTTCTTCGAAACGGTTGGGTAAATGGAAAACTCGGCGAACACGTATCTCATCATTTTCAAGGGCACACTTTTTTTGAGATAAAGTTTGCCCCAGGGTCCCAGACGGAATCCAACTCAAAAGTTTCAAATGACACGAGGAGGGGGTTAAGTACACATTTTTTGAAAGTTGTAAAATGGAAGAAAGTGGAGCAAGTCTCTACTCTCTATGAAAAACCTGTGCAAAATGGTGGCGGGGCAAAATGTAAACAAAAACTTAATTGAAAAGTCCATGCTTACCCCTATAAATCGGAAACGGTGAGACAAATGTGAAAACAGGAAAGGACATGTAGCATTATTTTCAAAGTACAACGATTTAAGTTAAAACGTTTTGTCCCAATACCCCCACAAGGTCTCAGGTAAGGTCCAACTGAAAAATTTCAAATGGCACGGAGAGTGAAGTAGCACATCGTTTGAAAGGTGTTGTTAAATGAAAGAAGTTGGAGCAAGTCTCGACTTTCTACGACAACCCTGTGCAAGTTGGCGGCGGGTCAAAATGAAAACAAAAGCTTAATTGAAAAATCTATGGCCACCTTAAATCCAAGATGGCCGCTTAAAACCTATGCCGAGAGGATATGCATACCAGACTGTTGAAGGTAGGAAAACCAAATTTGGCATGAACGTTGATCATTAGGTGACGAAAAGATACGAAATGTTCAAAAACGCAACATCTTGAGTTCAAAATGCCGCACTATGTATCGAATGCATGTCCAGTTCAAACAGTGATGTTGGAAAAGCGAAATGTGATATTTACGTTTATGATCAATAGTAGATATCCACAAAATATAAAGAGTAATACCTGGAATCCAATATGGGTGCCAGCGTGAAAAATGAGTTTGTATATAAATATGCTATTTTTTGAAATATTGTGACCAAACAAACAAAGTTTGGCGCAGCTCGATGTACTGAAATGATTTACACGTTGGTTTGATACTGCTCGCCAATCTTGCAAGTGAACGTTTATTGTATATATATATTTGTTATTGCTTGAAATATTGCGATCAAACCAACGAATGGCATACAAATGTAACCATCACGAATACGTTAGACCCCACACAGCACAGGCACGTCCGCAGTACGTCCACATATGGTCCAAAAATTGACGAAGGACGTCCAGAAATTGAGCCGATTCAGGTCCTCTGGACGTAACATGGACCAACTTACTCCGTCCAAATGTCACCTCGCGAGTATGGTACGGTAAACGTCCATAGATGGTCCACCATGGACGTAAAGTGTACCTTAACGGGACATTAAGCGTATGTCCACTGGACGTTTGTATAGATCTTAATAGTTGTCCATGGAACTTCCATTACATGTTCATTTGTTGGAGAGCCAGTGGGTCAGTGAGTCAGTGTGGGACATTGCCGACGCCCATAAGACATTTATGGACGTAAGAAGACGTTCAGTGTATGTCATGTGGACATCGAGGTGTACGTTTATGGACGTTCACTGGTCGTCGATGTAAACCTCTATAGACGTAAATCTTTTGTCCACAAAAATTCCATTAGACCGTATGGAAGTGCAGTCTACGTCCAATGGACATCCGATTTGGACCTGTATGGAAGTACAATGTATGTCGAATGGATGGCAGATAGGGAGTTGTATGAACGTACACCGACGTCCAATATTCGTCCATAGGGGCAAAACGGACGTACATCGAATGTTCATTGTACATCCACTGGACGTTGCATAAGTATGCAGAGAAACATCCATTGGACGTTAATCAGACGATCTGTGTGTGTACCATTATGGATTTCGAATGTAGTGCTGATTAGAGGTGGCTCGTAAGAGAAATCACATCGGTAAAAACTAAAGTTTTCTCGCCTGGAACTAAGGGGAGAACGCTAACTCATCCACTAAATAATGCATATTGTTGAAGTATAAGAATATGCAACATTTATTTAGTGGATGAGGTAGCGTTCTCCCCTTAGTTCCAGCCAAGAAAACTTTAGTTTTTACCGATGTGATTTCTCTTACGAGCCAACCCTAATTTGGACTACATTCGACGTCCATAATGGTACACACACAAATCGTCTGACTGGCATAGCTGTGGAAACAAAATGAAATGAAATGAAATCTTTGAGTTTCACGTCCCACGCTTATGCCGGTTAGGCTAAAGGAGATGGTAAAAATCATAAATGCTGTCTCGCCGAGAATCGAACCCGGGACACCATACACCAAAGTCGCACGTGTTAGCCACTACACCAGTGGGGAGGACACCACTGTGGAAACAAAATTGACATTAAACAAAACATTGAAGTCTACAATAAAGGCTATATAAAAAGTGGATAGTAATCGAACAGTACTTGTAGAAACATTGTAAAATGTACTTCAGAAATCAGATCTTTCATTTTTTACGCGGATATTATATTTGAAATACATTAACTCGCAAAAAGAAACTCCAAAAGACTGTGAAGAATTATTCAACTACATTTTACAAGTCTCTCCACAAAAAAGGACATATACCCTTGTTGTAGCTTTACTCTTCAACATTACGAAACAAAGAATTGAACACTAATTGCACGTGCCTATCATATGTGTAATTTTTCCACACGTGATGAAGACAAAAGATGATTGTACAGTTATCTACATAAATACCTAGACGTCATGTAACGGAATTATAACGGACCAGGCTCCAGGTACTTACGTGGGTGACTGTACAAAGTTGACTTCCATTTTGGTTATGGGAAAGTTAATGTGCAGTATATATATATATATATATATATATATATATATATATATATATATATATATATATATATATATATATATATATAATGAAAAAAGATAAAGTAAGACTAATATATTTATTAAACTATTAATATATATTCAAAGCCAAATTCGGGTTATTCGTACACATCCTTTGATCTTATAACACAAATTATTATTTAAACCATTTCAGTTCACTTTTTTCACAATTTAACTTTTTGGCTTACAAATGAACCTCTTTATTATGTTTTAAAAAATATTTCAAGTTAGTATTTGAAGTGAAGTAAACATAGGCCTGTCCTTGAAACCTTTTTTTCTTTTTATCTGCAATTTTCAACTGCCTGTTTTGCATTCCTCACCAACAGACCTGAAACAAAAGGTCACACATTAAGACATCAATAGTGTCATTAATCTCTACACACTAAATTATGTCAATATAGTTGTTATATTTAAAACTAAACAGGTAATTGCTATGAATAACCAGACACAACACACACAGCATACATATGCCCAAAGTACATTCAGTGAACGTTCGATGTATGTATACAGTGCCGTAACATGCCCCCTTACGACTATGTCTATACTTTATTTACTGCATACAGCAGCATTTTTGCGAGAGATTAATTAGTTTTTCGAAACAATCATACATTAAAATTTCGAGAATTTTAAATGTTCTGTTAGTTATTAATAAAATACTTTCCTATCCTCCGTATTTTTGAACTTTACAAACACTTAATTGAATCTTTTATTTTGAGTGAGCTGTAGATTTTCTGAAATGGTCCTATAATTATATGTTCGAACCTAATCTAGACTCCATATTTGCAAAATAATAATAACATTAAATAAAAAATAATGCGGGAAGAGTTTATCGGGTATCAAGTACTTTACGATGATAATTTAATCCTATCATTGGTTCTCTATGACAGATGTCAGATTAAATAGTGTGACACTTGTCGATGAACAGTGACAGTGCAATTAACGTACAAATTTTCTCAGTCTGCTCGCCAGAGACAAACGTCGGCTAAACATTGTGTTGTAAAAGTAGTCACAGTATCGGAGTTAATGCAAATTACAAATAAAGGTTTCATTAAGGCTTGGACTTCTACGACATGTCATATATTTATCCTGTTATATTTTACAAGTATAATTAAACAAATTTCTGACTCTTGTGAATACAAAAATGTCGTTTTCAATCGTCATATACATGCATATTTAAACCACACTTTAGATTGAGATCATATTTAGGCTAGTGATATAAAAGCTTATTTTTAATCATATTTTAGATGAGTTTCATTTCTGCTTTGTTATCTTTAGAAATGGGGCGAGGCGGTCATTCAGCGTATCCGTTCAAAAGTTATCGTGCGGAGTGACGGCCTGATGTACTAACACTACAGCAGTGTAGGCCTAAGCCTCCCTACGTGATCCTAATAAATAAATAAATGCTCCTAATTGTTATAGGGAAAATGTGCAGGTAATTGACAGCTGGAGTATAGTGATTCTTAGTCGGTTCATTTATCACTAGGAAAATTCAAGTTCTGTGCATGAATGACTAGCTTCAGTAATGTTTGGTTGTTGATTTAACACGAGGTAATAGGATTTACAAACGTGTTCAAATTATCAGACTCAACATTCAGTTTCTGAATACTTTACTGTTCTTACAATATTACGTGAGAAAATACATTCGAACTTAGTGCAAATTACTGCTTTGTAACTTTGTTCTAATGTCTAGTGAGTGTGGCATATGCTTTTCAATATCAATAAAACAGATGCGTAAGTGAACTCAAATATAATTACTATACAGTGTGTATATCCAAATTGAAAACAAAAAAATGAAACCGAAATTTATATTTAAAAAAAAACGCTCTCTCACACAAAAGATCAATATTCAGAAGGAAGACAGAGAATCGCGAAGTATATCGCGAACACTTGATGTTGCCTGATCTGTACTTATAAACAGCACGTGCATGGGTTTTCTCAAAATTCTACCGTTTCCTCCCACTTTCTTCATCTCACCATTACTATCATGTACATTGATTCCTTTGGCCTACCCGGCATAACCTTGGAGGTAAACTCAAAGATTTCATTTGTCATTTCACTTTTGACTACATTTATGTAGATTATATGGCAAAGAAGTACAGCCAAAGTTGTCAAAGCTCATATTTTTGTACGTTGGGAAAATGGTAAGATGAACAGCATACAAGTCAGCATTAACCTATTTACACAACTATTACTATGATACTGACATCTGCTTTTTTTTCTCTAAAAATGCTCATCTACATGTGTGGCATAAATACGGATGACTCAAAGCTCAAAATATGTCCAGCTAACGTCAATTACATGTTCTATACTCCGCGTCACCTGAATTGGCGTATGGCATCAGGCAATAAGCGTGCAATGTGCTGTTACAATCCTTAAGTGAGGAATCTAATCATTCATGATTGATTTTGTTCATATTTATGGACAATTATGAATGATTATATTCCTCACTGAAGGTTTGGGAACAGTGCACTGCGAGCTTATTTGCTGATGTCATACACAAATTCGGGTGAAGTGGAGTATAGCTTAGTAAATTTCTATTTTCTAAATTTCAACTATTAAATAATAACTGGTTTAAACCAAAAATAAGTATGGTTTTTCCTAACCCTATTCATAAGCAAGGAAATATTATTCATTTCAAGAGACAGGCTTCAAAACCCGAACATAAGAATTAAGTAAATGCATACAATTCAAAAACTTGATACTGTACCATTTCTTTCTGCAGTTTTGCGTTTCCCAATTGGTCTTCTAGTTTATCGAACTCTTCCATGCTTTGTCCATGCTGGTAACGTTGGGCCTGTGAGACCCAAGCCTTTAGGAAAAATAATATAACTTTATTCGGCAACACTCGAGCTGCTACATCCTCCCCCTACCTTCCCTTCCTAAGTTGTAGTTTAATAATACGTAGCCTGTTTTAGTTTTCGCTTGGTCATTGTTGTGTGCCGCGTGCTTTTCCATAGAGTTGGCCAGACAGACCCAACGTTACTAGTGACGTTATTTTTACTAGCATGAATAAATAATATTAACTAGCGATTTTAGAAGGGAAAACTTCACATTTCCGTGTGTTGATTTCCATGTTTTTTTAAGCACTTGTCGCATAATTTTTGTATATATTCAAGTGAAGCATGGCCGAAATCTATGAGGCACATGTTCAAAGAAAAAGGGACATGTTTGAGCAAGAACTAAGTGATATATCTTGCGAAGAATATGATGAAGATTGTGATCCTGACTTTTGTTTGCCTAGTGATCATTATACTAGTGATGAAGGAGGAAACAATTATGGAAGCTTTGAATGTGAAGAAACTGTGTGCGACAAATATTTTGTAGGTAGAGACAAGGACACGAAATGGAGAAAGGAAAAAGGAAATGTGAATATTCGTACTCGTTCCAGTAACATCGTGACTGCTCGTATACCGATGGTGAGACAAAAAGCGAAGAATGCTCAGACACCGCTAGCAACATTGTCTTTGTTTATAACACAAGATATGCTAGATATTATAGTGATCAACACTAACAAGTATATTGAAAAACTCACAGTTCATTATTCAGACCAACGATTCACCCATCCTACAAGCGTCTGTGAAATAAAAGCACTAATTGGTCTATTATACTTGGCTGGTATGTTGCACGCTGGACGACTGAATATTGAAGAGTTATGGGAGAGAGACGGTACAGGAGTGGAAATCTTTTGGGACACAATGTGCTTACAAAGATTCCGTTTTCTTTGTAGTGCGTTGAGATTTGATGATCTTGATACACGTCAAGAAAGGAAACATGTGGACAAATTAACAGCTATTCGTGACGTTTTCGATCTGTTTGTAAACAACTGCAAGGAAAGTTTTGCAATTGGAATGTTTGCTACGTTAGATGACACACTTGTGGCATTTCGAGGCAGATGTGGGTTCCGTGTGTACATTTGCCGAACAAACCAGCTAAATACGGGAGCAAAATCTTCAGTCTTGTTGATTCCCGGTTGTATTATTCGGCAAATATGGAGGATTACGTAGGGAAGCAACCAGAAGGTCCATTTGAGATAGACAATAGACCTGAGGCTGTAGTAAAGAGAATGTGTCAACCGATTTATGACTCTTCTCGTAATGTCACGTTAGACAATTGGTTCACGAGCATTAAGTTAGTGAAATCAATGGTAAAGGACCATAAGATAACTATTGTAGGTACCATTCGAAAGAACAAGAAAGCTTCCTTCCGCGTTTGTGAATTCTAAGAACTGAGAAGAGTACAGTAGCGTGTTTGGTTTTCAAGAGGACTGTACAATTGTATCATACGCACCCAAGAAAAATCGAAGTGTGGTGTTAATTTCCAGTATGCATCATGACGACAAGCTGGATCCGACAACTGGAGAGCAGAAGAAGCGTGATATTGTAACATTTTATAATAACACTAAGGCTGGAGTGGATATCGTAGACTAAATGTGCAGAGAATATGATGTCGGGAGGAACAGCAGGCGATGGCACAATGGTATATTTTACCATATTCTAAATGTTGCTGCAATCAATGGGCACGTCATTTATTCAGTCAACACAGGAAACACACTACCACGGAGAAAATACTTCAGGGAATTGTCTAAAGAATTGATACAGGGCCAGTTGATGCAGAGAGCACAAAATAAACCCAATCATACTGATCTTCGAAAATCAGCTGCAAGGTTATGTGGATTAACCCTTGAAGAGCATGTTCCTATGCAGCGAGAATTGAAACGAAGTCGTTGCTACATGTGAAAGGACAGCAAAACCAGGTACTTTTGCCAAAATTGTGGTAAGTGTATTTGCCTGGGTCACGCAAGAATGTTGTGTTGTGAATGTTCAGATCATTACATGTAAAGATGCCAATAAGAGTTGCTAGAGTTTTTCATAAATTCGGTGGAAATTAGTGCAAAGAAAAGTTGAAAGAAAGTTAAAAGACATATTTTAATTTAGTTTCAAGTAATATTGTCATTACCTAACACTTTTCATTTTTTGTATCATGTCTGGAATATTGTTTTACGTGCTGAATACTGCGTTTAAACCAAACCAAACTAAATAGTAGCTGAATGAAAAATGTTCGTTAAATACATTCATAACAATAAAAGACATATATTAATTTTGAATTTGGCATTCAAAATAAATTACTGTACTCTTTCGTTTAATGTAACTAAAGATAATTTCGTCAATGCAAGCTCGAAGTAATAAAATATTCTTATTTAATTTATTTCAGTGCGTAAAAACTTGAATGAGTCCCGTAGACCCAACGTTACCATTTATGAAAGTTTCCTTAGCGTTACCACTGTAGTGTTAAAATAATCTTCACTGTTTTATCCTGGCATTGATTTTCGGTCATTTCCACTTCATTATCATAATTAACTCGATTTCTTTGTAGAATGTCTAGAGTGCTATTTACCGTTGCCTTTATAATTGTCCATTGACGCAATACTTCCTTCTTGAACTCTGAAAAGTATGAGTAAAGCAAAAATGTACATAAGAAAAAGTGGCCAAGTATCGTAACATAACTTGAAGAAACACATGTATAAAACTAAGCACAAATAAAGCTAATGCTAAGTGTCTTAACAGAAAGTCGTGTAGTTTCTTTAGACGTCCACTAAACGTCGTGTGCTGGGTTGGTTAGATTAGGCTCAGTTTAATTCAATTATAGTTCTGGCTGTAGAACAAGAATATCATGGTCACAGTTGGTTAATTTAAATCGCGATTTAAATTGAATGTTTTTTTAAAATTATTTCATCAAGCATATGTCGCTTAAGCAACAAATCAGGGAGCGAGATCCTAGGGAAGGGTGAATTTCCCCTCTAAATAGTTTTTGAAGAGAATCTCCCCACTAAAAGCGTGCTAGGAGGCGGAGAATAAAGTTAAGTAATTTCAGAAGTTTGCAAAATAATTACAGTAATTAATGTGTAATTAACGTGCATTTCTTATCTAATTAATAGTTGAACGGTCAGCGGTATAAATCCCTGATATTGCATAGTTTAGTACTTATGGATGGCCAAACGCGTAAACTTTCTATATCGGAAAATTGCAGTGCAAAAGCGCGAAGAGCATCTTATATTTTTCTTTCTTTCTTTTTTCAGTTCTACAGTCTCCCCTCCCCCATCCTCGACATCGATTTTATGATTCCGCACCATGCAACTAATAGGAACTAATGTATTATCTTTTATTCTGTTATCATTTAACAAAGACACCGAAACCCAGTACTTTATCATATAAGAAAAGAAGCATTATTTACATTTTATTCTGTTTTTTAAAAATATCAGGTAAAAGTGATTTAAATTTTAAAAAAGTCGACTTTACTGAAAACATCAACACAAATTACTTAAAAGATCGTCATTTGTCATTCCTGATCACAGTTAAAACACAAACTTTGAAGTGCTTTATCTACATTATTGAGATTTTGATGTTGGTCTCTTTCATATTGTTTTCTATATACATTAATCTTTCTATCTGAATTAACAAATCCGTAAATTTTCCTAAGTGGCAGCCATATTCTGAATCTACATTTACAAAGTACTTGTTCAGTAACCCACATACATCTGAACCCTTGACCATTATAATTCCATTAGTGGGGCCCAGGTACTTATGTGGGTATGAATGCTAAATTATACACTGATTCCACTGTTTCTTTCACTCATATTTTTCTTAACTCGATTAACTTTGTTTCTCATTAAAAAAAAAAGCGGAAAAAATTGGCAGTACAGTCACTCTGCTATTAATATAAAATTAAGGATTTACGATGTATGCCACAGAAAAAGAGGAAATAGTGCATAAACTGCTTTATTAATCTTGGAAAAATGAAATGAAATGAAATCTTTAAGTTTAACGTCCCACGCTTATGGCGGTTAGGCTAAAGGAGACGGTGATAATGAGTAATGAGTGAAATGGTGGAATGAAGAAAGTGGGAGGAAATGGGAGAACCCCTAGAAAACCCACGCACACGGTGTTTGTCCACCACATAGTTCACTTGGCGGGAACAGGGTTTGAACAAGTTACCTCATGCACCAGAGGTGAACGCTCTACCACTGAGCCACCGCGGCCCTTTTTATTAATCTTGGGACTCCCTATTAAATATTTAATAGCGCAAACATTTAAACGTTAATTAAAATTTGCAAAACCTACCTAACAAACCATCATGAACATTAATACATGTATATAGATGCCCCATTATACAACACTAAAATTTAAAAAAAAAAAAAAAAAAAAAAGATCAGCTATTGGCGACATTTAAATTTAAGAAGAGATTTCAAATCTAAGAAAAGAACAGCGTCCAGCTTGCATATTCTTTCTGTCCTACTACTTAACCGATATCTATATATTACCTCGTATTTAAATAACATGCATACATGTAAATAATATAACAGTAAGCATATATCGATACGAACCTACGTCTCTATAATCTGAAGTTGCCTTCTTTGAAGATTCTGGTGTTGTTTGACTATTACAACTCTTAACTACAGTTGCTGTTGAAGCCGGAGTCTCTTTTAGCAACTCGACTTGTGGTGGAACTGGAATATCCGCTATGTCCTCTATTCCCGGATTACAATCCGACTCCGAACTGTCTGAATAAAATGAGGTGCATCTTTCTTTTCGTTTCCGTGTTTTTCGTTGATCCACCTCTTCCTCTGTATTTAGGTCTGATGTTTCCTCAGCTCTCTTTAGGTTTCATCGAGCTTTATCATAACTATCTGTTTAAAATAAATCCTTAAATTAATAACACTTTTTGCAGCTACCATGTGAAGAAATATTAATAAGTGGAAGTAAATAACTGAGCTTCATTTCACAGTGTAAAACTACAGGTAGACTCCTAAACTATGCAGAGCCAGAAGTAGTAGATATACAGCTTTATGTTCCAATAAGGTCAGAGATGGAACCTGTTCTTCGTGCTCTGAGTTCACATGAAAAATTAGTATCTCGCTATTCCGTACCATTATTAGAAAACAAACTAATCTTCTAATTATTACCATTATTAGAAGAATAGGTCACCTTCCTCTGATAAGCATCTACTCAAACCGGAAGTTTCATAAATCATCCGTTTAGGGTTTTCAACATTAATCGCCATAAATGAAAAACAGTAATAGAGGCCAGGAAGAGGTTTTCGAAATCCGATTCAGTGACTCAAGGAAAAGAAACACTCTGATTCATATCTTTTTACAAAAACCTAAAACCATAAAATTATACTTCCAATTTTAGTAGTGGCATCCATATATTACCAAAATCCTTTTATTTCCACTGAAACAGGAAGATGTAGAAACTAGTACTTATTGCGGTTTCAGTTTTGAATCCTCATAATTGTAACTGACAAAGAGTAAATGTTTTTCATATAAATTCAGAGCCCGAAGTATAGATTCAATCCTTCTATAGTACTGAACGTTGTATGTGTATTATTTTAGGTTTAATATTGATTCCGTATAGTTTGAAAGTCTTCACTAGTTTCGCATCTTGAAACGAAACTTACTTGTTAATACCATTAGATCCCCATAAGATTAGCACGTGAACATATTATAGACTAGTGAGAGGTTGGGTAAGCTTAATTCCTTGAACACACCATTGTGAACAGTTCTCGCCATGACAGTCACAAGTAGGGGTGTTCCAAGAACCGGTTAACCCGTTTCGGTTCGGTTTGTAGTCTAAACCGAATCAATCGGTTTTGACTTCAAACCGGTTCGGTTCGGTTTGGGAATGGTTCGGTTCGGTTTGTAAAGTGTTCGGTTCGGTTTAAAAACTGTTGGGCCCTTTTTGGGGACCGTTTTGTTCGGTTTCAGTTCAATATTTGAAATCGACAGAAATGACGTTTGCATCATTAGCAACTGTCCACCCAGACATTATAATATGGGTGAATGTTACGTTTTTCGGTATAACTTTATTCAGATTAAAATTATTTCGATATTACTGAAACAATTAAGGGGTCGTACTTGTGTGGGTACTTTTACTGATGCTTTGGATTTTGGAATAAAACTCTTAATATCAGTTGGAAGACAACTTTACGGCATGGGCGGATTTAGGAGATACCGTGGTAGGAGTGGCAGTCACTTGAAGGGTGGATGCTATTCCAGGAGAAGCAATGTTTAGAATGAAACATTAAATTCGTCTTGAAATGACTAGGGGGGAGGGCATGGTTTACACCTGTATGTGGAATATATCGTGGTGTAATATTATCAGGTAACCAAGAAAATTTATGCTGTTTTTGAGAACAGTTACTTTTGTCGCGTTAGTGTAGTCAAATTGATTCTGATGACGCTACACAGTATGGCGCTAAATTCGTTGTACAAAAACAGAGGGGTGATTCCTGAGAGCAAAAGAAACAAACAACAACAACAAAAAGTTCCAGTACATATAGGACTAAAAGCGTGTCGTTTACGTGTTATATGCTGCCGAAAGCGTGGAGTTAAATATTGCACAAACTACTGATTGTAGACGTGATGCGGCATGATATCGACAAAATATCGTAACCTGCTCTATCCAAATTTGCAGTTTTCAGATTTATACAATGGCGGCACAGGGAATTCCCTGATATTTATGACGTAAATTGAGTGGACAACAACATGTAAAGGACATTTCACTGCCTGGAAATAATACTACGTGGCAGGTCAGTACTCATACACGAAGATAAAAGATGGCGAATGAAGTAAAAATTACTGTGTTTGGTTGCATACCTCCTCAGAAAGTACTAGTAAAGTCGTTGTACAAGAACTCACTAGAAACTTTACGTTTCTAGAATGTAAAAATACGTACGGCACAAGCCGATAAGTAACAGAAAATAAAGAAATTCCGATTGCCGATCTGCTCATATTAATGATATCGCAACGTTTTTGAGAACGCATCTACCTTTACAACTACAGTAATTGAACAAGAACTAGAGACAAATAAAGAACGCGTAATAATAATAATAATAATAATAATAATAATAATAATAATAATAATAATAATAATAATAATAGACATAACTGTTTTAGCATATTCATTTCGATCAGTACATCACACAAATGCGACTACAGTACGGAAGGTTTTTTTTTTTTTTTAATCATTGTTCTAAACTGACGGGTGTGAAACAAAATATTCCTTCCATTCACGATATTTGTACGTACTGTAACAGGGGCCGATATTTCTGGATCCAAATCGTATAACGGGACTGCGTACAGAAGGTAGTTGTAGGGAGCAAGGTACAGAGGGGAGTCTTTGTTTACATGGAAAGAGGATGGTTGTCAGAACGGACACTGCAAAAAGTGTTCAAAGTTTCAACCCACCACTTCAATGCAAAGGTTACAGCGGCGTCGAAGGGAAAGACGCTGCGAACGCGTTGAAACACTCTTGCCGTTTCCTGAATGCTCCACGCTGCAGCAACAATTTGAGCAACCAAATCCTCCTCTGATTGCACAGACGTCGCGCAGATTAGTTGTTTTATATGGCCCCAGAAAAAGAAATCTAAGTGGTTAAGGTCGGATGAGCGAGGTTGCCAAGATACCGTTCCTTCTCTGGCATCCATTTGTTCGGAAAGGAGGCGTTGCGACAATTTCGCACCTCCACAGCAAATGTGCTGGAGCACCGTTGTGCATAAACCCCATGTTTCGATGTACAGCCAGTGGCACAGTCAATAGTAGTTCAGGCAGAAGCTCTTTCAAAAATATCCAATACTCCCACCCGGTTAGGCATTGTGGTAGTAGGTACGGTCTGATGAGAATTATCAACGATTCATGCCCACACATTTACAGAACACCGTTCCCGATGAGCACGAGTTGACATTCCATATGGGTTTGCCTCAGACCACAAATGTTGAGTGTGAGTGTTCATCACTCCATCATGGGAAAACATAACTTTATCTTTGAAGAGAATACGAGACATGAAGCGGGATATATTAGCATGGTTCGCCTACGTGGATGGCGTGTAATGCATGCACCCTTTGGACATGGAAAGAGTACATCTGATTTTCCTGAAGCGTGTTCCAAACCTGCCGATGATGGGTGTTAATTTCAGCAGTTACTACCCGTAGGCTGGTGGACGGTTTTCTCTGATCTTAAGCAAGAATTTCCTCTTCAAAAGCCACAGTCCATACGATTCTGTTTCGTCCAGCATTGGGCCTGTGTGCTTCCAGCAATCCTATTTCTTGTAATCTTCGATCTACACCTGAAAACGTTGCGTGGTGTGGAATTCTAAGATTAGGAAACTGTTGTCTGTACACCGTTATGCCACACGGCCATTACCGTCCTCTTTCCCGTATGCCACATCAATGTCTGCCAATTTGAATTGAATTGAATTGAATTTCTCTTTATTTCAGCGGGCGATGTTCAGCCGGAGGCTGCTCTGCCACCTAACCCTTGTCATCATTACAAAGAAAAGAAAGAAAAAAACAAAGACACAAATAAGATACAAGATATAAATAACAACATAACATGATACATTCAATAATACTAAGGATAAACAAAACACTCAGTAAATGTAAATGTTAAAAAAAAGAAAGAAACGAACACTGTTAGTCCAATTTCATACCAATTTCATACTATAGTAAACCTTTCATGTGTGCCAATGCTTTGTCTCTGATCTCTAAACAATAATGTTTGGAGGGATGATTTAAATGAATTGTATGGTTTGTCAGTGATTGACTGCGGTAGGGAGTTCCAGATTCTTACTGCCGAAATTGAAAATGCCTTCTGTTATTTTTCAAGAATGCCGGGGCATATTCAGTTTATTACTTCCTCGGGTATTGTAACGGTGAATTTCTGATCTACATGTTAATTTATGATGCAAGTAAGGTGGTGTTTTATGTGAATTTATTTTGTATAGTAAACAACAGTATCGGAGATATCATTTTCGTGACATGGTTAGGATATTGTTTTCATTAAGTACCGGCAGAATATGCTAAGACTTTCTGTAATTTAGAGAGAAGCGTAAAGAGTAATTCTGTATTTTCTGCATTGCTCTAGTATTTTGAGTGGAGAGAGAGCTGCCATATATTGAATCGCAGTAATTGAACAGAGGCAAAATGAGAGTGTTAACCAGATATAGTCTTGTTTCTTGCGCCAAATAGATTTTTAATTTATAAAGCTGTCTTAAGATGCGCTTAGCTTTAATACACTGTTCAGAAATGTGTTTATTCCAGCTAAGCCCTTGATCTATTACCTCTGTAATCACACTCGTTGGCCGTATGGGGATGAAATAAAGAGAAATTAAAGTGGGAAATGGTAGATGTTTCCTGGCCATTGTGTTCACTGTCCAGAATCGAAGATAGCAAGATTGCAACTCTTCTGTCAGAGAATGATATTTACGTGTACAAAACCTACATCGCGACGGAGAAGATACCACACCCAGAGCCGTAGCTACGGCGGGTGGGTGGGGTGGGGGGACTGGTAGCAAGAGGGCGCCGAACAAGCAATAAGAAAAAAGATGTGTTGAAAATGAGTAAACGATGTGGTGCCCCGTAAAAGTATTGGCGCCCTATTAAATCAATATTGTGGGCGGTTTGCAAAAAAATAGATTTGTTAAAAATTTTCTTGCTCGCTACGCTCGTAATCCAAATGTTTCAGTAAAACTCACAAGAAGATTTTACTTATTATTTACACAATAATGATTTGTTAACGAGGTGATATACAAGGTGCCGAGTATTGACTTACATTGTACGTAGGGGCGTTTTCAAAATCAGAAACGGTCAAAGTCTGAAGTATGTGTTCGTCGTTTTGATGATGATGAGTCTGGTTAATTAATCACGCTTTTCTTATAATATTAATCACGACGGTGAGAATGAAAGTATGAAAAATGAGAGAAATGAAGAGACACATGCAAGCTGCTATTTGAGCAGGAATATTAAAAGTGAAGGTAAACAAGAATAATACTAATATTTTCGAATTTGAAGCAGTTGTAGAATGGGGGCTTAACAGGTCAGAACTTAACCCAACGAATTTAATCTTTTTCAAAGACTGATCACTACCAGTGATTTTTTTTATTCCGTTGACATAAGAAATGCTTCTAATTTGAAGGAATTTATTGGGATCATTTCTCCATCAAATACTTGTATTGCCAGGATTTTTTTTTTGTGTGTGCATACGTGGTATCTAGTTGTGTGATATTTTTATCTATCTACATACATACAAAAAATATACAAACATTATATGTATATATACACTGCAATGAGTACTTTCAGGCTCTTTGCTATCTTATTCTTTTATTATACACAAATCTGCTAACTGATCGTATGTTACGAGTGAGTTAAAGATTAAATTCAGCTCTATGTGGACACAGTTGAATTTGCTTTGACGGAGTTCGCTTAAGTTTTGGTTAGCCAATAGTAAACGAAACCACGTTCCAAACTCTTTGGACAGTTTAGTTTGTCAAAGTTCTATGGACAGTTCTGAACGGTACGATTCGGTTCGGTTCGCTTGGGTTTGGGATCAGTTCGGTTCAGTTTGGTTTGGGATCAGTTCGGTTCGGTTCGGTTAGCCGTTCCAAACCGGTTTAAGTGGCAAACCAAAACCGCGGTTTACGTTTTCAGGAACCGTCCACCCCTAGTCACAAGTACTTTGATCCTGAATACTATAACTCCTAACACCAGGGGTGGACTGGCCATAATCAAGTACCGGCCCGATGGCCGCTGCGCCCTCCTTACATCAGTGCCTTTGCGCCCTCCTCGGGAGGGGCTAGGACCCGTCTTAGCCTCGGGAAGGCGCACAGTTTCCTCTCTGAACACATTAAAAAAAAACAAAGTTACATACATAATTATTTTATAAATTTGCTAGCCTTTGGCCAGCTAGAGCTCCACCCCAGACCCCGGTATTTGCTCGGCCTGCGGCCTCGCTCTTTCTGTTTTCGGCGTGGGAATGCTATTAATGATATTAGATTTACCCCTAAATATATAGATTTGACTCTAATATCGGTCATTTTGGACGATTTTTACATATCACCCTTACCAATCCCACGCTCCGTCCCAAATCCCAGTATTTGCTCGGCCTACGGCCTCGCTCTTTCTGTTTTTGGCTTTGGGAATGTCATTATAATGATCTTAGGGACACTGAAATTTATAGATTTGACTGTAATATCGGTCATTTTGGATCATTTTTATATATCAACCCTCTCACCCCCACTGTTCCGCCCCCAGATCCAGTCTTTACTCGGCCTACGGCCTTGCCCTCTGGCCGAGTTTGGCTGTTTATATATCTTTCTTTGGGCTTCTCCAGGAAATTCAGATATTTTTGAAAGAATCCCTGAGGTGTATTGGAACAAAACCCAAGCGTCCGTCTTGAGACTATTGGGATAACTCGATGGAGAAGTAAAAGCAACGCTGCTGTAAAAATATTTGGACACTTTCATTACTGAGCACCCGACTCAAAGGATATCAGACCAAGAAAATCAAAACTAGTATATGTGGAACTCATAGCAGTTTTAAGTGTGATTGGCAATTCGCAAGAATTCATTTCTAAAGTCAGACATGATGCAATGTCTGTCATTCAAAAGTTGTGCTCCTTTGAGAGTATCATTATGGCTATGATGTTTTTATTGATTTTTCACCATACCACACCTTTATCAGACTACTTGCAAACAAAAAACTTAGACTATGTCCAAGCATGGCGCCTGATATCCTCAACTCAAGATAAGTTGAAAGAAGCTAGGGACCAGTTTGACAAAGTCTACAAAGCAGCAGAACACTTTGCAACAGAAATGTCAAACAGTATTGAAGAACTCATTTCAGATGTTCCTAGTCTAGAACAAGTTATTATAGAAACAGAATTGCGTGAGGTAAGATGTAGAAAAAGAAAGAAAATAGCAGGGGAATCAGCTTCTGATGAAGTAATTGAAGACAGTAAATACAGATTTTAAGTAACCGTTTTCAACTGTGTTCTAGACCAAATTTCTAACAGCATGCAGGAACGACTTGCTGAAAATCAAAGCTTATACTTAGATTTAGAGTGTTTTGATCATAATAAGTTCAAGAGTTTAAGTCTGGCTTCGTTGTCACTGAAAAGAATCACTGAATTAATTCCTGATTATGAAGAGGGAAAACCTAAAGAAGAGCTTCTTTCGTTTTCATCAATGTGGGAAGAGTTTTCAAAATCCTCTTATGAGAACCAAGAAAAGAATCAAGAAGCTGTTGAGGTTCGTACGATTGAAGATTTGATTGAAGAGGACAAGTTTTCTGAAGATTTCATGGAGGATGAGGAGGAATATTTGGGGCCGACTGACGATATTATGGATTTAAGGTCTATAAAATGTGATGAAGTGAAGTGCAATTTTTGCTTTAAGTGCACCTTCGATGTGATTCTGCAGTACAATATGTACTCAAGACTCTACACAGGTTTATTCAAAGTTTATAAGTATCTCCTTACATTACCGGCAACACAAGTGTCTTGTGAGCAAGCATTTTCAAAGCTCAGATACATAAAAACAAGACTCCGTTCAAGACTTACAGATAAACATCTGGAATAATTGTTCTTGATGAACTCAGAAAGAGACATTCTGACCAAAATAGACAACAATCTTATTATTGACAAAATGTGTGAAAAAAGCAAGGAGATGCGAAGGCTCCTACAAGCATAAAGCAATGACTTTCCAGTTTTGCTTTTGAATTTCTTTTTTCGTTAGGTAGGTATATAATTCTAAATTTACTTTTGTTAATTTGTAGTAAATGTTTTATGTATACTTTTTATCAACGGTTTTAAAAATAGATGAAAAATTAGTTAATGTTATGATGAACACAACTTTAAAAGGACAGAAGTATGAAAAATAGCATAAACCCCAAACTTAACTCAAATCTTCAGTTATAATTAGGCTGTTGACAAATGTAGCCGAAGAATTTAAACAACTAATGTGATTTTTGTAGTCTCAGGTAAAGTGTGCATATTTATATAGGCCTAATATATTTAGTACTCAAAGTCTCTTTGTTTGTTTATGAAAATATTGAATTTGTATAATTCTATCGTGATTAACTGCAATAGCTACTTGATCTTTTGTTGTTTTTTGTGTACTAATTTTCCGGGGGAAGTCCCCGGCACTTCCTTTTAATAGGAGGGGGTATTCGATACAAGCGAAAGCCTCGGATAGAAGGCGCCCTCCCAGAGTATGTGACCGCGCCCTTTTTACATAGCCAGTCCACCCCTGCCTAACACCCAGTGTATTGTGACTTAGCTTGGTATCTGAACGTCATAAACGTTACTTACTTATGGCAATGACATTGTTAACCAAACTCAACAGTCAGTGTAAGGAGCTCACTCCAAGCATTTTTTAAAACCACCCAATTTCACGGTAAGTACCCTTGTTCCTCATACTAATAGAGAACTACCCGCAGGTCTATGGCTAGCACGCGCACCTTTTGGTACACAGAGTTGTAGACTTCGATTCCCCGTGAAAGCACCTGACAAAATTTGAACGATTACAGTGATTCGGATTCTGTTGTAGAGTTCGATTCCCCGTGAAAGCACCTGACAAAATTTGAACGATTACAGTAGTTTGGATTCTATCTTGATTGTAAGTCAAACGTTCCATACATCTTCAACACTGAAACGCGAGCTAAACTTCCATAATCAAACCAAACATAACATAATATTTTGATAGTACTCGGCAGGGCCTTGTTCTATTAAAATAGTTAAATTTAGGGCATTTATTCCGAAGTTGGTCGTCCGCTTGGTTTTTGACAGAAAGCGTACAGCTACGAAAATTTAAAGATCAATCTTTAGGATTACTCTAAAAGGATATTACAGAGTAGTATAGGGTAGAGTAGAACAAGGTATGTATAGACCAAAGTAAGGTAGGGTAGGATCTGGTTAGTTTAGGGTTCAGGAAATTCGGACCCATTTTGCTTAACATTGACAGAGTGTAAGTTATCGCTCTGCGTACAGATACCAACTGGATGGAGTGTCTCTACACCTGCAGCCATGTTCAGAGTACAAATGCCCGTTTTTTTCCACAATCCCACTATGCGGTGACCTTCCGCCGAATAGTTTCCTTCATTTTCCTAATAGTTCCATGATTATATACGCTTATATATAAAAAATTAAATACAAGTTTCGCTCTCGTTACACATACCGTCAAGCAGACCAACGAACAAATTATCAATCTCTTCTCGGTAAATTTCCGAAATCTTGCTAGAAAGAACGACCAACTTTGGAACTTACTCCCAAATTTAGAACCATAAATATGGTAAAATAGCAGAGGCGGCTCATGAGGAAAGTCAAAATCCAATAAAAGTAAACATTAAATTTTTATACAGAAAGGAGTCAACCTGCTACTAACTTATATGGGGGACCTGTGTTCTAGAACCTTTCCCACGAATTCCTTACATTTCAAACAGAAAGGAGAAAATATCTCTTGATGTACGGCCATTCCATCGTAACGGGTGTTACATTTGGACAAATAGAAATTGTTATAGAAATGTCCTTACTGGATCAAGATATATCAAACTGCCTCGAAACATCACCGTTTGTCTGTGTATTTTAGTAAACACTTAATTTGTTACATCTTTGGTGCAAATGGCGGCGGCTGTTGTAGCTGGAGCAAGAGGACGTCCTCAAAACTGTAAAAGTTTGGCTGAAGTCGGTAAACTTAGTAATAGTAATTTACCTGATTGTGAGTTGAAGTGCAGTGCTTTAGATAGACATATGAAACTGTCTGATATTAACAACAAAGATAACGATATTCAACAGACAAAATGTAGGTACTGTATAGAAGCAATTTGTAACTGGAAAACAAATGACAATCAACCGTGTTCGGGTGAGTCATCTGAAAATAAACTAATAAGTGAGCTAATTGAAGAAATACATTCTCTACGTAAAATTATATCATTACTAGCAAACGAAAAATGTGAATGTGTATCGAAGCAATATTATCGAGAAAAATGTGGAGATGTCTTCAGGAGTACAAGGGAGTGCAGTCCGCTATGGAGTGAGTTGGTAGCAGATTCAAGAAAGCAAAGTAGTTACAAAACAAATGTCCAGCAATCTACAAATGCCCGTCAGTTAAAAGTGCAAGTACCCGGCAAAGACAAAACAAGTGACAGCAAACAACAAACATATATGAAGCACCAAGAAGAATCAGAGAATGTCCCCCCGCTTATACACAAGGATATTAACTTTCACAACAAATGCATGAATAAATCCAGACTACATAGTGTTGTACGAGAAATACCAACGCAACATAGATTCGCAGTTCTAGAAGACGAACCAGAAGGAAGTAGTTATGTAATCACACCATCTCGGAGTGCTTTTCAAGTGGGAAGCAACAAATCAAATCGTTCTTCGACCAACGTCAAAAGCAGTGCAAGGGTAAATTCATGCAGTAGCCCTACTGGTGTAAGAACAAACAGGACAAATCCTCGGGAAAATATTAATTTACCGGTACAATGTAAAATTGTGAATCAAGTCCGCACGAATAATACAAACGCTAAAAAACAAGAAATACAAGGGAAAATTATTATTATTATTATTAGTGACAGCCATGGTCGCGATATTGCCACTGGGCTAAACTATAAAATAAGTGACATGGATGTTTCTGGGTCGGTAAAACCAGGTGCTAAGGTAAAAGACGTTGTGTTTCCTTACATCCACAATCAAAATTATAATGAACATGACACAGTTGTAATAATAGGCGGTGCAAATGACGTTGCTTGTAATGAAGCTGAAAATGCACTAAACATACTAGAATTGGCTCTACAGAAACTTTCAGGCACAAATGTAGTGGTAGTAAACTTGCCGTATCGCCATGATTTAAATCACTCATCGTGCGTAAACAATGAAATAAAAGAAACAAATAAAAAAATTGACGTGTTGTGTAAAAGTTTCAAAAATTTTAAACTTCTTGATGTAAGTTGTGTGCCCCGAAACTATCATACTAATCACGGCCTCCATTTAAATCTTCTAGGGAAATTGTTTTTACGCAACGCACTGTATAATATCATTATGTCAAATAAGTTTAAAGTACAGTGCACAGCTTATAGTACGTTAATACCTATCAATTGTGGGAGTACATCAGCACTGGTGATAGACGGAAATGGAAACGATTATGAAGGTGATCAAATTTCGTCTGAACAAAGGAGACACAGTTCGACTTACAACGGAGCGAATCGGGATGAGGGTGAAGTGTTAAAATTGACAGGAAACTCACACGTAAGCCATGATAAGGAGCCAGGAGTACTTTTGGCTACTGAAAGTGAAGAAATTGATCGAATATCGTTAATACAAGGTCCACATAATACAAATCACGGTACGAAAGAACCTGGACTTGATATTAACAGATCGCAGCAAGTATCCACAAATGGTATAGAACAAAACGATCCATCTAGTACAACTCACTGAAAATCAAATAGAATAAGAAAGGTTCCTACAAGGTATGATGATAATAGTTTTTTAATGCAAGTTCCAATAAAAAATCCAAGCACTTAGTCAATGGAGGTAACAGTGACTACAATGTAATAAATGTATATTACCAAAACGTGCAAGGTTTAGCTAGTAAAGTTGATTTTTTTATGTATTAGTTGAAGAGGATCTTAAAGGTATGCATGTCATTTGCTTTAGTGAACATTGGTTATCTGCTAATCAGATGAATATGGTACACTTAAATAACTATCAGTTTACTACAAACTATTCACGCGCTAGTAGGCAACATGGTGGGGTATGTATATTTGTAGGTGACCATTTACGTTTTAAGGAAATAAATGTAAGTCAATTCGTTGTTGAATTGCATTTTGAAATAGTTGCTATTTCAATTGAAAACATGTGTATAATTTGCTTCTATAGGTCATCAGCAGGAAATATTAATGTATTCTTTAGGAATCTTGAAACTGCTCTTGAGTCTCTGTGTAAGAAATATAGTACGGTAATAATTTGTGGTGATACTAACATTGACTGGCTGGTTCAATCAAGAGAAAAAACAAAATGTCAAAATATATTGGATATGTTTGGGTTGCAGCCTGTTATCAGAGAACCAACTAGAGGGAAAACTGCGTTAGATCAAATAATAATAAGTAAACAATACACAGAGTCAGTTACCTCTTTGAATATCTTTAAGCCAGGCTTTTCTGACCATGATGCAATAATAGGGCAAATACACACATCTCAAATATTCGTACCTACTCAAGCAGAAGTTATAACAAAAAGATGTTTCTCAAAAACTAATATTAATTACTTTCTACACTTGCTAGCACAAGAAACCTGGCACAAAATATATGAAATTGGTGATACGGATGGTAAATATAACTTTTTTCTAGATACATTTCTCTTTCACTTCAATATTGCGTTTCCCAGAAAGAACTACAGTAAGGTTAGGTTTTGGAAACCATGGGTCACTATAGGAATTAGGACTTCTAAACTCAAACTACTTGAGTTATCAAAAAAACTAAAAACATGTAAAGATGTAACACCTCAATTTATTGAATATGTAAAATACTATAGAAAGACATACAAAAGAGTCATAGGAACAGCAAAACTTTTACACAGTACAAATTACATCTTAGCAGCGAGAAACAAAGGTAAAGCTATGTGGAAGTTAATTAATGGTAAGATGAATAAGGTAAAAACGACAGGAATTGATGCAATAAAAATAAACTCTCAAGTAGTATGTAACCCAGATAAGATTGCAAATCATTTTAATAAATATTTCTTAACTTTAGAAACATTTAACCCAATCAAAATAGCTCATCAAGAAAATAACTCTAAGCTACAGAGCGGAATAACTAAGTCGCTTTTCCTGAAACCAGCTACACCAGAAGAAATCTTACAAATAATAAAAAGCTCCAGCTCTCCAGGTTGGGATGAAGTGCCAACCATGATTGTAAATGAAAGTTCTCTTCTTATTGCACATCAACTCTGTCATATAATAAATCATTCATTTTTGACAGGAATTTTTCCTACGCGGCTTAAGTTAGCTAGAGTTACACCTGTGTATAAAAAGGGAAGTAAATTGGAGTTAAATAATTATCGTCCTATTTCAGTTTTGTCGTGCTTTTCTAAAATATTTGAGTTAGCAATGAAAGCGCGACTAAATAACTTTTTCCTTTTAAATAATATAATATCCACAAGTCAACACGGGTTTCAAAGCCAGAAGTCAACCAACACTGCAATCTTTAATTTCATCTCTGATGTAGCAATGGATATAAATAAAGGAAAGTATGTAATTGGTATTTTTGTTGATTTATCTAAGGCGTTCAATTCTATAGACCATGGTATTTTGCTAGAAAAATTGTATTCTTATGGCATCAGAGGTGTGGCAAACAATTGGATAAAGTCGTATTTATCTGAACGTAGTCAAACTGTTGGCATCTGTAAAGAGGTAAATGGCAGAAGAAAAATGTTAAAATCATCTTTAATGAAAGTAACAAAAGGAGTACCACAAGGATCAATATTGGGACCTCTTTTGTTAGTTGTATATATTAATGATTTGGTTAACAGTCTAGGCTGTGTGAAGTCAACATTGTATGCTGATGACATAAATGTTCTTGTCAGTGGAGACTCAGTAAATGAAGCAGAAAGGCTCACTACAAAGACGCTAACAAAAATTATTAGTTGGTTAAACATAAATAAATTAACTATGAATTTAGGAAAAACTAACATTGTCAAATTTCGATTCCCGGGCCAAAGAAATGAACTTGTACCAATAACTGTAGACACTGTAGAATTATGTCAAACACCATCTATTAAATTTCTAGGAGTATATGTTAATGAAGATTTAACATGGAATACTGATGTTGAATACATTAATACTAAACTCAGTTCACTCTGCTTTGCATTCCGTAGGTTGCAAGGTAGTTTGCGCAAGGAAGCTGTCATGTCCTTATACTATAGCAAAGTTTTTTCAATAAAAAACTATGGTGTTATATTTTGGTGGAATTCGAGAATAAGTGCTAGTACATTCCGAATACAGAAAAAATATTAGAATAATGTTTAGCATGCCTGAACGATCCTCATGTAAAAATATTTTTAAAAAATATAAATTTTTGACATTACCTAGTTTATATATATATCGCACAATTATGTATGTAATCGAGCACAAGGATTTATTTACTTTAGCTAATACGATTCATTCATACAATACTAGGCAGAATTGTAATATGTATATTATCCAACAGAATTATGCAAATTTTAGCAAAACTGTGTATATGAATTGTATAAAATTATATAACAAATTACCAACAAAGTATAAGGACATTAACGAAAAACGGATATTTAGAAATACTCTGTTAGAATTATTGTTAGAAAAACGCTATTACTCTGTGGAAACTTACCTTACTGATAATATATAGAGAATTTAAATCATATCTGACAACTGTAATGCTTTATTGAGGATTGTCCTCATTTGTAAGCTATGAACAGGCAAATAAATATGAATATGAATATGAATACATATATATGATACTATAACTCAGTGAGAATGAAAAATGTGGCGTAGAGCTCCTCCGTGGCTAAGCGGTTAGCGTACGCGCCCTTGGCGCGGGGGACCCGGGTTCGATTCCCGGCGGGAGCTCATGTGGTTCGGATTCCACGTTAATCAGTAGGTCCACGTCTCACATAGCCTCGCTGCTGAAAGGGACGCTAAACTGAAATTCAACTCAACTCAAAAATGTGGCGTAACGGGTGTTACAGCAATTGGACATGCACTTTCAGATGCATGCAAAGTTAAGACAAACTCTGCGAATGTCCAGATCAAAATTTGTTTCCAATTATGTGTGCAATTTTCTGAAAGTATGATGTTTTGAATATTACAATCAGAAATTCCGTAAGTGTAATGGCTTTTACTTTTAAAAATGTTCATTACCGTAACGGGTGTTACACAATTTGTAACGGGTGTTACACAGTGCGAATGAACTTAAACCAACTTCACTTTTAATGAACATATTATGAAAAGAACAAAATATTACAATGTTAATAGATAAAAAATTACACTTGTTGTACAGTGTAGGAAATCAAACACAAAATAATAAACACATAAATCAGAAGAATGTAGGAAATTTCAGTATTAAATGTGTAGGTCTATTGATACGCTAATCAACAAAAGTCTATTCTTCTTATGCTTCAGTGACATTAACTCTGGAACTAAACTGCTACACAACTTTGTTATTCTTGAATTTTCATAATCGGATTTGGCAGTTTACCAATCACGTCATGAAAATGAATTATATTGTGTCGTGCTGGGAAAATCAGCGCCCGGGGCGAGAGTATACGACGGCGCCCCCGTACATATTAGTGAGGTCGACAGACCAGCCGCGAAGCGACACTATGGTTGCGGCAAACCATAAGAAACTTTTCTAAAATAAACCCTGCTACTCCTTGATTTCGAGGATGCTTTTATTACTTTTTTCCTTCCATTTTATATATGTGCACATGCATTTTCCTAACATGAGTAACATTATAGGACCAATTTTAAAAGAGGAAGAGGATTTAAGTGCATACTAATTTGTACTGATATGTGAAGTATTTTTCTCTCTTTTTTCTTTCCTTTTCTTTTCCTACCGAATCTTTGGCCCCCGTACTTCGGCACCCGGGGCCGTTGCCCCGCTAAATCCCCCTTAGAGCACGTCACTAGTATACTTTCTAAACTTCGGCGATGTTCGAATTCCTTTTTGCCACAAGATTTCAAGAACATAACTCTAATATCACAATTTTCGTCCGAAAATCCTTGACGGATTCCAACTTGACGATAATCTTTGTTACTTATTTCATCTTTCATTGCCAACAAGACAACATTCCAACACAGACATCTTCTTTCCGCAAAGGGCTGATCACAACTTCATTCGGAGTCTGTGTACGCATCCTTGTAGTGTAGGGTTTTTCTGGTGTCTTGATGAAAATCTTGATGAAATAAACGAAGACTTTCAATAGCAGTGTATTGGGCTTCTGATAAAGAAGTAGACTTCTAATATGTTATGAGTACTTAATTGAAATATGGCGCTTTTATGATATTTAATCACTACCTTGAGTGTGCGATTAACGAGGGTATGAGAGGGAGTCCCCCATCCCACGATATCTCCTAGATGTAATTTTCTCTGGAGTGCACTTCATCACCTCCGGTTCAATGTCCCTTAATTCGCACACTGTTCACCCTTACCATAATTCATGTCTTCAGAAGAGGGCCCTCTACAACTTTACTAACTTCAAATTCCCTCTTTAGAGTCTTAGAGCTAGCCTAAGTGTACAAAATATCACTGTCAAACCAAGCTAATAATTCACGTGTAACACCCGTTACATTGGCAATGTAACACCCGTTACGCAGTTTTTGCCTATTAAATTATAAATATAATGATATTCATTTTCCTGTTGTATTGTCCATGTGCTCATTTTTACTTTTGCAAAAGATAGACTACTTCTGACTTTTATTGCAAGTTGTATAGAAAAAAATATATCTTTTTTGTAACGGGCGTTACATAATTACATTGGTACCAAAAGTAGTCAAATAGTAGACTTTAATATACTAACAGCTTTAAAACTTCTGTCCTTCAATTCCTAAGGTGTACGTGCTTGTCTACACCGCAGTGCAACTGAATCAAATGCTTATCATGTGTTGTTTAGGGGTGTCCAATATTGTTGGTAAATTATCCCTTCGACTGGCTTCGTACAGCATGGAATTTCCATCGCTCGAAAAGACTAAAACTTTTTAACAAGAAATCGATCTGCATAGCAGGGTGCGAAATCATTTGAAAATGGTGGTGGTGGTGGTGGGGGGGAACGTTCAGCGATCCGCATTAATGGTTCGTGAGGCCTCCAAAAAGTTGAAATTTTAATGGATTATTATTATTATTATTTCTACTACTACCACTAATAATAATAATAATAATAATAATAATAATAATAATAATAATAATAATAAATGTTTAAACTAGTCGACATTGTTATTTAAAAGTACTTTCATGTTATTTATCCATTTAACCAAAATTGATAACTTATCTACTGCACTTAATATACACCTCGGTGCGTATGGCCCTCCCACCTTCCTTCGTATCAATGATATCCAGCTTCCCAACGAATCTGCGATCAAATATCTAGGCTTACTTCTTGACAGAAGATTAACTTGGAAAGTTCATTTCACTTATTTAACCCAGAAGGTGGACCATTTCATTCGCTTGTTTCGTTGCCTCTCTGGCAAAAAGTGGGGTTTGCACCTTTCAGTCTTATGACTATTTTAAAACAGTATGTCGTCGCCAAAATTCTTTATGGTGGCATTTTCTACTCCACTAACATACGATATTTTTATACGAAGCTGACCCGAATAGTCTATGAGTTGGCGAAACTCATTTTTCCCAGCCTCGATTCTGCCCTAAACAAGCCCTCCTTGAAGAGTCCCAGTCTGTACCGCTTACTGTACAATTACCCCGGTTAGCTGGTAAATTTATCTTAGCACGATTTGGTCGTACACATTCCTTACCAATCGAGACACTGCAACACTTAGACCACCTTTTCAGTACGTCTCGTCCACCTCACTTGAATACTCGCCCCTGGATTTTACAAGCCTACTTTGATCTTAAACATTTAAAGCCATATATTCACACTGTCCTACTTCTTCCTTGTTATTCTTGGCAGTACAGTAAAAATCTTATCACAATTCCAGCTATTCTCCCTATTTATCCAGTCATTCCGGACCCAGTGCTCCAATCCAACGTCTACCACCATATTTGGACAGATTGTCTGCAATCTCTTTGTGCTGACACTACAACACATCTACACAGACGCCTCTAAATATCCCGACTTGCCTGTGGGAGCAGCAGTTTTTATTCCTGCTAGCAATCTTACGATGGAATACAAATTGCCTGCTTCCTGCTCAATTTTTGATGGCGAAGCGTTTGCTATTTGCCAAGCTCTCCTATATGTCAAACGCCACAACATCTCATCTTCTTGTATTTGTACGGACTCACTTAGTGTGCTTCAGTCGCTCTCCGGTATTCACTGGAATGCTAAAGCTACTTGGCTCATTCTCAATATTAAACATCTTTATTACAGTCTTCTGGCTACAGACCACATAGTTCACTTTCGATTCATGCGCTCTCACGTGGGATTGGAACATGGCGATACTATAGACCTGTCTGCGAAACGCACATGTACTGATGGCAAGGCTTGTTTTATCAAAAACTACGTTATCAAAGCTACTACTATCTCTTAGACAGACAATACAATCTTGCTTTGACACGATGGCAACAGGAGAACCGACATGGTGCTGGCCAATTATACTGGGCAATTGTTGGTCCTCACCACCGCAAACCCAGGGAATTCATTTCTCCTTGGTCTCGCGCCGAAATCACCACTTACTATCGCATCTTGTTTGGAACTGCTCTTACTCCCAGTAAGCTCTTTCAGATTCGTAAGAAAGACACTTACCACTGTTGGCGCGACAAAGGCATAGGCACCCTTAATCATCTTCTGTTAACTTGTGATCTGCATCAACGCCGACATTCCTTTCTGCAGCAGCTGACTTTCTACCTCGGCTTGGGTCCTTTTTCCTATGAGTACATCTTCGCAACATATAACTGGTTTGCCATCAGAATACTCGTTAACTTTCTTCTCTCTAACGGTATTGTTCTCTAAATTTCTCCTTCCATTTCATTTCCATATAAATTTCTCACCTCTACCTTACGTACTTGGTTTTCTTCTTTGCACGATTTACGAAAGATTTCTCTGTTCAATCTTCCATTTTCTTCTCTCTTTATGGCAGAAATCCCTGCCCAGTCGTAAATATTTGACAGAATCTTATGAATTATTATTTATCCAGTTGTACATTTTGCATGATCACTATGGACGAATTATCTACTTAGCCGTTAATTTTTTCTCTCAGATCTTGACTGTTTTCCAGCACTCTCGAAAGTTACAGCTTGTTGCAGACAATTACCTGCCGTCCAAAATAATTCGTTTTCCATATTGGGCTCGCAACAATTAACTTTCATTCATTTTCGCTATTTGATCAATACAACACTTGTGGCCTATTTAGGCTTCCGCCTGAGGCACCCCCTATCACTGATAATAGTGTGCAAGAAAGAAAGAATAGGTTGCACCACCAGTGAAAACTATTGGTAGGCATAGAGGACAGGTTCGTGGGATCAAGTGAAAGCAAGTATTGCGTGTGTAGCGAATGTTTCCGTAAAGTCAAAAAGGGCAATATGAGTGAGGACCAAATTGCAATTCGAGCTGTGCTACGATTTTTATGAAAAAGGTACTAACTGCAAAAGCTGCAGCGGAGGAAATTTGTCGTGTAGAGAACAAAGCAGTACTGGGTCGTTCGACAGCTTCCCGTCGGCTCAAAAAAATACTTCGGGCGATTTAAGCCCCGCAAGGTTACACCTCCGATGAACATTAACGGCCCTCTGCAAGATGCTGTGTGTTGAACCACAATCACGTACATATGTGTTAAAAAGAATGGTTGGTGCATCCAAATTGACAGTTAACAGTCGATTGCATGACATGGGTTACGTCAATAAACGGCCCCGACAAAGTCCTCATGAGCTCACAGAGGAGTTAGCCCAACGCCGAGTGGCAATTTGCCAGCCTTTTTTCTTTTTTAAACGCTTGATCTTTATTTCTGGAGTCTGCGAATTGTGACAGGAGATGAGTTGATTGAGTTGATTTTTTAGTTTAGCGTCCCTTTCAGCAGCGAGGCTATATGAGACGTGGACCTACTGATTAACGTGGAATCCGAACCACATGAGCTCCCGCCGGGGTGACAGGAGATGAGAATGGGTGTTTTTGAAAAATCCTGACATACGTAAATAGTGGGTGAAAAAAGGACAGGAAGCCATGTGAAATAGGACAGATTTGGGGAAAAGGTCATGCTGTATGTTTGATGGAATATTGACGTGATAATTCATTTTGAGTTTGTTCCAGAAGTGTTATAACAGGTAAACTGTATTCTGAACAATTATGCCGAGTGTATACTATTCTGAATGAGAAATATCCCGCATTAGCGGGGAGGAAGAGGTTATTGCTGCAAACTGACAATGCTCCGAGTGACCGGTCTTCAAATGTGTGACCAATACCCTGGCTGACCTTGACAGGTTTGAGTTTTTACTTCATCCTGCCTATAGTACAGGTGTTGCACCCTCAGCTTATGGTTTGTTTCGCGCGCTCTCACATTTCTTGTGTGGTCGGCAATTGAATTCGTATGATGATGTGCATGCTGCCTGTCGTGAGTTTTTCAATTCTAAACCTGCTACCTGGTGTGAATGACCCTTCGTCTACTGGGACCAAAAATGTATGTGAGGAGCCCCTAAAGAGGATTCACTTAAGTAGAGCCATGCACCTAGGCTACTACTTTATTTTGTTAGTGGGATGTAGTGCAGACCCGCCACTACATGAACTCAATTACATAATACAGTGTTTATATTTTATTTACTGTGTACAGGGCTGAGTACTGACGTTTGAGTATTAGATAAAAATAGAATGCAGGAGCTATAAAGCTTATATGAGTTTATCAGAAGCAAGAGAGTAGCGTTAATGATCACATAAAATACAAATTTAAAAAAAATAAAATATAGGTCTACTCTACTGCCAATGATACCTAAGTGGTGCACAATTTCTATCTTTTTTAAAAAGTATCTCCCTTACTATATAGCTCCTGTGTCAATACTCGTGAGTTCTAAAATTTACTTCCTGTGCCCCGTTACATACGAAAAACACGGGAAAAATCCTTCATAACCTTCACCTAAAAAAGGAAAACATATGATACATCTAAATATCAGTGTACTCGCCAGTTCCAGGACCTCGGGAACATTTAGGTATGAACCAGCGGCGTAGCATAAGGGAACGCCGGTATGCACGGCATCCCCTGTTAATAAGAAAAAGTACGTATTTCATTATATATAAATTGTTTACTTTTTATTATCACAAGTATCTGCACTGCAATGTTCTGAATGCCCGGAACCAAGCTATAGTTTCCGTACGAGCGCTAACGTCAAGGAAATAGAACAAACCAGAAATGGCTACTTCAATGCCTCTTTGAAGCATGTCGGTTATGT
The DNA here is from genome assembly GCF_964235325.1 of Thermobia domestica. NCBI lineage: Eukaryota > Metazoa > Arthropoda > Insecta > Zygentoma > Lepismatidae > Thermobia > Thermobia domestica. The sequence continues at coordinate 549,513 of NC_137456.1, forward strand.
AAATAATAATATAAAAATAGTTATTCTTTATTCGTAATTAAATGCATCGTAATTATAATCGTAATTAAAGGCAAACTTTTAATCTTCATTATAAATAAATAGTATGCCCAGCGGCGTAGCCAGAAACTCTTTGAGGGAGCTCACACCAGCATAAATATAAAGCATTCTGCAGAATCACTGTCACCGATCTGGTAGGTCATGAGAACCAGCACTCCCCACTCCTCGCAAAGATTACTTGGGCCCTTCAATCTCTGGATATCTGGCAATGAAATAGACACACAGGAACAGACTCCCTGAGTTGTTTTAAGTGTTTTCTATTTGCATCTTCAAATGATATACGTATACACTTAGGCCATATTCACGAACGGGCGTCTGAGTTCCGGACCCAAGATGACAAATTTCTAGGGCCGATATATCTTTAAAAAAATAAATAAAAAAAGAACGAGATTGAAGTATGGTATGCGGAGAAAGAAGCTGCCCACGAGAAAGAAAGGGAATTATACTGGAAACAATGCTCATAAAACAGTGGGGCGGAAGTTTCTCGTCACAACGGTAGTGGTAAGAAGGGGCTGAGACAATTGCATATTGGCTTCTAACGTAATCTTCGCAATTAGTTCTGTATGCTCCACTAGGCCACCAAAGAGGGTGGCCTGCCCTCACTAAATTTTTTATAATCCTATATTTCCCCTCTTAATAGCTATACATTACTGATTTCAGCACTATTGTATCACACAAGTGGCTAACTGGCATTCCCAATTCGGAATACTACGCTACGCTACTGGTATGAACCAATCATTTTTGTTTAGATATTATTTAATATTAGTATTAGAATATGAAACACAAAAAAAAATGATTGGTAGAATGCTCTCAGCACTACTTGAATATACAGTATTTCATTTCACATTTTTTTCCACTGTGCACAGGGGTACTCCTAGCTGTGTATCTATACCTATATACAGACATAAGTTTAAAAAAAAAAAACAACTTCGATATCGATAGTAGGTTTTTAGTACATAGTTAGCTTAATTGAAATTTAGCCCCAATATAAGCAGATTTGCGTCATTGTCACGAAAGCCGAACTATTCACCAAAAAAAGAAAAAAAAACTTTTCTATTACTGACGTTTCATTTCTTAATCCGCCTGGGGTTCCTCATTTGATGTCAGCTTGCGAGAAGCGGGATTTGTGGTGGACAAACATCGTGTGCATGGGTTTTCTCGAAGTCTGTCCACTTTTCTCATTCCACCATTGCCCTACATCTCATCATCACCGCCTTCCTTACCCTTGGAGCATAGTCGTGGAATGTTGAGCTTTAAAAAAAATATTGAGCTAGAGAAGCATAGTCTAGTAATCTCTGTCTTCATCGCATTAGGCCGTAATTAGTTGTGGGACATCACATGTCCTGATCACATAGTATGACGTTATTTAGGAGCGCCCATTCTAAAATTTGGTAAAGGTACGTTCGCCCATCCCCCTTAAATTTCGGGAGGGGTGCACAGGACCACCTCTTAAATATTGGAAGTTGCCAAACCAAAAATTTGATATGGTAACATAGGACCAGGAAAAGTACTGTAAGTTAGAGAAGTCCATTTCGTGCCGTTTTATGACACACCATGATTCTACTGTACTTCTCATTGTTGTGTTTATTATATGCACTCGTGTCTGTCCCATACGGGGCGTGACTTTACGTCTACTTTTGTAGAAGAGGTTCTAGATACTTATCAATTAAATTTAAATGTCTGGAGTTGAAAACCTTCAAATGTTTGGGTTGGCAGTGTAACGATCCCGTTACTATGAGTTAGAAAAGAAGAAAAAGAAGAAAAGAAATGTTGATGATTTTGCGATATTGATGATTATTTTTCTCTGATTTGTAAAAATTAATAAGATTTTATAACCTTCCTTGTTTGTTGTTTTTTTTAAAAAAAAGCAAAGGAAATGAAGAGAATCTATTTATGATTGTAGTGAGTGAGAGAGAGAGAGAAATACATTCCTTTACCGTTGGTTAGTTCAAGGTCGCTTGCGCGGTAGGAGACGTGCCTTATCGCGATCGTAGCGCCGTTGGCCTTCGAGGGAGCTCGCATCCTTCTCGGCTGCGAACTAACCCATGAATCCCGATGGAAGGCGGACGTTTCTGCAGTCTACGAGCAGGCGGATAATTTTTCCTCGATGTCGAAAATGGGACGCGTGTCTTATTCGTTTGGCTTAGTTTGTGGTGTCTGCTATTTCTTGTGTTAAGTTACAGTTGGAAGGAGTTAAATCAATTCACAAGAATAAAAGTGCAAGCTGTGTTGTGTTGCGTGATTTTCTTTATTTTTTTTAAAAAAAAGAGGAAAAATAGTGATACGATTGTTACAAACGGAAGGTTGGTGTTTGACCATATGAATTTGTGGAATCTGTAAGATTGAAAGGGTATGATTATGCTCTGTGGCTTTCCCAGTGTTCCGAATGGTGCTCGAAGTATTAAGTGAAATTTTGTCATGCTTAAGTTTCCATATTTTTACGTCAGACAAGTTTGTCCTGTGTTCAGGAGCCCATGGGCACTTGATGGTTTCAATCTGTAACGTACATATCTGTATAGTTGACCTAAGTCTTGGTAAATAGGTCGCTATTTCATTTCGGCAACAAAACCATCGTATTTTTAAAGAGAGTGATTAAATGGTGGAACTTCCATGTGGGTCGCTCACGGCATGGAAGAGTTGATTTGCAACTGAGTAAAGATAACTGTTCTTGGCTATTGCTTTAAAAATAGCATGTTAATAATGTACCAATACTCGTAATATCCAGAATCTATAGTGGTTGTTCGGTTGGTGGAATGGTAATGTGGGATATTCGAGTGAGAACAGAGGTCTACTCCCATTGAACGTTGGAACGCATGGTCTTACAATAGAATTATATTCTTTGCAATCGTAGTAACGACCACTCTCTTGGTCTGATTGTCTGACAGAACGGTGGAATGATAATGTGGAAAGGCGAGTGAGAGCATTTCAATTTGATGAAACCAGACCTAAGTTCGGTCATAGTGGTTTTAGTAAGCCTAGAAACAAGAACGTGACTTTCGTTGTTTTCAATTGAAGTTAGTTTAGTTGAATGGTGGAACAATAATGTTGGAGATTGAGGTGAGAATAATGGTTGATGTCACTAAGTAAGAGACACTGTACCTTATCCTGGTTTTTGTCTCGTAGTTTTCACTGAAGATTTATATTGTGACTCTCGATGTTTGGATCCGAGGGAGCCGACTGGATCAGTGAACAAATTAGTTACATTCCGGCATTTTCGTTTTCAGACCTAAGCATTGGTCTTTGAACTAGTTTCTTGAACACAGCCAAAGCACATTTATTCTTGTAATCACATACAGGACGGACGACATGCAGACAGAGATCGAGGCGTAAAAACCAAAGAAAGGTAACATAAAGAAGAATAAAATAGGTGAGTGTATATTAAAATATATTTCAGTTGATTGTCCTTTGTTTGTGTTTAGTGTCTGTAGGTTGTCATATTCGATTCCAATAGAGTTGAGTAAAAGATTATTTATTTGAATCGCGTTAATAATTTCAAGGACACGATAGATAATTCAGCATTTCATTTTTGGTAAGCGGGCTAAAACCCGATGCGTATGATATTGTTTATAATCTACTTTATTTTTCAGCATTAATTAATGCGATTAAAACTGAAGTTAATCCATATAGTTTTTGAACGATTTGAGTTTTAGACTGTTATCTGCTATTGTAGGCGAACGGTGCGGTGAGGCACCGCAATCCAAATTTGTTGAAAAGGTTTGATATACTTGTTAAATTAATTAATATCGTTGATTCCAACATCTACCTTTCGGATCTCTTGATATTGGAGATTGCCTCCCCCCCAAAAGGATATTTCTTGATCGATTACCAGTATTTTTTGAGAACTTTCTTGATTTAAGATTTTGAATTTCAATTTAAGGAATTTTTCTCTCTTCTCTGGTCGAATAAATTGAAAAAAGAATATATATATATATAGTAATTATTATTCACGAAATTCGTATTTAGATTAAATTCGTTATTGTTCCTGGATAGAGTTATAACTCCGATGAGAGTTGGACTTTAATATAATCATTGATTGAATATTGTCATATAATCAATCCTACAAATAGACTTCGAAGGACGAAAGAATTGTTTGTTGCTCAATATATTTTATTCAATATTATATTGTATCTTATTATAATAAATTATATTTACTCGAATTGTTGTTGGTGTTATTTATTATATATATATATATATATATATATATATATTTAGGACTTGTAATTGGTATTAAATGTTCATTTATTGCTTGGTTATGCTGAATTATCCATCTGTTAACTGCCGAATGACGTGGAATTGCGTTTGTCTTCGTAGATCCCTCTGAGGTTGGACTTAGGGTAGTGTTGATTGGTCAACATTGCATGAGTTTTGGTATCCATGAATGTTGCCCTTTTAACATCGACTCTTATCCCGACAGCGGATGGGAACGCTACAAAATGGTTCATGGGTTAGTTCCGAACCATTTTTTTTGGTTCAGGAATTTTTTTAGCCGTATGTGAAATTACATTCAATGTTTATTGTAAGTAAAAACTTTAATTTTGAGATTGTTTGATGACAAAATAGAGTAAAATAGTTTGGATGTAGTGAGAATTAAATTGAGAATATTGAATATAATAAGTGAAATTTAAGATTGTAATCAAGTTGATTGAGTATTATAAAGAAAATATTTTTCAAGACTAGGTTTGGTATATAGGGTTGTTCCATGCAGGTTCTCCTTGGTTGTTGTAGTATCCGTAGTTAGTTTAGTTATTAATTTGTTTATGCTAACCTGTGATATATTTTCTTGTGTTTTGTTTATCTAGTAAAAAAAACGCGTGTTTAAGGAATTTTTGTGAATTTGCCGTTTTATGATGGCTAATCAATCTGAGTATGTGAGTATTAATATGCCCGACGGGTATTCAGAACTAGTGACACGGGATAGAACTGGTTGTTGTGATGCTGATTCACGTTCAGAATTTGGGCAATTAAATATGTCATTAACTCCTCCCACTCAGGGAAGTCTTTACGCCAGACGGGTTTCAACTGAAGTTAATCGGAGTACGTTTGGAAATAATGATAGCATGCATTCTGTTAGCTATGGGTTTAGTAGGCAAGTTAATGCAACTAGTTTAGGAGAGTCCCAGCGAGAAGTAAGGCAAGTCGCCTTTGAAGATCCATGAAGGCAGTCTGAACAGACAGGGTTTGTAAATCGGGATTCTTCAAATGCTAGCGTTGCTGGAAATACTCAAGGTCACAATACGAACAGATACCTTAATCTTCGTGATTATTATCGAAGAGTCTCTCAGATAAGGAATTCTACTCCGAAAGCTCCTTTGAGTTCTCCTTTTCTACAACCAGTAAATAGATATGAAGCTAGAAATGGTGCGGAATCTGGTGTACTTGCTGGAGTTAACAGATTAGATTCTGCTGGGATCGAACATAATTTAATGGTTAAATATGCATTCAAAAGAAACAGTGAATCTCTTGAGTTGAGATTTAAGGATGTTAAATTAACAGACGGGAGTAATAGTCATCAAGTTTTCAATTTGTTGTTGAAAATAGAAGAAACATTATTAGAAACTCACTCGGGATGGTATTAACCGTTCTTGTCGTCAAATGTACTGGACCTTTATTAAGAGAAATCTTATTTGCCTTGAATAACAATGTAAGTTGGTATAATCTACGAGCGAATTTATTAAGTAATTTTGTTACTCCAGTGAGTAGGCATTCTTTTGTGTCATAATATGTTTATAGAAGACAGAAGTTGTCTGAACAAGTTAATGATCATGTAAGGTCTGTTATTGTAGCTATGAATGTACTAGGGTTTGATGGTCCAGAATCGGAATTAGTGAGTATTATTATGAGTGGTTTAAATCCTAATCAAAAGTACAGGATGTTGAATAACTATTTGCCTGCATCACGTTTAGAATTATTGGAAATAGCTGAAAAACACGTGTTGAGCTTTAGAAACCAGTTAGATTGTAATAGAGAAATGAGTGATTATAGAAAAAGGTCTAGTATTCTAGTATCGAGCTATCATAATAATGGATTGGGTCCGAATGAAACCTCAGTGAATAATACTTTGTTAGAAAATAAATGTAGATCAACCCTTTACGAAAATAAATTGAGTCGATCGATAGGTGGCTCTCGGGATTTTCGGAATTCTAGGGATCCAAGTAATTTATCTGAGCTTCGAGGGAATCCTAGAACAACTTCGTCGTTTATCCCTTCAGAGATGGACAATACAGTTGCGTCTTTCGTTGTCGGAAAAATTAATAATCAGTTGACGGACATTTGCGTCGACGGTGGTTCAAGCTTCAAAATTGTTCGTGCAGATTTAGTTCGTGCTTGTGGTTTCGAGAAATATATTACTACAATGCAAGAGAAATTAGTAAATGCTCCTTCAGGATTGTATTTTTCCACGAACAAGGAAATTTTATTGACAGTCAATTTTTCAGGACACTTTGAAAGAGTTAGTTTCGAGGTGGTAGATGAGTTACCTTGTAAGTGTTTGCTTGGAACCCCGATTTTGCGATCCACCAAATCGATTGTTGATTATTCTAATAATGCCTTAGTTCTCCGTGGTGGCAAGAAAAGAATTCCTTTGAACTATAAGAAAACAGTTCGGCATTTTGGTTTTCAATCTAAAGAATTTAAGTCTGGTCCTCATGCCGGTCAGTTGAGGGGGAAGAATGACAATCAACAGAGAGTACAGACTCGGGATTCTCTGGATCAAGATAAAATGGCTTCGATTTTTATATACGAAGATATCTTTGATTATGGTTTGCGAGATGAAGGAATTCAGTGCAACTTGGATCTAGTTGATACCGAATTTAGGATTTTGGAGATTCGTGCACCGAATAGCTTTCAGCTTGGTCAACTCAGAGTGGTGATTGATTCAGAAATTGATCCGGGTCGACATATCGAAATACTTTATCTTCCATGGTTGATAGTTATGTGAGAGTTCAACCGTTTAGTGATATGCATGGTGCGGTTGAAAGGTCCAACCATCAATTGTCTCCGAACAGGAACTTAGTTTCTGGGACTTCGAAGCAGAATAGTGATACATCGCAGCTTAATTCGTGTAGGACAGGTGGTGTGATTGGAAAATCTTGTGACCAGCATCCATCTTATGTGAACTTGGTGACTTCTTCATCGGGATTTGGTTGTTCGTTTGGAACAGCTGCTTGTGTTAGTGGTTCGGATGGTGGAAGTGGAAAATCTATTCCTCGTTTGCCTTCTGATCAGATCTTGGGAGAGATGACATCGTTAATTAACAGCAATACTATCAATTGTCGATCTGATGAGAGTTTAGATTGTTCGAATGCAATGTCCAAATTTGTGAATCCGTCTAATGAAAATTTGGTGACATCTACATGGGAAGACGGCTCTTTTCTGACTCGAATGTCTTATAATAGAAGATCTGATGGTGCGAGTGATATGCTCTTTAGGTGTAATTCATCCATGGGACAAATAGTGAATTCTGAATTCGACGAGAGGTTGTAATTTGGGAGAATCTTTTCAGGATTATGATAATGGTGCGAATGAAATGTACCTTGGTCGTCAGATTGTCACTGATGGGGACACTTCGAAATTAGTTTTAAATAGTGAAAGTCCTAGTAATGAGAATGTTTCGGAATCTATTGGTGGCGTTAAGCAGTCATCTAGCAAAACTATTACTACAAAATATTTTGATCTTGTTCTGAATGACGATCCAACGAGAATTGAGATTCCAGAATCTGAGAGAGTTATGAAGAGCAGTACTCGCAAAAGAAATAGGAATCGTAGAAGAAAGAAGAAAAGGGTGGATAATGTGACAGAAACCTCGAAAAATATTAGTGTCTTAGAAAAACTGGAAGATGCTAGTCTTTCGGGAGTGAATAGTTCATCGAATGGCAATGAATGTAAGGATGTGGTGTTGAATAATAGTAGTGGTTCCGAAGCATCTGATGTTGACTTAGAAGTCTGAAAATTTCCATAAATTAATTCAGCGGAATCGGAAGTTTCAGCCTCCAGACCTTTCTTCTAATCAACAGAAAATGGCTCAGAATAACACACGGGTGATGAATCAACCAAGCATACAGGTGAAAAATCAGAATTTAGGGCAAGACTCGTGGAAGTTCGATAACCCTGAGATTGTTGCTTTCATCGACTCAATGAAATGTAAATATTCCGATGTAATTTCCGATAGGGTTGGATGTGTTAAAGGGTTCGTTGGTCGACTCTATTTAAAGGAGAATAAACCTTTCAAGGATACCCCCTTTCCAGTTCCTAAAAATAAAGAGAAAATTTTTTATGATCAAATTGAAGAACTTGTTAAGGAAGGGATTTTAGAAGATGTTGACCATGCAAACTATGGCAGTAGTTGTTTCCTAGTGAAAAATAAGAACAATACATATCGAATTGTAGGAAATTATATAAAGGCTAATAGCTTAATTGTAAATGATGTATATCCATCCCCGAATTTAGAAGCGTGTCTGACAGGCCTAGCGGATAAGAAACTGTACTCTAAATTTGATTTAAAGCGGGCCTACAACCAAATCTACCTCGATAAATCGTCACGTGAGATTACTACTCTTGTTACTCCCAAGGGATGTTATCAGTACACCCGAGTTCCGGTAGGAATAAAAAGTGGGAGCAAGATTATGTCAAGGGCGATGGAAAAGGTATTGGGTGATCTAACAGATAAGGGTGTCAAAATCTATTTTGATGACGTCCTGGTAGCTAGCGATACAATTGAAGAACACATGTTAATGGTTGAAAAGGTATTACAGAGGCTGAAAGATTATAATATAACTGTATCTCCTGATAAATGTTTCATGTTTTATAAAAAGATCAATTATCTGGGTTATATTATTGAAGGAGACCAGATGGAAATTGACCCAAGCAGAGTATCTGCTATAAGAAATATTCCTCCACTTCGTAATAGGCGCGGATTGTTAAAAATACTAGGAGTATTTAATTATTATTCTAAGTTTGCGTCGGAGCTCCAAGAGCTAATGGCTCCCCTTAGTGCCTTGAAATCTCCTAAAGTTAAATTCGTTTGAACTCAAGAACATCAACAAATTCTGGACAAATTAAAAAATGTTTTGATAGATAACGTAGTTTTAAAGACTCCAGACCTTAGCAAACGTTTTGTAGTCCACGTCGACGGCAGTGGAAAAAGTATTGCCAGGTGTATTTCACAAAGGGATGCGAATGGGGACCTTCAACCTATTTGCTTCTATAGCAAGAAACTCTCAGAGACGGATAAACACCGCAGTATTTATGATATCCAAAACAATATCTCGCTATATACACTACTTGGTTCATGAGTTTGATGTTTTAACAGACAATAAAGCCTTGTCCTGGATTCTTAATAACAGTAAAAGGCTCTTAAAGTACGGTCCTTTCGTAGAAACTCTTTGTCAGTTTAATTTTAAGATACGCCATATAAAATCAGCGAAGAATATAGCTGCGGATTTATTGACTCGAATCTATGATCCGTTTGAATTCAGTATATTGGATGGCCCAGTTGGATTAGCTGCGTTTAGAAGAAATATGAATATAATGCATCTTTGGAACTTGCCTTTAATTAAGGATCCCATTGATAAATTACAACGAGAATATCCAGACTTGGATAATATTATTAGAAGAATTGAGAATGGTGAGGATGTTCAAGGGTATCTCCTTAATAAAAATATTCTATTAAAAAGAACTAATTCGGCGATTAACCCCTATAAGATAGTAATCCCGAAAGATTTGAGGAGGTGCTTATTGAATAATATCATGAAGATGCGTTGATTGGTGGTCATGCAGGTGTGTCAAGGACATTAGCTAAACTGATGAAGAAATTTACCTGGGAATGATTGAAAGAAGATGTCAAAAATTTCGTAAGTACATGTGATGTGTGCCAAAAGGTTAAGGAGCCAAATCAAAAGAAAATGGGATATTTAATTTCGGATTTCGGTAAAAGGGTCAATTCTCATTGGATGTTTGACATAGTAGGATTGGATGTTTGCATTACCGAATTCAAATGTGTTTAAATTTATACTCATCGGTGTCGATAATGCCAGCCGATTTGTGGTGTTGGAACGTTTGAGAACCATAAGTTCCAGTGTTGTAATTAACAAGATGATGGAAATATTCAGTCGACTAGGTTTTCCGGAGGCCCTGTCCACTGACAATGCTTCAATTTTTGTTTCCGAACACTTTGAGAAATTTCTGTTTAGTTTGGGTATCAAGCACATAAGGCTGAGCCCCTATCACCCTGGTGGAAATGCGGCTGAAAGATTTATAAAAACCTTAAAGGCATCCCTTAGAGCTTACATCTCGACGAAACAACATCTGTGGTCAAATCTTGTGCAGGAGCTCCAATTCACCTTAAACATAAGCGAGCATTCAGGATTAAAGATGTCGCCCATCGAAGTTTCTTTTGGACGTACATATATTACACCGTTACGAAACCGATGGAGCATCAATGATTCTGATTTTGGTGGAAAATCATCTGTTCAGATATGGAAAGAAGCTATTCAGAATATGGAAAAAAGTTGGGCAACAAGGCGTAAGTTGATGTTACGAAGAAGAAATCCCGTTAATTTAGACTTAGGACAAAATGTCCTGTTAAAAGCACACGTTAAATCATCATTAAAAGATAAGATTGCCAAATCTCTAAGCGACAAGTGTTTTGGTCCATTTGTGATTAGGAAATTTTTGACTCCGAATACCGTTTTAGTTTATGATGAGAATGACACGCCAGACTCATATCGCTGTTCGCATGTCTCAGAATTGAAGGCCTATAGAAGTAGGAGAGAGTAAAATTATCTGAACCTAGTTATCCTGGTCTTGAAAAATAGTGTTTGTTTGTACATGTAGTTATGTTATAAAAATTTTAACTGAATTAAATGTGACATTTATTGAGCATTTGTTAGTATTGAAGCTTGTTATATAATTATTTATTCATTATGGCCATAATAAACAAAAAAATGTAAATAATTGAGTATTAATTGTTTAAGCATTTGCTATTATCATTTTAATTTTATATTTGTTGTTGTCTGTATTATTATGAAGTTTACTTATTATATTTGTATATTCCGTAGCTATCCAGTGCAACTTTGACGAAAAATTTCTTGGTGGAAAATTTTTCTTTTTTTCGACGATGGCCAGCCTGTAACGATCCCGTTACTATTAGTTGGAAAAGAAGAAAATAACTGAAAAACTGAAAAAGAGAAGAAAAGAAATGTTGATGATTATGCGATATTGATGATTATTTTTCTCTGATTTGTAAAAATTAATAAGATTTTGTAACCTTCCTTGTTTGTTGTTTTTTTTTTAAAAAAGCAAAGAAAATGAAGAGAATCTATTTATGATTGTAGTGAGTGAGAGAGAGAGAGAAATACATTCCTTTACCGTTGGTTAGTTCAAGGTCGCTTGCGCGGTAGGAGACGTGCCTTATCGCGATCGTAGCGCCGTTGGCCTTCGAGGGAGCTCGCAGCCTTCTCGGCTGCGAACTAACCCATGAATCCCGATGGAAGGCGGACGTTTCTGCAGTCTATGAGCAGGCGGATAATTTTTCCTCGATGTCGAAAATGGGACGCGTGTCTTATTCGTTTGGCTTAGTTTGTGGTGTCTGCTATTTCTTGTGTTAAGTTACAGTTGGAAGGAGTTAAATCAATTCACAAGAATAAAAGTGCAAGCTGTGTTGCGTGATTTTCTTTCTTTATTTTAAAAAAGGAGCCTAACTGGAATAAGCGTGGGACGTAAATGTCATAGATTTCATTTCGTTTTTTAAATATATACATTTCTAATTCATTTTTTACCTTATGTTTACCAAATTTATTCGTTGCTTGTTACAGGATGTCTCAGAAGTTCCTCTATCCTTAGGTGTGGGCATCACAGAGAGCAATGTCGGTGTCATTGTAGTTAATTTATTTACTACAACATATTACAGTTGGGTATTTAGGTCCACATATAGGAACTACAAATCCAGTGGATCTGTATGTGTTCCATATTAATGTACACACAGATGTGTGCGTCTTCATGTTCACCTTGACATGTTGCGGAGCATCTGATGAGTCATCGTTCGATAGTTGTTCTCCACACTTTCGCCGATTTCTTAGTCTCTCGTGTACCAACGACGAGAAACATATGTCTTGATTATTCTCCACAACGAGTTATCTGGTGTAAGGTCCGGGCTTCGTGGGGGCCATTTCAATGGGATCGAATTGTGTAACTGCAACCCCTCACATCAGTCATGGCCTTACAACTGAAAATCTCCATATCACAATGAATAAAAAGGTGTGACACGGTGCTGGTTGTGACCATAAAAGCAGTATTATCAACACTAGAACTGAAATTGCTCTCTGTGATACTCAAACCTAGGAGTACAAGAAGTTCTTGGACATCTTGTATTACAAGTGAAGTATACCTTATGTCATAATACCTTAGTTTTCTCTTCGCTGTGTATCTTCTGCACTACTACGTATTTTCGTGTGTGTTTATCACATAAAAATACGTTCGATTACATATCCTTCCATATTTCTAAACATTTGGGTTAGTTATTTATTTTATTGAACTTAGTAAATAGTCCAATAGAACTTTATTATGCTCGATTTCTGAACAGTAAATATATTTGGTAGAATTGAACTAAAATTTACTTTTAATATTACAATTATGGATAGTACACACAGATGAACGAGAATAATGGACAGACCAAATTTCAAAGAGCAAAAAGTGTGATTGGAATTTGAAACGAACATGAGTATCTGCGATATCAAGCTATGCGCCACCACGCAACAGATCCTTCCTTAAACATGTTTCATATTTTCACTCTGGAGGACAGTGATGCAAATTTGAGTTTGAGGGATCAGACTTAGTTTTGTATAATATCCTGAAAGGAAATACATATTTAAAACAAGTGTAAGACAGTATTCATAATACTATAGCCACAAATATGACACAAAAGGATATTATTGATAAAAAATGCTCAGATTTGAAGCACAGCGTAGGTGGCCACATAAATTGATTAAACAGATTAGAATAGTGCTCTCATCATTTTCTGTCTATTCCTATAGTTATCGATGTCTTTAAAAACTATAAATGTACCGTGTTATGCAAAAGTGAACTAAGCGCCAAATTTTGAAAATCCACGTAAATGCGACGATTGGTTCCTGATAAGCATTAGAACGTTTTGCACAATCGAAAAGAGAGGAAAACCAACACCTTTCCAAAAAAAGAAACATAATTTCACTTTAGATTACGGCTACCTTAATGCTGGACATCAACCTTTAAACGTAATTTTCTTAAAAGTATGAAAGTGGCGCTTAGTTCGTTTTCGCATGACACGGTACAAATGTCCTATTCGTTGTCGGTTGTCCGGCTAATTGTTGCAATATATATATCTTCTTATCTTGGATCTGATGTCACATAATTATCTACTCTGACTTTGAAGAAATAAACAAAGCGCAACAAATAATCACAAAGGATGCTCAATTTTATATACAAGCACCACATCATGATTCCCAACTGCCTTTGTTTCATGAAACTCAGCTTCATCTCAATACCAAGTTTACTGGCAGACATCGCTCCCAGTTGTGCAAAATATATGTGACAATTAATACAATAAACACTTCAAACTGACACCATGAATATATTTTCCAACAACGAAACAAAACAATGCAAACATCGCAAATAGCGTAAGTAATAAAAATTGTACAAAAGTTAAAGCCCTAACCACCTCGAAAACCATTTACGCCATTTAACATTTATTGTGGAAGATTCATATATTTGACCAACACCCTGGCCATCACATATTAGTTCATATCGAGCTAATGCTTCAGTAATCCTTCTCTAAAAGAGAACGCGATTCCATCTTGGAAGTAAATTTTTCTGCATGGATCGTTAACAATAATTGGTGACATGTGGTAAGCAAAAAGCCAGTAACAATTAATGAAATTCACTGAGATTGCCCTAAACCTAGTATACCAATTACGTAAAATAACAGCTTAAATACTGTTACGTTAGGCTGCACAATAAATGTTGGTCAAATAAAATTACATTTACTTATGCATACATAAATATATGAATGTTTTTTCAATTCTGATCGTAATAAATGAATTGTGTATTAACGTAAAATGTTAATTATAATTATATCTTAAAAAACACGAACAATAATGAGTAAAGCACAGGATATATTACTTTTATTCACACTGGAAATTTCTCATCTTGCATTCTCTGAGTATTGTTCTGACATATGTAACTCACAAATAATGTTTAATATACAACTGATACATCACTCTCAAGCAAATAACATTAATAAACCAACGCATCGCAATCTTAATAACAGGTTTATATTTGGCAAATAATTTAGTCAATTTGCCCATATGAGTTTAAATCGTTGATAATATGTAATTGTGTAAGTGATTTTATACTAGTCTATTCAGAATGTGAATCATTACTCTTTAGAAATATATGCAATAAATACTTATAATAGATAAAATATAACAATAGAGGCATGAAAACGAACATACGAATCATATACGGTACTGGTTAATGGGATAGTAATGATACTAGCTTCACATGTATTACTTTCATTCCTGTGCACGATGGTAGATGTAAATGCAATGAACTGGGCAACGACATACTTTATTACTATAAGATTATGTTCTGCAATACATAAGAAAATATTAAATACTACCCTCCAAGACGGATTTATTTAATTATACAGAGATTACGGGGCAGATATATACATATTTATTTTTAAAAAATTGAAATACGCATTTGACGAATTACCCTAGTAATCTCCAATGCATTAGCTTTAGTTTTGTCCTTTCATGGTAGCATGTTTCTCTTGGTGGCTGAACTTTCCATACCATTTTCTCCATTACTCCCAGTTTTTGAAGTCAACTTTAGCTGCATATAATTAGCCGATGGTAATTAGTTGCATGTAAATTTCATGTCTGAAAAAAGAATCACATAATGTGTTGGATGATAAAAGAACAATGTCCCCAATTAGGAGAAAGAAAAAATTACCTATCCATTTATGATACTACACATATTGCAAATAACTTCAGGTCCACAGAAACACCGTTTGGAAATTTAATCTAAGTGAAATTAAATATTTGAGTTTTACGTTCAACGATTTTTCTGTGTAGATTAAAGGAGACGTGGATGATAACAACGTTTTAACCTAATTTGAAGCAGCAGCAACAGAATATAGATCCTGAATAGGATTTGCGCAGAAATTAATATATGTGCATTTTAATCAGAAACGTGTATATAACACGTACAAAATTGTAATTTGCCTGCTATTGTGTGTGAACGTTGCAATTTTTATATAAGAGTGTACTTAATTAAGACACTTGCTTTACTTCTGTCTTTCCTTCTAATTATACATGATTACTACGTTCTAAGAATAATATTCATCAAAGCGACCACATTCAAGCATAGGCCAAGCCAATGACAATGCATACATGTTTAAAGTTTCTATCTGCTTATCATCAGAGTCATCTAAAAATATACATTATAAATACGAATAACAAAAAATGATCCGCTTTAGACCTCTGTCTACTGATGTTATAAGTAATTTCTAATTTACATTGCACCACGTGTTTGGTTTAAATAATTTGCTCTATGTATTTATATCACGTATGGCAGAAATAAGTTTGTTTTCCCTTATTATGCAACAACCAGGTTATGCAGGAAGGAGTCTATAATTTTAAAGCGGAATCCAAATCCGCTTACATCCGAGAGAATCTGTCCTCCATTTCAACTCGAAATCGGGACTAATTGGCCACAAACGCGATGTCTGTCGACTCACCTACACTTTTACGAACATATTTTGTTTCTTGGTTTAAACCATTAAAAAAAAAGCACTTCTAAGCACTTGCACTACCTAAGCATAAATGCTATGTTGATTATCGTCGATTATAACCATCATTCCATAACGATTTACGTCGACTTTGAGAAAAAATGGGTTTTAATTAGCGGTAAATTTCCTCTGAAATTCGGTATACTGTATCTCGGGATCCCGAAAGTTTAGCGGCATAAACTTTGTATTTGAATTGAAATTCGCGCTATATATCCTATTATCGCAAACTAAAACTCAAATTTTGCACTGCGTCGACGCAAACCATTACTGAAGGTGGGTAATGAAGGCCCTTATGGCTTACATTTATTCTGAATGTAGGAATGGAACCACTACAAACTTGGACTTATATGGCAGCATAATGCACTTTTTTACGATCTGCGAAACAGGCCACCTTCTTAAATTTGACAGACTGTCACATAAGAAAATGTCGATAAGTGAAGATCTGCATGGTACGATGTAAAAACCGGTGGCTCAGTGGTAGAGCGTTCACCTCTGGTGCTTGGGGTCCCGGGTTCAATCTCAGTCTCCGCCAAGTGAACTTTGTGGTGGACAAACGCCATGTGCGTGGGTTTTCTCGGAGTTTTGCCGTTTCCTCCCATTTTCTTCATTTCATTTTGTCTCCTTTAGCCTAACCGACATAATCGTGGGACGTAAAACTTAATTTCATTTCATTTTTTCTTTTTCCCCTTTTTTGCCCCTATGAATTTTAAATATACGAGAGCTTCATTTTTCACATTTGTATTTTTGGAAGGTGTGGCTGTGAAGATTCGCGAAGCCTGAAGATCTACGCAAATGATAGAAACATTTTGCTTAATATGGTTGATCCATAAAAGTCCATATATGTTCATGGACATCTGTGGACAATTTTTAGACGTCCATTGGACAACGTGAGCTGTGTGGGTTCATCTCTGATGTATCGGAAGATTTTGGTACGATTTGTGGAGGCGTCTCCCGAGCACACTCATTATTTATTTATTTATTTATACAGTTTTATCGGTATTACCGGCATCTAAGGCCTTAAAGCCTTCACACACTAAAGGAAGCAGCCTAGGACCTGTAACTTATATAGGTACCATCCCGGTATTTGCCTCGTGTCAATGAGTAAAAGCCAGGAAAAATCTCACTCATAATAACTGGTCTGAGAAACATGTTACATTTTTCGACTGAGTGACACCCTCACCGGACGAAGACACACTTGAGAAAACGCCAAACAACAGAAGTTCATCGACAATATTGCCAAACTTAAGTCGTGATGAATTCAAGCTAAGCCCACTTTTCCCAAATGGGAACAATTAATTCCTTTATCAATTTTTGTGGATTATTTGTTATGGATTTATTTTGTCTTTTACTATAAGGACCTGGTCAATCTACTACCACTGGAATCTTTAAAAGATATTAAATGAGATCAGAATCAATACGTTTAGAAAAAAATACGAAATTATGAAACAAAAAATAACTTGAGCTTAAATGGGTAGGCAAATCCAGAGGGCAGTTAAACGTGGCGGAAAAGGCACTTCCCTTTCCTTTTCCCTCGCTTCTAGAATAAAAGGCACCAATGCTGCAAAAGTCCAAGTCTCTTTACTAACGTAACATCTCTAAATAGTAGTGTTACAACTCTTTTACCAGCACAGTAAAATTTTTGTCAAAATCCAGACCAAAATTATTTTTCATGTATTTTAATGTGAAAACCTTTGCTGTTTACTTTTGATTTACTTCATATTCGTAAATACATTGAATAAAATGTATATTCACAAATACATGTATTATTTAAAAATAAGTACATAATACATGTTTACTATTATAGGATGAACCAACCACTTGAAGTGACTTCTCATTGTAACTTCTAAATTGACTGATAGAAAAAGCTGAAATTTTATAATAGGCAAATATCAAAAAGTAAAAGTAGTTTGACATACACCGCAATCCTACCAGACTAGAGTGTTGCCACCCCAAGATAAAATCATATTTTCAAATGACACTGTCTTAGATTATTATATATTTTAAATTTACATGTCAAACGAAAGGTAATATCACACTTATTATTCAGCATTGCTATAGTACCATAAACATACACATTTTGGAGAACTCTACAATAGTAATTGCGCAACTGAGATGGACGGGGCAATGCATATTTGAAGTAACTTAGTTTTGGATACTATGACCATGATATATCTTACTGAAGTACAGTGTACGACGATTTGTGTATGTCCAGTGAAAATCCGAATTGGTCCGGTCATTGACGAATGTGTAAATAGGTCCATGACGGATGCACTATTAATATTCTCTTACTGATGTACGTGTACAACCATTTTTGTAGGTCCAGTGGACGTTCAAATTGGTTCAATTATTGACAAATGCGTACGTAGATCCATGATGGACGTACTATTGATATCCTCTTACGGATGTCCAATATACAACCACTTGTGTACGTCCTGTGGACGTTCGAATTTGTCCGTTATTGACTAATGCCGCGTAAGTAGGTCCATTGCGGACGTATTATTGATATCCTCTTACGGATGTCCTATGTACGACCACTTGTGTACGTCCTGTGGAAGTTCAAATTGGTTCAATTATTAACGAATACGTACGTAGATCCATGACGGACGTACTATTGATATCCTCTTACGGATGTCCAATGTACAACCACTTGTGTACGTCCTGTGGACGTTCGAATTGGTCCGTTTATTGGTAAATGTGTAAACAAGTCCAAAGTGCATGTACTATGGACATCCATTCCACGTCCAAGAGTGGATGTTCAGGAAACGTCCAGACCAGTACCTTAACTTACTAACTCCAAAGGAGATCCATGAGGGATCTCCATTCTAGGTCCACTCTTGGACGTACATTTGATGTCCATAAAGACACGTCCATAGTAGTCCAATTTTGTTCGTTAACAACCCACGTCCACACGCGTTCAAAAGTGGACGTGTTATGGACATGCCAAAATAAAGGTGTTTATCCTAAAATGTCCAAAAATATCCACAGATGTCCGTGGACTTATGTGGACTTCTATGGATCATCCATATTGCGTCCACTGTTGGACCTATTTCTGCATTGGTATGTAAACGGACCAATGTGGACAAACTATATACATCCTTTTCTGGACGTCCATTCTACGTCTAATGTAGACGTCCATTGCTCTTCCACATTTGTCCTATTACATAACAACGCCAACATATGTCCATAACGACCCTAATATGGATGATCCATAAAAGTCCACACACATCCATGGGCGTCTGTGGACGTATGTGGAAATAATATGGATGATCCATAAAGGTCCACATAAGTCCATGGACATCTACGGACAATTTTTGGACATGTATGGGTATTTTTGGACGTCCGCTGGACGACGTGCTGTGTGGGAATATAGTCCCCAACCTGACTAGTGCAGCAAATCCTTTATGTATGATCTAGTGTATGATAAAATTAGAAAAATATCCGTATGATAAAATATTCGACTTTTGTTTAGCAGTATGAATAGGAAATCAGAGTTGTGTGTTCATCACATATTCATTATAATAACACAAATGATATCGAGAAAACCGTGCCGAACATGCATTAGGAACAAAACATATATGTGTTGTTTCGGAATGAAATAATAGTTGAAGTGAATCGAAATTCAATTGTTATTTAGTCTTCCTATTGTTCCTAAATACATAGTTTTAAAAAAAGAGATTTAGATTTGTACTGTTATGAATGACATAGGTTTTAAGCGGCCATCTTGGATTCAAAGTAGCCATAGACCTTTCAATTTGGTTTGTGTTCATACTTTAACCCGCCGCCATGTTCCACAAGATTATCGTAGAGAGTCGAGACTTACTCCATCTTCTTTCATTAAACAATAGCTTTAAAACGATGTCCTACTTAACCTCCCTTGCCATTTGAAACTTTTGAATTGGACCTCACTTGGGATCCTATGGGGGTTCTAGGACAAGACGTTTCAACTTAAATCGTTTGAATATAATGCCACACGTCCTTTCCTGTTTTCACATTTGCCTCACCGTTTCCGATTTATAAGAATAACCATTTACTTTTCAATTAATTTTTTGTTTTACATTTTGACCCGCCGCCATTTTGCACAGGGTTCTCGTAGAGAGTCGAGACTTGCTCCATTTTCTTTCATTTAACAACAGCTTTCAAATGATATGCTACTTAACCCCCTTGTTATTTGAAACTTTTGAGTTGAACCCCGTCTGGGACCCTGGGACATACTATTTTAACCCAAACTGTGTGCCCTTGAAAATGGTGGGATTAGTGTTCGCCGAGTTTTCCACTTACCCAACCGTTTCCGAACAAATTACCCGGTTCCAACTATTCTGGTAGTTTTGTAGCTTTTACACTAAAAATATATATTGTGACTCACGATATCCCGCCGGGCGGCACGTGTAACTTTGGGATTCGTCTAGTTATTATAACATATCAAATGCAAACACAACTGTCTCGTTCGGATCTCAGCGGAGCCACTTCATGACCCTCCGTTGTGGATATAAATTCCCTTTAACTAGTTTTCGGGATAACAGGAAGTGCTGATGCGTCAAACATGGCCGCCTGCACAGGTGTGCGATAATTAAGTAGGCGAAGACATTCGGCGAAACTGAAATAGGCGAAACAGGAAAATACAACATGTTGCAAGAAATGTAATTTCCAATTATTTGTCGCAAATTCTATAGTATCTGGCTGTGGAACAGAAAACCACTTTACACAAAATAAACCTAAAATAGCGTACACAATAGTCCAAAAGTTTGATGAATAATTTGTTAATCGTGTGTTCAAGACATGGAGAAAGTCATATTTGATTTTTTAATTTTCTTTCTAACTTACCCGGAGACTGAGCACATTTATTAAAAGTAATTCTTTATTCAAGTGTTTTCGTTTCAAATTTAATTAGGAAACCATATTATAAGAACTGTAAATGTAAAATGCCATAGCTGAAAACAGGATGGTAAATATCTTCACTGTTTCAACGGTATTACTGTAATTTCTTACGCGAGGCACCAGATTTCGATTGTAGGTAGAAGCATATGCGGTGCGGGTCCCACGTTGAGTTGTGTTTCCATATCTCAAGTAGGCCCGCTGCTGAAAGGGACGCTAAACTCTAATTGAGTTGATTTTGAGTTTAACACCCCTTTCAGCAGCGAGGCTATATGAGACATGGGCCTACTGATTAGCGTGGAGTCCTAACCACGGCTAAACTCTAATTAATCAACTATTACTTTCTGATTTGTAACATAAAATCATTCCTCAATGCTTTCTTGACAAATAGAATAATTCACTGGTTTCTTGCTATATATCTCGAAATGGCAGAATTATAACTTTTGTAGATAGAACAAAGAAATATTTAGATTATTCTATTACAATTGCCATAAATCTCAATTAATTTATTAATCAATCAATCGAACACAGTATGAAACATGTCGCAGTGGGGTGGGGTGGAATCCACTCCAGCGTTCTTGATTGATTTTAAATCTAACAAAGGACATCACTCAATTGTCCGGCTCTGATTTCAATGACTTTTTCTGTTAAAGAACATGTATGCACTATTTGTGATGATAGAAATATTTGCCGTGGTGCATGTTTCTATTTTTTATAATTTTTAAGAGTTGTGATGTGGTTATTAGAGATTACTGCAGAAGTTCCTTACTACCCTTTGTAAACGGAGCGTTAATGAAAAAAACAACAATATATATATATATATATATATATATATATATATATATATATATATATATATATATATATATATATATATATATATATATATATATATATAAAGCTTAGGGGGAAGTCGTACGGTAGGTATGACCTTGACGGTATCCATCTTGAAATCCGACATTTTGAATTAGGCCAAGTTTTTTAAATAGGAATAGGTAATACGATACATAATTTCGGGCTATAATTTAATTAGGAAGACAATGGTGAAGTTAATTTTAAGATATGCCAATTTGGGTAAAAGTTACAGGCATATTAATTGTTTACTAGCTGAACCTGTGCTCTCTACACAGCGCATCATTCGTATATGAGCATAAATCCCCTTCTCATTCCTCACAACATTTGTACATGTCCCTTTACAGACACAAGTGGAAGAAGTATTGATTAAAAAAAGCCAAGGGGTATCATAAATGGGAGACTATTTTCGATTATTTTTTCTCAAAATCTCGCACCGTTTGCAAGATTTGAGCCTACTTCCGGTTGGAGTTTCTAATTCATGTACGGCCAGTGGTTTCTTTCTTCTTGCACGCAGTACGTAATAAGACAATACATTACATACACAATTAATTATAATGTCAGTTATATATGGTGTTCATTGGGCAAAACACTCCAAAAATAAAGGTTCATCTCATTGAGTTTCCGAGATCTCATTGTCGAAAGGATTCACCACAAACAGATAACAGTCCACAACATCTATCTATTAAAATGCTACAATAGCAACTAAAAGCTTTTTTTTTGAAGTGCTCGTCATAGGCTAGCTCCCTTTTTGAGGGCTACACCCTCTGTTAGGTGAGAGAAGTGAAGGTATTATGGTAAAGAAGTAAGGAATGGGTGGGCTAAGAGTAATTTATTTATTTACTTATTTATTACTAGAACTAGGACATTATGATCCTTTCGATCATAATCATACTTGAATGGGGGGTGTAGTTTTAATAACATAAGAGCAGTAACATAATAACGAGTATAATTGAATACAACATAAATATAAATGTGGTAATTATATATATATATATATATATATATATATATATATATATATATATATATATATATATATATATATATATATATATATATATATATATATATTGTCACGGTACGCCAAATTCAGAGATAAAAGTTTATATTAAAATTCATTTATTTCATTAATTTGGCTAAAGAAGAAAATTAAGTTGTTTAAGAATTGGCTTGAAGTCAGAAATTAGTAATCTTGCAGACAGACATATTGTCACATCATATTACATAGTGCTTATGATTGTTGTTTTTAATTAGGTAATGATACAGACACGAATCTGCACGTGTCATAACAGTATAAACAAACATTGAAGCAAGACGAAAATGTAAACCTTTGTATAATTTATGTTCACAACAACACATTCTAAAAGTTGAGTAAAATTGTGAAAATCGCAGACGTAAACTGTCTGGAGATTTGGTCACTGAGAGAAAATGCAGAAACTACGGTTTCAGCACAGAGATGTATCAACTACGAAATTTGGTAAGGATGAAACGACAAAATCATCATGAAGCAAAATGACATAAAAAGGTCATGTCGAACTGAATAGACATCAGTTGTGGATGATCCATTGGATCAGATCAGTTCCTGGAGACCCGTAGAAGGATCAGTTCTTGGAAACCAATCTGTAGAAGACCAACACCAAGTAACAGTGGAAACCCAACCACTGTGGTTAGTCACCGACTACGAACTCCGAGTTCAGGAGTTCGACTCCAGTAAACATCCAAGGTATGTGGTAATACATCTCTGACTCTCTCGACTGATTGAATCGCCAATAGTTTGCCTAATGTGATCTAGCAATCTTGCTTAACTAATCATCACAAACATAATACACTTAGCTCTATAACATTATGGACAATAAACTAACTAACTAACTAACTAACTAACTATGGACAATAAATGTTTACTTAAAGATTAAATGCTTAACCCTTAATTAATTTATTACCTTTCGAATGTCAAGCGTAAATCCTACATCGTAGGTTGGTGGAGATATGATCATTATTGCATTCCTGTCTATTTTGGATAATAGACAGAAGCAGCCTATAGCGTGTCAAGAATATACTACATCCCAGCTCAATAGGTACGACATGATAAAAGGTTGATATGGTGCAGATGCTTTAGGTTCGATTCCAGTTAATACTCCAATAATTAGGTACTTACAAGCGTTTTAGTAGGAGTAAGAAAATAGATTATCCCGCACCACCCTCCCGTGTAAACAGTTAAGTACTTGATAAGGAATTTAGCAAGGTTGTAAGATGTTGTGGCGGGAACCGGTCAAAACCCCCACAGCCAAAACCCCCACACTCAAGAAATGTCAAAACGCCCACACAAACGGTCATAACCCCCACACAAATGGACAAATCTCCCAAACGCATGAACGGTCAAAACCCCCACTGCCAAAACCCCCACACTCAAGAAATGTCAAGACGCCCACACGATCGGTCATAACCCCCACACAAATGGACAAATCTCTCAAAGACACGAACGGTCATAACCCCCACACAAATGGACAAATCTCTCAAAGACACGAACGGTCATAACCCCCACAGCCAAAACCCCACACTGGTAGTCGGTCATAAGCTCGAACGGTCATTACTCCCACACAAATGGACAAAACAGCCATACATAGCAACGGTCACAATCCCCACATAAATGGACAAAACCCCCACACAAATGGACAAATCTCCCACATGCAGAAATAGTCACAACTGCCAAACAAATTTACAAAACCCCATACTCATGTATTGCCCTTGTACTTTTTAATAACATTTTTTATTCCACTTAAACTGATGTTGCAACTATTCTTCTTGGGCGTCATAAAGAGCCGCAACAAAGACGTGAAATGACGATCATTTCAGAGTATGGGAGTTTGTCCGATTTTGTGGGAGTCTTGTCCATTTATGTGGGGATTATGACCGTTGCTATGTGTGGCTGTTTTGTCCATTTGTGTGGGGGTTATGACCGATTGTGTGGGCGTTTTGACATTTCTTGAGTGTGGGGGTTTTGGCTGTGGGGTTTTGACCGTTCGTGCGTTTGAGAGATTTGTCCATTTGTGTGGGGGTTATGACCGATCGTGTGGGCGTTTTGACATTTCTCGAGTGTGGGGGTTTTGGCTGTGGGGGTTTCGACCGTTCGTGCGTTTGGGAGATTTGTCCATTTGTGTGGGGGTTATGACCGTTTGTGTGAGTGTTTTGACATTTCTTGAGTGTGGGGATTTTGGCTGTGGGGGTTTTGACCTAGACCCGTTGTCGCTTCTAAATAACCACAGGGAGCATTACCCTGTGTTACAAGAGGATGGGAAACCAGCCACCATGTTCTCATCATCTAAGTATTATAAATTAGACTTAGGGGTTCTTCGTAGTTTTACTGAGTACGGACCAACTTATAGTTCAGGTACAGAAGAAATATTTCGAGATAAGATTCAAACTCCGAAGAGACAACGTTGGTTCTTAGTAAATTTTAAGCCAAAGAATTTCGATTTGGAAGACCTCATGGAACTTGGTTATCGAAGACACTTTCTGGCAACAGTGTCAGGGGTAGTAGAAATATCCTTAAGTTTAAGAAACGCCACATTTTTTGCATTGAAGTCTATTGACCTCACTTACGAAATTTGAGAGATTTTTCGGGAGTGTGTAGACCAATCAAGAGTCGATAAGTGGTTAGAGCGTTTTAGACATAATTTTCAATGTTCAAGTGCAATTCAGATTGCTGATTTGGTTAGAACGTTTAGCACATATGAGAGAAAGTCGACAATCGTTATATCCAGGGACAGTATGTTGTTAGATTTGGCAGCGTTTGCAGGTCTATTTTTAGAGAGAAATAAGACTCGGGATCGATAAGTACATAATGCAGAAAAAGTAGGTTTTAGTTTAAGTTTAGGTTAAGGTAAATATATGTAGAAGTATAATATGTGATTTGTTAGGATGCTATTAATTAGTATATAGCAATTTAAGTATATAGTCAAGTTTTATTAAGTTATGGGATTAGTTAGTGTGAAATTATTTTAGTAATATTAGGGATAGGTAAATTCATATATTTATATAGTTATAGTTTAAGTAAGTCAGTAGTAGTAAGGAAAATAGGTTAATCAGTTTTAAAATTAGATATAAGAATAAGGTAAGTGGTTAAGGTAATTTATAGTAGTATTTGGATTAATAGTAAATTATTAGTGTTAAAAGACATAAATTGAAAGATATAAGTTAAAAGAGGTAAATTTAAAAAAAAGTAAATATTTTGATTTTAACTAACAATTCTTGTGTCTTTATGGCATAATAAAGATAAATTATATTAGATTAATAAGTAATAATAAATAAGAATTTAAACCTTAAGAAGAATAAAAAGTATTAAGACTAAGAAATGTGATAATGGAGAAGAATAGAAATATAAGTAATATGCTATCTAGGAAAATAAGATCAGAAAGAGGCAAGATAGAATGAAATCATGGAATGAGTGATGAAATTAAGGTTTAGTGATTAGTAAGATAAAATTAGGAAAATAATGACATAATTAGGCCAACATCTCGAAAGAGAATGATCTAAGTAGGTAAGAAATCACATTCTCGTGAAGTTGAATTGGGCGTTTACCAGACCTCTCATGAGAATTTTTTATTTTTGAAAAGCACATAAGTCTTCGGCGGCATTAAGGCGGTACAAGATAGGAAAAGTGTTACCCATTTGTCGTTCTGTAAAGCAGTGGAATTTTTTTAGTCAGTCTGACCTATTTAGCAGAAAATCTAGAGAGAGCAAAATTTTGATTTATTTTTAGATATTAAATTTAGGCGTAGTAGTAAAGGATAGAGTTTAAATATTAAGAAAAATAGATGTTTAAGAAATAGTGAAATATAGAAAATAGGCTTTTCTATCTAGCTTTAAGTTAGGATAGTTAAGATCTAGGAATAGGAAAAGTAGGTGGAAAAAATATACTAATCATGAACACATAATGAAAGAATGAGAGAAAGAGAAGGAAAGAGGAGAGAAGGAAAGATCTGGAACGAGAAAGAGCTGGAAAGAATAGTAAAATAGATAAGATAATAGATGTATAGATAGCAAAATTAATAGAAGAATAGCGTAATGTTTATTTCAACAAGGATTTAACAATCAAGATTATTATTAATTTTGAAGTATTATATTATACCTGAAGTATGACTATTATTATTATTATATTATTATGTTATAATTATATTTTATAAATGTGAATATAGTGAAGAATAATGCTAGCTAAGTAAATATTAGTGATAGTAATAAAAGTAAGCAATATAGATATATAGCTATATGAAGATAAATGAGATATATATGAAGATAAATGAGATATATATATAAATGAAGATTAAGTAAGCTTACTAAGAAATAATTTTAGGGGAAGGAAATAAGACTTGGGAACCTCCAGTCTAGAAAGTTACCCTTAAGAGTTATAGAACATACGGAGACGGTTTAAAGCATCATGTTTAAAACTGTTCTAGGGTGCCGTTTCAAAGATTAGGCCATTTGGCAAATTAATTATTATTTATTATGATTATATTAAGATTATATTATATTATTATTAATTATTGAACCGATGTTGACACTGGCTTTAATAGTTTTTTGAGTTGAAAGGCCACCAACCAAAAACATTGAAGTTTATTAATCATGATTATGACTTATAGAATTATAGTACGGACGTATGTACTAATTACTAGATATAGTGATTAGAAATATAACATCTGGACGTAATAAGATATCAATTTTGTTGATAGACCCGATTTTGTTAAATAAAATAAAATAAATAAAAATAATAATAACACATTGTAAAGTATGAAGAAGATTAAAATTTTGAATTATAAGAATAAATATAGCATTAAACAATTTTTTTTGAAAAATAATAATAATAACAAGTGTAGCAGTAAAGCAACAAAATGTTTAATATATAGGGAAATTTAAGTAGCTGTACTCAAGATGTATTTATGGATGAAATTGCGAGCAGGGCCGCAATTAGACTTCAAAAGCCCAATTCCAGGTTCGAGGAAATGCGAATCTGCTTCAATCAAAACCCTTCAATCGATAAATATATTTTGGTTACAGTGAATAGTGATAAAAGATAGATAAAATGATTAAAATAATAATAGTAATAAAATAAATAAATAAGGTGTCGGGACATATAAAATATTAATGTAAACATGTGAATAAAATAATAAAATTTGTAGAGTTATAAATAAGTATGTATATAATAAATAATAAATAGCAAGTAATAATAATAATAATAATAAAATAGAGTTAGGTACTTACCCAATAGCTGGTAGATAATATTTATACAATGGTAAAGGTTTAAAAAAAAGTAACACACTTAACACTACCGCACACACATAATTTAAAATATATATATGCGAATTTTTTCACTAACACAAAGATCACATTAGCGGCTGTTGGATTCATTGTATGAGTGATTGAAATGTATTACCGCATAGATATTAGTGCAGTGAGTAATAAAAGTTTACCGGTTTAATATGACTTGACTTAGGAAGATGTGTGTTAAAAAGGACGCTCTTATTTAGAGACGTGGCAAGGATGCAGAATCGGTCAAGGTTAATCGGAAACGAGAGAAGGAGGAAAAAGAAAAAAAGAAATAAATAAGTTTTGATACATCAGCATTTAATCTAAAAGCGTTGACACAGAGTTGCCAACCAGGTAGCTCAAAGTGGGTCAAGTTTATCAAAACAATTGTGCGAATTTAGTGTTGGTGTGATTGGTTTTATGGTAAAAATCAATTTATAGTAAAAGTGAAAGTGCGTATAATATATTTCATGTATGTGAATAAACAATTTGGTATGTGTGCGTCGTTATTATTCTACTAAGAAAAGACTTAGGTTGGATAGAATTCTTAAAGGGTCGGATAAAACTAAGAAGATATAAAGACTCCAAGTAGTTACGTGTTGTTACGATAGATGGCAGACAAATGCAGAGAACTGCTATTTGACATAGTTTGTTTAGTATTATAGAAAAGACTGATTGGACTTTTAAAAAATAGTGAAAATTAATAACTACCGTTTTTTCTTTTTCTCAAACTGAACATTAAAATTTTTGGCGTTTATTTTTGAAATTACATGTGTAATTGGTGTTATATGTACTATGAAATAATAATATAAAAATTTTTATACAGGAAGTTCTCCAAAAACCGATCTTAAATATAAGATCTAGACGTCATCGGAGATGCCTTAGTTTAAAGTGGGGGCGTGTCACAGTACGCCAAATTCAGAGATAAAAGTTTATATTAAAATTCATTTATTTCATTAATTTGGCTAAAGATGAAAATTAAGTTGTTGTTTAAGAATTGGCTTGAAGTCAGAAATTAGTAATCTTGCAGACAGACATATTATCACATCATATTACATAGTGCTTATGATTGTTGTTTTTAATTAGGTAATGATACAGACACGAATCTGCACGTGTCATAACAGTATAAGCAAACATTGAAGCAAGACGAAAATGTAAACCTTTGTATAATTTATGTTCACAACAACACATTCTAAAAGTTGAGTAAAATTGTGAAAATCACAGACGTAAACTGTCTGGAGATTTGGTCACTGAGAGAAAATGCAGAAACTACGGTTTCAGCACAGAGATGTATCAACTACGAAATTTGGTAAGGATGAAACGACAAAATCATCATGAAGCAAAATGACATAAAAAGGTCATGTCGAACTGAATAGACATCAGTTGTGGATGATCCATTGGATCAGATCAGTTCCTGGAGACCCGTAGAAGGATCAGTTCTTGGAAACCAATCTGTAGAAGACCAACACCAAGTAACAGTGGAAACCCAACCACTGTGGTTAGTCACCGACTACGAACTCCGAGTTCAGGAGTTCGACTCCAGTAAACATCCAAGGTATGTGGTAATACATCTCTGACTCTCTCGACTGATTGAATCGCCAATAGTTTGCCTAACGTGATCTAGCAATCTTGCTTAACTAAACATCACAAACATAATACACTTAGCTCTATAACATTATGGACAATAAATGTTTACTTAAAGATGAAATGCTTAACCCTTAATTAATTTATTACCTTTCGAATGTCAAGCGTAAATCCTACATCGTAGGTTGGTGGAGATATGATCATTATTGCATTCCTGTCTATTTTGGATAATAGACAGAAGCAGCCTATAGCGTGTCATTTTGCTTCCCAGCTCAATACTACATCCCAGCTCAATAGGCACGACACGATAAAAGGTTGATTATATATAAGTGAGGAAACAAAGCAAAACATGAGAACAATAGAAGTGCGAAAGGTAAGATGAGATAGATTATATAAATAGATGAAAAGAAACGTTACTTTACGTATATATGATTGTTATTAATAAGAAAATAATGAGACAGTATATTATAAGCAAAGAACACTAATGATCATAACGAAGGATTAGGTATACAATGCACGATACGTATGATATAGTAATGGGCGTGAATGATGTGGCGAGGTGCATACACAGGACAACACGTGGGAGATATTAGTTAGACAAATGAGCTTATCTTCAGCCTAGAGGCTGCTCTATTCAATGATGAAAACGAATGAGGCCCATGTTAGTAAATAATGGTAAACACTATGCTGGAAATGATGGGTGAATGAGAGGAAGATGTTCATGAATAACGCAATCGGCGATGATAAGTAAAGCGGAATCTAACGGTGGTAGAGTATAGTGAAATAAGGTGAAGAGAAGCGAAAGTGGAGAATGATAGTAACGGTGAGGTGTTGAGTGAAGTGCTAAATAACGCATTATATTCTGAAGTAAAGGATGTCGGGTTTTGAAACGTCTGGTGGTATATGTTAGCCGCAGATTTTCAAGAAAGTATTGTAAGGTCGGAAAGGTAATTTGGCGGAGTGCGCAATTAAAACAGTTGTCGTGGGTTATGAAAAGAACACGAGAAGCTGACTTCCAATACGAGGCCGAAACGTGTAAGTAGCCAGCAATGAAATTTAATGCATAAATGATAGATTTACTCTTAAAACAGTTCTAAGCGATATAGCCCAAGGCTTATCCTATGCCTGGCGTGTTATTTCAAATCATTTCGCTAATACGATAATTTTTGTAAGTCAAACAAAATATATATTATTTTAAACTCTGTTAAACTAAGTTTTGTGACACACAGAGTTTGACCCTGGTTTAGCAGATACGCAGTAGTGACCAATAGATTCCCTTTTGTTATATGTATACCTTATGTAAATAAACAATCATCATCATTATATATTTTCTCCTAATTCCATTTTGCAATTGTTAAATAAGATTAACAAAAGGTTGTAAGAACTAATAGCGTTATATTAACAAAGGTTCACCAATTAGTTTATAAAATAATTTCGTCCTTATTTGTAATGGAATTGCAGGGGCTTATCGCCCAGCCTTGTTAGGAAGAAGAAGCATATACAGCTTATTGCTTTGCAGATAGCATACACTACAGGGAAATTAAATCATAGGTCACACTCTATCACTGTACTACTAAACCAAACTAGTAATATTGCAAGACAAGAACCATTGTCTTGTTCTACAAATAACACTAGACTAGTAAGTGATAACACAATACGTGTACAGAAACCAATACATAGTCATTCAGGGTGTAGCCAGCAAGTTATTCTAGAGGGCCTTGACTTTTACAAAATAAAACAAATCAAAAGTTTCTTTCAAGATTATGAAAGAATTAATAACACATAGATACATATGTATTTCAGAAGTACATATTATTATTATTATTATTATTATTATTATTATTATTATTAGTAGTAGTAGTAGTAGTAGTAGTATAGTAGTAGTAGTAGTAGTATAGTAGTAGTATTAGTAGTAGTAGTAGTATATTTCATATATGCTACATTTCTGAGACTTGAGTCTTGATAGTACGTGAAGTTAAAATCAAAGGTTATGTTACGGACGGCAAATGATGGCTTAACACCAAAAACACATTCCTGGCCGGGACCGGGGGTTAGTTTGTTTTATGTTTATTAAACGTGTTTAATAATTACAGCAAATAAAGGATGTTTATAATAGAATGTGAAAGAATACTGTTTTAAAAGAATTAAACTACGGCAACATGTTAAAATAATTAAAATAACCTAATTAATCAGCCACTTTGTACTCTCGTTTGCTTAACTGGATGAACCGAGGCCTAAAGGAAAAGAGTTTTCTGCCCAAATCTCATAAGCAGTGGGATATTTTAATATTATAGAAATCGACCCTCCTTTCCCTTAGAAGTGTAATTTTCAAGATGCTCAAACATAGTATTTTATTACTTTTAGTTAAAAGTTCAAATACCGAGTTTCACGCATCTAGCTTAAACAAATTCTTGCTTAATTTATTTACATATTTTCTGAGTAAGTAATAGGGAATTCGAACATAAAAAAGTGCTCCCTTTGCTCTTTCCCATTTATGTGTTCAATTTTCAGTTTTTTTAACAGGAAAGCTTATATGGCAAGTTTCATTTTACTAGCTTTAGAAACTTGCGAGATACACTACCCTTTTAAAAAATTTTGCCTCACCCTTTTTACGATACTTATTTCCAAAAATTCTTTCTTATGTCCTGCTTTCATAAGAATATTATATTTTATAATTAAAATTTAACGACTCTACTTGTAGTAGTATGCCCAAAAATCACTCATCTTTACTCTTTTATATAAGAGTACAGAAGATAAATACAGTCGAACAAATGGACTTCCATGAACAGTTTCCGATTTCTTATAATTAACTTATTCGTACATTTCCCACAAGCTGTGGTTTTAAATTTACGCTCTGTCAAGGTCCAGGTTTCAAAAAGGAGCTAACTGGAAATATAATAATATTATGTATTTATGTACATGTGTAATATGTATAAATTTATTGTCTTATTGAAGCTTCCGTAATCTGGAAATAAACTGTTGATTTGCTTTTAATATATAAAAATCATGCTCTCCTAGGAAAATTTGCATGCTCCCCTAAATGACTATGTAGTAATTTCTGCAAAAATGGCACAGGACCTAAAATTTAGGTCTAGTGCCTATATTTTTAGGACTTGTGCCGTTTAAGACTTATGAGTGTCACCCACTGTATCAGTAGCGTAACTAGAATTTTTCTCAGGGGGGCCAATGAAGGGCCCAAGAAGATTTTGAGAGGGCAATCTCCAATGAATGATTTTTTTCATATATATATATATATATATATATATATATATATATATATATATATATATATATATATATATATATATATATATATAATTTGTGTGTGTGTTTTCAAGGTGAATGTTTTCATCTTTGTTGTTCATGATTTTACTCTTTTACGGTGAAAATGTATGAATTTACTACTTCAAACAACTAGGACACATTAATACAATTGATTTCCAATATAAGTAGTAATTTAATCGTTGCATTTAAAATATGTGTGGCTGGTAGATTTAAGTGGAAGCAGAGAAATACACTTTTACAGGTCAAGAAAATAACTTCGAGGTTCATGCCTCTACTTAAAACAGGATCTTTCTATTCTTGTGGGCAGCAGCAAACTTATCAACAACTTCTTCAAGATCCAACGATTTAGCAATTTTCTTCAATATAAAGTAATCCTAAGTTTTTCAACCTATCATCAGTCATTGAATTGCCTATATATCTTTAATCTTTTCAAACATGAGAATGGCCTTTCACATGTAGCACTAGAAACTGATATAATCGCAGAGATTATATCTAACTTGTTGGTTTCTAGGAATGCGTTTTTGTAGACGCAAAGATAAACGAAATTCACCAAGGAATCAACTTTGGGTTTCTCTCGTCTTCATACAACTTAATTGTGTTTGGGAGGATTTTGAGTTTACATTTAAATATTTCCAGATCACTCTCATAATACTGGGCCATATGCTCCACAATTTTGTAATTTAGAAAGTTTTCACCTTTTGGATGTAGAGTAGTGATTGTTCTAATGATTTTGCTACATGATCCAAAGTGTTTGTCCGTCTCAGTGATTGCTTTATCAATCGTAGGCAGGAAAATGTCTCTTAGTATATTATCTTTAGAAAATTCGTTTTCTGCCTCCAATGAAGGAAGAGATTAATCCAAAATGAATTTGTGATATTTCGATGGGGAATGTCTAATTCGTTTCCACGAGGAATCCCTATAGCCTATCTGTTTCCGGCTCTGGAATTTCAGGACCATTTTCTATGCATATTCACAAATATTCTTGATAAATTTGTTCGAATGTTGTTTGTTGAGAGGCATATTCTCCAGACCACATTTTCGACAGCGTTTGAACTAGTGAATCTACAAGAATCAGACCTTCCGACATGTCTGCATCTACTTAAAATAAGGCAAAGCTCAAAGTTACAGCATGGCAGCAGTAATATTAAATTTTACCCGAAAATATTCCATCTCGTATAGATGACATTTATTTCCCGAATGGAATGATGGAAGTAAATAAATATCACAAGTACCAGATTTACTTTAAGACCACATAATATAAATAGTTGTTTGGTAGATGAACTGTATTATTAAAGTAAAATGTGATGTACGAGGACAAAAGTACTTACGACACAAACGTCGCACAAAAACAGGAACTGAACTATAACAGGACAGTGATTTGCCGTTCCACCCCACTTTAAATTATAAGCCTTGCTCTTGAAGCTTAAGTTTTACTCTAAAGTAAACTGCCAATAATTATCATGTATTCTCAATATTTCAGAAAAATGTCAAAATTTCACGCTCTAAAAAATGGTAGCTTAATCAGTGACGAAACTAGACATTTGGTGCCCAGGGCAAATTTTGCGATTAGTACCCCTTTCATCTAAATCCACACCAATAAACACACATATTAGTTTGCTGGCGCCCGGGCAACTGCCCCGGTTCCAGGATCTTGTTTTGATCTGGCAGTAGTTCAATTACTTTTGGTTACTTTTACCCTTGAGCTCTAAAACTGAGTAATGAATGTGCCTTTACGTTATTAAAATGATGAAGTGAGCACTCTTTGAATCAAAAAGAGGAAATATGTTTTTCTTTCCCTAATATCAAACAGTGTTAGAACAGACATTTAAATCGGGACTCCTTACAGCAAAAAAAGTATACATGGTCCTTTTCTTCCTTTCGTTTGTTTACCTTCACTACCTTTTAGAATTTGACGTGAATTCAAATACACAAACACTTCACACCCACAACGAATGGCCAAAGCTCAGCGGTAGAATATCAGCTTAAGATTCGGAAGATGGTGTGATTGATCCCTCGTGGATAAATATTTCGACTGAGGAAATTACCAAAATTCTTCCTTGGTGGCCCTATTGACTAATTTCCCTTATTTATATCCTCTGAATCTCGGATGTTTCAAAGAATTAAAATAAATTCAAATGTAGTTGAAATAACGCTACTATCCTGTAGTCGATGCTAAATTAATATTGTAAGTTTTGAGACTAGATTTGAAGAAGGGGCATTCATTAGTATATCCTGTTGAAAATCAATGTCACCACTGATTTACTCTTCTGCATAATTCCTACAATGTAATTTTCCGAGAAATACTTAATGCTTAATTTTCTCAGTAATGCATATTTTGACGCAGAATTAATATAAATCTGTGATTAAAATTGGTATTCACTGACTGAACTTATTGAATGGAATATCTGTAGACCAGTCCCACAAACATCAGATAACAGGATGATACAACTTGGTCATGTGAGTAACTACACTTTTACACAAAACAGCATTACTGCCGCGACCAAGTTGTATCATCTCGGTATCTTACCTGATGGTTAGTAATCAGGAGATTGTAGCACTGGCTCTGTGATTAATTTCGGAATTTCTCTAGTAGTAGCAGTTTTGGGATTAAGCTACAGTTAAAATAGTTTAAAAGAAAATACTTCTGAAAGATTTATTTATAAAGAATCACTGATTTTTGTTAGCCTCATTTCCCCAGGCTTTAGTTAGTAGAATAGGTCCACCAAATGCTGACTCCGTTTTCCTTGAAGATCACTAGTATCGCTTATTAACATCGCTGCAGAAGGTTTCTTCTTAGTTGCCACGGCCAAGAGCGTTAGGAAATTAGACGTACTAAAGACAAGA
Source organism: Thermobia domestica (assembly GCF_964235325.1). Taxonomy (NCBI): domain Eukaryota; kingdom Metazoa; phylum Arthropoda; class Insecta; order Zygentoma; family Lepismatidae; genus Thermobia; species Thermobia domestica. The sequence continues at coordinate 585,133 of NC_137456.1, forward strand.
CCAGAAGGTAGACGAGAAGGAGAACCAGTACCAGTAGCAAATAGTAGGTGTTGGTAATATTCAGTATCTTAATTTTCTCGAACTATTGGGATACGAACAGCAGAGAGAATGACAGAAATAATAAAAACTTCTGCTCTCTTCTTTTACTGTATATTAAACAAGGCCTCTCGATATTATTTGATGATAATAATTATAGTGCCAAATTATTCAATGGATGCTATGCATTTGTTCTATGTCGCCATAATCGATGGAAATTAATTACTTAGTGTACGAAGACTTCTTTCTTCCAACACGAGTCGTTTTACTCCAGTGTATTATTGCTGCAGTGCTATTTTTAAGTAAGCATCTATTATTTTAGTATGATTTTCAACATTCAAGCAAATCTGAATGCAGACTGATTTTTCTTTCTTTTTTTTTTTTTGTTGTTCTTTGTCGAAAACAAAGAAGACAACCATATAAAGGACAGAGGTTAAAAGGAACGTTCAGATGCTGAGGTCAATGCATGCACCTTACAGATTTAGATAAATTTGATCTTGCTGTACTACAAACAAAAAGGAGCCTGAAAATTTTTTGTTCGGAACGCAGACTATTACAACATACGATATTCTGCAATTGGTAACTTTGTTGTCGAGATATGTTTCGGTAGAAGTTTAACTTGCGGCCACTATTCACTCACCGTTTGTCAACATATAGCAGCATCACTCTGTGTGGGGGGGCCGCTAGGGAGGCAAAGATTCTGAGCAAAGAGCCTGACCCCCCAGGCCCACCCTTGGCTCCGCCACTGCACTGTATTGCATAATAAATGTTCTTTGTTCAGTTTTAAATTTACTGCGTTCTTTATGTACACAGTTGGAATTTAATGTTCACTCGTGAAATGTCTAGTGAGCTTTTGTTCTAATAAACTTTGGTGGATTTTTGTTCTACTCTTAATAAAATACGCTCCGCATAGTATATATTGCAATTCTGAATGTTTGCTTGGTTTCAGAAGGCTGGTAAAATATGCTTTTTAAACATTTTTTTTTAAATTTTAAATTTATTTATTTTTGTTTTAGCAATTTGTCTTGGGATTCTCGTATCTCCATTCGAAAGAAACGAATTTCTTAACTAATTATGTAACTAATTCTTAAAATGAAATAGGTTATATTATGTAATTCGTGTATAAGTGCAGAACAGATAGTGATAATAATAATCTTAGTAGTACCAATATAGCTGTTATTGTTGGAATTAGCTACGTTCGTAACATTATTGCCAACTAGTTGCTGCATCGTCGCAATTTCGTGTGGTGGTGGCGAATTTCAGAACTAAAGTAAGTGAATGAAAAAGGCACAATACCTAAACGGCACAAGTCCTAAAAATCATACCGCGGCAGAAGTCCTAAACTGCAGAAGTCCTAAAATTTAGGTCTAGTGCCTATATTTTTAAGACTTCTGCCGTTTAGGACTTCTGGATGACACCCGGCACATCATGCTGCCTCAGTGATGGTTTGTGGGGAGTGAGCTACTCAAGCACAACCCAGCTGTATTTTTGCGAACAAGGTGTTAAAACATCTGCCAAGGTATACTGGGACACAGTGCTAACAACTATAGTGTAACAACTGTCTGCTACCATGTTCCCTGGAGAAAGGTGGACCTTCCAACAGGATTCCGCTCCAGGCCACACAGCGAAAACAACTTAGGACTGTCTGGCACGGAACGTTCCTCACTTCATTTCTACCACTGATTGACCTTCTAGCAGCCCGGACCTTAACCCTTTGGACTACAAACTTTGGGCAGTCCTTCAGGCAAAGGTTTGCCATAAACGGCATCCATCTGTCGACAGTCAGAAACAATCCTTGGCTCGAGCAGTGAACAATTTTCCCATGGACAGTGTTGGGTAAGTTACATGTAAAAATGTAACGCGTTACAAGTTACTTTACTCTTTCCTAAAATGTAACGCGTCACTTGCCCCCAAAAGTAACTGTTACTTTACTTCGAAAGTAACGCGTTACTTTTAGGTCCGAAACTTAGAATATGTGAAAAAATGTTATCACTTCAATTTTTCGTACTACTATTACTATCGCTTTTATTATTATTATTATTATTATTATTATTATTATTATTATTATTATTATTATTATTATTATTATTATTATTAATATTATTATTGAACGTTCTGAATCGCTTTATGTAAATGCAAGGACAAATTTTTACTTGACAGCTATAAATTATGAATATTTTCATATAATGTAACATTGGCTAAAATGCCATATTGCGTTACTCGTAGGGATGGGCTAGGGTAACCAGACGTACTGATTCTCGCAGTACGGTACTGTTTTTCAAAGAGCTGTCCTGCGTGTTGCGAAGATGCCTAGGAAATCGAGAAATATCCTTCTTCTTAAAATGTCCTGCGAAATGTCCAGAGTTAATTTATTTGCAATATCTTAATGTTTCATTGTTTATTCACAATATTTTGAATCAAACACACTATTTTCCTGAATGATGAACCGCTGTGTTTTTTAACACTCCTCAAAAGACTAGGGATGGAGAACAATCAACAAACCATTTTTTACAATACATTGCTTTTACCGAGAAGGGCTTGTTGAGATATCGGTAAAGTAGGAAAGGTTTCTTTTTGAACTTATGACAGTGATGCTAACCAAGTTAAATAGAAGTTCCCTTGTGCCGGTCTAAATTTTCTCTCATTTCTTAAAATAATACCACGCTTCGAAATTTATTTTTTTTTAGCCCAACACGAACTTTGACTGTACGTTCATAAAATAAACCAATTTGTTATTCATCAAAACATTTGGAGTTGTGTTTAATTTTATTTTATTTTATTTATTTATACAAGTAACAATACAGACATAGTGGACACACACACTGCACACACAAATAGTATATCTGTTTTTAGGCCAGAAATTCTCCGGTACTCCAGAGACTTATTATCAGGCCTATACAAAAAAAAATTGTTTACATACCAGCCTATATAGCCGGATGGCCTCCGGTATTCCACGAGGCCAAAAAAAAAAACATTAAAACACATACTATGAAATACATAAAGACAGACAGACACATACATATATATATATTGGTGGCAACACTTCTAATACACACACCACAACTATAAAATTATTTTATTTTTTCTTTTATTTATTAGCACTACGACTGGTAACCTCCGGACCTCCTTGAGGTTCCAGTCCTTGGCAGGGTTTCTTTAATATTAATCAGTATTTTATTATAATTCATTTTTATAGCTGTTACTTTTTTACTACAATTTTAATTAACTATCATTTAATTTATTATTAATTTTACATTATCTTTCAACAAGAAGACACATACATAATACATCCTAATGACATAATATGATTATGATAGATGGCTCTTCACAGAAGCTTTCGCTTGTGAGTGAGAAACCATCTTCATAAAGTATATATAAGTGAAATTTTATCATTTTTTCCTCTTTTTTCTCTTTTTTTCCTTCTCTCCATTTTTTCTTTTCCCTTCCCCTTCTCTATTTTTCCTTTTTTTTAAAAAATAAATAAAAAAATATACCCCCCAGTAGTTGTAGATAAGCATATTTCAAGAGACTTTAGTCGATTATTTACTAATTTAATACATGAATTTAATACGTTAATTTAAAACGTTAACGCTCTTAAGTCATCATTCTTTATTTCCTTTAACCAATTAGTTATTAGTATTTTTAATCTATGCATTTTTCCTTCTTCCCTAATTTCTTTTGGAGTATTATTATAAAGTTTCGGAGCCAAATAATACGTTTGATTTTGTGATATACCCTTATTTACTTTTATTGTTTCAAGATCTTTTTGAGTTACTTTTCTTGTTCCATACCCATGAGAAATTTTATTCCATTCATTTTCATGTTTTTTTACATAGAGTAGGACTGCTCTTATATATAATTTTTCAACAGTTAAGACTGAAAATTCTCTATACAGGTTTTCTAGACTGTCTTCTTTGTTTTTATTTAAACATATTCTTATAATATTATTTTGCTGAACTTTTAAAGGTCTTATATGCGTCTCATAGGCAGATCCCCAACTTAAGATACCATACTGTAATATATTTTGTGTTAGTGCATAATATACCATACGTAAAACTTTTAATTCTAAACACCCTCTTAATTGTACAAATTTATACAGCAATTTTCTTAATGTCTTGGCTACATATTGAATATGCGATGTCCACTTTAAATGTTTATCAATTTTCACTCCTAAATAATTTTGTTCAGTTACTTTATTTATTGTATTACAGTTACAGTCTAAAGTATTAATAAAGTTATGATATTTTAAGACAAAATTTTGTGGCTGTCCGGTTATTGTTGGTGAGAAAGCAATATAATTGGTTTTCGTTAAGTTTAGTACCAAGGAATTTTGTTCAAGCCATTGTTTTACTTTCTTTACTGTTATTTCCGCTTTTTTTATAAGTTTCTTCCCACTTTTTCCCTGTTATTATTATAGTGGTGTCGTCTGCAAAAGATTGAATATAGCCATCAATGCCTATATTGTACAAATCATATATATAAATTATAAATAAAATTGGACCTAATACTGATCCTTGTGGCACTCCATAGCTAACCTGTGTTAAGTCACTCATAACATTTCCAATTTTAACAGCTTGCAATCTATTACTTAAATAACTAGTAAAGCACGAGAGTACTACACCTCTTACTCCATAATGTTTTAGCTTAGTTAACAATATATTATGAGATATTGTATCGAATGCTTTGGTTAAATCCAAAAATATTGTTATTACTTTTTCATTATGATCCATGTAATTTGTTATTATTTCCGTTAGTTTATAAATTGCATCAGATGTACTTCTCTCTTTTCTAAAACCAAACTGATTTAATGCAAGTAAGTTATTAGTTTCAAGAAAGGAAACTAATCTCTTTTTAATACATTTTTCTAATATTTTAGCACAATTACTAAGTAACGATATTGGTCTATAGTTATTGAGATCCTTTCTTGACCCTTTTTTATATACTGGTTTCACGAGTGTTAGTTTAAATTGATTAGGGAAAATACCTGTTTCTAAACTCATATTATATATATGCAACAGTGGTTTAGTTATTTCTTCTTTTACAGTTTTCAATATTTTAGCAGTTATTTCATCTAGTCCTGGAGCCGATTTTGCTTTTAGTTGGTTTATATAAAATGAGATTTTTTGTTCAGTAATAGGCGTAAAAAACATACTGGTTTTAGCTTTGTTTCCTAGGTTTTCATTTATTTTGGTTAAATTTACATTTTTTACTAACCTTTCACCTATATTGGAGAAATATTTGTTGAATGTGTCAACTACTAGTTTAGGATATTGCTGAAAGTTAATGTTACCCGTAGCCGTTTGTATTACTTTAATGTCCATGCTTTTGTTTTCTTTTTTGTCAATAATGTTTGATATTACATTCCATAATTTACCTGTATTGTTTTCACAATTAACAATCTGCTTTTTATAGTACTCATTTTTTACCATTTTTATCAGTTGAGTTACCTTATTTCTATATTTTTTATAGTGTTCTTTTATTTCTAGATTATCTTTATTTTTTATTACAAGTTTGCTTAATTTGTCTCTTTCTCGTATATGTAATATCAATTCATCAGTTATCCATGGCTTTAACTTACGATATTTTGGAATAGTTTTTTCAATTACTATTTGTGAAGTTTTAATACATTTTTGTAATGTCGAAATGAAAGCTGAAGTAGCTAAATTTACATCCAAACTTTGATACACATTCACCCAACTACACTTCTGTATTTCATTTTTTAGTCTTTGGTAATCTATAATAGTTCTAGGTTTGTTTGTTATTGATTTATCGGCAATTTCCATATTTAAGTTAACACTAGTAATATAATGATCTGTAATTGCCGTATGCAATATTGCTGCAGTGACATTTTGATTATATTTTTGCCTTAAAAAGATATGATCTATACATGTTTTAGTTGTTTCAGTTACTCTTGTATAATTATTTATACATGAAATATACCGGTTTTTATAAAGTATGTTTAAGTAGTTGTCTACATTTTCGTCGCACCTATTACTTAATATGTCAAAATTTATGTCTCCAATAACCAACCCATTTGTTTTGACATTTTTAAGTTCATTTTCGAAGGAGCGTAAGAATTCTCCTTCATTACCACTTGGCGTTCTATAAATACACATTAAATTATAGTTTTCTTTGCCATATGAAATATTTAAACTTAGACCAGAAGCATCATTTAGTTCTAATTCTGTAATATTCTCAATACTAATATTATTATTTATGAATACCATTACACCATCTGCTTTATTTAGAGATCGTTTTGTGAAGAAACAATGATAATTTTTAAAATTTATTTCATATTGATTATGCCATGTTTCGGAGAGAACTAATACATGTAAATTAAATTCTAAATTTTGTAATAAAATTAAAAGCTCATCCCAATTTTTACGAACACTTCTAATATTAAGATTTAAGATGTTGATACCAATTTTATCTTTAAACACATTATTAAATAAAGTAACAGTTTCGCATACATTAGTTTCGATATTTTGTTGAGTATTTATATCTTCAATTATAGAACTTGTTTCAAGCATTTATTTAACCCTTCCTACAATTCTTACTACCTGTTTTTGCTGAAAATTACGTCAATTTATCAACATCTTCTAGGCTACGTAATATAAAAACATCTTTATCTCCCTCTCTTTTACGCAACTTTATGCTACCTGTACTATCTACCCACAGGAAGGCATAATTCTTTTCGCTTTTAATTTTCCTGGCTTTTCCAAATACCTTTCTGCGGTTTAGAGTTAGACTTTGATTGACATAGATGGGTTCATTATGGTTATATCCTAAGTGGGTACAATTGAGATTCCTCTTTACTTTACGTTTCTGGAGGAAATTTTCTTTAACCTCTCTCCGAACAAACTTAACCATTATTGTTCCTGATGTTTGGTGAGGAGCTTTCTTTACTCTATGGCATACATCTATCATTTCTCTTTCAATGTTTATGTCTAAAGCACGGCCCAACTGTTTTACAACTTCATATGTATCTTCGTTCGTTTTTTCTGGTACACCCTGTATTTCTAGCGTGTTTCGTCTTCCATACTGGTCGAGCTCATCTAATCTCATCTCAGTGTCTAGTAGCTGCTTTTTGAGAGCGATGTTTTCTTCCTTCAGCCGTTCAATTGTAGCAAGGCACGCAGAAATGCTTTCTGATTGTTTTCTGATGATGTCTGCATTTTCATCCAGTTTCTGATGCGCCAGGTCAAGAGACTTTCCAAGTTCACGCTCAAGGTCGGTGTTGTTTTTCTTAATCACGGAGATATCATCTTTTAGTTCTTTTAACAGTTTATAAATGTCTTCGATAGATGGAAGCACTTCATTCTGTTCTGAATTGGTATTACGCCTAGCTTTTGTGCAACCTTTACACTTCCAAGGCAAATTTGATTGTTTCATATATTCCACGTCACTTTCTTTTAACTGCGAACATTTTAGGTGGGTCCAGTTTAGACACTCAATGCACTGAATTTTGGAGGTAACGTCTTGTCTCAGAACAGGTTTGGAACACTCAATGCAGGAGCTCATGATGTTTGTTTATATCTTATGATCGTACTCCTATTCAGGTATTTGATGTTTACGTGTCAATCAATTTATGATTTTTGCAACAGATAGTAAAGTCAGCGATATTATTTAACAAAATGTATCTAGTTAAATGTAAGAGTACTTACCGAATTCGTTATTCTTGTATCACTTCACTCACGTAAACAGTATCACTTAAATTTAAACTAAATATTAGGAGCACTTTATAATGTGTCTTTACACATCCATGCCAGTGTCGCCAGTACAAATTCCTTTAATACTTTTGTTCAGTGCTTCTTTTTACCAAAAATGTTTATTAACTTAAGGTTAACAGTAAATGAAATAATGATATGCGTATTGCCGACGCAGTAAGATATCATATACTATTGTACTTGTGTCCTACTTTTCGATTGTTAGAGTGTGGTCATCCTACGATGGGCACGAGCGAGTACGAGCGAATATTCTTTGAAACTCAATTCGACTAAAAACAGACATCTTTGAACTCGATTCGAAAAATTTCCTCCAACTCGACTCGAATTCGGGTCGAGTCGAGCCAAATCTGGTTTGTAGTTTCGAGTATTCTCTTCAAGTATCTTGCATAGACAATATAGGTTATCAATGATACTAGTACAACTTTTACTGTTATTATTATTAATAATAATAAATAATAATTATAACAACACTTTGTTTAAACATGAAAGATACGCGGTCTGTATTTGAATACTAAAAAACTAGTTGCTTACCAACCTCGGTAGTCGTGAAGTCTAGGAGTCAAGGATATTGTTCACGAGCTTCTGAATTGGGGTTGAGACTTCTGAATGTGGGTTGAGAATTAGATCGAGTATTCGGGCTCGAGCCAAACATTGTTAAAAGTTATAGGACACTGGCCAAATATCTTCAAAACTGTTCGGCCCGGGTTTACAATTGTCAACAACTTGAACAGCTCGGCTCACAGCTCACTCACTATCGACCCGAACCGAGAAGTGAGCCGAGCCAACAGCTCACCGAACCGAGTCAGCTAAAGCCTTCGGCCCAGATGAGCCGACCCGAGCAGATGGCTCATCCCAACGAAGCCAGATCGAGCTGATGGTTCGCCCCAAGCAAGCCGGCTCGAGCCATCGGCTCAGTTATTACTTCCCAACTGAGCTGCTTATTAAAAAATCTATTGTGGTCTCGATATCGAGACGAGAAGACATGCGAGCAGTGTTTTCTCTCGTGAGCAACATTAACCCTTAAGGGAACCTGGGTTTTTGGGGTATATTTTAGACTTTCAGTCAAGCAGGTACTGCATCGTCACTATTTATTCTAGGATCATGGTTTATTCTCTTTAGAATGAAGCTGGCTTTCAAATGGTACCACTTGCATGCCCATATCATATATCAGAAGAGGGAAAATTGATGTCAAAGGAAAATTTCGGAGGGAAATTTTTTTCACATTTTGGGCTCCTCTGGAGTGGCCTTGTGTAAACGTAGAGATCTTCCAAAAATCTGATAAATATTACTTGATAAACGGAATGTGTGTGCCATATTTCAAGCTTCTATCTTGAATAGTAAGGTCGGAAGAAATTTTATCAAGAATCTCCACAATGCCCCAAATTACCGCAAAACACCATGATCTCAGGTAAAAAAAAAATTCCTGAGACATCCCTAATTACCCTAGGATCATGGTTTGCACATCATTTTCTTTAGAATAGAACTGCCTTTCAGACGGCATGACTCACGTGTCTCCATCATGTATCTAAGGCGGGAAAATGACGAAAAACGGGATTTTTGGGGTAAAATATCCCTTTTTCAACTTTTAGCCCCTCTGGACCCCCTGTTTTAACGCAGAAATCTGAAAAAAATCTGGTAAATACTACTCTGTGGACTGAATGTTTGTGCATAAATTCAATCTTCTACGTGCAAAAATAAGCCCGCCAAAAATCAGAAAATGCCCCATATTTCCCTGTACAGAAGTATACTTTGATAGAAATTCCCTGACACATCCCTAATTACCCTAGGACCATTGTTTGCACATCATTCTCTTTACAATAGAACTGCCTTTCAGACGGTATGACTCACGTGTCTCCGTCATGTACCTAATGCGGGTAAATGACGAAAAACGAGATTTTTTGGGTAAAATATCCCTTTTTTCAACTTTTAACCCCTCTGGACCCCCCCTGTTTTAACGCAGAGATGTGAAGAAAATCTGATAAATACTACTGGGTAGGCTGGATGTTTGTGCACAATTTCAATCTTCTATGTGCAAAAATAAGCCCGCCAAAAATATATATACCGACAATGAACCATATTCCCGTATACAGACGGATATTTTGTAAAAATTCTTACCCTAGGATCATGGTTTGCACATCATTTTCTTCAGAATAGAACTGCCTTTCAGACGGTATAACTCACGTGTTTCTATCATGTATCTAAGGCGGGAAAATGCCAAAAAAAGGATTTTTGGGGTTAAAATATCCCTTTTTTCAACGCTTTGCCCCTCTGGATCCCCCCTGTTTTAACGCAGAAATCTGAGAAAAAATCTGGTAAATACTACTCGGTGGAATGAATGTTTGTGCAAAATTTCAATCTTCTATGTGCAAAAATAAGCCCGCCAAAAAATCATGAACATAGGCTTCATAAGAGAAAATATATATTTTAAAATTATGACGTCATCACCTCCTATGTCTGGACGCAGGAAGGTGTGAAACCATACGTAATGTCTTCTACTATGCCTCTGGACTTGAAAAAAAAACGGACGAAAAAGCTCAAATAGAAAAGTTATAACGCAGTATAGCATGAAACACCCGTATCGTACAAATTGTACCATAGGATCCCCAAAGGATTAAAAGTATTCTATATTACTACTTAGCTTACATTTCTCATGGCTTTCGCTTTCCACTGTAATCAGGCCATGATTTCAAAACGAGTTAAAACGTAATAATAATAATAATAATAATAATAATAATAATAATAATAATAATAATAATAATAATAATAATAATAAATATAAGTATTCCATACATATAGAAATGCTTTTGACCAAGCACACAAGAAATTACATTTTGTCCATTTAGCACTATCATTCTTTTGTCACTCACAATTATTAATATTCATATAGTAAATATCTTATAATTCTTATATTTTAAAATCAATTGACAGGGCTCTGCTTTTATGAGAAAAAAATCTTTGGTTTTATAGATCCTACGCAGTGGCGATGATCGTGCGTCATTTCGGTCCTATGGCGTTTCGGTCTTGCGCCGTGTCGATCCTGTGCCGTTTCGGTCCTATGCCGTGTCGATCCTGTGACGTTTCGGTTCTATGCCGTTTCGATAGTACGTTTTCTATGCATATAACTTGCACAGGCATAGAATCGACAGGAGTTTATAATTTGTAAGAGGAAAGATTAAACAGATAATAAAAATATTATTTTTTAAGGCACATGATTAAAAGTTAAATTATTTCAGAGCAGCGGCGTAAGAGCAAAACGGCACAGGACCGAAACGGCATAGGATCGACACAGCATAGGACCGAAACGGCATAGGATCGACACGGCATAGGACCGAAACGGCACAGGATCGACACGGCACAGCACCGAAACAGGTTTCTGAGCTGAATTGTCGGTCGTATGCCGTGTCGATCCTGTGAAGTGTCGGTCCTGTGGCGCATCCCCACTTTTTTCACGTATTTTTACATTATCATACTAACTACTTTCTATCTGTTTTATGACTTTGTACCCATCTTGTTACTTTTTTTTATCATTTTTCAACTATTCAAATCATTACCTTTTACACGTTTAATTACCTTTCTAAATTGCCGATATTCATGTTCAATACAGTGGTAATGATATTATGCAAAACTTTTGTGATGCTTGCTACAAACAAACATACAATTGCCCCGAGAGCGTCGTGGATAAGGAAATAAGCAACTGCAGAAGAAGAAGATTGGAAATGTAAAGTTGCTTTTGTGAACCAGCGTTGCCAGATCTAGCATAATGATGCTAGATCTAGCATATTTTGCATATCTTTAGCATCTAGCATCTTGCTTTTAGCATCCTGTCCAAATCTAGCATAATTTGAGCAAGTTTATTAGAAAGCCGTAAAACTTGGAGATGTGAAAGAAGTTGGTCGTAGGAAGAAAAAGAACGGCAGAAATGTATACTTTCCCATTGATTCATACAGCCGGTAAACCATACAGGCAGTATTATTTTCCGAAGTTAGATACGCCTTTGGGCTTTTTCTTTTCTTTTTTTTGGGGGGGATCCACCCAGGGTTTTCTAATCCTTTAACTGCGAGACATGAGCGAAGCTATGGGAGCCATTCTCCCCCCAACTTTTTGACAACTTCACCATCTTTATTTCTGACTTCATGACCATCATTATTCCTGAAATGAAAGGTCCGAGACTAACCAAAAATCTGCCCCCCAGCAGACAATTCCCAACTCCGCTTATGCTGCGAGGTAATTTTCTTTCAAAATATGTGAATGAACACTTTGAATTCATTTATACGATATATACGCCATTGAGTCTGGCAACGGCTGCATTAGTTTATTGAGTTAAAGCTTTGTTGCGTGAAGTATTGAGTTCTATCCACGCATTCTTGCGCTCTGCGTATTTTAAGTTACGTTATCGTATCTCAACTTCGTTTTTTTTTTCCTTTTAAAACTCCTGAATTAGTAATTATGAGGATCTAACATAATTTGACCGAATCTAGCATTATTTCGATCAGGTTTTGAATAATCCCGAACTGTGAGTCTGGCAACGCTGTTGTGAACGTTTTTGTAAATCATTTCGTTAACAACACTGGCAACATAAAATATAAGGGAAATATAAGAAGTGTTAAATTCTTATTATATTTCAATTCACAATGGCTGGTGAGGCGTCTTTTAAGGTGGAATTGATGTGCAAAGAAGAAATTGCTTATGACTTACCTCAGGAAGATCCACTCGAAGGGAAAGGGTGGACCTACGAACTGATGACTGACAACAAAGAGTTAATATTATCTACAACGGAAGGAGAGGAGACAATGGACAAGGATACAACTATGTGTTCTTTGGATGTCAAACTAAACGTTGATAGGGTGAAATCAGAATTAGCAGTAGAAGAAGATCCTGTATTTGAAAGTAATATAGAAACGCTAAGAAAAATAGTGGTTCAGGAGACTTTTGCGTCGTACTCTGATGACTCCCAACAATTAACAAAAAAAAGTTTAAATTCAGTTCGGCCAGAAAGGTAATGTTCAATTTTGCATATACTAACTGGTTCAGATTGATAATACGGTTACATGCGTTCGGAAACTTTGTTGGTTAAAAGCAATACTTCACGAGAAATATTTAGGTATACGAGATATCTCGAACGTAAGTTAGTAACCTACAATTTGGAAATGGCATGGCACACATAGACTAGCTGTATACCAAATAAAAGTAATAGTAAGATCGATACCACTCATACAAATTTTATGTAGTTCATAGCTTGATAAAATATAATTATTTATATTATTATATAATATATAATTATTTAATATATAATATATAATTATTTCTTTATAATATATATTTTATATATTATAATATATATATCTTGATAATATATAATTATTTCTTTATTATTGATTACACATTTCTCACTAATTGTTGCACATATTTAAAATATGGGTGCACGACGATACTGTTTATTTAGGGGCGCGGACAAAATCCAAGAGGACAAAATCCAAGCTAAATTCTGGCAAGGCGGACAAAATCCAAGCGGATAAAATCGAAGTAACAGTATCATGTGCGTAGCCTGTGGTATGTGCCTGTGAACACCCTAATTAAATTGTGTGTTTGTTTCTTCAATTGTCATGCATTCTAAAGTTTTATCTGTAGTTCTTCAATTTATTGAAATAACATCTCATAAGTGTGTATTTTCAATAATATAATAATGTGTGTGAATTAAATAATGTAAAAGTGCTATCTAGAAAATCGAAATGTGAAAATGTGTCTAGACAAACTAAATGAAAATGTATATATTATTGGTTATTTTCAAAAGTGTAACTGATGTAAATACTTTGAGGGTAGGGAAGTAATTTTTTTTTTAAATCTAAATTATATCTTTTTAATTTTATTTCTACTTTAATTCTTAATGAATAGAATAGAATTACGTAAGTGTACTCTTTTTAAGACTGGGCTGCTTTGCTGTTATTTGTTATCTCTGATTTAGCAAGTCAGTGCTTTCATTTTCTGGTTATTTATGTGAATATACTCTTTTTAGCAAAATATTTCTGATCACCCTAAATTGGATCCACCTGGGCATGTTCTAGCAGTAGCCAGAATATTTTATGAGTAATTAAAGCTCATCTGCAGTCTTACTGTGACAATCTTTCATATTTTATTGGATTTTAAGTCCTTTAAAAGTAAATGAGATGTTATTTCAATAAATTGAAGAATTGCTGATAAAACTTTAGAATGCATGACAATTGAAGAAAGAAACAAACATACAATTTAATTAGGGTGTTCACAGGCACATACCACAGCTACGCACATGATACTGTTACTTGGATTTTATCCGCTTGGATTTTGTCCATCTTACCAGAATTTAGCTTGGATTTTGTCCGCTTGGATTTTGTCCTCCACTCGTTAATTTATATAGAGACTTATGTAAAATAACAAATCGTGAGAATGGTAATTATCCTAAAATTTTCCAAATCTAAACGTGGAATGTATTATATTGGAACAAAAGCTATGGACGTTTATATTTTTACTTAGGATTTAGCTCAAATGGGTCTAGTCTCATTTTTCCGGAGGGCTTCGAAAGACATAAGCAAAATACAAGATAAAGAATATTTTAACCAACAATGAATGTCCATTAATTGTAGAGGTCCATACATCAATCCACTTCATAGCTGCACTCATTTCTTTCAAGGAAGTCGAGTTTTTACATTCTCAGGAATCATTTCTAGGGTATGGACCTCCATTTCTCAATATAGGGGCTTAGTGAACGTATATGATATATAAATTATTGTAAAAACAACGCTAACCAGCATGTGCTAGATGGCCGGTAAAAGTAAGATTGCTATGTAGATTAGGACATTACGCAGAATGTTTGTAAACGAGGATACGCAAAATTCTGTATTTAGGATAACTTATATCAATTACGTGTTGAATGCGTTCTTGTACGTTCCTAATTATTTTATAGGTAACATCCTCAAATTCTTTCTTTGCTTGTATATTTGTGTTCCGAAGTAACACAATATATTATGGACGTAACTTCTTAATTATATGGATTACTTCATTCCCGAACATTTTTCTAGTTCCGTGTTATGATTTGCCATATTCAATTTTGATATTTCATTTCGCTTACAGTTGTTACTAGTGATGGGCAGTGGGAATATTCCCGGTGGGAAGGAATTTAAAAAATGGGAATATTCCCGGTTTTTTTCCCTGGCCTATAAATTCCCGGGAAGGAATTTATTTCCATTTCTTTACTTTATTTTCCAAATTATAAGAACCATGTGACTAATTAATTTGTTTTAATATATTATGATTTAATTCTAGGTTTTAAAGAATTTGGAGGTTAAAAATATAAAATTATTTGACGTACTTTATATAACTAATAATATGATTTTTTAAGTTCCATTTCCATTTTTACTAAAAGGTAAAGTAATTGTTTAGTATTGAGGGGCCAAAGCTAGCAAAAAATAGTATGATTTACGGAAGAAATGAGTTGATAGTGATGTTCAAGTAGTCAAAAAAAAAATCCAGCCCATTTTTTTAGGGCAGTAGGGGATTTATACAAAACAGTAAGTAAGTGGAAGTGATTTATGGGAGAAAAGAACGTGAACTGTTGGTAAAGAAGATAGAAAACAACGTGCCATGCGGGGCTCTAATCCGCCTTCATTCGCAAACGCTCGGTCTGCAAAGATGTTTGAATTTAATGTTGGTAACGTAATATAACGTATGAAACTATAAAACAGCCGCAACGGAATAGAATATCGCAAAAAAGTAGGTGCAAAAGCTGGCCCCCAATGCTAAAGAACAGCCAAAATTAGCAAAGTATTAATTTACAAATGATGAAAAAAAAAAAAAAAAACATTTTGTAATGTAATTTAGAATTATGTAGAAATAGAGATGAAGTACTATTAATAAACCCTGAACCACCGTTAGTAATAGATGTCGGTCTTCTCTCTGTGACTCGAATTTCCGAAGAGGTACTCGGACTTCTTTTACATGTGAATTAACGTATGGAATTTCGAGAAATAGGTAGAATGAAAGGTCGTGTAAGGCAATGTTACGTGCTAAAATATAAAGATAAGTAAGTATCTTGCAAATTTTGTGAACATAAATATGTATGTTTAACATTTATAAATTTAAATTATTACTATATAATTTACTATATAATTTTTTCACACGTATTTAATTGATAGAACATTTTGTAAATAAATATACATCTATGCCTACTCTCTAAATATAATAAACTGTTATAAAGTAACATAGTACCGTTCAGAATATATATTTTAAAGAATCCTCTTAGGACAACAGTCATAATATGCTGTGATATAAAAATTAATTCAACTTTGAAATCATAATATAGTAATAGAATGCAATTTTCTTTCTGATTGTACATAAATTCTCGGATAAATTCCCATTTTGGGAATCTTCTGGGGAATATTCCCTAAAAATAACTTCCCGGGAATTTACCCATCACTAGTTGTTACTAGCTACCGTAACAAGGGGTTACTTTGCACATCGGGCATTACTACCAACAAAATATGAAAAGAGTTTCACAGTCCTCTGTCGGTAAAACCATGAACAGTAAACATGAAGTTTCAACTACCCTGTAAGATAGAACGTGTAACTGTGTTTTGGCGTTAATGTTGGGGGTCAGCATCAGTTCTAATTACCGGGAGGGTTTGTTGTTGAACTGGTATGGAAAGCAGTCACTGTAAAGACCGTCAATGTTAAGTCAGTTTCGTAGACTACTAGTGTGCATAATGGGACTTTGATGTAATTGTTGAAATTGTAATGTTTTAATGGTGGGGTTAGTTTGCACAACATACAAAAAGTATGTTGAATATACGTTTCTATGCTATGTTTTCCCTTCAGTATTTAAACATTTTACTTTCTACAGAAAACTGCATGAATTTTATAATATTGATATTAGAATGATGGTACCGGTGTCAGTACTTAGTTTGAATTATCGATATTTGTAAAGAAAATTATGTATTTTCTGGTACCGACTCAGGAACCACATTCTAATAGTTTAGCATATGTCCCACAGAAGTGCCAAATCACGGAAGGGAAAATTGATCCTCGTGAATTGATTTGATTTGGTTATTCCTTTTGTCCAAATTTATTATTTGAACCGTAATCAGTGGAAGATTTACGGGGTTTGTAACTTTTAGGCTGCATGATTGCATGACCCAAAATTGCATGATTCTTTTTTAAAGGCAAGTACTTAATTAGACTGAAACAGTGACTTTAATCGGTTCTTATCGGTTCAGTCACTTGCTGGAACTTTCTGCCTGAGTCACTTGTTGGAACTGTTCGTGTTTTTTGTGTGACATCCTTTTTGAAAAATTGGTGGTAGTTCATATTTTTCTCACTAGGTGTCTCTGTAGTCATATAATAGTTTGTTACTGTGACGTCTCATGTTTTGTCTGCTTATATGTGTGGAATGCAGTGAGCGGGTTATTGAATTTTCGTTTCATAGCGACGATCGAGTTAGCAAGTGCGATTGAGAAACCGTAACATAAATTTAATTTGAACTTGTCGTTTTTAAATAAGTTTGTATTAGATTCGGATATTAACTCATATCGCTTTCCAGTATTGTGTGGTTTATTTGAGTTAGAGAAAACCTGTCATGGTTATGGCCGAAAACTGAAAATATTTCCGACGTATGGTAAAAGTGGGTGTTTATTTGTAAGTCATGTTTGTAATAATACCTAGTGTGCTCGCTTTAATAAATCGACGTCTGTGCGGAAAGGAACATTTTTCAGTAATGTGAACTTGAGTATTGCGCATGTGTTCTTGCTATCTTATTTTTTCGTGAATCATCAATTATGAGTTCATTATTCATGAGTGTTCTGGTATGGCGAAACGGTGAGTGCTTTCCATTTTTAGTTGATATTATTTTTATTCTTGATTTGCTTTGGATTTGAGTATTTGACAAATATTTGTTTTGTTCCTGGTGGTTCCATTATCTTGGTGAGATGCAATTTATTTTTCCTCGTGATGCTGCACTGATTTATAATTAGTGATGAGTGTCTTTTTTAATTCCTTCTTATGTTAACTTTATAGTACTGGTTTGACTAAATATTGGTTTTTGAAATGTTTTTATGGTACTTGAGTAGGGTGTTGGGGAAGCAGTAGATTTAGATATTAATATTAAAGCAGTAGAATTATAGTCACCGCTTCACCTGAATTGATTAGGTATAGTGTTTAGTAACATTTTGGCCCTTGTACTTACAGGATAATTCTTAACATTGTACATTACTTTGACTCGGATAGTAACTGTTACCGATTCATTTGATCCAGTTCCGGGAGCAGTTTAGGAACGATTCGTAAACTGCTCCGGTAACCGGATCAGATGAATCGATTGCAGTCACTGTTTGACTGAAAGTAAAGATTTGCCTAAACATCTATTGTTAGTGATTCCTACATGTATAAGCTGCAAGCCCACTCCCCCCCCCAAAAAAAAACAGTCTTTTTGAATCAAGCCCCTCTCAAACTACTTTTCTGGATACGCTACTGTTCACAATTTATTTTCTAACAAATTCATTCCTGCGTCTACCTAAATAGGAAATTTACCTAAATTTAAAACACAGGAGGCTCCAGTGATAATAATTTCCTATCTAAGTGCTATCTTGGACCGGTGCAAAGTAACCGCGAGTAGAGACTGAAACACCTCCCAGTTTTACGTTTTTTATGACTTTAAAAAACGTTACACATTTCAATTTCAACTACTGCCTCAAAGTACCACTATACATGATAGTATTCTACGAAACTAACTTAACTTTGATGCAAATTCTTATCGATGATATCTTTCAAATTTTATCAGCCTTTACAGTGACTGCTTTCAATACCTCTACAAGAACAAACTTTCTCGGTAATTGGAACTGAATTTAACCGCCAACATTATAGCCAAAATACAGTTACATGTTCTATCTTACGGTGGCAGTTGAAACTTCCTCTTTACTGCTCATGGTTTTCCCAACAGAAAACTGAAACTCTCTTAAAATTTTGTTCAAAGTAACGCCCGATGTGCAATGTAACCCCGTCTTATGGTAGTTCAAAGTAGTTTTATGCAAGACATCATAGTTTTTAATAAACAGTAGATTATATATTATTATTTGGTTAACTTTAACTGGGAAAGAGGAAGTGCTAAGAAGATGTTATTAATTTACTCTCTCTCTCTGTCATCACGTTAGGAGTATCAAGCTCGATTCGTATACTAATTTATAACAGCAAGTTAATATACACTTATAAGTAACATTATGGAAAAGGGTACTATAGATGTGAAAGACCCCAAAGTATTAGGAGGAGTAGAGATGAAAAAATGATCAAATGGGGCCGCTATCAGTATCGAATCCATAGTTTTCTGGCGCAGTAGGTATATCTAATTAGTATTTATTTTGCTTAATTTTTATAATAATAATTATTATTATAATTATGATAAGGAGTTACAAATGTACCGGGAATAGACATGGAATTCGCAAGAATGTGTTTTTTTATTTATTCTTATCAGTTTCTTATTTCAAAATTCTTTGTATATGCATTTTTTCCCTGAAGCTAGTGTTATTTCGCCTGGCGTCTGGTAAAATACAAGTTTGTACAGTATTATAATAAGAATTTTTATCTAATACTGCGCAAAAAATTCGTATTGTGTATCATTTGTTTAATATAGCTTACAAAAATATAACCCAAAAATATATATTAATAATCATAACCTATTGAGTAATCCAGAACAATACATAATGATTCCATTGATGTATAAAATATTTATAACAATTTTTAAAACGTTCACCACTCGAAAACGAAAATGACATCAATAATCACTACAGTTTGGAAGCACGTCCCAAATAAATAAACAAGTAAGAAATTGTTGGATTCATATCTAGACCCATTCGTTCTGTAAAATCCTCAAAAATTTTTTAGGAGATAAGGATTGGAAATATTTTCCTAACTTGTTTCGGATTTTACCGTTTACTTGCAACTATTCTACAACCACCTTTACGGAAAAAAAATATTTATTTATTTTAAGTTTAACAAATTAAGAGTTTGTTCTTTGTACAATTTAGAAATTTGTAAGAATATCCCTAGCTGGAAACTGTAAAGAAAGTTTCAATTCGTTCTATTTCAAGCCCTTTTCAATTCAAATTTTTGTTGCGCTCCTCTCAGCTGTGATCGTGTTTTTCCCTGCCGGTGTTGAAATTCTGAAAACCTAAATATTCATTTGCATTTACTCCAGCTTTATCACGGCAGGTCACGATCACTTCCGCACTTATATCTTATTGAAACCGAAGCTGGGCACACAGATCAATAAAACGTAAGTACCGTAAAATAAAATATGTATAAACGGTGGATTTTGACAAAAGTATCAACGGACAAGAATTACTATACAATATAAATCACAAGACCTATGTAAAAGTATAATATTCCTAGATACGAAATATACAATTAAAATGACACAGAAAATTACAAGCAATCAAGAAACTATTATTGACGTTCTTTGATTATTTTAACCTTTCCTCTCTTAATTCTGTTTGAGTACGTTCAACGAAGTGGTGGCTTTTAAATGTATTAACGAATCAATGTTTTAAGTACTCACAGTTAATCTTCGACCGGTCAGCTGATATCACTCGGGCCCTGGGGTAGAATTCACTAGATAACAGGTTCACAGAAGGTTCCTTGGGCGGAGGCTAAGTTTGGAGCTACGGAGGTTAATTTCGCTGGTAGAAGTAAGTGATAGTCTTAACTGATGCTGGTAGTTCCTGTTACTCGACGATTCGAACTCAAACGTTCATTACGTAAAAACTGATATTACAGACAAACTTGAGAATGTTAGCAGGTATTATATATGTATATATTACTTCATTTGAGATAACTCACAAAATTAAACTTTCACTTTAGCTCAACCCTTCCAAGGGGAGCGCTTCCTTCTATTACTTTTGAAAAATAACGCATCACACTCGCCTTGGTGGGGCTCTGCAAAGTGCCAAACAGGCACGCGTACCACACACACACTGAGCGTTCTAGTTAGCAACCAAAGCTTGTATATGGCCAACCGTGAAAAACCCGATGTTCTCGCCTAGCGTCCGGACCAGAATTATTATCCAATAAGCTTTTAGTTATAAAAGTGCGTAGGTGGAAAGTGGTGATTGTCCCGAAAATCAGACTCAAAGGAACATTCACTACGCACGTTATTATCACGTGAACAGTCCTTGTTCCTCGGCCATATATAGCCGTAAAAATTGAAGTGAGGCCTTCCAACACTAATGTACGAAATACCAAATCGATGAAGAAAGCGTCAGAGTTGCACACTTTAGGTCGGTAATAGAGCCTATCGCAGAAGTATGTATTTGACATCCTGCTATTCCTAGTCGAAAAGGCATGTAACTCGTCAGTATTTTTTTTAATGAAGAAGGAAGTTTTAATGTCCATAGTGACAAACAATGAAATTAATTTTGATCGTAGCATTAAACTTGTTTCAAACTTGGTGATCAGAACGGCTCCTGCTCTGCGGATGATATAATTTGAGATCGTTTCATTTATTTTAGGCGAGTGAAATGAATTGAGATCTTATTTGAGAATATAAAGGAATATAAGAATATCTCAGGTACAAACAATGAAAATTTTCCTAACCATTCTATTTGAAGCATCCTTCGAACTTCAACAGCTATTGCCAGTTATTTTGCTTCTAACTGCAGTGAATGTAATTTGATATCACGTCTTTCTTATTAGGTGAGTGAAATAAATTTTGTCACTCTGCTTTTAGATTTTAGACAGAAGTGAGAATGGCCATAGATAAAAGTCCCGCAGGATTTTGTATTTTTTATTTAAGAAAAGCTTTGGAATAGAAGATTAAGAATAGATTTATCAATACAAAATAACTATGCAAAGTTTTTTTTTTTTTTTTTTTTTTTTTACAAAATAGAATCTTAATATCTTTAAAAAATGTGCCCGACGTCAGTTTCTTCTTTTTGGGTTTTCTTTAAAGGGGTTGTCATTATGACTACAAATCGATTTCTAAGTAACGTTAGTTTCAGTTTTTGTTATGGGGCAGCAGCATTTTATCAGATAATGTTCTCGTTGTACCTTTGAAAAGGGTATTTTATAAACGATTTTCGTTCTTCTATATAGAACTCCTGTATACTGACATCATTATTATTTAGATTCATTTCAAAGCGATGTTAGGTTAAATTTCATTGTGGGTTAATAAGATGTACTCATAAAGTGACAGCGAAGCGTTATTTATAAATTAGCCCTGTACTGTCCAGATTAGGAATATTATCGTAAATGCGATATTATCAAGTACATCCCGCCTTTCAAACAAAATTTTTTAGTAGCATAGACAACTACATGGTCTATGCTGCATTTCATTCTTGAAAGCAGGCTTCTTCCATTAGGAAAGCATGATGGTGACTATGAATCCAAGGTTTTATGAGAGAAAGATATATAGTGCTGGGGTATTATTACAATTTCTAAGTCCAAAATTGCGTCCTAAATAAATTTCCTGTTTAAAATTTCCGATGTTGTCCTTCCTCTGCTTTCCACATTCATCTTTCATCTCCAAAAGCTGTAAGGAAATCATAAAACATGACATTTATGTGAACGTACCAGATTGTAGAGCGATATTAATGGTACCTTGGACGCGCGTCAGTGGCGGTGTGCACATACTTTGAAAAGTAACCTTCGAAATTCGAGGGAATAATCAAATAAATAAACAATAATCCTTTTTTCATTCTCTAAAAATTTTAAAGGTCAAATGCAGTATTTCTGATTTCTCATCTCTTCGGGGTTTAGTCCGAGTTCGGGTGAAGTTCACGCTTTTTCTGCGCTAAGATTTTAATTTTCCATCTGTGCCGGTTACATTTGAAGCTGTAATTTAGCACGTTTCCGTGTACTTTTCAAGTTAGTTTCTTTAATTTGCAAAACTTTTCTTTTTTTTACAGCGCATTTACTAAATTTCCACGTAATGACACGCCTTCGTTTACGACGATTGGAATTACGCTGCATTGCGATACCTGTCATAAATTTCTTTTTATGTTTGCACTTACTAGTACTACATTTGCCATGTAGTTTACTATACAATGTTTACATGTTTTCGCTTAAGCTTTTTAGTAATCTTCGGAGTCGATGTATACTTTTTTCGCATGTTTGCCTCAAAATAAGCTCGACTTTAATTTGCATGTAGTTCGTTTTTGACCGAGTTTAGTTCGTTCCGAGTTACGCGTACCAAAGCACTTTTCTTTTATTCTCAACTTATTTCCTACTGCACGCCTAATGCGTGGTTGTGCGCGCTGCGAGTACGCTGTACGTGGAGGTCGACGAACATTGTTATTATCACGAGCAATCAACTGTTCTATATTTTTAGTAGACCTACACTTAAATTTTCGCTCTTTACAATTTCGCAATAGTGAAGTACTAGCTTGAAAATTCACACATTTCGGCAACTGAAAAGTAATAAAAGTTGCATCTGATGTACTGATATTATGATCACGTCTGCTCATTTTAATTCTGCTGATTATGCTCCTCGAAATCGAGTTTACGTTAACTAATGTATTACGAAAACTCAGCTGGGTATCATTGGCTATCTTATTTTTCTTCTTAACCTTGGTGTTACATTTCGGCTCTGTAACGGAAATATACTTTTGACTGCGTGCGCTTTGTTGGAAGTGTTACTTTCACGCTTGTTTACGGTAAACATTTCCGACCGATTGATTATGTACGAGACGTTCACTACGTAAAACACAATTCGGTTGGCGGGCCTACACTCTAAACTGTGAATTTAAAGTCGTTTCCTTCTACAATACTCAAACCTGATAAAGTCGGAATGGATTTGCAGCACTAAAATGCAACTCACGTTAGACATAACACGGTTACAAAGACAAATTTGAATTTGTTAAGTCGTGCAAAACCATATGCCGGCGACACAAAACCGACAACATTGTAACTTCGTTATCACACAAAACCAACAATTGATATCTCAAGCCTTCCCTGGCTTCTTCATGAGGGCGGATACGCGCAACCTCAACGCTAGCGCTTATCATGTGTGAAATATTGGCATCCCTTGCCGGAAAAACAATTACATTAGAAGAATAATTGTCTACAGGTACACACAACGATTCTTCCTTTCTCGCTATCTCTACATTGCACATTTTCTTTTCCTGACTGTAATCAACTTTCTGGTTTATTTGGCATATATGTTCCACAAAGTGGGCCGGCTCGAATTCAAGAGTATTTACGGTTTCTTTTCCGCCTTACACTTCCTTGCACTGTTGTATTTTGTTGGCTTGACTACACTCAACCTGTGCCCTTCGCGTGTATTCATAGAACCCACTGAGACCCTTTTTTCATTCCACTACACGATTTTTAAACTCGGCAGTGACTAAACATGATTGGCCGCGTTAAATATTTCAGAGCGTACCTCAGTTAAGAAGTTATTAGCTACTTTGATATTATTACGTAAACTGTCTCCTTTTTGCATTCAATTCGCTCTTTCCTACGCTCCCAAATCGCTTCTGTTATAGACTGTTGAAATTTACCTACTGTTTCAGTTATTTTTTGTCCTACACGTCCAATATTCATTTCCATTTTCTGAGCAATGGTTTCTAATTGTTTCCGGAATTCCTCTGTCGACATTGCTTGAAATTGTTCTAAAACACTAGTCTCCATATTGTTATGAATTACGAGCAACTAATTCAAAGTACAAAAATATAAATGTCTAAGTTTAATATGAAAATAAGAAACGTGTACTTAGAAAACGAAACACTAAGAATTTTGATATTACGACCATTAACAACCAATCCTTCTTTTATTCACAACTCAGGTTTCACTTTGCGAAGTGCTTCAATATAAAATTAACACAGATATAAACTAGTACCATATACAAAACATGTATGTGTGTGTGTGTGTGTGTGTACTCAATCAGCTGTTTGCTATGCACTCACATCTATGTAGCATTAAAAATCAACAAGAAAATTTTTTATGAGCTACATTAATCTCTCTGTCGCTCTCCAAGTCAAAACCTATTTACTTAACTTACATGAAAAATCTACATCACTTTTTGTTTTTATCTATCCCTGTTCTTTATTTCTAATTAATAGTGGTCGCGCATGAGCTGATGAAAATTGACTGTCGACACTAAGCTAATCAGATTCAAAACTCAACACGTTATCTGTATAACTAATGGTATTGTAAAAGCAATTGTAGGAAGATTATTATAATTTAATCCGGAAAGCGGTCGCCATTTGGTTGAAATCGTGTTTTTTGGTAGTTGTTAAAATCTTGTAAATATAATCGTAACCTTCACGTTGATTTTCGTCTTTTTCCCAATAGCTTACATATCTCTCTCTCTCTCTCTGTCACTTGTTTATTGCGTTTCTCCCAGCTTTGCTACGGTAAATCACGATTTCTTCCCTATCTACGTTTTGTCATAAACCGAAGCTGGGGAGAACGGTACACAAAACATAGATACCGTAAAAACGGAAAAGTGAGCAAATTATCAAATTAAGATCAGATATTAACAAACTAAAATTATTTTGCGGTGCAAATCACAAAACCTGGTTAAATTGTATAGAAAATGTAATAATACTGAATGTAATTCATACAAATTAAAAGAACATCAAAAGATTACAAATGATCAAGTAGCTTTTACTGTGTATGTTTACGGCCGTTTTAACTTCTTTTATTTCCCTCTTTATCTTATTTTATTTTCTTTTAATACATGTGGCACAATTGATAAATTAAGATTTCATTTACTCACAATAATCTTCGACCGGTCAACTCCTTTAGGGGCGTTGCAGTTATAAGGATCTCAGGCGTTCTACGTCGGATAATCCCAAGGGTCCGCTGGAGTCCTCTGCTGAAAGTAATAAGCGATCGTCCAAGGCGGCACAATTATTCCTTCCTTTTCAATGATTTGGAGCTAGAGTTTGTCACACAAAACTGAGATTACAAACGAATGTTAGGGTGATAACACATATGTACTAGTCACTTCACTGCTGATTTCTGCACAATATTAGAAAAAAGTATTTTACACGGAGGCGTATGCAAATATCGTACAATCACTGATGATAAACTTTAAAAAAATTGGCTCTCACGTATGCAAACGGTGATTTAGCTTGCGAAGCTCAATCCGTGCAATTGAAACACTCATAGGAATATATCGTGTGTTTACTTTAGAGTAAAGCACTCCACTCGCCTTCGTGGCGCCCCTTCCGAGTAACGACCAGGCGTTCGTTCAAAGCGCTGAAGGTTCTTTTAGCAAATCAAAGCTTATATATGGTCTGCCCGGAAAGTCCCGATTTTCACCCGCACCATCGGGACCAGAATTATCGTCCAATTAGCTTTTAGTTATAACAGTGCTAAGTGGAGGATGATTGTCCCGAAAGTCAGATATAAAGAAACAGTCACCAGAAACGCAGGAGTCACGTGATCAGGGTTCCTGTTTCTTGACTATATATGGCCGTAAGCAGCTATGCTTACTAACACAAATGTACAATAAACCAAACTGCTGGAAGAAGATTCAAGATTGCTTCCCCCTATACGAGGCTTGGTTAATAAAGTTTAAAATTAAAATTGTCCTATTTTTAAATTCCAAAACACGAGCCTCAGGTCGGTGATAGCCGAAACGTTTTCTTTAAGGGGTTATGCTATATATAGTACTTAAATTTTGTACGAAACAATTTACAATTTGATTTAATTTCGCATTTTTGCACAGTAAATAAAACGGACAAACCAATACTTCCAAGGTTGATTCGGTAGTCAGATGGTTAACGCGTTGATGTCTGGAATAACTGGTCGTGGGTTCAAGTCAGAGCAGTTTTAACATTTTTCATTCTAAATATGTTTCCATGTATTTACATATAATATTAATATTTCTTTCCTTGCGTTTCACGTATGTTATCTTAGGTCATGCGTTCAGGTTTCGTTATATATACTTACAGTTTTCTATCTTTTCTCCAAAATGGATTTCTATATGTTCACATTTGTTAATAGTTATTTATATATTTCAATTTTAGTGTTCATAGGTTAGCGGTGATTAGGTAAGGATATGTTTGCAGAAAATATAGAACGATGCCAAAGCACATTTTTTTTACACAGCTATGCGTTATTTTTTCTTTATTCAGAAAGTTACTGCGAGTGTGTGCTACGCTTTCCCCTCATTGCTAGTGCCGGTGGCATCAGTTTTCTGGACGTACACGCATTGTCAAATAGTTCTTTCTCTTCAAAAATGACTCATAGATTATTATTCTGATAAAAAAATATAAAGTATATGTGTTAAAATTGTATTAGTTTTATTTGAACACGCACACATTTTTACACTATCTTTTAGAACATTCATTCCAAAACTGATGTCGAGTCTGGCGTAATATCACGAATATTTTTTAACTATATACATAAATCTCAGTTGTGTGCTATTGTTCATAATGTACATGAATACAAACAAAGGTTTTTAGACTGAAACTATGCTGTGTGACGGCAGTCTTCTAGAACGAATTTGCT
Organism: Thermobia domestica; assembly: GCF_964235325.1. Lineage (NCBI taxonomy): Eukaryota > Metazoa > Arthropoda > Insecta > Zygentoma > Lepismatidae > Thermobia > Thermobia domestica. Next base: position 612,363 of record NC_137456.1, read on the forward strand.
CGTCCATGCGTCTGTCAACGAGTATCAGAACAAAATGATTAGAAAATATAGAGAAACGTTTCTTGCAATTGGTTCAGCCTCCAAAGAATACGTTCACTCTATTCAAACCTAAATTGGTTCAAGTTAACCATTTCGAATTTCAACGTTTATCGCTGTACAGTGAATATTGTAATATAGCGAGAATAATTTGTTTGCAAACGATTCAGCGTCTTAACACAATTTCACTACTATCCAATGTTCCTTTTCGAAAACGAACATGGTGCAAATTTACTATTGCATCCAATCTCAAAATTAATTTTTGTGTAGAATAAACGGTAAATGCTTTCATGATGATGTTTCTTATAAATATTTCAGCGTCCCTCGAGTAGATTGAATTTCCTCGGTTAACCGTATACTCAAACCGAATTTTCTTTTGACTAGCCATTATTTTCATACCGTAGCTAACGAAACCGTAGAACAGAACGGTAAACGAAAACGAGAAGTGATTCTTCCAAATGATCCTGTGTCTATACACAACACATAATGACTGAGTAGACCCTCTGCCAAAATGGGCTATTTTCCAATTTCTGTATTGCTGCCAGTTTCAGTACCGGTTTCATTGTTTATTGCTGTAGAACAAAGACGGTAACAGGAAAGTGGAAGCGATTTGCTGCCAAGAATTCAGCGTCTCAAAACAAGATATCGCTATTATCCTGGATATTACTAGTACTACTGGTTTCAAAATTGATCTCCGTAGAAAGAACACTGTAAAAGCCATCAGGAAGTGACTTTTTGCATGAGACGATGCATCACAAGCATAGGTTCCATCTTCTGCGTTGAATTCTTAATCAAACCAAACCAGGTTAACTAGCCACTTCCAATTTTAAATTTTATCGCCAGAGTACGGAAACATAGCAAGGAGACGTCTTTCAAAAAACAATTGAGCTTTGAACATAAAATGACTACAAGACTCTACCAAAAGAAGAAATAGCTCAAATTCAACATTAATTTTGGTTTCAATAATTATTTCTATATGACAATCGCGGTAAGAGTTATGGAGGTGCGTTTTTACAATCAGCTGAGCGTTCTAAGATAAGGTTCCACATTTTCCACTAAGCTCTATTCAAGGCGGAGCGATTTAGATTAACCATTTGTGGTGTTGATATTTGTCATTGTAGGATGGAAACCGTAACAGACATTAACAAATGGTTTGTGCAACTGATTGTGGGTCTGTAGTGGGCATATCATAACCAACAGTACGTTACGAAATCGGAAGTTACTGAAATTTTCTAAACTGATAATTTCAATACTGATTTCTGTAGAGTAAAGACGATTAGAGATATCGAGATACGGTTTCGTACAATCGATTCAGCTTCTCAATAATACGTCCATCTCTTCCGTCCAACCTCTATTCAAACCGTGAGCGTTTCAAATTAGCCATTTCTGATTTCAGCATTTATCCCTACAGAACTGAAAAGGTAACAGACAGCGAAGTGCGGCTTTCTGGAAACATTTCAATTTTTAAATTATACATATCGTGATTAGCACAGAGCTCTCCAAAAACGAACGGTTTTTAAATTTACTGTTACATCCGATTCGATATAGGTTTCAACTTTCGTTGCCATAGAACAAGCAGATAACCAGAATCAGTTTTCTTCACGCGACTGAGCGTCTGTATACAATATATAATGACTATTCAGGACACCCTCTAATACAGAAGTACTTCAAATTTACTATTACTTCAAATTTCAATACTTATTTTCGTAGAGGTAGAATGCTAAAATCTATAACGTTGTAGTTTCCTGTAATCGATTTTGCATTCAAATAGTATGTTTATTTTTTTCGTTGAAATTAAATTCAAACTGCACGTGGTTAAAATTATCCGTCTCCGGTTTCAACATTTATCGCTACAAAACGAAAATGGTAAGAGGTATGTAGCAGCTGTTGTTTAGTAAGTGATTAATAATCCTGCTATTTAATTTTCATAGAGAAAAAGTGTATAAGATGTCGAGCAGCTCTCCTGCGATCGGATCAGCGTCCCAACGATACCTTCCACCTTCTTCCTTATCTTTGTATTCAAATTAGAAATGCTTCAAATTAACAATTTTTTCAACATTTATCTCTATAGAAGTGAAAGAGTAACGGATAAGTGAAACCTGTCTATGTTGGCCACCATCGGTTTCATCGAAAAGTGGCCAACTTACACAGGTGGCCAACTTACAGAAAATAAGTGTGATTTTGTATGTTTAGAATAGGATTTCTAGTATTTTTGATCGTAAAATTTTAATAAGCAGTGGCACGACAGCTACTTATAAATATTGTATATAGGGCAATCATAAAAATATACAGTACTAGAAAATATTACTATAGTATGTTTAATATATGTGCATACCTTTCTCTTCCTGAAAACTAGTCTGGTACATTGGACTATTCGGATTGAAAACACAGTAACACAAACAACCATGAAATAGAAGCGTATGTACGCAGTTTATTGAAAGTGATATAGCAAACTGATTGGAAACAAGAAAAGCTAAGTTATAAATTGAGAAATTCACATGCAATTTATGACATCTTTTTAGTAGTTACTGAATGGTGGTTCATTCTAGACTATTTGTTATATTCTTTTTGGCAGATATGCACATTCTAATATTGTACGTGTGCGTGGGTTTTCTCGGGGTTCTCCCGTTTCCTCCCACTTTCTTCATTCCACCATTTCATTCATTACTCATCATCACCGTCTCCTTTAGCCTAACCGGCAAAAACGTGGGACGTAAAACTCAAAGATTTCATTTTATTTCTAATATTGTAGTTAACAACATCTTCTTAATGAGCTACAAGTGTTTCCCTCGGAACAAAAGATGTTTTAAGAAAATCGTCAGGGAATTGATATCTCAAACACTCCGCTATCTTTTGACAAGCCGACAGGTGCCAATAGTTGACAATTGAGATGATAGTTTTAACCTTGAGAATTTTCCGGAATTACTAAAGCTCTCCACTGACGAGAGGAGTTGATATAGCTAATGGGCAAACAAATACGTACCTAAAAGAGACAAGGTAAACAAATACGTACAACCATTTCCTGAATTCCTGTACGTGCTTTTTCTTATTCATACCTTCCTTCACCACCCCTTTATGAGGGCAGTGTTTTGGCCAATGACCTCCAAGAACAAATCGTCCGAATCTATGCTTCTTTGTGTCCAGTCATAAATACAGAATATCTGTATTATCTGAATAGACAGTAACGTAATAAAAGATAAAAAGTTTTCTAAATGAGACACATGCCTGGCCAATTACAGACAGGTAAAATTTAATTTCAATCGTTTCAGCTATTTCTGTAGCTAATACCAGATTAGGTTGATGTCAAATTTTTTTGTAATGAGGTATTGTATGCAGATAGTTGGTCTTCTCTCCCTTGAATGTTTATTTCCGAAAACTCTGCTATACGTGACTTTTTTTAAAGTAAAAAAGCTAGTGTTCCAGCTGTCCTTTCTCTAGCAAAAGAGACCACTGAGATTATAATATTTGACGTACAATTTTAATCCTCTTCCCGTCTTTATGATACCCATTTGAATGAATGTAACGTAATAAAATGCCACTTAAATAAACACGCTCGACATATTAAATTATATATTTCAAACAGTTCAGCTCCCTGTATTTTCTAATGTGATGCATAACATATTTCTTCAGTTTTTCGGTATTCAGAGTGTAGCATTTATCTTCGCCTACCTTTTTTACTTTTAGCGTAAAAGAACAATAATGTCTAGAGTGTTTCACGATGCTAATAACACTCGTGGGGCATTGTTTGCAAAAATCCTATAATAGCAGGATTCCAAAGCTAGTATATATTTCGATTTCTGCGGAGAGCATACAGTTGGTTATGATAAATTCTATGTTGAGAGCACAAATATAAAAGCACTAGTAATAATCTAAGAGTAACGAGGGTGTTAATGGTTGTCCATATTACCTTAACGTGAAATTCTGGAATCATTATATCATGTATTTCAAATAAGTACATAAATATTACAAGAAACTGAAAACTCTATGCTTCTCAAAAGTAATTATTTTATTAGAATGTATCAGATGTAACTAGGTTGCTGCATATCAATATACGTAAATTTTACTATCTCAAGGTATCAGACTATATAAAATCGCAACTAGTAATTGGTATACTTAATGAAATCACGTATCTTCTGCAAAATTTTAAAAGATATTATATCATCCCTTTGTTTCTTTGTAATCATAGTAACAGTTTGTTGTAGCTGCAATTGCAAAATGTTCTTCCGATTTTTAAATTTTCTGACGCAAAAAGTAACGATATATAAATAATGTTAGTGACAACGGGTCTCTATTTTCATTTATAATAATGAAATGTTTATTCCACATAGCAGAATATAAGTATTTTTGTATGTACCTGAGTTAACTTTGATACCGTATTTATCGTGACGGACATAAGTCTTTGACTAGGTAATGGCGACTGCTTTGAAACAAATGCAGAGTATGATAATTAAATCTGTCATATATGTAGATCCGTGTGGAGAAGATACATACTTCTAGGTCATGATCGCAGTGGGTCATGGTGAGTGGTGAGTCGTAGTGGGTCATAGTGGTGGTGGGTCGCAGTGGGTCGCGTGCTGTTGACTAACGATCGACTGACCCACTAACTCAATGACTGACTCTAATTGTGGCACCTTTCAGAATATCCGTACAGATTTTGGAAAGTACCAAATGATATGTAATGGTTACATTCTAGGTTAAGGTATTTGTAGTGTGCTGTTTCATTTCTGAATGCAATTATGATTGGCCAAGACTTTTTCTTCATATTGTTTTGTGAGAAAACGTTAATGATCGATAGAATATACAACTGTTTTTCGATTCGGATTATTTTGCGTTAACAGCTTGAAAATGAAATCGCTTAATGTCCAACGATTATACCTGTTAGGTTAAGGAAGACTATGATTGAAGCAAGTGAATTATGATGGACGAATTGGTGGAATGAGGAATTGGAAGTGTCCCGAGAAAACACAAAAGCACTATGTTGTCCGTCTCAAACTTACTTGCCTTTTAAACGAACCAGGCACCACACCCATCAGATTGTTTAGTAGGCGGGGTCTCACTTTCGATTCCCGATGGAAAAGCCTTTGAAATATAAAATGCCCTCGATGAATCTTTGTTCGTGTCCCTGTCGTTCAAGGTTATTTAAATTACCTGTAAAACGAGAATAACCAAATTTAATAGAGATAAGTTACAAATATACTTTCCGTCTTTTTAAAATTTAATCTTGAATTCTCAGGACTGCACTACTTTTTCATGACCAAAATCAGTGATTGATGGTTAATAAAATATTGGAATCGTAAACGTTTGCAATTTCCTATATAGACAGTGATTCTTGACTTTTACTTAAAAGAGCGGTCTTAGGGTAATGGCTTGAGCATTCGCTTCGTGTGTTAGGGGTTCACTGTTCGATTCTCCGAGTATATTCAGAAAAAAATATATTTTGGAATTCTCTTATTTCTGGTGTATAATAAAATGAAGAAATGTCAATTTCTCTAGTTCTTAGAAGTTAGAGTTGAAACGACTTCCTTCAAAAAGTAATTACATGACTTCACAGTCTACAATCTCGATTCCTACTGTCTGAAAACTTCACTTGTTTCGCAAACAATTTATGAATACGAACGTGTCATTCTTCAGGCCTAGTATGAGCCATAAATTTGCCTGAAACGTCATTGTGTAATTGTTGCTAAGTGTCCTTCCACTCTTACTAGAAATAATAATAGTGTTTTCGTTCGGCATTTACAACACTTCCATATATTCGTTCAAGATAAAATGATAAATAATAATTATTCTTTTTTTATATTTTGAGAATATATCAATGTAACGCATACATAGTCCAATGCCTTTTACGCAAAGAAAGGGTGTTACTTCGAAAGGTTATTGTGATGAAGACAAATCCTACTTACCTTCTGTTAAGGCATCCGAAGGTTCGATTTTCACATTATGGAGTAGCTGACACCTTTAACCTATCTTTTCTTTGCAAAGTATCTCTCATAACTCAATTCATCCTTATATAGGGTCCAAAGAATTTATTTTCATTTTCGTAACATCAGTATGTTTGTTGCATTGCAGTAGGACGTAATATTGAGGTCTCAAATATTCAGTAATAACAATAATAATAATAATAATAATAATAATATAGATAACAAATTCCGTATGAGGACACATTATATTAAAGCCTGAAAAATCGCCCGTAGCGTAAGCCAGAAGTTACAAAATGATCGGGATTGGAGAGGACTGTCAGGACCAAAGGCACATACCCTCTTCATACGTTCCTACAACTAGTTAAATGTTATAACTGAACGTTTCGAGGCAAATTTCGTGTAGAAAGTACGGATTCTGAACTCACAAGAGCCGTAAGAAATTTTTTTTTTAATTAATGGTATTGGCGGCTAAGCTACAGTAGACGTCGATGATGAGAATGAAAGAAATATTGGAATAAAGAAAGTGGGAGGAGGCACAACACGGAGAAAGTCTATGAACATGTTATTTTTTCAGCACAATGCCCACTAGGTGGGAGCAGGGTGGAACATGTTTTACCATTAAATTTAAAACACTTCAGTAATAATAATAATGATATTAAAAGTTTTTAAGTTGCCCTAAAATTTGTCAAAACTTACTTAAACGTAGGGTTTTCGTGGAAGGGGTTCCGTACCTTCCTGAGACACCTCTACAGCTAGTCAAATTTAAACAAAATTTTCCTGTAATATTTCGTGTAAAAATATTTTGTTCTACGTTTTCAGGAAATTAACTGTAATAAACTGTAAGAAATTAACTGTAAGAACTGAATATAATTGAACACTAAAGCTTGTAATAAACTAACTTGTGGATTTTGCAGATGTAATTATAAAAACTTTGTTACAAAAATTTACACACAGACCATAATTCAGTGAGCTCTGAAATACAAAGTAACAAAATATAAGATAATAATAATATCAAAATATAATAACAAAATATAAGATAATAATATATAAGATTCATCCTACATAGCGATTTTTGCTTAAAGAAGCACAATTTCGAGAAACGAGATAAGACGAGAAATGTTTACGATACTTTTCGTCACGTCTCGGTTCTCATCTCCAAAGCATGACGATAGTGTGAGTTAACCTTGTCCCGTCTAGCATTAAAATGTTACGTCTCTTCCCGATTTTGTTTTGTTTGTTTTAGAATCGAGATGAGAAAATCGTCTTTTCATGGGCAACATTACAGTAAACCGAAATCTATTTTGCCTAATATCACGTTTCTGCTTGTAATGGTATGACCTGAGCGATAATAAGTGTTTAATTTTTCGAGATAATTGTTATTATTACTAGTATTATTCCTGAAAATTTGATAGTTCAAGTGTTGAAACAAACGAGTATTCAGATATTTGAATGTAATAAAGCGTGTTTATCTCCGATCAATCGCCATCAAAATCCCTAAAGTAAAAAAAAAAAAAAAAAAAAAAAAGATCCAGCTGTATTCGCTCGATAACCTCCAGATTGCTGGTCAACCGCCTAGAACACTGAACCACGATCAATACGCTGTAAATATTTCGTCTTTAGTCTGGTTACGTTAAGTTTCTCTGCCTTAGCTTGGGATGTTATTTTTTTTCTTCGTTTCAAAAAGCCTTCCATGTTCCTCTTATGATATAAGTGAAAGATCTTCGGTATACTTTATATTAGTAAGTTGACTTGCTCTTAAACCTTGGATCGCAAGTTTATATTTTCTCCAAGTGAAACACAGATAAGAGAGATTTATTTCTCATACTGCGTATTTGTTTAAAAGGAGGTGCCATTACCTGGTCAAAGACTTATGACCGGCACGATATAAATGATGGTTCAATTTGATATAGTGAAACAAACTACAGCCTCTTATTTTGGGAATAGAGAGATATGGAGACTTCTCTGTTGTACTTCATTTCATATTTCTACAATATTTTATGTAATAAAACAAATTAAGTATAATCTTATCATGAAATATAGCGAATGATTACATTTTTTTGTTGCTACTTAATCATTATCTCCATTCACATTTCCTTGTTGGTTGAACTTGTTACAGGCACTCTAACGTATTAGCTTTCCACGGAGAAGAGAATACGTTTATTACATTAAAGGAAACAATTTCTCATTCAGATGTGGAATCACATACTTCGATGCAATTTGGCAAAGGATTTCATCGATCACGTTTGTCAAGACATATGCTGCCACAGGAAAGTGAAAAGCGTGATACGTACCAAAAGAGTGATAAACGCTTTAGTCAAAGTTCAACTTTTTCATGTGGTAAGTTAGTGCATATAGGTGAAAAATCCCACATCTGCGGAGTATGTGGAATGGAATTTAGTGTATTTTCAAGATTTGCTACGCACATGTTAATTCATACAGGAGGAAAACTACACTCATGCCAAGAGTGTGGTAAGGCATTTAATCAACGTTCAACTTTCACTAAACACATGTTAATCCACACAGGAGAAAAACCTCACATTTGCCACGAGTGTGGTAAGGCATTTAATCAAAGTTCAAATTTAGCTAAACACATCTTAATCCACTCAGGAGAGAAACCTCACACGTGCAAAGAGTGTGGTAAGGCATTTAATCAACGTTCAACTTTGGCTAATCACATTTTAATCCACACAGGAGAAAAAGGTTACACATGCCAAGAGTGTGGTAAGGCATTTAATCAACGTTCAAATTTAGCTACACACATGTTAATCCACTTAGGGGAGAAACCTTATACTTGCCAAGAGTGTGGTAAGGCATTTCATAGACGTTCATATTTGGCCCCACACATGTTAATCCACTCAGGAGAAAAACCTCACACTTGCCAAGAGTGTGGTAAGGCATTTAATCACCGTTCACCTTTGGCTAAACACATGTTAATCCACTCAGGAGAGAAACCTCACACTTGCCAAGAGTGTGGTAAGGCATTTAATCACCGTTCAACTTTGGCTAGACACATGTTAATCCACACAAAAGAAGAAGCTCTCATTTGCCACGAGTGTGGTAAAGCATTTAATCAACGTTCATATTTGGCCACACACATGTTAATCCACTCAGGAGAGAAACCTCACACGTGCCAAGAGTGTGGTAAAGCATTTAATCGACGTTCAAATTTGGCCTCACACATCTTAATCCACACAGGAGAAAAAGGTTTCACATGCCAAGAGTGTGGTAAGGCATTTAATCGACGTTCAACTTTGGCTACACACATGTTAATCCATGCAGGAAAAAAAACCACACATTCCAAGAGTGCGGTAAGGTGTTTAATCAACGTTTAAGTTTGGCTGGACACATCCACAGGAGAAAATCTCTAACGTGCAAAGATCCTGGAATGGAATGGAATCAATTCAACGTTCATACGTGTTCATCCACACAGGACCAAAATCTCACACGTGAATGATGTGGAAAAGGATATAGTCTACGCTCAATCCTGGCAAGGCATTTCAATACACAAGTGAATAACCAAAGAGCGTAGCATGGTATTTACTCAAGGTTCACATATAGCAAATTAAATCGCGCAGAGAGTGTACAGACATTTACTGGTAGTTCACATTTGGCAAATCGCATGTTGAAGCACAGTTCAATAACCAAAGAGAAGCGTAGGGTGTTCAATAGGATTTAGTTTCGATTCATTTTTGGTAAGACACGTAAGTAGGCATAATAAATGCAATAGAATTTGACGCACTCACAAGATGTTAAGTCAATTTTTGAAAGGAATACCCTTGCTAAAGACGTCTACAAAAGAATTAAATGTTAAAGGAATCAGACTACATAAAGTTCTTGAAATGTCCTACCTGCCCTTTGTAATGGAATGTGAGTTTTGGAAGACAAGTTGTTAAGTTTGAATTTTGGGGGCAAATGTTACGGGAAATTGGTTCCGCATGTACCCTACGAACGGCGCTTCTGCTTTCCTCCACAGAGTTTGCTGCATAGTGAAAAGATGGCTGACGCCCAGGAAGATTCCAATGACGATTTCACAAGTGAATGTTTATCTAAAGATAAAATCTTCGAATATACCCCTTCCTGAGACTTCTTATATGTAAGGGAGTTAGGGACATCGAGAATGAGTGTGCACCTTCCTCATGAGCTACAAGTGTAGATCCAGCGGAAAAACGTTCCATGTCTATTCCAACACTAGGACTTTCTGGAGCATCTGCGTTTTGGCTGCATCTTGCTGGCCGATACATTGTTGCTGAGTTCTGTTTTCACCTTATATATTTTTATAACCCGTTTCCAGGACATTCTTTCATGCTCACTCACAGGAACTGTGGACAATTTGAAGATAAGAAGCGATCAAAAAATCAAGTCCTCGTCTCCTCCAAATCGGTTAAACTGATCAGACAAACTTTAAATTAAAATCGTATTAAGGGTGTATGTGTCAAAAAATGACTCACTAATAATAGCGAACATGATTGCACTCCAGTTGTTGACGTCTTTGATTTCAAAGCGACATTAATGACACTCTTATCCAAAGTGTTAGTGACTTCAGCGGAATTCGTGCTGTATGTTCGGAAAGAGGATGTGTACCAAAAGTTCGTCACACCCTATCTTCTATTCCTTCTCGCTCACAGTCGTTACTGAAGCGCGGGATGATGATGTAAAGTGAATGAGCATGGGGGTTGTTAAAAATAAAGTTCGTACTTATATTTCGTATTCCTTACCTATTCTTTAATGTGTGCTCAGAAGTTGTTGAGTATACTGACTTACCAACTTCTCACTCTTTTTATAAGAAAAGTTGTTAAATCAGGTTTTAAGTTTTATTCACAAATCTACTGTTTATGTTATAAGTATCTGGTACTGTAAGAGAACGTCACACCTGTCGAAACGAACCAACATACAAAATTTTAGACCATTGTACTAATATATCGGTATTTCAATACTTCTATAAAATTAAAAGCGCGATCCTGTAAAATCTAGCAATAATGAGTTAGCAACTTCTGATTCTAGTGTGTCATTTGATTCGCGTTCAAGCTTGGCAAGACAAATTTTAATATACACAAGTGGAAAACTTCACACATACGACGATTGTGGAAAAGTATTTGGTCTATGTTCAAGTTTGGCAGGACATTTTAATACACAGATGAAACTCTCACACATATGAAAACACACAGGTGAAAAGAAGATTTATATGGAGCTCACGTTTTGCAATTCACATGTTAAAACACACAAGAGAAAAAAATATAATTAAATACTAAGGAACAAACTAAAGCGTTCTAAGTGTGTAGAAAGGACTTAATTGAATTTTATATTTCGCAACAGATATTTTAACAGATGGCGAGGAACTGCTCGTGTCAAGACTATAATCGAAGTTCAATTTTGAGGAAACATGCTATCTCATACAGGTAAAAGATGGCTGTGCATAATTGTGTAAAGCGTTTACATGAAGTCAATATTTTGTTAGTGGAAAGACATTGTAAGATATGTGAAACTAGTTACTGAAAATTCATGTTTGTACATAAAAAGTTATATTCAAGTTACACACGTGATAAAATATACAAATGCTAAATATCTTAGTTGTCAAAAGTGCGATATTTCGTTCAATATCTCCTATCAATCTCACGTACTGCCAATTCACGTTTCCGCTCGCGACGACGGCAATTCGGCCGTGATAGATTATTCACATTTTTCAGCATTGTGCATGATGCAAATTGTATGTTTTGAAGCATTTAGGTTTAGTAAAGACAAATCATTTGTGACCAAAAGTATACGTTTAAATTAAATTACAACACTGCTAAATATGACTGAACACACTGAACAAAACACAAAAAACAGTATTAACCTTATCAACATCCATGTCAGTTAGCTTGTGATAATGCTGATACTTATTGCAGGGGGCAGTAATGATTGAGTGCTTTTTGCATATGTTTTTCCAAAATATGTAGACTCAAGGTGGGTTCAAAGTTAATCAACATCCATGTCACTGTCCTCTTTCTGAGATTGCTGGCATGTATTGCAAGTAGTGGTAATTGTTGACTGCATTTGAGCACGTTTTTTCCACAATCATTACATTCAATTCGAGTTCTGTTGTTTTCCCTTTACCCGCAGATGCAGCAAATATCTCCTCAGATTGGTTAGACTGGTTCATCATCAGTAGTTTGTTTTCTGTATTGTGCCAAGCACACTAGCAAATTTTTTGCAAAGTTGATATTTTAGGAGGAGCTTTCAGGTTTTCATTTAATAGTTCTAAAGCTAACTCGGACAGATATGGTCTTCTTGTATTATTTTTGATGTTAGGGCAGTTAAAAACGAAACAGCGGCTGAAAAATAATGAAACTTATATTTACATTTATAAGTAAGGGGGAAACAAGAAAAAATCACGTTTTGGCTCCCTCTATCGGCAGATTGGCCGTCCACCCAACACTACCAACTTTGGGATTGTACTGAACGGGAAGTAATGTCTTTGATAATTTTCTCGCAGAGGATTGATATGTTTCAAAGTAGCGAGATGTTGCTTTAAAATGACACATAACTTTCTAATCCACATTTAGAAGAGGGAGATAAACGGGCTGTTTTCTAAGAACAGGGAAAATAAGTTTTCCTGAAACATCTATTAAAAATGAGCGAAAGTGAAAAAGAAATAATGTATGATGTCGAACGCAGAAAGGTCTAGTTTATTTTGTCCTGGCCAGAGGCTCTCAGGCCGGAGAGAAAATAAGAGTAACTCATTCTCTGGAAGAGTAATAGATAAATGAGGTATAGTGGACGAGTAAACGCATTGAACAGGGAAGTACGTTGATTATGTTGTTGAGAATTTATTACAAAAGAATTCATTAAAATTTTCTGTTCTTCCCTCAACTTGTGCACCTGATATATCATTGTATTTACAAGAGGTATGCTAAAAGTTTTAGACTTAGATCTGATAATATACCAAAATTTTTTAGTGTTGTTGATGCTGGTGTCTGATCTTTTTTTTAAAATTTAGTCTAGGTATTTGCTGCATCTCAATAGCTTTTTTAACATTAAGTCCTACATCAGAAATTCTTTTAAGATATGTATTCATTTGGAAATGCACACCACAGTTCCCAAAGCTTTTTTTTTTTATTTGGTAATGTGTGGCGACTCTGTTCGCCGCGACTTGTTTTAAATTTCATTGTTTTTCCCTTTTTGAACAGTACAAAATATTTATTGTTGCATTAAAAACATGAGCGAAAGAATCCAGTGCCTCGTCTATTGTTCCATCTAGTAAAAGTGTCCATTGTAACACCTGTTGTATTTTACAAATTTTACCCAAAGTGGCTTTCCTTCAGTCAGGTACAAACTTTCTTTTTGAGTTGCATTGGTGGCTTCTGGGGTTGGGAGTAAGATAGGGAACGGCGAACTCGCTGTCTGGGAGAAGGAACTCTATATGAGATGACGCATTCTCTCGGAAAAATAGAGATGACATAATCTAAGCTATTATTTTTACGCGAGTTATTAAAATTGTACTATCCCAAATCGAGTGCTTGTGAAATATTCGACAAAGGGATGTCATTTTCGTCTGATTAGGGTGGTCCTTATTTCTCAAGTTGTGTATATCTGAGACCGCACCCCTTAATCTTTTTCCTTTTAATGAGAAAAGTGTTATCTGTAAATTTGAGTTCGTTATGACAACGATAAATGGTGCCGCAAAGACATTTTAATCTTTATAGGAATAAGATTTAGAAAACAGTAGTTTCTTATGTTGCTCAATAGATGGCAATACATGCACAGACTTAGATTGTTCTACTAATTCCCATTTCTTAAGTAATTTGGAGCAGACTTATGAACAAAATTAAATTGGAAATAATAAATAAATGTCAAACAATTATTTTTTACGACCGTTTACAACTAAATCGTTCTCCCCTTTGTTGTTAATTACAACTGTTATTGTAAATACAATAATTTTAGACTACTTGTAACATGTATTTGAATTTTTCTGTTTTGTATTTATGATCTTTTGATATGATTGTTATTTTTAGGGAATTGAAGTTTCATTGTGGGTCTTAAATCATTACATGTGATTAAATGAACAAAGTGATCATTATGTTTTCGGTGTCTAGTGAAATCAGTTATCGTAGTGGTATTTACCTCGGTAATATGAGTGAACAGATATTGAGTTGTAAGTTACTGTGCAACAGACAAGTACTTGGTGCATTCTTTTATAACATACGAATGTGAAATTACCTTTAAGAGAGAATGCTCGGTTAGTAATTCGTGAAAGAGAAATGTTTTGGCCTAAAGCAAGAATACCGATCAAGGATACTCACCACAACACAGAAACTACAATTCCAATGGAAGGAGTAGATTCTGATGAGATAGTGACAGGATCTTCGAGAAGAAGAGGGAAAGTACGTTTTATTACTCCACAACTCGTTGCGGCTGTTGATCGCTATAAATTGATTGATAGAGCTCCATGCGCATATTAATCGCAACAGCAGAGACATTGGGACATAACTTCTTCTAATACTGGACGTATCAATGGAGCTTGTATTCTTCTTGAACAAAAATTGGAAAAAGACCTTTTATATTTTCTGTATAGGCATCACATTTTTTAATTGATATTAAAGTGTGTATTTGAAGAATGTGTTTCAGTTTCTTCCTGTCCAGAGGTGCCAATTTTTAAAAGTTTCCAGAACTTTTAAAAATTGGCATCTCTGGACCGGAAGAAACTGAAACACATTCTTCAAATACACACTTTAATATCAATTCAAAAATGTGATGCCTATATCAATTCAATATCAATTCAAAAATGTGAGTGGCCGAGATTTCAACACAACAATTTTGTTCCACGAATTTCTAATCGAAGTGTTAATTCAGTTCTTTGCAATATGAAGAAAGATAAGCTAGTTTTTACTGTTCAAAATTTCGAAATGCAGAGAAGATTACAGAGAACTTTTGGAGCTTATAGTAATTTTTCTAAGAAGTAAGCCTCCTGGATGTATTTCTTTCCGTTTCCCTGGAGCTGTACATCAGGCAAGGTGGATGGGAAAACCTTATGATGTTTAAAAATATTTCTTTAGTAATCAGTTTAAATTAAATGAGCGGGAAGAAGAAGGACTGCGTCAAGTGTGCACTTTTCCTGTTCTAAAGAGCTTGGTTTACTTGGTTTTCTTGTCCCAGTGCATCTCGTTCACCACATCAAGATTTACAATTTTTGAAGAGCCTTCAAACGTACAAACTCATAAACTCTGATGTCTCGAGAGTGGCTTTATTGAAGTTTTCCTAACATCTTTGGTACCTCTCAGAGGAGTGTGAGTACTTTTATTTTTTGACGAGAATGTCAATAATGAACAAAGCACAAACTAGCAGAAAAAATTAAAAATAGTGACGGTTTATATGAAACGATGAAGCGATTTGAACTGCGCGCTAGTGAAATAGATAATATTGAAGAAAAAAAAATGCTGATTTTGTGATAGGAAACACCAAGAAGTTCTTCGAAAGGTTTCGGATTTCTACAGGTTTTCTAGATCCGGTTTGTTGGTCGACAAATGATGAATTTCTTTTCGGGAAGAAAGTAGTTGATAAGCTGCATGTTACAAATCACGCTGCGGAAAGAGCGTAAAGTTAATGGAAAATCACAATGCAGTTCTAACTAAAAATGAAGAACAGAAACAATTCCTTTTGTAAGTGGTGAAAGACTATAGAAACTTGTTTCCAGGATGTGGAAAATCTACCTTGCGTAAAAACAGTTATCATTAAGTCGATCTACAATTCAAATATATATTTTTTCCCATTTTTTGGAATATCAGCCATTATCAGTTAATTTTTTACTTGTATTTATTAGCTGATTGATTTCTAACTCATGTAAATTTTACTAAGGAAGCAAGTGACGTGAGAAACAGATCCAAATATCTTTTCCACAGTGGTTCAAAACACTGTGCAATACCATAAGTACTATATATATGGACGATGATCATGATGCTTGTAGCTTGTTGCCTGATAACCAACCGGCTGTATTTGAAAGTTAGTCAATTCTGAATTACAGAAGAAAGCTTTATATTGTCCTATTTACATTTGTGATAATTATTATACATTTATTGACAAATAGTAAATCAAGTGCCATTGAAATTCAAATGGATTTCTTTTTACAGAAAACAACTGCTTTGCGGCATGGGTTAACGTTGATGGATTTTTGTGAAATTTTGTGTATCATGTTTCTATTACCAAAGGAAAAGAAATAGGGGGTGCGGCGGAAGAAATTCGAAAATTTATTTTTTACCATATACCTAAGGACCACCCTAGCGTCTGATGTTATCCCATGTTTACTGTAGATCCATATCTAAGCCCAAGTTATAGTAACCAAAATGAGCAACTTTGCCACCTTGTGACATCATCTGGAAATAAATTGTGGCACGTTTTAAGTAAACTTTGAGGAATGTTCTTATATGGTCTGCAGAAACACCCGACGAAGCTTGTTTTTGGACAGACTTACCTCTGCTCAAATACTTTCAGTCACGTACGAGATCATTCTGTGCTCTGCTGCTCCATTTATTTTAATACTACAAACAATCCGCGTCTATGGTCTTGCGGTCATTTTTCTATGTAGAGAATTGGTTGAGAAACGGCATTCCACTGTTCCTTACCGATACATTCAGACATATTTCACTCACCACTAAACAGACATATTTGCGGCACAGTCCGTGAAATTGTTTTTAATGCTTTGCATATTTTGGTAGTATAGTTTAAAGGTGGTTTTCTGTTCACTGCACTTTTGAGCAGCATTCTTCTGTACATCACCACATTAAACGCAAAATATGGAGCACCTGATTTGGCACACTTCTCTAGCGTGGGATCACGTTTTCCAAGTCACTCTTACTCATTTCTTGCCATCTGTGTTGAACATTGAAATTATATTAATTGAGTGCTCTGTAGCAATAAATGATAACGATATTTCACTCCATTTCCAACTGGAGATACTATCGAACGCAGACTCTAGCCGCAACTTTACTACTGGGTTCACAATGGAAATGATAAAGCACAGAGATAGCACAAATATTTTTCCCGAAGCAGGAGCACGAACTTTAACTTTTCTACGGTTTCATGCCTTCTTTTTGAACTTTATGCATAGACGATCCTAAGTACATACAAAGATTTGTTACTGCCAAACTTAACATTGTAACGTATATTAGCGTTTTCGTCGAAGAAAAAAAAAAAGATTTTTGATGGAACTGAAATATTGTATATTGAATGTAAAGGTAGGAGTTAAGTAATACGGCTTCTACTTAGAGATGCAAAAAAGCCGGCTTTTTTGAATCGATGGTTTTTTTCACATAAAAAGCCGGCTTTTTGGGAAAAAAACGAGAATTTTGGAAATTTTGGCTTTTTTCATTTTCATGATTTTTCTATCTAAATAGCTTTCTTATAGTATATTCTATACTTAGATAGGAATTCCATGACCTAAATGCCATATTTCACTCTAAAATTCACCATCAAGATGGATGGAGCACGTGTTTTACGAATTAAAGCTAACATGAAGAATGTAAGTATTTGAGGGCAATTTTAGAGGCTATTTAACTATTGAGTTATAGATATTTTTTTCTTCTCGATATCATTTCAGTTTGTCGTCTGTTTCATTTCTAAGAGCTTAGTACTCTAGCTTCTAACGCAGAAGTTAAACTTACGTTTTTCTATATATCCGTCAAAGCGTACGTTTTTCAATATATCCGTCTAACCGTACTTCCACATTTCTGTTATACTGTAGCTGTGCAACGATTTAGCAATAATTTTGCGGATACAACCTTGAATACTAATTTATACAAATAATCAGTAGCGGATTTAGAAACGTACTTTGGGACGGGTTTCTCTGATTGTTTCATTTTCTAAAATCTCCTAATTTTATTTGGGAGGAGCTTGAAGTTTATGAGTACAGGCATAACTAATACTGTATTTCGTTTCGTTCATATATTTAGCGATAATCTTCCGGATACAACCTTGAAGATCATTTTATACTGAGAATCAGTGGCGGATTTAGAAATGTATTTTGGGAGGGTTTTTTTCTTACTAATGTTTAGTTTTTCTAAACATTCGTAATTTTTATTTGACGCCAGCTTAAAGTTTATGAGTAAAGGCATAACTAATAGATATTTCGTTTGTTTTAGACATTCCGTAATTTTGGGGAACAGGCTCCAGTCCCCCCTAACCCTCGCAAAGCCATCACTGCTGGTAATTAGTAATAATAACGATTTAAAAACAATAAGAAATGAAGTCAGCCAACTCACAGTACACGCACTATTTCTACTTCATAGATGGAATGAAGAAAAGTTTTGTCAGAATGGTCAAATGCTGAGTTGAATTCCGGACTTCTCGATAGAAGCGCAAAAGCTCCAGTCAATCATGTTTGTTGTGCAGTTGTATTTATCTTAACTTAAATATATTCCGTAGTCCTTTTTTATGTGTATGTTGGTGGGGTGGGGAGAGTTTCATAATGATATGAAGGGTGTGAGCCAGGAACATGGTAACTAACAAATTTTCAATTGCTGAGTTACGCAGCATCAGATAGGCAGCAACGCATACCGCTTCGTTTAATCCCTCATGTATAGACTTATGTGAAAAATCAGCTTTCCTACTGTCAAAATGGATTGTGCAGCAGAAAATTGCTAATTTCTTAAAATAGTAAAATTATGGGTTACCATGTTCTTATCTCACACCCTTCATGTTCAATCCCTCTTGTTAAAAATACAGAAAACTTGAGGACTGAATAAACCGTGATGGTGCTTATATAAAACTGTAGAATTTCAAGAATATACAAAACCAAAAGCTCTAGGTGTGCAGCCTTTAAGTGTATCATATAAATCTAAGAGTTTTTCTTATGTTTTATTTTAATTTTATTTTGTTCCAAAAAGAGGGTATGGAATATTTTGAAGTAAAAATACTACATAGAATTTTGCTACTTATTTGAGTATTTTTTTAAAAGAAGTATTTACTTTTAGGGTTGGCTGGTTTACACCAGCTGTTTTTCTTCTTTTTTTTTAAATAAACAACTGGTTTAAACCGAAAAAAAATAAAAGGTACGAAAAATGCGAATCGTGTGAACTTCATGGTGACGTTTCCATACATCAAACCATCTGCATTAGTTTTATTTCCTTTTCACCTTTTAATCAAGGTGTCCCATGTTCAATTCTCGGTCGAACCACAACCCTTCTTTCATGCGTAAACAAAGTAGCGGTTCGGATGTCACTTTAAGCGAAAGTCTTCTCCTTGATAACCTCGGTATTACGTAAGGATGTTAAGCCTGAACATACGAAACGAAACTAAATTGTATATTTCTGCATGCCTGAATGCCTGTTGTTTTATAAAGAAGCCAAGGTTGCTTAAATATACTGATATAAATTGACAAAATTTATCGATTGCCTACGTAGCTTCCAACATTAGCTTGGATTGTACTTTCAATGATATGTACGCACTAAATTTGTAATTTAATACCTCAGTTTTAGCGTACTGATTATGATACGTTGACCTTTAAATTTTACATGCAAAGCAATAACAGGATTTTTTCCCGTTATTGTTTTACATTTAGAGTAATGACGGGATTTTTCCCGATGGCTAGGGCGGGAGTTTCTCAGTTTAAGAAATTTACTGACCGGACTTCTTTAAGCTTATGTGACCTCTTCCAGCATAACCCAGTTGTTGCATAGTAACACCAAGGCGAAACAAACTTATTTCTGTCAATATGTAATATAAATACATAAAGCAAAATATCTAAACCCAAAAAACCTGGTTTAAACCAAAAAAGCCTAGTTTAAACTCCCCCCAAAAAACGGGTTTTTGGCATTTTCACAAACAACCATGGCTCTTGCCAACCCTGCTTACTTTTGTATGTAGGAGGTTAAAAAAATCTTATTATATACATTGGTTAATCCTTTGGAATTCATAATGTAAATATGTTGAGAAGTAAAACTGTTTGAAATATCTTTTCGAAATTCATGGTTTATTTTCGAGGTGTTATATTATTATCGGCATCAACCACTAATTAAATGACTTTTTGTGTTGTAGAGAAGCGAAACAAAATCTGGTTTATCAATTTAAAGCAGAATTTTCAAAAAAGCCCAAAATTTTCCAAGCAAAAAAGCAAAGCAGAAAAGACTGAGTTTTTTTTTTTCAAAAAAGCCGGTTTTTTTCCGAGCCCTTGCATCTCCACTTCTACTCGCTAGATGCCCTTCCACTTCAGTTATAAGTGCTAGTTACGAGGAGTTCCCTCGAATGTCAAGAGATGGCAGCACTTGTGGCAGCCAGCGGGAGCTTGCTAGGTGGAAGCGGATGGTGGCTCGGCCACTTGAAGATTCGAAAGTGTAAGGGATAGTTGTTAGAGAGTAGTATGGAAATTAATCTAAATTTTGTTTCGTGGGTTTAACATTGAAATTCTATTTGGAAAACGCGTTTTGGAATTATCTGATGATTGACATAATGTTATATGAATTCAGTGGCTTTGAATGTAGTGTTAACCGTATATTTTGAAGAATAGATTATGTGTGATCTTTTTTTATGCTGGTTTGGTATGTAGAGTGCTATATTCTACGTATTTGAAGAATTGGGCTTGAACTTGGTACTGTGTTGGGGAATGAAGGGAGGACGAATTATTTAACCTCTTTTGGCAGTAGAAGGAGATTTGAAATTTATTCGCCCTCTCATTGTTTTCCATTATAGTGCATAAGATCCCCAATTCTTTGGTTTGGATCAAATCATATTGATTCGGATTTCCCATGTGGGTTCGAATCCCAATAATCATTGAGTATGGTAGAGCTTAACCTTTTTCAGAGCGCATTAATAATGTTGGGATTTAACAGAAATGAATATTCGAGTTAATACAAGAGTGGACGTATTACTGGTAATTCCTAACCTACCAGAGAAATATTGGAAGCTTTGGGAAAGAAAAAGTTAATTTTCAATATTTGGAAACAGTTCGTCAATGATTACCATAAAGAAGTTAATTTTCAATACTTGGAAACAGTTCGTCAATGAGTACCGTAAAAAAGTTAATTTCAGTATTTGGGCTCAGTAAGTCAATGTGTGCGGAAAAAATTGGATCTTTGGAAGTAATAATACTTTTCGGGTAAATTAATGTTTTACTGTTTTGGAGATTTCTTGAATATTTGGAAATTTAATGTTAATCTTTCGAGTTATTACTTGTTTAAAAGTTTTTGAAGAAGTTGGGAAATTTAAACTAATTACTTCGGGATTTGGATATTTATTGTTATTGTTGGATATATATTTGATTTGTAATAAATTGATCCAGTGGAAATTTGAGAGTTTTACCTGTATTTCCTAGTTCCAAAATTAAGCCTAATCGCTAATAGGAAAAAAAAGGGATTTTATTTTTCAGTGAATTTACTCTGCATGCCAAAACAAGAATCGGGGAACGGCCATCCCGTCAAAGTGTGCTTGTGATTGATTTGTATGCAGGTAAAGGGAGGAACTGTCTCTAGTAGTTAGGCAAGGTTTGGCTTTTACCTGTAGACAAGTTAATCGCGGGACCACGGTTGTATGTGTATGTTAATAATAGCGAATTTCGAATCTTCAAGTGCTACTTGTTTTGGCCATATACTTTTTTAAATTTGAATGTAATGTTAATAATAAAAACGCAGAGTAATATACAGGTAATATATGGGAAGAAAAGAAATTTGTGAGAGAAAAGTTTTTGAGGGTGCATCTAGCATAAGTTGGCACGAGTTGTTGCGCATTTATTTGTTGTTTGTAAAAGGAGAAGAATTTACGGATAATTTTGAATTCTGGCTACAGGAAAGATGGATAATAGGCAGAATTATGAAAATATTGATAATTTTGAACCTAGTAGTTCAAGTAGTGAAGAAGGATTTTTAGGGTATGTAGCTTTTGAAAATCCTTGTTTTCGGAATGTTGAATCAAATTTAGATGGTAACTTTGTCGAACCTAATCGTGGGAGACCACGGATACGTTCTTCCTCTGTTGCAGGCTTAGATAGACGAAATGTATACAGACATAGTATACGGTCTGAGCATTTAAATTTTGATTTTAATAAATTATCCAGCGAAGGGGTGTATAAATTGTTATTGGCCGAGACTAATCAATTACCTTTGGTAGACGGAACAAATACAGAGATGTCATTCCAGTTCATTTTGAAACTAGGTAAAATTGTGCGTAGTAAGGATTTACCGTATGATGTAATTTTAATAGCTAGTTTAGCGCGTACTAAAGGGGGAATTTAATTACCTTTTACAGTCAATGATTGGTACAGGTTCAGTTTGGGGAGACATTTGTAGACAACTTGTTATTAGATTCATCTCACCTTTGGCTTGAACGCAGTTTATGCGCTTGGAATTTTACCGAGTTATGAGGGAAAATCAAACACTGTATGAATTTGTGGAAGAGATATTAGCATTGATACATGTTTTGGATATGAATTTCGAGGAACCAGTTGTTTGTAATTTAATTTGTAATATGGTTAGTCCAATGGTTCATAAATTTTTCAACTGTAGGGGGGGGTACCGATGACTTTTGAACAATTTGAGGACGCAGCTTTACATTTGATAACATGTATAGATATAGTAATGATTATTACAAACTGCGGAATGCTGTCGGACCGGTAATGGGTAGTGTAAATAAAAATCCCCATAAGGGCATAACGAATAAAACGGCTATTTGTAACGTTATTAGTCAACCGAGTATAAATTGTAAACCCGTAAACTTGGTAGAAAGTAGATATTCAGACGGAAATCCTGAACTGAATCAAAATGTAATAGTTGCTAGCATGGGCGGCGATTAGGGGGGGCAAAGGGGGGCAGTTGCCCCCCCACTTTTTTGAAGTAACCCATTATAGTATATAGTTTCATTTGGAAATGTAAAGTTTTTGTATGTATTACTGGTTCACAGAAAAAATAGTCATATATAATATTTACTGTTGCGTGAGTATGTATTAGTTGTCTTCCGATGGAATTGAGAAAGCTATACAGGAATTGGGTTTTAATTGACACCGAAAATAACCCAAAAATTAACCTATTGGAGAACAACAATTCCAGCATACTTTCAATTCTTCTTACAAGGGCTCGATATGTTAGTCAGCCTCTTTGAAACTGAGAGAATATTTTGCAAAAAATAAATAAATAAATAAATAAAATAAATAAATAAGAAATAAATAAATTTTTTGCAAGTTATTCTTTAATTACACAAAAATTGACAGTTCATAAAATGTCTTTTCTTCTTTCTAATAGTAAGGAATATTGATTAAAAAATGGAGTATATGAAACAACTTCTACCTTTTCCATGATTTTGCAGTGTAATATACGAGTGAAGTGGTGTGTTTAGGGGTGTACGAGTGTACGTATATAAAATTAATTTAGTGAATTTAACATAATTCTATGTCTTAGGATTATTTTGTATAACTGGGGTGTGAAGTAATTCTAAGTATTGTGCTTTGATGTGGTCCAAAAAAGTGAAAACTGCTACTAATGGCAACGAACATGTTTCGGGAGTCTACAAAAGTAAATTATCTTTAAATGTAGCATATGCTTGTAGTATGCACTGTCTTTCATTTTCTAAGAGTAATAACACACATTTAATAGCATGTGTGGAATTAAAATTTTAATTCGTTGTTTAATCCCAGTTTCAATGTAATTTCTGCAAAACAAGCCTCATTATTCATTACTATGATTAATATTATCCATTCTATTTATTTGTTTTTCAAATTTGTTATTTAATAATCTGATCTCACAATTTTCTAGACAGAGTTTTGAGATGTTCATGAGCAAGGAATCAAATTTCTTCTTACGCTTCGTTGTTTAAGAGTACAAAGAGCTAATACCTACTTCTGTTGCTCTCCCTTAAAGTGATAAGGTGAGTCCATTGGACTCATCTCGGAAAATAAATCAATTTCAATAGTTTACTATAAAGCATTATAGATGCCGCCGTTAACATATGATCCCTTTGTTTACTATCATCGTCGAATAAACAAGCAGCCCTGATGCATGTGAAATGTTTATTAGGTAAAAATATGCCTAAAATTCAAAATAGTAAAGAAAAACAAGTTGAGTCCAATGGACTCGCCTCATCATTTTGTGTTACAAAAAAGGCTTATCATTTTAAGGGTTAATAAAATATGAAATACAATATAAGGTATTTCAACTGAAAAAGATAGTATCCTATTAGTTATACAACCTTTCGTCAAACAAAGTGTTAGAAACAACTAGGGAAACTAAGATTGATACACAAATATTCAGATCATGTCTTGCCCCCCCACTTTTAACGTCCAATCGCCGCCACTGGTTGCTAGTGACAATACTCATACGTCATTAGGTAGTGAACAATTTCAAGGTAAAACAGGTGTCATTCAGAAAAATATTGTGACTAGTTCTTCGGGTTCAAATAAACATTTTCAAAAAAGGAACAGTGCTCTTGGTAGAAATTCGGAACATGGGTCACTGGTGAATAAATCTGGTTTCCAAACTGTAAATTCTTCACAATATAATAAAAACAATAGAGATCTTGTTTCGTGCCTGCATGTATAAAAGAAAAATTAGTCAATACCATCCTAGATACGGGGAGTGAGTCCTGCTTTGTGAGTGAGATATTCTTTAGAAATCTGCAAAAACTGTAAAATCAGAGAAGTAGACGTTAGTTTACAAGTTGTAGGTCTTGGAGAACAACAAGTGACAGTTAAATCACGTGTCCGCCTATATTTTCGTATGGGTTTTGCACGGTTTTCTGAAAACTTTTATATAGTTCCATCTTCAGAGTTTGACCTCTTATTCGGAAATAGTTTCCATCGAAAATATCAAGCAGTGATAGATGTGTCCAACAGACTACAAAATTCAATCTAGTAAGTTAATAATTCCTATAAATCCCACATCTAACCTGCAACAGTCTACTCCTCGGACGAACTTTTTATCTTCTAGGGATAGCGTAGTCCATCCCACTCCAGCACGCTTGAATGGGGTTGAGGAGGCTGGTCGATTCCCAAGAACCATGCAAAATCGGACATGCAGATCAAGACAGCAGGCGCTAGGAGAGCAACAATTGGCTGCAGAATTGGAAACCTATGTCGATCATGAGGTGTTCCAGGTTACTGATTCCGGGCAGAATGCAGCATCTTCAGAAGGTAATTATAAAGTTTCTTCGGAACTTTTAGATAAAGATCCTGACTTACAAACTTATGTAAATAATTTAGTAACTTCTTTTTCAGACGTTAATACGGATCGTTTAGGGTGTGTGAAGGATTTCTATTATCAAATTGAATTAGTAGAAAATACTCCTGTTAAGTTACAACCCTATAGTGTACCAAACTATAGGCCCTATACAAAAGGAATTGGATAATTTTATTCAAGATTTGATTAAAGAGGGGGTGGTAGAAGAGATTAATGCCTCTCCATTTTCCAGCCCGTGTTTTTTAGTAGAAAATAAAGACTACGGTAAGAGATTAGTCGTGGCTTATGGATTTGTGAATAAGAAAATAATTACACGTAATTTTCCGTCACCCAATCTTGAAAATGTTATCTCTAGTATATCAAATAACCATATATTTTCAAAAATTGACCTCAAGAAAAGTTTTTATCAGTGCTTGCTCACTGAGAATAGTAAAAAGGTAACAGCTTTTGTAACAAAAATAAAATGTATCAATTTCGGCGCCTGCCGATGGGTTTATCAACTTCACCACATGTTTTGAGTTATTTGGTGTCAAAAATATTAGACGGCTTGATTGAGGATAACTTAGAGATTTTCTATGATGACGTGTTAATATTTACACCTGATTTGGAATCACATAAAAAACTGGTTTAGGAAGTACTAAGTAGGTTCCGGCAAGTTGGATTAACTGTATCACCTTCAAACACTATTT
This sequence comes from Thermobia domestica, assembly GCF_964235325.1. Classification (NCBI taxonomy): domain Eukaryota; kingdom Metazoa; phylum Arthropoda; class Insecta; order Zygentoma; family Lepismatidae; genus Thermobia; species Thermobia domestica. The sequence goes on from NC_137456.1 coordinate 638,130, forward strand.
CGTTTCAAACCAAAATAAAATATCTATAGTTTCAATTCGAACGTGGGACGATGACCATAGATGAGGACCGACTTGAAACTATTAAAAAACTACCAAAGCCTAGGAATAGAAAGGGCTTGAATAGGGTGTGTGCGTTTTTTCAGTTCTTTTCTAAATTTGTACATAATTTTGCTGAACTCATTGCACCATTACAGGAGATGCGTTCCGGAAAGGTTCCATTTAAATGGACAAGAGAACACGATGATGCCTTTCAAAAACTTAGATGCGTTTTGTGATAAGGTAATCCTTAAGGTTCCTGATATGAACTCGAGTTTTGTTATTCATTGTGATTCTTCTTTGAAAAACTACAGTACTATATTGTTGTAATCGTTATTTTCGTCGGGGTTCGGAGTAACTTTTATTTCTCATATATTCCCCCTTTTCTTAGTTGTGATTCCCAGTTGCACTACGACAATTACGATTACTGCCCATGCCTACAACTTCAACTTACGATGACTGGGAGCATGGTAGATGAAAATGTAGACAACGTGAAATTTTGTTAAGCTACACATACGATGGAGTTAAATATTAAACATATAACAAATGACAAACTGACCTTTTCGTAGAAAGAATGTAATATTACTGTAGAAACACAAGTATTACAGGCATTTACATTTCAAATACATTTACAATTAATTATTTAGTATTAATAACGTAGCAACGTGGCGGATTAAATAGTATGTAACGTCGTGGCTTAAAATGGTAGGTAACTCACGTGTTTCTTCGGCTAGCCTGTCGAAGTTGCTCCTTGATGTCTTGTGTTCAAATATATACGCTGTTTCTGAAGTTGAAGTCCCTAATTGGCGTTATGAGTATGGGTCCTGTCCCATGGGGTCGTTATCGACGTACTATTAGACAAGTGCACTTATGTAAAAATCACTGTGAGAAAATGCAAACTGTCACTTTTGTATATAGAAAGGTTCACTTAGCACAGAACGTTTATATGTGCGTAACCATCTAGTAGTACCATAATTACAGGCAGCCTGAATGCTGGTTTTAGAAAAGGCGCGATACGCGCGAGCAAACGTCGATACCTTTGCTGTTGATTAGGCACACGGCGACTGCACGCTTTGTTCAATTCGCTATTGCGTATATGTTCTCCTAGCTGGAGCTCTCCGGTGATGACGTATGATAACAAGTTCACACTCTTTGGCCGAAGAAGTGCGGGCATTTTAAATAATCGTATCAGCGTTGGGTGATGACAAGAAGTAAAATGTCTTTGCAACTTTCCCGTTTTTTCCGGACTGAGAGCGTTCACAAAGGAAACCATTGTCTGCAACGCATGTCCATATATGGTCACAATCTCTGGCCTTAGCTTACCAACACAAACGAAGAGACATACCAAAGCAATGACAGAAGAGTTTCTAGAACATTTGGAACTATACGAGGGTTGGTTAATAAGCTCAGAATAAATCTATTTTTCCTATATTTCTTTTAAATTCGACGAAAATGAGGTATAGGACGGTGACAACCTATTGGGGCCTGAACAGTGTCCGAGCAAATTGATTCAATTTGTGAAAAGATCCCTGGCCGTTTGGAGGGTTAATAGTTCATACTGGAATGTCACTTGAGGATCATTAGGTTTTGGAACGTCCTATATATGAATGGACTGTCACTGAGAATTCACCATAAAGATTCGGTATATCGGGACTGCACTGTAGGTAATATACTTCACTAGTTCACTGAAGTGTTACTGGAAAATCACTATATTGTGGAACACGCTGTATATGAATTGAAGATCGTTGGGGACTCACTATGAAAATTCGGCGTGTTGGGACTGCACTGTATATATTACACTTCACTTTGTAACTGAGGTTGTTCACCCTGTATGACAATAAGCCACCTTTGTTAAAGCCACCTATTATGTTCAAAAACCCACCTTTTATTTTTATGAAGCCACCTTTAAGTTCTAATTAAACCACCTTTAAGTTCTAATTAAGCCACTTTTAAGTCCTGATTAAGCCACTTTTAAGTTCTAATTAAGCCGCTTTTAAGTCCTGATTAAGCCACCTTTAATAAAACGTTCATTATTATTTCACTTATTTGTATCTTCAGTTCATATTTTTTATTTATTTATTTATTTTTATTCATGTACTTTTTTTCAAATATCGGTTTCTCACCATAGCTATATGCATTTCAGTTTACTTTTCAATCATTTTTGTTAAACACATGACATATTGAAGTATGTTACACAATGAATATACAAATAAACACTAGTGCAAAAATACTTAATTCCTAAACAATAGTAAAATGTGTATACCGATTTCGGAAGTGTTCCTTAACAACAAAATAAACGATAATATCAGAATTCCTAATGTGTAATTTGTGTAATGTAATGTGTGTACATATGCACCTTTTTACAACAACCTTAGTTAATACTTAAATTCTCTAAAATAACATCAAAATGATTATATCAACTAATATATTCATACTGTAAAATGTTAATAATCCAAAAGAATTATGACATAAATCGCATACTAATTATTCAAAATACTGTATTTCAACTTATTAAACATCAAGATACTAAAAGAATCTAAAATCAAATATACTATTAAGTTTTAATAATCATATTGCTCAAACAACAAACAAAAGATTCATTGATTTGTTCCAAATAAATTTAGAATCACATGGCAACTCACTTTTTTTTTAATTATTAGCATTACTCACAACAAACGTAAACTTTTATTTTACTTATTTATTAATTGCAATAAGTATGCGGGCATCAACACTAGTGCACGGATCTTATATAACTGGCGAACATACGACTTTTGGCTGATACAATTGTTACCTAATCTCATTTTCAACAAGCATCTTATTGGCAAAGGCAAATTACGACTCCATTTTACGGGTATTAAACACAAACACATATCACCATAATAAGAGGGATTTGCAATCCACCTCTAAAACGTTAAACACTTAGAAAAGACGTTCCCTACTCATCTAGGAGCAAGCTAGGTATTCAGGAAGTAACAAAGAGTATCCACCTCCAAACGTGAACCGCCCTCTAATGGCCTTTGGTTTCACGTTAACATACACATACATCATAACAATAAACTCATATAAGAATGCCGCTCTATATAGCCTTTGGCATCTGGAAAATAGCCCTAATTCACTCGTAATGCTCAATTGCCATTCGGTTGAAAAACGTATACAGCTCAAAACCCTTTACACGCAATGATTTTGTTCGCTCGATGACCATTATCAATATCAACGTGACTAACAGATTTAACCCTAATTGCCTTAACATACTATAAGCAATGGGGTCTACCAATTACTATTAAATTGTACAACAAACCAATTTCTTTCCATTCTTATTTTTATTTATTTATTCATTTTATTTTATTTTTTTTTCAAATTTTCGATTCTCAACATTCTCAAATTCAATCTAAATTTCGTTACGTATTATTATTATGTAAGCTTATTGACAAGTGCTGACTCGAAACGATATTTTCTCTCCTTGCAAGCTTCCGAAGATGAAAACAGTCAGTTAAACAACAAAATAATTCGTTAATTCTGATCATTCTATTCCAATGAACTACGTAGCGAAAGCTTCAACTAACACTTTCCTCATATTGAAATGAATAAAACTCTAATAAAGTGAACCAAACTAAATTTTTCCACCTGTATGAATTATTTAAGACAAAACAAAACAAAAATAGGTATTCTCTCCTTTATGTGAGTTGTTGAGCAATAAATAAACTTGTAAAAAACTACGAAAGCAAACTTTTTTTTAAACATGCTTTCCACATTAAGACTACTTCTTCATTTCTAAATATCTATCTTTCAGGATAATAATTGGAATTATACGAATATACTATGTAAATATAATACGATACATAAACAAAGTTCAAATTCTAGTTGTACTTTCTCATTAAATATGCAAAATCTACTTATGAAATTAACAAAATTCAAAACGAAACAAAGTCTACCTATATACTAACATTTTTACGTATTGTATCATAATATGCAAAACAATTAAAATTACTATCTATATACATGGGTTACACGGCGGTTAAGCCTTTCGAAGTGCCATCCTGAGTGTCATTGGTTGACAACACAGGTTGTAAACCGTCAATTAAACAAAAATATAGGTCAATAAATGGGTCCCGAAGACCAAAAGGCACCGACTTACTATCTAACGTAGCTGGAGTGTGCGGGGTCGCTGAACTCCCCGACGATTTGAATAAATCGCTCCTGCACTAAATCCTAGTCCCTCCCAGCTGAATGCTTCACGCATTAAAGCTATGTCATAATCGGGTAAATTTTTCCAATCCCAATTGGACTGTCAGTATCTAGACCTAAAGAAGGTGCTTTAAAAAAATAAACATATGAAAAGGACAATAAGAATACCCTGGGGGGGGTGAAATTCGATACTACAGCCCTGCATCTCAGTATCATCAATCACTCAATAACTATTAATTATTTTAGGCCCACTCATACCTACAAAATTAGTAGGTTTACAAAAATATGCTTTTTAAAGAGCGCTAGCCGATACGAAAATGTGCGGCCTTCTGGCAAAGTGTATTTGTCAACTCCGGGTATCGTCACATCCGAGATTAAGTCACAATCGGGAATAAATCAGTACATTTGACCATATCGGGTTGTGACCATATCACTTACAATCGAAATGCCATATTCGTTATTCAATTAATTTTACTTTAATAATTATTATTCACATTTTCCTCAATTTTTAAAACACGCTTATTGCAAAATTTAAAACAATATTTATCAAATTTTGTCTAAGGTCAAACCGATAATGTTAATGAATTCAAAACTAATGATAAATTTAATTATCAAATTTCCATAATGTTTATATCTTGTTCATTAAACATTAATACAGTTTAGCATCTGCTGTTACGTAATAAAGTTGATGTATTCTCATAACATAAATTTAATTCTGAAAAAACATTGCTTGAAATCCCAACTTAACATCTTAAGTTTACTTATTTATTTTGACCTAGCTATAACAATTTATCAACAATTTTGTGATGGACGTTTAATGGCAACTAACTGGGTTATGGGCACTTACAAACCGGGGCTAAAATAATTCGTATTGCGGTTGTCTTTAAAAAGACAGTTTACACAACATAAGAGGGATAAATTCACCTCAAAGCATGGGCGTTTCTAGAAATATTTCCTACGCATTCACAACATCCAACATAAAGGGGATATACATATCAACCTTATGGACCATTGTCATTTAGTAGCATAAACGCACAAAAATATAGGCTTCTTGCCTCCTCCAGCACCCTTGGCTGGGAACTTAACAACAACGAGGGAAAAATCAACCTCGAAAAACACAGATGCGGCCTTTCATTGCCCTTTGCATCGTGTACACTTCGCAATATACATAATTCATGGTCCTCAATACAAGAGTTTGCCTCTCGGTAGACCTTATACGCTATGATCGCATTTTATGCGAATATTATCGCTAAAATCCCGAAACTCAACATCGGTGCCGCTTTTCAATTAGCCTTTGACACCGGCATTAACCCGCAACATGGGAACTACTTATTAGCCTAATCCATTCTTGCCCAATTATAGTTCTTAAGTTACCACTAGTTTTTCGCCTTACATATCTCAGTTACTTACTGCCACTATACATTTCTTTTCAAAAGCATTTCAAACTGAACAAACTGATTTTCAAAACGTTTCACTAAGCTGAAACTGGTTTCTGATACAAACTTAAACAAACAACGAGAATACTTCAACATTGAATTCTTTATGATACGAAATATTATTCACTTTTGATAAAATATTTTACTTTTAAATGTACCGAATATATTATAGGTAATGCTACCTAAACAAAACAAACACTTTACTTCGATACCAAATTGTATCGGTTGTTATTGGTAGTACAATTTTCACGAAATATCATAATAAAGCTTACAATTTAGATAATAACAACATTTTGTATTTCTCATTGGTATTCCATGCACTTCTTATTATTTTATTTCGTGAGAAGAGCACTACAGGAAGGAAAGAAGAGAAAAAAATGGTTTATTAAAATCCAAACAAATGCAATTTATCATTTCCTTTAAGTCGATAAAAAATGAATATCTAATAAAAACATGAAATTTTTAAGCGTCAGTTAAATATCTTGTTCTTAAATAAATATATTTAAAATGTCACAAGCCGAAATGGAATTTAGAAGTGTGTGTGTCTAATTGCCAAATCACACACTAGCTGAGGCCCAATCGGACGCTATCCCAATTTCGTCACTGTAATTTTGAAAGAAAATAGTGACGCCTCTAAGGGTTGGATCATATTTTTCAACCTTTTGCCTCTTCTTAACTTGTAGAACAGTTTCTGTAATTAAATTCAACTAAATTCCAACTTCATTAACGTCGTAACAAATACCCACTGACTTTGCATAACGAACATCATATGTGAATAGTTTCATAAACAAATTTATTAAATTCAACATTATTTTCAATTACTTACAAAATCATACTGAATAATATTTAATTTTCAATATTTCGACGCCTAACCAGTCTTATATTACAAAACCCATTATGTTTTTGCACATAGTTAATGACAAAGTCGGATGAAAAGATTCATTAACTGAAGGAACACTTTTTTTTTTCAAAATCCAAAAGTTCATAATTAATTGTGATATCAGTATTTCTCTAAATGAATTTTGAAATATCTCTAATTGCCTAACATTTCTCTAAATGCCTAATGATATGGGGACAGCTAAATGTTTATATAAACATAAAGGTGAGTGAATAAAACTCAAAAGAAAATGGAATGGTAAAATTTTATTAATGACGTTTGGTTCCCAAGACTGGAAGCACCTGAAAAGAAATAAGACATACAAAACATAAACATCCTAACAAAAATTTGATACAGAAGTTCTGTATCCAAAACGGAATAACCATAATTTTCGAAAGTGGTGGGGCAATTTTAAAATTTCCAAAATCCGAAATCGCGATCTAAGTTAATTACCTATTTAAAATTTCCAATGCTGTCCTTCTTCTGCTTTCCACATTCCTGTTTCATCTCCCAAAACTAAAGAAACAATAAAACATAACATTTCAATGAACATACCTGATTATAAATGGATACTGGTGGTCCCTCAGGATGGGCGCGTCGGTGACGGTATGCACACACTTGAGGCTGAAAAACAAATTCCTAACTTTCGAAATTCGATGGGGAATAATTGAAGTAAAAGAGTAATAATCTTTATTTTCATTCTCTATAAACGCTTAAAAGTCATATTCGGTATTAGTTTTTCGTCTCTTCCGGGATTTAGTCCAAATTCGGGCAAAGTTCACGCTTTGGTCGCGCTACAACTTTCATTTTCCACCGGTGCCGATTACACTTGTATGCCTTTAATTTCATACGCTTACGAGTACTTTTCCAGTTAGTTTTTCTGTTTCGCGGAACTTTTTCCCTTTCTACAACGTGTTTACCAAACTTCCACGCAATGACGCGTATTCGTTTACGACGGTTGGATTTGCAATGCATCACGATGTCTTGTATAGATTGCTCTTCGCGTTTGCGTTTCTTAAAATTTCTCTGAATCTGAATCAATGTCTTGGCAATTTGCATGTTTAGTTGAAAATGAGCTCGCCTACAATTTGACTTTGATTTACATCTAGTTTGTCCGCGACTACGTTTGACTTGTTTCGGATTACACTTAATAGAGCACTTTTCATTTATTCTCAACTCGCTGTTTAGCATATGTTTGGCATTTGTTCTCTTGCATTGTGCGTACATTCTAAGATTAGGTTGACGAATATTGTTGTCACCAATAGCGATCAGCTGTCTCGCTTTCCGGCTACTTGCACGATCGAGTTTTTCCTTTTTACACGTTCGCGGTGGTGGGACACTAATTTTAAATTTTGCATGCGCGAAGGAATCAAATTTACTACGCTGATGACCCACTTGTCTATCGCTACTTTTACGTTTATGAATCTTGATCTTGCTAGCTATGCGTCGTGACACCCTTTTATTTCGAGCTAATCTGCTAGGGAAAATCGGTTGACCTTTTCGAACTACCTCGTCTTTCCTTTGTGCCTTATTCTTACATTTTAATCTCTTCGCTAGTGTGTGCTTACTGTTCAATCTACATTCTTGTCTGGTTACGGGTAATGGTTTTGACCAATTAATCACACAACAGCTATTGACTACGTAGAACACAACTCTCTTTGCGGGCTTACATTTTAAACTCTTCACTTGAAGTTGTTGACCTATGCCACAATGCCCAAAGTCGATAAGGACAGAATCGAATCGCAATATAAAGACGTATCTCATACTAAACGACATGCACGGTACTACGGACGCATATGTAGTTGTAAGATCGCGCAGAACAATTCGCTCGCGATACAAATGTAACAGCATTAAATTATCAATCTCGCACAGAAATAATAACTCAACTCTCAAGCCTTCCCTGGCTTCTCCGAGAGGAGGGGTACGCGCTACCACTGCGCTACCATTCATTTCATACAATTCATCGGCATCTCTCGCCGGCACTGCAACTACATTTAAAACATGTCTGTCTACGGATACTCGCATCAAGCCGTGTTTAATTACTGTCTCTGTGTTGCCTATTTCTTTTCTCTGAACGCTAACATCCTCTTGGTTTACTCTACATGTATTTACCATCGACTTTCCTTCACGCATTTTACACGACACATCAAGTTCCTGTTCGAACTTACAAAACAATTTATCCGCCACTGCGCAAAGTTGTTTACCAAAATCATAGTCAATAGTCTCGCTAACGTTGTTTTTCCTGACCACTATTTCCGGTCAAAACAAACAAATATCTCCAAATTCGACATGATAATCAAGTAACTCAAAATTTTCCTCCGTAACCTGCGCTTGTTCGTACTCAAGGGTTTTTTCGATTTCTAATGAGCCTTGCACTTCGTATGCTACACTTGGAACTACGCTGGCACTAGCCTGATGTACTATTAAAGGTGGTAATTCGCAACTAACACACTCAGAACGGATGTTATTGACGCAAATTTTCTTCGTTTCATAACTAATCAAAGGTGTCGCTATTTCAAACGGTTCCTGATTGATGTCAACTATGTTTACTTCTTGAAAGTCTATTTTGATCTCATTAACACTAGACTGATGTGAAAGTAATGGTAGTGGTTCAATAACTACAGGTGTAGAAATCTGACATCGTTCTGTACATTCATTTTCTGCGAGAGTGACTTTAACTCGCGCCTGCTCTACATGATTTTCCACTAAATTATTTTGACTTTCTAAACATTCAAATTCAATTGACCTAATTTCACAACTATTTGACTGCTTGACACTCAACGGTGGTAATTGAATTTCAACAGAAGGCAAAATTTTGTGTGTTTCCTGACATAAATTGGCTACTGTAAGTATGCGTGAATACTGTGGTTCAACTTTCGACGATGATTTTAATTCCACGCATTTTTCAAAATCTACATATTCAAAATCATGGAACGCGTGTTTATTCCAGGTTTTCAATTTACTTAAAGCTATGTAACGAGTAGGTGATGCTGACCTGCACAACAGCTGCTTGCCTGACTCTACTTCGGATGTATCAGCTGATTTCTTATTCTTAGCTTTGTGTTTCCTACGTTTACCGGGCTAACTTCCGAGTTCTCTTACAATTTGTTCATACAAGTATTCGTCATACCTCGAGTCTCCTATTTTCTGATACTGTTCTAAACTAAATTGCAATTCTTGCATCGTGCGTCTACCTATGACTATAATTCGTCGTCTATCATCTGTGCGCACTTCTGCCGTAACGTCAAATGTAAATGGCCGCCTTTGTACGGTGAAAGTGACTTCTTTCGGAATATTCAAATTTTTATTTTTGTCTGGTGAACCAAAACATTCGAATTGATTAACTCTACGCCAAGTGATATAATTAGTTTCTTTATTCTTATCTAAATATATATCGAAAAAATTTTCGTCTATAGTTACGTTAAACGACCTCATGATTATTTTTTTTAAACAAGAACTCGAAACTAAACTCTGGAATATTCTAAGTGTTTAACATTAATTTCCACTTTCTAAGTATTGTTTTCTAAGTTTGGTCTAATCTGTGCTAACTGGTCCTTTGACCATGTTTGAAGTTGTTCTAAAATACTAAAATCCATATTTACTAAAGTCACAAGTATTCAACTTACAGTATAAAACATGCAAAAATAAACACTTGAGTTCACTGACAAAATGTAAACAAACACCTTTCTGAAACTATTTTATCATTTCAATTACACAAAATTGTTATTTTGTTTTAAAATTTGCATTTTGCAAAGTGTTTCGATAGACAGTTAACATAAACAAACAAATTATTATTCATTCATTACTCTCTAAGGTGCATATACTACTGTGAGTGTGTGTATGTGTGTGTGTATGATCAGCTGTTCAATGCTTTCGTTTATACGTACTCTAAAAATTGACGGAACAAAAATTCGCGAACAAATAAAATGCTTTAATTTCTCACGAAACAAATTATACTAATGATATTTCTCTGATAATTATATTTATTTTCTGTTTTCAAACACTACCTATTATTTTCTTTCCTTTTCCTCTTTTCTTTTCACAAGTTAAAACAATCTACGCATGATTCTGCACCAAGCTAGCTACTTGTGACTACGTGATTCAAATGTTTACTATTTTCGTACTTTAATAAATGAACGCTGAAATAATTAAATGCAATTTTATCCGAAGATTGAAATATGTCCTGTTTACGGTTTCGCCATTTCGGGTGTAGTCGATATTTACGTCGTGGTTCGGAGTAACTTTTATTTCTCATATATTCCCCCTTTTCTTAGTTGTGATTCCCAGTTGCACTACGACAATTACGATTACTGCCCATGCCTACAACTTCAACTTACGATGACGGAGCATGGTAGATGAAAATGTAGACAACGTGAAATTTTGTTAAGCTACACATACGATGGAGTTAAATATTAAATATATAGCAAATGACAAACTGACTTTTTCATAGAAAGAATGTAATATTACTGTAGAAACACAAGTATTACAGGCATTTACAATTAATTATTAAGTATTAATAACGTAGCGACGTGGCGGCTTAAATAGTATGTAACGTGGTGGCTTAAAATGGTAGGTAACTCACGTGTTTCCTCGGCTAGCCTGTCGAAGTTGCTCCTTGATGTCCTGTGTTCAAATATATACGCTGTTTCTGAAGTTGAAGTCCCAAATTGGCGTTATGAGTATGGATCCTGTCCCATGGGGCCGTTATCGACGTACTATTAGACAAGTGCACTTATGTAAAAATCACTGTGAGAAAATGCAAACTGTCACTTTTGTATATAGAAAGGTTCACTTAGCACAGAACGTTTATATGTGCGTAACCATCTAGTAGTACCATAATTGTAGGCAGCCTGAATGCTGGTTTTAGAAAAGGCGCGATACGCGCGAGCAAACTTCGACACGTTTGCTGTTGGTTAGGCACACGGCGACTGCACGCTTTGTTCAATTCGCTATTGCGTATATGTTCTCCGGGCTGGAGCTCTCCGGTGATGACGTATGATAACAAGTTCACACTCTTTGGCCGAAGAAGTGCGAGCATTTTAAACAATCGAATCAGCGTTGGGTGATGACAAGAAGTAAAATATCTTTGCAACTTTCCCGTTTTTTCCGGACTGAGAGCGTTCACAAAGGAAACCATTGTCTCTGCAACGCATGTCCATATATGGTCACAAACTCTGGCCTTAGCTTACCAACACAAACGAAGAGACATACCAAAGCAATGACAGAAGAGTTTCTAGAACATTTGGAACTATACGAGGGTTGGTTAATAAGCTCAGAATAAATCTATTTTTCCTATATTTCTTTTAAATTCGACGAAAATGAGCTATAGGACGGTGACATTGTCTCAATATAATAAGAACGGTGATTTAATGCCGGTACACATATTTTCAAAGGCCATACCACCATCAGATTGGAGCAAGAATGTTTGAGTTGGAGGCAAAGGCTTTATCTTTGGCTTTAGAACGCTTTGAATACTATTTGCATAATTTCTTTGTAGTTTCCACTGATTCGAAGGCTTTATCTTGGTTATTACATAATCACAAACGGCAAAGGAAATATGGTACATTAATGGAAAAAAATTCACAGTTTAAATTCAAAATTCTCCATACTAGGACGAGTACTAACATAGCAGCAGATTTTTTGTCACGTATAGGAAATCATCTGGAGTTTTATACAAATGAACCTAATACAGCTGAGGTCATAAAGGATAATGGTAAAAATGTCAACTTAAGTTTTGTAAATTTTTGGAAATTGCCGTTGTTAAACGAACCATTAAAATCTCATCACCAATCAGATAAAGATCTTCAGGAAATCATAGGTATAATAAAAAAGAAAGAAAGTGTATACTCTTATATTTTAAGAGATGGTATCTTATTAAAGAAAACGAAGAGCCAGATTGGGGATGGTTATAGAATAGTAGTTCCACAGAGTTTAGTACCAACTATACTTGACTATTTCCATTCTCAATTGATTATTGGCGCACATAGAGGGGTAAGAAAGACAACGGCCGCCATAGCTAGACGTATGACATGGCCGAATATGTTTAAAGATATCAATGAATTTGTAAGATCGTGCCCTAAATGCCAAAGGATACGCGATAGGAACACCTTGCCTCAAGGGAACTATTATACAAGACATGTAAAAGCTCCAAATAACACTTTTTTATTGATATTGTCGGAAAATGGCCAAGTAGTCAGGGGTATGAGTATGTATTAGTTGTTGTTGATGCCTGTAGTAAATTTGTATTTCTAGAACCTTTAAGGAAACTATCTAGTCAAGCTATATGTAAGAAATTGATGGATATATTTTTAAGAACTGGGTTTGTCTCTACGGTGGTTCACGATTGTGCGACATACTTCGTATCAGGGTATTTTACACATTTTCTGTATAGCCTAAGGATACAGGACATTAAAACCTCGCCATATAACCCATCAGCGAATATCTGTGAGAGAACTATATGTAGTTTGAAAGGGATATTGAAGGCATACATTGATAGGAATCAAATTGGGCCCAATTATTACCGAAAATCACTTTCTCAATCAATGTGAGTTTTAATGAGACTACGGGCGTCTCTCCATGTGAGGTCTACTATGGAAAAACCATGTATAGCCCGCTTGATGTCAAGTGGCTAGTATATCTGGGAATTTTAGACGACGAAGTAGACAAGAATACGAAGTATGAAATCATAAAAAGAAATTTAGAGAACGCCTGGAAAAGATGTGAAAAAACTTACTCTAAGATGCACTTGCCAGTTAACTTTAAGGTTGGAGATCAAGTTTTGACCAAAAGATTTATGAAAGCATCGTTGGAAAAACACTTTAACCCTAAACTTGCTGAAATTTGGGAGGGTCCTTATTTTGTAGTTGGTCAACCGACTATGAATACCTTGTGGTTGGAGAAGGTGGACAGCCCCCAGGTTAAGATAAAGAGACACGTTCAGCATTGTAACCGTTATATTTTGCCAAGAAATGCGCAACCCGTGAATCAAGTTAGAGATTGTGGGTATGTCCGATTGAACGAGGTTAGACGATCTTCCAACATTTACCCGAATTTGGATACACATATGTACGCGGATTTATCTAGCCTTTCTAATAGAGCACGTCCTCAAGCTATAGATGGAGAATGTAAGTTATAAATTTTTTTGTATAAGCATGCAAAGCATGGAATTTGTAATTATATTTAAGATCAGGATTCTTCTCCTGAACGCATATACTTTAGAAGGTTGTAAATTAAATTTTTGGGCAGACAGATCTATATGTAACGTATATTAGCGTTTTCGTCCAAGAAAAAAAAAGAGATTTGTGATGGAACTGAAATATTGTATATTGAATGTAAAGGTAGGAGTTAAGTAATACGGCTTCTACTCGCTAGATGCCCTTCCACTTCAGTTATAAGTGCTAGTTACGAGGAGTTCCCTCGAATGTCAAGAGATGGCAGCACTTGTGGCAGCCAGCGGCAGCTTGCTAGGTGGAAGCGGATGGTGGCTCGGCCACTTGAAGATTCGAAAGGGTAAGGAATAGTTGTAAGAGAGTAGTGTGGAAATTAATCTAAATTTTGTTTCGTGGGTTTAACATTGAAATTCTATTTGGAAAACGCGTTTTGGAATTATCTGATGATTGACATAATGTTATATGAATTTAGTGGCTTTGAATGTAGCGTTAACCGTATATTTTGAAGAATAGATTATGTGTGATCTTTTTTATGCTGGTTTGGTATGTAGAGTGCTATATTCTACGTATTTGAAGAATTGGGCTTGAACTTGGTACTGTGTTGGGGAATGAAGGGAGGACGAATTATTTAACCTCTTTTGGCAGTGGAAGGAGATTTGAAATTTATTCGCCCTCTCATTATTTTCCATTATAGTGCATAAGATCCCCAATTCTTTGGTTTGGATCACATCATATTGATTCGGATTTCCCATGTGGGTTCGAATCCCAATAATCATTGAGTATGGTAGAGCTTAACCTTTTTCAGAGCGCGTTAATAATGTTGGGATTTAACAGAAATGAATATTCGAGTTAATACAAGAGTGGACGTATTACTGGTAATTCCTAACCTACCAGAGAAATATTGGAAGTTTTGGGAAAGAAAAAAGTTAATTTTCAATATTTGGAAACAGTTAGTCAATGATTACAATAAAGAAGTTAATTTTCAATACTTAGAAACAGTTCGTCAATGAGTACCGTAAAAAGGTTAATTTCAGTATTTGGGCTCAGTAAGTCAATGTGTACGGGAAAAATTGGATCTTTGTTAGTAATAATACTTTTCGGGTAAATTAATATTTTACTATTTTGGAGATTTCTTGAATATTTGGAAAATTAATGTTAATCTTTCGAGTTATTACTTGTTTAAAAGTTTTTGAAGAAGTTGGGAAATTTAATCGAATTTCTTCGGGTTTTAGATATTTATTGTTATTGTTGGATATATATTTGGTTTATAATAAATTGTTCCAGTTGAAATTTGAGAGTTTTACCTGTATTTCCTGGTTCCGAAATTAAGCCTAATCGCTACGAGGAACAAAGGAATTTTATTTTTCAGTGAATTTACTCTGCATGCCAAAACAAGAATCGGGGAACGGGTATCCCGTCAAAGTGTGCTTGTGATTGATTTGTATGGTGGTAAAGGGAGGAATTGTGTCTAGTAGTTAGGCAAGGTTTGGCAAGCAACCTGTAGACAAGTTAATCGCGGGACCACGGTTGTATGTGTATGCATGCAACGTTACAACATGCAGATTTACGGTCTGGATAGCCGCATCATCCAAAATCTATCAAAAACTGTTGATCCTCTAACCAAAAGTTTTCCACATAGCTTTCCTTGTCCGATTATCTAGTGCCACTCTGGAGCTATACCAACGCATAAATATCCCCATATTACAGTACTATATCGAAAAACTAAATCTCACCTATATCGGCAAACGCTTGCAAACTCATCACCCTTTATTCATGCAATTTATAGTGTAACACTATTGGGTTCGATTCTCGTTTCTCCCTGTGAGGGAAAGCCATTATTTGTAACACGATTGGATCGTGTTCCTGTTCGGAAAGCCATTATTTGTGATCCGCCTGGGTTCGTATCTTGTTTGGTAAGCCTTTCTTGTAATAGTACTGGGTTCGATCCCTATGTGTCCGTTGTCGGAGTGAAGCCTTTTATCACAGTACGTATTTCGGATCCTGCAGATTCTTAGGTGGGCCTTGGACATCTACAATAGTCCGGGATTCAATCCTCTAAAGCTTATATGTCTCCTTTAGTATTTATCAACAATTTGGATCATCTTAAGCCTGCCATATAACCACTGGACATATGATACGGAGTTCGAACCAGAACGTTTTAGAGAACCAGCATAAAAGTAGATACCAATTGTATTTTCAGCGCTGATGCAATTTATTAATGTACGAATTACTAAGTTGCATAGACGCTAATCACTCGTGCTGTAAAGAAAATTGAATTAAGTTATTTCTTAAAATTAACATATACAAATTTAAACCATAATAATTATTTTGAAAGGATACTCAGATTTTCACTTTTGATTTTAATTAACAACACTAAAACTTTACGAACATATATTACATCACTTTTGGCATTTCAAATGGATAACTGATTACTGTGATATATTTTAATTTAATTTAGGCCCGTTGATTATCGAGAACGCGGATGTCGCGGTCGCCACGGATTATCAATTATGTTTCATTACATTGTTGATTTCTACGATTCCACTAGCACTGTTCACTCATTTTTGCACTGGAAGGAGGACTTCGGTGATTTAAGGGGGGATATCCTGTAGGTTGCGTGTTGCTCTCCTTTCATTCTCTTTGTGATGAATTGAATGGTTTGCCGTTCTTCTGCTCCATGCCGCTAAGACAACTTTTAGATTGACGTTACTAAACGAACATTTTAAGGTTATTGATTATCTTCATTATTACGGTGTTGATTCAGTATTATGACATTTAGATTTTCTACGTTTCACACTTGACAAAAATAAAACATTATTTTACGTTGCTCATTAATTCTAATTGTTCGCACCAGTTTCTCGTGGTAACTTCACTGAGTATATTCGTCAGACTCTTCATTATTGCTGTATTTTCGCACTAGTCACACCGTTCGTGGTTGCTTCGCCGGGTGTATGTATAACACACTAACTTCACTTTTCTCTCCGTCTCTTCGCCTTGCTAGGCAACAGCTCGGTTTGCTACGCAGTTTAGTGATGTCAGAAGTTAAAAATAGATATGACAACCCATAGACAGGAATTTTTAGAGACGATGTTTGCTTCTTGGGCTGAATTTTAGCTCCTTACTTGGGGAGGAGAGAGGAACTCTACTATTTTCGTCGCAGACGAAACTCACATACATATATGCATATTTGTTTGTTGGCTGAGAGAAAAATTCTTGAGAGCACTTTTATGCGAGGTTCATTTAAAAAGTTAAAATTTTCTTAAAGATTGACTGAGCTGAACCGTATGGTTACAAAGGCGCTCGACAGGACGTTTGTTTTTGAGCGGAGAGGAAAAACAAACTGTACCCTGCAACATTGATTACTTCACTATTGTGACCAATTTTCATACACTGGTGTCCAAAGGATTAACATCACTTAAGTCTTCTTGAGATGAAATGGCGAAATTTTTTTAAGCCCATTCGGAAGTACGGTAACAAACGCGTGGGCCATACGAAACGAATTTCGTATTACGGCTGGGCCATAATTTCAATAAAGTTTATTAATGTATTTTATTATATTAATATTCGTTGTTTTAAAATATTTAAGTGCCACAATATCAAACACATCAAAATATAAACATAATTGTTATTATTTTCTTTCAAAATAGCATATTTGATAATTTGAATAACTAATTATTGCCATTGTTTACCATTAAACACAAAGATATTATATTTATAAATATACTAAATGATTATTATAACATAAAATATTTACTATTGTAGTGCCTTGTACTCTTGAGTATAACATGAATTAATTGTATTACTATCATAAGAAAGCATTCATATTCGATATTTACTTCCATTAAAAATAACTCCAAACACATTGGAAAACTGACGCAAGAAATATTTATATGTTTTCATTTATTTTTATTCGTAATGGTATTATTTCAATTATCATTATTACTATGAAACAAATATATAGCACACAAATTAAATTCAAGTATCAACACACGTAAATATTTTCAAAATATTGGTTACGGTGTGAAAAAAGGTTTTTTTACTTAAATTTACAATACTAATTAATCATGATACTTTACATTTATTACATTTTGGTTAAAACTTGACCAAGAATGGACTGAGCAGAGGATGGTTTGTTATACCATTCCACTTTTTAAAGTGTCTGCCCTCCTAAATTTAGAAGATATCTACCCACATTATTATTATTATTTATTTCCAACCCGGAGATGAGGGTTAATGATAGAGTAAAAGGTTAATATTAAAATAATATAAAAGGGAATAGTACGAAAATTGCCTACGCTGGGCGTTACATAAATATGTTACCCAAAAGTGGGAGGGAACCTCATCTCATCAACTTGGCATACATCTTTATTGGTTTTTCCATTTCTTTGGAAAAGAAAACATCAACGGCCATCTGGAAGTCGCATAGGTAATCACAGATGCCTGCTCCTCTCATATAAACCTTCTTTTCTTCTCTCTCTCTCTCTCTTTTTTTTGAAATATTAAAATCATGGCAAGTGTCGATTTCCTAAAATACAAGCAATCCGGCTTAACGAAGTTTTTGTTTATCCTACACCTACTCGAGGCTTTTTCAACACAAAAACAATTTTGAAAGGTTTCATTTGCCAATGAACTACTAACATGAATGTATAAACTACTATGTGGTTTTCACAAATCCTGGTTACTTTAGAAAGCAGTAGGTTGAAACACAAAATTGGTTTTTCAACATGTATGATTGCTGCATAGCACAAGAAATCAACTAACTTATTACTGCTTGAATTACCATTATTTTTTTTCGTGATGTTTTTCTATGTGCACCAATTTCACTATATTTAGGTTGAACACCAGATTGCTTTTTTCTTTTCACTCGGTTTTTCCGTTTACCTGTCTGCTTGACCTTTGTTATGATGTCACGATCAGCTGATAGCATAGCAGTAACAGTAGTTGATGATTGACGTTTAATTTTGCTATTACGTTCACTTTTAAATCGCTTAAACGTAAAAGATTCGTTTACCCGATTACCACATTCTTCCTGAAAAGGTTCCTGGTTTTTATTAATTGCAGGTGATCTTTGGTCAGCACCTGACCCTTTTACTAAATCATTAATTGCTGAGTTACTAGTGCGATTTGATCCGAAATTTTGATCACCCTTTTCAAACCTACACATAGAGTATTGGTTACCATGGTGCGAAAAAACAACTTTACAATTACAACTATTTGCCTGAGCATTGATGCGACTGTGATATTTACTTCTCAAAGAACATTTACAAAATCTTGGAAAATTTTGAAAAACAATACAACATGCGTTTAACTCTTTTTAGTTTCCGTCTGATTTTACATACCTTCTTTTTATATTGCCGGTGCTTTTTGCCATATTGAACCTGTAAATTATATTTCCTTACCCTTTGACAAACTACATTTCGCAATCTACTAAAATAATCTTGACAGGTTTTTAATTTCTCTTCCAACGTTACTGAGTTATGGTCATTACCATTAGGCCTACCTGGCATAAAGCCGTTTGTACTATCTTCTACATTCACAATTTGAGTACAAGTAACTATGCAAAAGGTAACGTAATTCATTTGTTCTTTCTGTATATTTTTAACTTTCAACTCACAGTTTAAAGAACTACTCTTCTCTTGACAAATCTCAACAACCCTAACAGACACAAAAAATAAACAAGTTTTGTGAAACGGAACGCATTCTAATTTACTGGTTAGCAAGGTGCCATAGAAACAATTTTCCTTTAACAAAATAATACACTACAAGGCTGCTTGAATGGGCTACTCTCATTCCCCTTTTCAACGCAATTTATTACCACTCTAGTAAACCTTTCTGTAGTGAAGCACTCATTGCACCCATGAATGCCTTTTGTTCCTTTACAAAACAAACAAACAACAGCTGGTACAGCCAACCGCTGACTCACACACACATCTGAACTAGACGTGACCAACTCGATGGTCGGAGGTTGCAATTGAGAAATCTTTCTAACAGGTGGGTCGAGCTTGTTATTCTTTTTTCTTTCTGTTTCTTTTCTTTCAAGACTGCTATTCGAAAGAGACAAAACAAATTCTTTGGCTTGGTCTAACTCAACATTAACGTGACTAACAACAGAAATTGT
Source organism: Thermobia domestica (assembly GCF_964235325.1). Taxonomy (NCBI): domain Eukaryota; kingdom Metazoa; phylum Arthropoda; class Insecta; order Zygentoma; family Lepismatidae; genus Thermobia; species Thermobia domestica. The sequence continues at coordinate 657,951 of NC_137456.1, forward strand.
TTCCTTTTCTGCCTTTAATACACACTCAGATATTTCTTCGACTTGTTTAAATTTGTTGTCAAGAAATTCAACATTGGCTTGATTTAAAACAATAGATGGTGACTGAGAACTAACGCATGCCAAAATAGTACAACTTTCAACACATTCGTTTTTCACTGTTCGTGCGTACATTTTTCGGGCTGCGGGGGCAATGTCCCACAAAGTACCTACGGACTCATGTTTAACAAATTCTAAATTATATTCAGCATATTTTATTTCTAATGGTACTGTTTCCCTTTCACAATTCTCGTAATTTTGACTATTTTCTAACCTATTAACTTTTACAGAAGGGTGAGCAAATGTTACAGTTTCATGAGGATGAGCAACCTTAACCCGTTTTGGTGGTACTGCTTTGCAATTAACCTTTTGTTCATCGCTGGAATCCTGATTACAACTAATATTATGATATTTTAAATACTTTTTGTAAATCCTTTCAACTAACCTTTTTTTCAATACGTAAGATATCTGAAATTTCGAAGTCGATCTTCAACTGATGTTTAATGTCTGACAAAGAAACAGATTTTGATTTAAAAATACATTCATCTTTAACCTTTCGATAAAGCTCAGATTTGCATATTTCATGCATTTTAGCCACAATTTTATCTTCAAGTCGTGCCCTATGTTCTATATTGCTTTCTAAAAGAAATTTTGCAGCTTCCTGTTTAGCTCTTTTACGAATTTAAGATACTTCCTGATCTACATTTAAAGCATTTTCAACTTCTCGCAATGTAAATGGTTCTATTCTATATCTGAATTGCCTTTCTACCATTACATACTCTGTTTCTTTTAAAATTTTTTGCATTTCCTGCATAACAAGTACCATTTTTCCATTCACATACATGATGACTGATTTACGAATACCAAAACAACAAAATTAAAAAGCACTGAAAAGGCACTACGATTTACCTTGATCAAAAATACAATTAGCGTCGCTTTTATGTGGTTTTACCAAACGTTCCAGTACATAAATTACCATTTTGCATTTCGCGGTTAAGGAATTCTGTCCCTGTTCGGGTGCCATTATTTGTAACACGCAGGGTTCGATTATCGTTTGTCCCTGTTCGGGCGCCATTATTTGTAACACTATTGGGTTCGATTCTCGTTTGTTCGTGAGAGAAAGCCATTATTTGTAACATGATTGGATCGTGTTCCTGTTCGGAAAGCCATTATTTGTGATCCGCCTGGGTTCGTATCTTGTTTGGTAAGCCTTTCTTGTAATAGTACTGGGTTCGATCCCTATGTGTCCGTTGTCGGAGTGAAGCCTTTTAACACAGTACGTAGTTCGGATCCTGCAGATCCTTAGGTGGGCCTTGGACATCTACAATAGTCCGGGATTCGATCCTCTAAATCTTATATGTCTCCTTTAGTATTTATCAACAATTTGAATAATCCTAAGCCTGCCATATAACCACTGGACACATGATACGGAGTTCGAACCAGAACGTTTTAGAGAACCAGCATAAAAGTAGATACCAATTGTATTTTCAACGCTGATGCAATTTATTAATGTACGAATTACTAAGTTGCATAGGCGCTAATCACTCGTGCTGTAAAGAAAATTGAATTAAGTTATTTCTTAAAATTAACATATACAAATTTAAACCATAATAATTATTTTGAAAGGATACTCAGATTTTCACTTTTGATTTTAATTAACAACACTAAAACTTTACGAACATATATTACATCACTTTTGGCATTTCAAATGGATAACTGATTATTGTGATATATTTTAATTTAATTTAGGCCCGTTGATTATCAAGAACGCGGATGTCGCGGTCGCCACGGATTATCAATTATGTTTCATTACATTGTTGATTTCTATGATTCCACTAGCACTCTTCACTCACTTTTGCACTGGAAGGGGGACTTCGGTGATTTAAGGGGGGATGTCCTGTAGGTTGCGTGTTGCTCTCCTTTCATTCTCTTTGTGATGAATTGAATGGTTTGCCGTTCTTCTGCACCATGCCGCTAAGACAACTTTTAGATTGACGTTACTAAACGAACATTTTAAGGTTATTGATTATCTTCATTATTACGGTGTTGATTCAGTATTACGACATTTAGATTTTCTACGTTTCACACTTGACAAAAATAAAACATTATTTTACGTTGCTCATTAATTCTAATTGTTCGCACCAGTTTCTCGTGGTAACTTCACTGAGTATATTCGTCAGACTCTTCATTATTGCTGTATTTTCGCACTAGTCACACCGTTCGTGGTTGCTTCGCCGGGTGTATGTATAACACACTAACTTCACTTTTCTCTCCGTCTCTTCGCCTTGCTAGGCAACAGCTCGGTTTGCTACGCAGTTTAGTGATGTCAGAAGTTAAAAATAGATATGACAACCCATAGACAGGAATTTTTAGAGACGATGTTTGCTTCTTGGGCTGAATTTTAGCTCCTTATTTGGGGTGGAGAGAGGAACTCTACTATTTTCGTCGCAGACGAAACTCACATACATATATGCATATTTGTTTGTTGGCTGAGAGAAAAATTCTTGAGAGCACTTTTATGCGAGGTTCATTTAAAAAGTTAAAATTTTCTTCTTAAAAATTGACTGAGCTGAACCGTATGGTTACAATAGTACCTCAATTTAGACCCCACACCAAATCGCTATCAGGATACCCCTTGTCCTTAACGTTTACGCTCGGTCACTACACTTGAACCTCGCGAGATTAGTCGTTCTTAACCCTACAGTGGTAACGTGAAAGAAAATTTCATGAATGGTAACATTTTGCCTCCTGGATCCAGGAAAACTTTTGCCTGATAAGATGTGAACCAGTATTTAAATTTTTATTACATTTACAATACCAAATACAAACACCAGACAGTGGATACGCTTTAAGCGAAACTGTACATTCATTTTCATTAAAGCAAAATTTGTCTTGTTATAATTAAGTTCGATACCTATGTGACTATTTAATTGGTTAAAAACCGGCACTCAAAATAAAATATTTATCAACTAGAAAGAAGTAAACCAGGATTTCTCGTAATAGCCGTATATTACACATAGGGAAATTCACGTTTCAATTCTGCAGCAGTCTCCAGGCATCATTTTTGCGTGACTTAGGCAAATCCACTTAGAACACTTTTGGCAAAATATCTGGTCTTACTGTGTTCATACATGTAACATAGTCCTCGTTTTCCTACTTGAGGAGGTACAGGAGCATCTTCTTCTAGAGTCAATCCAAACAACTTTGCCTCCGATTTTCGAAGCTCTATGGGATTTCGTTTATTCAGTGCTCTGTTTCAGTCAACTTTTCCCAGTTGCTTTACGTATTTTCGCTGTTGGAATTTAGTCGCTGTGTTCGCTGAATGTATAACATTACCATTGATCGGTTCTACATTTTAGAAGTGATAACGTCATTGGCCATCGTGTAGTGTTTCTGTCTTCGCCATATTCAGTACGTATCTGGTCTACTTTGTCCACCCCACCTTTAGTATCATTGTAAAATGTGACGATCTCTGGCTTCCTGTTATCTCCGGTATTCTCATCTAATTTGATGTGATTGTGCATATTTGAGATCAGCACTAAACACCGATTTTTCTTAGATGCGTAGGAGACAATAGTACAGTTCTAATGAAAACCAAATACACTACTGTATTCTTTCCTCCTTTTGGCATTCACAAACGCGGGGACAACTATTTCTTGTTTTTACGATTTGTCCCTATAATTGTTAACTTATTGTCCCATTCCATTGATTTAACCAAATTGCAGCTTGTAAATCGATTACTGTCAAAGGTCACTTTGCGAAATGAACCATAAATCGGTTGACAAAATCTCTTTACTACTTCCTCAGGTTTGTTATCTATCTGGAACGGACCTTCTGGTTGGGTCCCCATGATCTCTCGCCCACATTATTTTCATCCACATTCTAAATCAGCCCTGCCCACGGCGAGCAGATAGTGGAAACTCTCCTCGTGAACGCTCACGAGCATTCTACTGGCAAATACCATTGTTCGTGCTTCGTGGATCTTCAGGTTTCGTTCTTAGAGGAGCGGAAGTGTTGTCAACCTTGGCGGTAATCACTAGCTTACCAAAAAAAAGTATGTATGGTAACTGATTGCCATTTAGTGTAAAGTGTTTTTTTACAATGTGGTAACCGTTAACTATAGACAATACAAACTTGTAACAGCAATCAAATGATAAACTATGTACGTTCCTTTTCTTCTTTTTTCTTTCCTTTTGTTAAAGAAGGATGTGGGTTTGTTATATCCGAGTGTGGGTTTGTTATATCATGTTGTTTCGCTTTTTAGGAAAAGAGATAATCTGTTGATACGAAAAACAACTGTAGCACTTGTTTGTAATTATCTAAGTATTATCTCCAGAAAATTAGCTTATGCATGTATGTGTGTACGAATAGGCTTAGCAAGGGGTTGGTTGTGGAGATTAGAAGCCAGTATTACACTATCAATAGGAAGAATAGTATTTCTTACTCCACTTTTAAAGTTACTTTGATCGCAAAGAATCAAACAAAATATTAAGAGAGCCAAAGAGATTTTCCATTTTTAAGAGTGACCCTTAGTGACTGCAATTAGTTTTTTTTCTTTTTAACAAGGAGTGTCTTTTTAATAAGGAAAAATGTATTGTCCCTGGCTGCTTGCTTGCCGGTGGCTTGTTAAAAGTGAAAAGGAATGTTAAATCATTTCAACGACTGAAGCTACACGCTTGTCTTTCTTCGATAGTTACTGACTAATTTTGAAAGTCACAATGTTGTAGGCCTACTGTAATAGCGTAGGCCTACTGTAAGCGTAGGTCTACTGTAATAGCGTAAATTCGGAAGGAAACGTTCCAACTGAATGATACGAACAATTATTCCCAATGTCTTGAACATGAAACGTGGGTTGCACGGATAACGCTTAAAGTAGGCTGGACTGCACTGGAATTTCCTTCCGGCAAATTAGTGTCTGGTCGGAACTCAGTTCTGTGTAATTGTCTCTTAACAACATTTGAACATTTCTTTTAGATAATAATAACTAACTAACTCTATGGTCTATGGAACCCGAAGGTTCAATGCCGCGTTTACAAAATATTTCCACTAACTTATGTCCTTAGCCAACTAGATCCAGTTTCTACTCTGTACTCTTATTTCTGCAAGATCGATCTTAATATTGTCTTCCCATCTACGCCTAGGTCTTCCTAGTGGTCTTCTTCCAATTGGGTTTTCAGTTAAAATTATGAAAGCGTTTCTAATTTCTTCCATTCTGGCTACATGGCCTGCCCACCTGAGCCTTCTACACTTAATAACCCTAATAATGTTAGGTGAGCGGTATAAACTATGCAATTCCTAGTTATGAATTTCCTCCAATCCCCATTTTCATCCCTCTTTGGTCCGAATAATAATAATAATAATAATAATACGCATTATTATTATTATTATTATTATTATTATTATTATTTTCAACCTCCCGTCGTTCTCCTATCAATGTAGCAACAAAAGGCGTTTACAACTTAGCAAACGTGAAGCGAGTGACAAGTTACAGACCGAATGCTAATGTAATACAACGTCACGAATTGTGTAAGCAAGCTAAAAAGGTCTGAAACAATTCGTTTCCGATTTTTGCAGTCGTTTTTACGTCTGTAAGATGACATGTTTAATATTAGTTTCTTTCTTTCTTTCTTTTTTGTTCATTTGTTAGTTACTTCAACGCTAACTGTAACCTCTATCATGCGTCTTCCTCGACCAAAATACGTACCAATTTTATTTCCTGCAGTGTTTTCGCGTCACTGCTTTCGAAATGGGGAGGGGGAGAGCACACCTACACATTTCACGCTTGCGTCTGCTCAATGCTTATCATCGTGCGAATTTCTGGCCAGGCTTGGCCATAGGTTTTTTGTCATCATGTGTGGTTGGCAACACTTATCGGATGCAGTGGAAGAAGCGAAGCTAGCAGCACCTGTGCTCACCTGTTCTTATCTTGGCTCGTGCTCGCTCACGCTTTGGCTCCGGGAGCCAATTCATGGACAGGCCTGTTCTAGATCGTCTGGGTTGTGAACATGTGCCCATTACACTCACTCAAAAAGTTTCCACTACTTCCTCCTCCGTCTCAGCACCCACTCGGCTAATACTTCGCTACACAAACTTATTAAACTCATACACTGTCAAGCGACCTATCCTCCTTTTACTGAAAATGAATTTAACCCTTCGAATACCAAGACTGGGTCAATTTGGCCCAGATGATCTCTTATAAAGAAATGCTACAATATCAAAGAGAGGTAGTGGTCTAATATTTTAGGTATTCCTCCATTAACCATTTCGCAAGCCACGTGATTCTTCACTCCTCAAAAGTATGTAATCTGTCAGAAGCTTGTTTGCAAAGCGCATTGCACCAGCAAACCGCTCTGCAAGAACTGTTAGGTGTAATCAAAACACAATGTGTGACAGAATTTATTCCTAACAAAGACTATACTTTGTATAGTCAGAGTCCCCTCCTGTCTGGGATCCTGTCTGGTACTCTGTACTGGCACATGTTTTCTACGATTTCACTGCACGCATGAAGGCTTCTGAGCTACATCAAATTTCCAGATAATACTTTGCACTTGCTTTCATTGACCACAAGTTGATTCGAAGAGCACCAGTTACCAATATGGTCTAGACCTTGCTGCAGCTTTATGTTGTCGTCCACAGAATTGATTTTAGCATATATTTTTAGATTATCGGCATATAGTAATTTTTCATGGTCAGGAATACAGTCAGTTAAATCATTAATAAACAAGAGAAATAATAATGGTCATAAGGATGCAATATATTCTTTAGATTTGTATGCATTAAAAAGAACGAATTGTTTACGATTAGATAGGTATGATGAGAAGAATTTAATCAGGGACGGAGAAAAGTGGAAAAGCTTTAATTTTTCTAGTAATATGTTATGATTAACTTTATCGAAAGCTTTTTCAAAGTTAATATAAATCACATCTACTTGGCTGCCTACATCTAATGAATTCGCTATAAAATCTGTAATATTTGAAAGATTTGTTATTGTGGATCTTTGTGAAATAAAGCCATGTTGTTGAATTCAGATAACCGGTTGGACGTGATTAAGGATTCGTCGATACAAGATATGCTCAAATACTTTGGCAAAAGCAGGTAATATTGCTATGGGTCGAAAGTTGGTAATATCTTGACTATTGTTGGACTTCGGAATTGGACAAATTAAAGCTGTTTTCCATTTGTCTGGAAAAGTGTTTGTTCTTAGTGATAAATTGAATGCAATTAATAGGGGATATTTAAATATATCAGCCCAATCCTTCACAATGTAGGAGGAAAGTCCGTCAGAACCAACTGCCGTTTTGGACTTAAGGTTCTTAATAGCCATTTCTATTTCATTCAAATCTATCTGGCAAATATTTAGTGCTCCTATGCTACCATATATGTTATCTCCCAGATCTATGTTGGGATCAATTATCGTTTCTGAAGAGGAAACATACACTGATCTAAAATACTTCGCAAAAGTATTGGCTATTTCCTCGTTACTACACAGATTATCCTTTGCCTTTTTCTCAATGTAATATACGTAACATGTATATACTGTATTCAGTTTGCTACGTAAAATATATATATTCACGCGTTATAAAGGGACAAAATTAGTTCCTGAAAGTGTCCATTTGAGATGATCTCCTTTAACGAGTTATTAATTTTATTATTTTTTTTTCCCATGAATTCAGTCAGACAAATATTTTTGTCTGAAAAATACCACGTGAGGGTATTTATGTCAATAATTCTTCTTTCCATTATACTTAGTTTATGTAATGTAATGAGTCTGCGGTTCCTCATTTGAAAATAAAAATTACGCAACCAAGCTAGATTGTATGCGTAAGCTATTGATCCATTTTCATACAAAAATAATAAATACAAATAAACAAACACAATAGTTTTAAAAACAGCTCTCTCGTGGCTAAGCGGTTAGCGTATGCGACTTTAGCGTGTGTGATCCAGTTTCGATTCTCGGCCGGAGCTCATGTGGCTCGGATTCCACGTTAATCAGTAGGTCCACGTCTCATATAGCGTCGCTGCTGAAAGGAACGCTAAACTAAAATCAACTCAACAATAGTTTAAAAATTCAGCAAGGTGGCTACAAAAGAGAAGTACACGTCTGGCATCGTATCCCATCATAATAAATCATTTAAAACTAAAATTATAATAATTCCAATTCAGACAGACATGAAAGCTAAATTAAATATCAAAATCTAGAGACTATCAAAAACGCACGCTCTCTTATCCTAAATTCAATATCCTATTATTATTATTATTATTATTATTATTATTATTATTATTATTATTATTATTATTATTATTATCAGTGGCGTATTTAGGGGGGCTTCCGGGCTTAATCCCCCCCCCGAAATCTTACTTCCTATAGTCAAATATATGAAATATCTTGCAGAATTTTTACATTTTCAGGCAAAGCCCCCCCCCCCCCGAAAGTTAGCAAAGCCCCTCCCGAAACAAAATCGTAAATACGCCACTGATTATTATTATTATTATTATATTTTTAAAGTCCTTGAGACAAAATATAAAGGTCCAAGTAACGATTGAGAATATGAACATTAACAATTCCTTACAATAGACTGTCAGGTTCTTGCGAAATTATAAAGTGGACAGCAAAGTTAAGAAATAAAACTGATTTCAAAAACAGCACAAACAGTGATGTAGTCTTTTAAGTGCGTTCTGTGGTCTGTCTTTTTATTTTACAAAACTTTACACTAAATAATAACATGATGGAAGTTACCAGTGAACAACCAGACAGGATGAAGATAAGGTCATGACATTGATCGAAATCACAAATGTAGAAAAAGATAACTTCGTGGTACAAGGATAAGCTCACTTTACTTAAAATATTACTGAAATGTTGTAAAATAAACCTTTTCAAGAGCAATATTATTAAACATTTCAAAGATAGTCAGGTTCTCTTCCCCTAAATTCTTATAAATCGTTCAAAGAATTACATTATAGGTCGAATTCTAGCTGACAACTGTGGCCATCTTCAAGACAAAGGTGGGACAGGTATTTGATACGGATATGGTGAACACTGATACATGGTCTTCATGTGGCTTTTTAAACGACTATAAGAATTTCGAGAAAAACTGAATAACTTTGAGTTTATTGACATTACTGAAAATTCATCATAATTCACATTGTGAGCATTAACAAAAATTACAAATGCGAATTTCTATAGAACATATCAACTTCCTTAATTAAAGGAAACTAAAAGTTCGTTAATGCGGTACACACTTGCCACACTTTTGAAGCAAACGGTAGCATGCTGCGCGGAATGAAGTCTAGTATAGCAAAACCCTTCACTCTACGTATTGCCCGTTCCACATGAATACGAGCACGTGCTATACTCTTTGTTCTTCTAATTTGCTCTTCTGTGAACTGTGGCATACTAAGGAACGGAGGAATATTTAACCGTACATCTGTTGGTAATATATCTTGTGTAAGAAACCCTTTATCTGCAATAATTAAATTGCCTGGGTGAAGTTTGTCCAGAATTACGCAATGGAGTGTAATTCGCTTGTCAGAAGTCGACTCACCATAAAGTTTACTTGCAAATGTGATTACGCCACTGCAATTAAACCTTTTAGCGTGTTCCTGTGCTTGTAATGACTGTACGTAAGGTGTTGTATTTCCATAGAACTTGGTATGGCAGTGTGCATCTTAGTACAGTCAATAACCATTTTATAGGAATTAAAATCCAAAAAAGAAGAAGTCACGCAGGATTTGTTTTTTACTGACAGATGGTATTTCTGACATTAATCCTTCAAACAGGATCTCATCTAATAAATGTAACCATGTAATAAAAACATTTCTAACACTAGACGCACTGATACTGAATCTCACTCCCAAGTCTTTGTTGCTAAAATTTTGTGTCAACTTCATTAGTGTGAATAGCAATTGGTCTTTTTTATGTCGGGATTCAACAGTCCAACCACTATAATATTTAATTTCGAATCTTTCACAAAATGAAAGTAGTGTCGAGAAATTTTCAACATTTGGAAGACCTGTATACAGACACACTAATATTTCATCATATTTTATTAATTCAAATGTAAAAACACGTTGAGAATACATCAACTATGATCTTAATTGTTCTACTTGTTGCCGCAGAAACTAGTTTTCTGCTTTCGAAGACGGTGTTCCAGCAAACTGCGATATCTTTGATGACGAAGTACTACTAATACTACTAGTAGCTGAGATTTGAATGAGATGGAGTTCTACATTAATTATATATTATTATATCAATTAGCATATTATATGAATTAGCAATTAAAAGAAAAATGTTTACTTCTAAACTGAACGTAACATCTAAATCGTATCATCGTCCCGTTTATTTACCTTATAGAAGGTATATTGAAATTTATGCATTAAAACTATCAAACTGAAAGATGCATCATGTTATTTTTCCACTTATACTTCTACAGAAATACCTCTTATTTTGTGTAGGTGACTGCAAAAATGAAATTTTTGAGTTTTACGTCCCACGGTTTTGCCGGTTAGGCTAAAGGCAGGGGTGCCCACAAGGGGGGGCTATGACGCAAACTGCGTCATTGAAATATTTGGGGGGTTAAAATCTATATAAATATGTTTGAGGGTGTGTAAAAATTAATCGAAAAGATTTTTTTCATGGAAGAACACCTGCGGATAGACAATTGAGGGGGGGGTGTCATGGATATGAGGTGGGGTGGGCACAGGGACGGCGCTAAGGGTGGGCGGGGGTGGGCAACCGCCCACCCCAAAAGAACAGGGGTGTCATTAAAGGGGGACAGGAGGGGGCAATTGCCCCCCGCAAGATTTTGAGGAATACATATACTTTATCGATTGTCTACTAATATACTAGTGCAAACTGTGAAAGTCTTATGTTGTTGGTGTTCTTGCCCCCTCAAGCGAAGTCTGAAATGACACCCCTGCAACAGAAGAAGAAGAATAAAGGTGACCAGTGCCGGATTTCGGTTTGATGGGGCCCTAAGCTATTGAAGACAAAGGGGCCAATTTATTTCTAGCATTCTTTTTCAGCGACAAAATTTCGCCTTTTCTGTTTGAATATATGCTATATGGTAATTTATGGACCTAATACATATCTATTAAGTAAATACGTTTTCGTGTATATTTCGTTAACTTAACTTACTGTTTTGAATACATTACAGAAAAACTGTAAAATTTGTAAAATTAGCGGTAGTTTAATTTGGTATCAATAAAGTCCCTTGCCGATCTTTTTGCACCAACTATGATCCACGCTCCACGCCATGCTTCTACAATATGTGGAGACCGCATCATTTCTCATTTCATTTTTTTTCTATTCGGTTTGGTAAAGTTTGAAACGTTTCCAGGGATCCGTGTAAGTGAATACAGTCTAAATATCATCCAGGGTTGGTAATTACTGCCTGAAGCTCAACTAATCGTGTGAGCTTTTTCTAGGTCAGGTTACTGGAGTAACTCAAAATGGAATGCAACCCTCGAAGATTACTCAAGGTGTAATACGACACAAATTCGCTGGAACCAGAGGCAAACTTAGAAGGTTTAAACTGGAGAAGGGGCAACTAAAACCCAGATTATGATAGATATATCGTGAGTTTACTCTAAACTTTCAAAAATATGGAAGTAATGGCTTCAATTATTTTTGTCACTCAAAAAACTGGGATCGTAGACCTCTCCGCACCTGGATCCGCCCCTGCCTTTAGTGATCCATTATCGCACTCTATAGATCACTATATGAGCTCCTCCGTGGCTAAGCGGTTAGCGTACGCACCTTTGGCGTGGAAGACCCGGGTTCGATTCCCGGTGGGAGCTCATGTGGTTTGGATTCCACGTTAATCAGTAGGTCCCGTCTCATGTAGCCTCGCTGCTGAAAGGGACGTTAAACTCAAAATCAACTCAACTTTATAGATCACTATGAAAATCAGTGCCAAGTTCTGAAAGTTATGAAAATACTTCTGCAAACTACTTTTCATACTTACGTACAGCGAAATAAAATAGCTATAATTTCGCGATGTAAAGATTATTGCCGCTTAGGGCTGTAATTCCTTTATATTTTACTATTATTTCGCGAGCTTGTCGTTTTATGCCTTCTTCTTAAGCATCCACTGTTACCAGACTCAATTTCTTGTCGAATTCCAAATAGTACAAGAAAGGGTAGCACTAGAGTTCTATCCGCATACAAGATACTGTATCACTTATGCTGTGAAGTCTTATTAAAGTAGCTAAGTGTAATGCCTGGAAAACAGGGTCCCGATTACAAATGGGGCTCTGAAACAAAATCCCCATTACAAGCGGAGCTGGGAAACGAGGGTTCCATTATAAGCGGGACTGGGCAACAGAAATCCCATTGCAGGCGCGTTGGAAAACAGGGCCCTATTACTTGCTTCATGAGAGCTTAATACATAACAGTACAGAACACCGTTGTTGTATGTGCGTTTTATCTTATTTGCTTTTTCTTATTATTTGGAAATGACATTACAGCCACTTTTTCTTTAAAATTTTTGGGGCCCCCAAGAGAGCTATAGCTTGTTTAGCTTATACGCAAATCCGGCACTGAAGGTGACATCCTGTACTTCACAAGCAATAGGTATTACTTTCGATTGTAATGTAATAGGTTCTATGACTCTGTTTAACTCTGCAATGGACAATGATTTTAAGACAGATACTTGTAGTAATATAATGGATGCCAAAAGTCGTGATTAATGAATTGAAGTTTAACACACACGCACAATCGTGCTATTGAAACGCCAGTGTTTGTATGTGCTGCACTGAAAAAAAAAGTGCTTTCTAAAAAGCGAACTAAATAATGGACAGAGCTGGCCAGTATTATCTATTGTCTCATTTTGAGAAAGAGAGGGAGGACAGTAGTGCTTTGTGTCAAGGGCGCCGATCCTGGGGACCCAAGGGGGCCCGGGCTCCCCCAAAGCCCATGTGCGCCCCCGCATTTTATTTATGAATATACAATATTTGGCATAATTTGAATTCAATTTGTCTTAAAATCCTCATGCATGCCTTCTGCATCTGATTCCCCCCCCCCCCAAATTTACAGAGAAATCGGCGCCCTTGCTTTGTGTTGGCGCGATAGCTTCTTATAAGAGGGTTCCAACTTGCAATTGTTTACAGCAATGTACCACATGTCTTACCCGTGTGGCATTAAACAGATTTGTAAAAACCCTTATTATAGCATTGTTGAGTTGATCTCTGTTGCGTTCAGAAGTCTTGGCGGTCGGTGCTTGTTCAGCTAATATGTCGAAAAAATTTAGCGATTTCTTCTCAGGCTCGGTGTCTTTCTCGTGTTCAAAGAAGCGCGATTTTCAAATTTGATTTAAATTTAAATTTGATTTGATTTATTGACATATAACACAACAGGCACAGGCCTAATTACAGTGTTACATAGTATATCGCTATACAGATTATATAGGTAAATAAAGCTATTGGTTATAATTACATTTGTCTTACAAAATTAATAGACTTCTTAAAACTACTTACATCCATTGCCAGTACATCCAGATTGAAATTTTCTTTAACTAACCTGTTGTAGGTTGCACTAACTCTCCATATAGGAGATCTGCTTAAAACGTTTGTTTTCGCTGTCATACAAAAAAATGTATTTTTCGAAACAGTGCGCAATTTAATAGATGGTACTTGGATACATATTTTTTCGTTAAGATCAGGACAGTCTATTTGATACAATACTTCATAAAATAGATCGACAGCGTGATTGACATCCTTAATATTCTGTAGCATCCCCCAATCCACAGCTAATAGCTTTCGGTAAAGTTTTTCAAAATCAGCTTTCCTAAAATTATAACCTACTGTGTTAGGCACTGTTTTAAGTTTGGTTGAATACAATGCTGTAAACTAAATAAGAAGGGGAGAATGATGTTTATCTTCTATTACCAGTGGATCGCATTCTCTTTGAACTGTTACTTTTGAGAGATTTGTAAGAACAAGATCTAAGGTTCGGCCATTGCTATTAGGAATATTATTAATTGAAATCAAATCAAAGAGGGACATAAAATTGTCAAGACTTTTACATTTAGCTGATGACGTCATTAAATCGAAATTTGAACTAGTTATTTGTCGTAGATTCAGATCCCCTATACAAAGAATTGTGCAACTCACAGGACAATTTGATTCTACAAATTCAAAAAACTGTTCATATATATGAAGTGGTGAATCAGGCTCTATGTAAACAGTACAAATATACACGGTAATTGAGTCCAAAACCAGTTTGACAATTACACTTTCAAAGTTAGTTTCCCAGCTATTTACTTTTTGAATATTATATTTTTTAAGCGCAGCAAACAATACTCCCCCACCCTTAGTCTTTTTTTGTAGTTCAATATTTCTGTCTTGTCTCCAGACCACATACCTATCATCAAAGAATTCTGAGTCAGAATAATTTGTCGTTAAAGAAGTTTCTACCAAGCTAATAAAGTCATAAGAGTTAGATAAAACAGCATTATGAAAACAACTGGCTTTAGTACGCAGGCCATTGACATTTTGAAAGCACAAAGAAAATGTTTGGTTTTGATGTTTTGATTTTGATGGGTCACTGATTCTACCAAAAGAATAGTTACTTACTGGAAATGTTGGCTTCTGTTGTCTCTGATGGCAATTTTCCCGGCCATTTATTTTGGCGCTTGAGCTGCACCCCTAGTGCGAGGGTCCTGTTGTTTCCCTGCCCCGCCTAACACTGCCTTCCTTTTGTCCCCGAGGGGTCATCCACCTTCCGTGTTTTCCGCCTTTGGATTTCTCTTGAAAGCTGTTTTCAGTATTGCTAACCACACGCACTTTTTCTCTATCCACACTCTCGCCTTTATCTTCATTACTGGTACACACCACAGAATTATTAGAAACACTAGCACTAGCACCAAATTCACTTCTCTTGTTATTTTCATCACTGCTACGACTTTCACGGAAAATTTTAAACACTGTGTTACTTGTTGTGTCAGCACGATAGATATCCCCTTCAATCTTCAGTTTATTAAACACTAACACTGCGTACCTTCCTTCCTTCCTTGCCTCTTGCAGTTTTTCAGACAATAATCGTCTTTCAGCAAGCACTTTTTCTGAAAACTGCTCATGAATATACACACGGGATCCCTGCAACTTGGGTTTCGCTTCCAAAATTTCTGCTTTCTTTTTGTACCGCAGAAATTTCACAACTATATCCGACTGGTTACGCCCCATACCTAAGAGATGTGCACGTTCTATGTCATCATGTTCTATGTTAATCCCCATCTTTTTTTCTATAATATCTTTCACAGCCGCCTCACAGTCTTTCCATGATGGTCGCAAGCCTTCACTTTTGACCTGCACATTTCGGAAGATAAGATTGTTTCTCTTGCTCTGATTTTCGTTATAGTCACACTTCATTTCAAGTTCATCAATTTTCTGTCGCAAATCACTGTTCTCGTCCTGCAAGTGGGCCACTTTTGCTTCTAGATCTTTCACTTCCTTTGAAAGGTCATCAAACTTCGACTGTAATTTGTCAATTTTTGCATCAATTAATCCAATCTTGTTCACGTTCGGTTCCATGCTGTTTAACTTTTGAAGGATGTCTTCTATTTTTTGTTCAAGAGCTTTGCTCACTGGCCCTGGATTTGTTTCAATGTTACCTATCTTTGATGTTAGTGATAATCCTTCTTCTTCAATGGGGAAAAAGACAAAAAATACAAATACATGTGACAACCAGGATTCGCAATTTGAAGTGTTCGATTTCGAGGAAAGTGAAAATGAACTAGATTTTGGAGAGAGCGAAGACGACAGCATTGCTTCTGAAGTTACTCATTTATATTTTTTGCCTCTTGCTTTCTTGTAATAAATACTTCAAAGATAAAAATGTTTGCAGCAGCCTATTTTATCCTTGTTTTACTTTACCTACTTATTGTGTATTTTATGTTATTAACGAAAAGTAGAGTATTATCTGTTAGTCTGCGTTGTTTGAACCTTCTTTTATTTCTATGCATTCATGTGCATTCTTGGAGGGAGAGGAGTTAAAGCAGTCTTGAACTTCTTCGACTACACAGAACACACCTTTATTATTATTTAAAAAGCTGAAAGTAGAGGTAGTGTGTGTGCCACGCGGAATTCGGTAGGTCGAGCATATTGCCACGAACTCCCGCAGCCCATCCTAAGTCCTGCATTTCTTCAGTCTTACCAGGTGAATGCTGGAATGGCACCTTCTATAAGTCCTTGTTCCACATCCTTGTTTCTCCCCTATTTCGGTCTGAGCCTTAGCTAACTAAAGAGTATAAAAATTGAAATTTAATTATTGTCAAAAAATGTCTACATTGCCCAGTTCTCATTTTCGTTGTCCGCCCACCCAGCAACTAGGTCCGCCTCTTTCCGCCCACCCCATCAAGCGTTCCTGGCGCCGTCCCTGGGTGGGCACCACAAAGGAGACGGTGGTGGTGAGAGATGAATGAAATAGTGGAATGAAGAAAGTGGGAGGAAACGGGAGAACCCCGAGAAAACCCACGCACACGGTGTTTGTCCACGACAAAGTTCACTTGGCGGGAGCAGGGTTTGAGCCCGAGACCTCAAGCACCAGAGGTGAACGCTCTACCACTGAGCCACCACGGCCCAGCAGGTCACTGCATTAAACTTCAGTCAATTCAAGACCTGAGATTTGCAATGTTTCAAATAGTAATTATTTTTGAGTTCTTTGTTATGTAACTTAAGAAAGATCCTGAAATTTCCCCACTATTCAGTAGACCAAAAGATGACAGTTCAAAGAACCGATTTTATCCGCTTTTTCTATATCGATTCTAATGAAAAGTTTCAGCATCTCACAATGTCTCATAACTGAGTTACGTCACTTTGCCATCCAACGTTTCAATTGTCGGGCTTTCCAAACATTATAAGACATTTTTAGAAACAAATATTAGTCTATTGTATTTAACTATTTTGTAAGCAGAGCCGTAGCTAGAGATTTCTGCGCCCGGGGCGAAGTAGAATTCAGCGCCCCTACACTCACTTTAGCAATTATTATATATATATAAAGCAGCTTTTGTTGTTACGCTGAATTTTTATAATTCTTCTTGGAAAGACCATTACAACAACCAAAAACGATCATTATGTATCCTTTTCCAAATAAGAGCTGTTTTCGAGAGTCTTATTTTGGACTTTTTGTTAAACTTGACAAAACTACCTTTGGTTGTATACAAATTCGCTAGGAGAACAGTTATGGAAAGTTACTACTATTTACAACATTTCACACTATTGATAAGAAATGAAATTTTAATACATTAAAAACTATGTGCTTTTAAATTGTTCCAAATGGGTGACAGTATTAATTTCCAGTAATAATTGTAAACTTTTTAATTTTATTCTGTATGTGACCACATCAATAGAATCTTAATTTCGATCTCTTAACGGTAAAAAATATTTTGTGAAATGTAATGGAAATTCAGAAGGATCCTTCTTTGTGAATTTCTAAATATTGATCGATGGAGGTGAAGAATATGTTCAATGTTTGTACTTAAAATCCAAAATATACTTTGGCTACTACATATGTCTGAAATTATAGTAATTACTTAATTTCTTAATGAATGAAAGTTCCGAATTTAAGGTACTTATTATTAATTAACATATTAAAATACACTAACACGTACATATATGAAGAATGTGTGTACTTATGTTTTGTATGTATGTAGATAGATAAAAACATCACACAACTAGACACGCATACACAAAATAATATGGTGCCGATATAAAAAGTTGATGAAAAATGACCTCAATAAATTCCTCCAAATTGGAAGCATTTGATATGTCAATGGAATTTTAAAATAAATCATTGGTAGTGATTAGTGTGTGTAAAAAAGTCGAACTTCGTCGGGCTAAGTTCTGAACCCATTAAGCTCTTATTCTACAACTGCTTGAAGTTCGAAAATGTTATTGTTTCCCTCGTTTACTTTTATTTTTAATATTCCCGCGCAAACAGCAGCTTGAATGTGTATCTTCACTCTTCTCACTTTCGTACCTTCATTCTCAACGTCGCACAGTGGGGCCAAACCAGGCAATTCTTAGCAAAAACTCGAAGAATGAAGTAAAAGATTGACTTGATATAATTTGCTATAATGAAACTTTAATAGTGTACACATAAGATAGTGTGCAGGAAAAGAAGTGATAGCTATTTACAATGAATTCATGGGACGTGTAAATTTGGTTATCCACCGAAGCAGGAAAGGTGCTGCTTAGTGACAGAAGATAGGAAATTGACTTTGAATGTGACTATTCCTACATTGCGTGTAGATATTCCGTGACTGGTAAACATGGTGACACGACCGACATGTATGTATCGTTTTGTATATTTAGAATGTTGAGGTAATGTGTAATCAATAATCATATTTGGAATGATGTTAATATCAGTATCATATCCCTATGGTAATCCCCTACTTAATATCATATTTGGAAAATGCTGTGGTACTGAAAGCATATAAACTGTAGTCAAACGATAGAATGGCATTTTAGTAGAAAATATGGCATAATAATGTTATGTCTGTGATTTTTTTAATATATCGTAGCGGAAACATTGTTCTTACTGTATGTAAAGTGAAAACCTGCACATATTTGCACTTTTGGGAAATATAGCGCATGAAAATGTTTGAGGAAAACCGCATTTTGGATGCAATGCTACTTTTGAATTGAGGTGGGATGAATGTGAGAGCAAGTGTTAGATTATTAAACGTGTGATTCCCATGCACGCAGTGACAAAGTAGAATATAGATCGATTCTGGGAATTTTGCCGCCAAACCTACTTGGTGCTTCGCCCCCTAGGACCCATCTTGTTACCAACATCCAATCATACTTCTTTGGCATTCGCCAACAGAACTAAACTCTAGTCAAACATGTGTGATTAATGGTGGCGATATTTTGAAACGTCAATGTTTGCCAAACAATCTATGGACCATAAGGTAGAACCATATTTAAAATGGTGTTGATCAATTCAGTATTGCGTTTTTTTTGTGATGCGATGCGTGCACAGAAGTGACATTGGAATCAGCTGTAATGAGCCTCCGCTCGCTCCAGCTCAGAGTGTTCCAATCAAGCCCTGAAATCAGCCCACGTAATGCACGATGCAATATATGAAACAAGCTGAACAGGTTACTGATGCTTGTAAATCATAATATGTTTAATACATCTGATAATATATCGAGAACTTGTGATTAGATAATTTTTATGTATTGAAGCGTCCTTGCATCTTCATTGTCATAACGAATCCTTCACAACTTGGAAATAATTTTGAGAAGCAAGAACTTTTCTTCAATTTTATTACTCTTCAGTTGTAAAAAGAATAAGTACACTTTTTCCTTTCATGCGTAACAATGTAAGTCAATCGTAAGTTGCCAAATTAAAGCATATTGCCCACGCGTTTGTTTATGCCAATCATATAATCTGTTATATTATTTAGGCGCGAATATAAGGAATATTTCTTTTTATGATGTAACACTCTATCTTTTTGATAAAATAATGTCGAAATAACATTATTGTAGCCACTGCACACACCAAACTAATTGGTTTTCTATCAATTTTCTGCTTCATATTGCGAATTCTTATTTTTGCCAAGAATTCAGTGCCTTGGCTCCACTGTGCGTCGTGATTAATCGGATTGGATAGGAAAAAAAATGAAATGAAATATTTGATTTTTACGTCCCATGGTTATGCCGGTAGGCTAAAGGAGACGGTGATGATGAGTAATGAATGAAATGGCGGAATGAAGAAAGTGGGAGGAAACGGGAGAACCCCGAGAAAACACACGCACATGGTGTTTGTCCACCACAAAGTTCACTTGGCGGGGCTGGGATCGAATCCGGGACCCCAAGTACCAGAGGTGAACGCTCTACCACTGAGCCCCCAGGGGTAGAAAAACGTTTTGAACTAAGCAAACTCATCACTGTCAAAACGCCGAACACGACTTTGCTCGTTTCTGAGTTTGAAAATGCTCCTGCGCACACTATAAGTCATTACTCGGCACGTTGTATACCACATGTCACTAAGAAATCATCTATAACTCTTTAAGTAATAAGTAAAAACTTGTTGTGACTTATTTAAACTTTTGGATTGCGAGCGAAGCGAGCAAGAAATTTTTTAAGAAATCTACGTATTTCATTGATAACCGACAGCAATATTGATCCAATAGGGCGCCAATACTTTCTGGGGGCGACTCATCTTTTATTCATGTCCAACACAACTTTTTCTTTCTCCTTGCTCGTTCGGCGCCCCTTTGTTGTCAGCGCCCGGGGCGAGCGCCCCGCTGCCCCCCCCCCTTAGCTACGGCTCTGTTTGTAAGTACGGGTTGGCATTTAAAAAACTCCGACCTTTCGAGTGCCAAATTTGCAAAAATGTCTTATTTACAATGGTTATTGGCCCATAGACCTCAATTGCCAGGGGCGCATCCACAGGGTGTCCACCATCCAGACTCCACCTAAACTTCGTAACTCGACTATCATTTGTACACTTTTTTTTAAAAACCATAAATATACTTGTTTAACAGAGAAATGACTGCTATGGCCTAATGACTTGATTATACTCTTCTTTTCCTCATACAAATAAAGCTTTTCTGAGAATATAGATGGCAGTAATTAACAATTACTTATCGTTTTTTCGAGTGCAGAAAAGTATACTCCAGAACCAATTAACATTTCATACTGATGAAGTTTTGGTTCCCTTCTTGGTCTATGTTTAATTATTCAAATTGCTACAGGCTTATTTCTAGCCATACACTATGTGTCAACAATTGAATTAGCTTTAATAGAGTGATCCACATTTGTCAAGATGTCAACTTTGGTTGTTTACTTCGCACAGTACATGCCAATGGTGAATCTTTCTTTTTCATTCGCCTCTATCTACACTTTGGACGAGGAATATATTACGCATCCTATCTTTATCTTCACACCTGAAGACTGGGTGTTGCTATTGAACACCCTGTACATAGATTGAAAAGCTTTGGACCTCTCCCAACAAAAGGATCCATGTGTGCGCCTTCTATATGCTGTATATAGTTAACAAAAAATGGCTATTTGTATAGATCTTTAAATAAACAAAACACTACGTGAAAAGGAAATATAATTTTAACATTTATCAACTAAATAAAACAGCCCTATAAAATTTTAGATCAACTGAATAAACTAGATCACAGAATTTTAGTTAAATTAGACAAAATAACCCCTTAGATAAAATAGATTAGATAAAATAGCTCGTAGGAACTACACAGCCATTAAAACATAAACAACATTTCCAGGAAACATTAGTACGCATATTCGGTAAATTTGAAAATGTACTCCGAAATCTTTGTCGGATTGATTTGTTTTACTCAAACTCAGAAGAATCCAAATGTCCCTATTCTTCCCAAATGATGTCCCTGTCCAGAACTCTTTAAACCTATATTCTTATCGGTTTTGGAGTCTAAACGCGATTCCTTCTCTTTAATAACTTTTCCAATGCACTTCTAAACATTACACATAACTTTACTCCTATAGATCTAGCACTTATTTTCATTAGTTGCGTTGTACAGTCAGTATTAGATTTCTTAAAGGGATCTAACCGCCAAAAGACAGGGAAGAATAATAACACCCCAGTGTATGTCCACTGCTACGAATTTTGTTAAAGTTTTCGTGTCCACGATGTAGTGCCTTTGGTAATTGTACACATATATTTTCTTTGCTTTGCAATTTTCCTTTTTGTGCATTTGATCTTTTGAATCTGATTGGAGGTCTCAGTTTTAAAGATTCATATTTTATCTGCAATTTTCTGTGAAATGAGGAAAAAAGTCCCAAGCTCAGAGTATGTGAAGTTTCTCATCCCCCAACTGTCTGAGTTACCAACGATAATGGATGGACTATGTAGTACACGTGATGGGCTGGGTAAGCTACCAAATTTCAGCTTTTGAGCCAACATAGTTACTGAGATGCGGGCGTCGAAACATTGGGTGCTAACTTCAAGCGAATTCCCCAAGTATCTGGGCTAGCAGAGGTAATACATGATCCAAATAGTAAAACTTACGGGCTGTGTGCACTACCAAATGTTAGCACCTGGACCAACGTAGTTATTTAGTTATAGGCGCCGAAAGTTTTGAGGCTCACATCATGCGACCCTTAAATTGTCTGGACTAGGATTTTACAATGGTCAAGTAGCATACGTGATAGGCTAGCTGTATCTGCAAATTTCAGCTTCTGGGCTGACTTGGTTACTGAGATATGGGCTGTTTACATATTTGCATGAAATTAGCCCCTGAAGTGATGATAAATAGCCGAAATGATAAATAGCATATATCAGTAGATCAAAAGCAGTCAAAAAGATTTTTTTTATGATCGACTTAGCACTTGAAGAAAAGTTTCCATCTTCTCAGTTAAACATATTTCAAACCAGGAGTGTTAAAAAATCAACGGGTTTTGGTTTCAACGTAGATTTCCATAGAACATAAACGGTAATTGATAATTACAAGCGGTTTCTTGCCATCAATTCAACGCCTCAGAAGAACATACCATCACCAACCACCATGGGCGGCGATTAGGGGGGAAAGAGGGAGCAGTTGCCCCCCACTTTTTTGAAGTGGAGACCTAATTTATATAGTTTCATTTGGAAATGTAAAATGGTGCCCACACAATTTGGAGAAAAGATCTCTGACTTTCCATGACGAAAGTTCCAGATTTCCCTGACCCCTGAATAACTTAAAAATATAGAAGAAGAAAGAAACCCAGCCTCCACACTCCCCATAGTTGGCCTTGTTCTCTTCCGCTTCTCTTTCGTTCTTTTTTCAATTTTCTTTCCAAAGGAATGTAAATTTACAAACATGTGCATTACGCCGATATTGATTAGGCCTACATATTACACAAAATGTAAAATTACAAACGAAAGTGTGCAGCATACAGAGTACTTAAGATATGAAAAAAATTACACATTATAATACCAATTACACAGCATTATAATATTGCCTATAGTAATAAACAGTTCATACATGATTTTACTGATTATTACAAAACAAAACACACTCACACACACACTATGTAACACATATTACATTATGTAACAAACACACACACTATGTAACACACACACACATTACTTTTGCTGGTACAGTTGTTAAATGCAACCCATTTAGAAATTTGTTTTCATACTTTCTCGCATAGTTTTCTTCTCATTGATCTGAATATCCTTCTTGTTGTCTCCGCAGTTTAATTTTCTTCTCATCTTCCTCCAGCTCCTTTAGTTGTTGCTGTATCTTCCGTTTCTCTCTCCTCTTCTCGTCTCCAGCATTTATTTCTCTTTTCTTTTCCAAATACACCTGATATTGTCTCATTGAACTTCTCACTGAATTTATCATGCCTCTTGTAATTATTAATCCTGACGATCCACCTATTCTCATCACAGAATCATATATGATCCGTTGAACAACCAGAGATTCTTTTTGTAAGTTCTCAACAATGAGAATTTTATTTATTGTGAGACCACTTTCAAAAAATGCGTTTCCATGAAAGAAGATAAAACACAATTTCATAACTGACCATACGTCAACGAAGTTCTTCCCATTTCCTAAGTAAAAAAACTCATCAAGTCTAATACCATCTCTGTCATTGGCTATGAATCCACCCGAGTGTTCCTTAAATTCTTCAGTCTGAGCTTTCGCTGTGAGCTGGAGAAATTATTTCTTTGCCTTCTCAGCCACTTGTCCAGATATCCTCTTGGCACCATTCAGTTCTTCTAGAACAGCGTGTACCCTTTTTGAGCAAATATTCCAGTATGCAGTTAGATGTGTTTCTCTCAGAAAATTAGTTTCAACAACTATATCAGAGAACACTGACTCCCTCCATAATATCACCATTGAGAACACTGCATTTTGCATCCAGTTACATTAAAGAAATCAACTCTATTTCATAAATTCAGTAATTGAACAATGGACCTAAATCGATTTTTCATGACTTTCCCTGACCAATCTGCCATTTCCCTGACTTCACCTGATACATTTTTACTTTCCTGACCTTTCCCTGACTTTCACTTATTTTCCAGAATGTGGACACCCTGGTGAAGGTTTTGTATGTATTGCTGTTTCATAGAAAAAAATGGTGACATATGATATTTGCCGTTGCGTGAGTACGTATTGGTTATTTGACTTCCCATGGAGTTAAGAAAGCTACAGGAATTGCGTTTCAATTGTAATTTAAAGCAATTAATATTCTAATTGCATATTTCTTTAAATGTCATAGCATATGCTTGCAGTACTTACTGTATTTTATTTTCTAAGAGAAAAAACATTCCTTTAATAGCATGTGTGGAATTAAAAGTATAAGTTGTTCATTAATCCCCAGTTTCAATATACCTTCTGCAAAACAAGCCTCATTATTCATTACTATAATTAATATTATCCTTTCTATTTATTTGTTTTGCGAATTTATTATTGAATAATCTGATCAAACAGTTTTCCAGACAGAATTTTAAGATCTTCATGAGCAACATCTCAAATCTCTTCTTACACTTTCGATGTTTAAGAGTATAAAGGGCTAGTACCTATTGCTCTTATGAATTTATTTAAAATAGAAATACGATATACGGCATTTTATGTGAAAAAAGATAGTATCCCTAGTTATACAACCTTTCATCAAACAGTGTTAGAAACAACCAGGAAATGTAACATTGATATACAATTGTTCAGATCATGTCCCACTTTTAATGTCCAACCGCCGCCACTGCCAACCACAATAGTCTGCCGAAGCAGGAAATTGTTGAAATTTAATAATATTTTCGGATTAAATATTTATTTCCATAAAGAAAAAACGGTAACAGATATCGAAAAGCGTTTTCTTTTTGACACTTTTGCAGCGTCCCGAGAATTCGTTTTGTCTGGACGGTTCAAAACCGGAGATGATAAAAATCTAAGTTTCTCTCCTTGAATACTGATCGCAGAATGGATAAAACGGAAATAGATATTGACAAGCAGTTTTTTTTAAAATATATAAATTCAAGAATATGTTTCACCTTTGATTGTATTGTTCTATTGTAACCGACTGGTTTAAATGTTTATCTTCATAGAGCGAAAATAGTAAGAAATACCGTGTAATGGCCTTTTCATATAGATTCAGATTTTGAGGAATAGATTCTATCATTGATCTTATTCCTCTGTTGCAATCAGTAGCACATTACCCTGTGTAGGGTATTCCCTTATAATGTTGTTAGTTTTTATTTATTTTTAAGCTTTACAATGTATTAAAAATAACAAATTAAACTCTTTTTTAAAATAATGCCAAAGTTTTCTACTTTCCAGATTACCTTCCCTTTACACAATTATTGAACGATTGAAAAACGGCTACCAAGGTCTATGTATACTGTATATAAATTACAGTTCATATAACTGTTACAAAATTACGAAACTATATTTGCTTTAATATCATAACCTATATTATTTTCTGTATAAGAATATTTTAGTTTTTCGTAAATACGAGAGTTGTTACATAAATTGTAAGCCTAACAAAGAAATATTAGAATAGACACGTAATACTTTTAGACTGTATTTATTGAGACTTGTTATGATGTAATATCGAATCTGGCGTTAATATCGACTTTTATTCAATTTTTGCAGGTCCAAAGCATAAAATGAAATTGAAATATACTCATTTCGACACTAATGAGGACGTCAAGAATGCCGTAGATGAAATTTTACACACCTTCGACAATCAATTCTTTATCAGCGGCATTAACGCACTTGAACATTAATGGGTAAAATGTGTTGTCTTATCAGTTGACTATGTTGAGAAGTAACTCTCTGCTGCTCCCTTCATAGGCTTAGAACTTTTGTAATAACCCTCGTATAAATATTACTGCAAAATTTTCTAATGTAATCTATGTAAATAAATCAATACATTAGATCTATTCCAGTATGCTTATAATCACTACGGATTAGGAAATATTAGCAAAAAATATTAGAAAAATATTGAAGAGTAAATATAAATTGTTAGGTAATGCAACCCTTTAAACAATGTTTTACTTTGTTCTTTGAAGTTCTGACAAGTGGCTTCCACACCGCAACGAGTAAATGAAGGGGAACATTGTCTGTCATGGGTCATCTACACCATCCGAATTCAAAGAAAGGGGAAAGTGGGAGATTAATGTTGTGTATACACAGGAGAAAGAAGCAGGGAAAGTTTGCTCATACGCACAATGATCGTGACGTAGAAGTGAATTTGCCAATCAGCGAGTCAAACAAAGTATTGGGTTACAACCCCCGACTCAAGAGAACCTCGCTTTCGACGGATCCACCTGTTGCCTGCTCTGTTTCTCTTGAACAAGTGATCCTGCTGAACGGGAGTTCTTTTCTCACTTAACAAGGAAAGAGAACAATATTATTTCTCGTAAGTACCTAAATCTATTTATGTATTACGGTGATTCTTGATGTACATTATGTATAATTTAACACAATGTTCTAATGTAACATTGAACGAATCTGTACTAAAACAACTTTAAGAACCAAAAATAAGAAAGAGCTTAACTTTAGGTTTAGCCTTGTTCGTAGAAAATATTTTTCGGTGTTCGTAGCGAAGTGATAACTAACGCGCCCCTTAGTAAAGTTTTAACCCTACATTTACTCGTGCAAAAGACGCTGAAATATGAATGAGGCGAGGCGAGGAGAATTGTACTGCACCTTTCGTAAGATTCTTTTATAACAAATGATAGTTTTAGAAAAAAGCCTAGGACCTCGAAGGGCAGACAGAAGGAAACAGAAGTCCTGTTCCTAGTTCCCACTTTTGGAATATTTAGTCAGATTGCTCTGTAGCGGGATTCAATTGCAAGACCACTCAACTATGGATTCAGAAGCTTTAACTTCATTTATGAATTTATATATAAGTATTATATCTATTATATGTTTCAAAATTACATGCGGAACGTGTTAGAAACTTTGCAGATTAACAGAAGGTATCTGTGATTTCGTATTTCATTTCTTATTTCTCTAAAATAAAGAAATGTATAAAATAATTAGAAATATTATTCGTGATAAACCTATAAAGACATTATCCCAGTTATACTGAAACTCACAAATGGCAAATGGAATCACAAGCTCGATTTCAGAGTGCATAATATCTTAATAGGGAAACATAACAATTTCTAAGATTCTTCAGTTTGCATTCACTTCCTGTGAGCATCATCATTGATCGTAACTTGACACCAGAATCAGGACAGAAGCGCCTGACATTAATATCAAATTTCCCTGGTTTCCTGTTAGCTGTGCTCCTGTCCTAATTATTGAAGAAACTCTTTGTTTAAATACAACATATCAATCACTTCTACTTAAAAGTTAACTAGCGTACATAATATTCTATCTACTTTTTAATAATCGACAACACGTTTTATAACACAGAAATTAAATACGAGGGCACGTTGGTAAGTAGAGCAACCTAGAAGTTACCGACATAAAACTATTGTATGTATCACTACGACTTTAATCTAGAAAGAACAATAGTTACGGTATTTTTTCTTATAATCATTCTGGCGATTAACACTTCTGTTAAAGTGTGACCCTTATTGTTATTAAATTTTTCTATCTTGACGACGAAACACAGCCTAGCATCCTCCTTTATTGTATCGTGAAGATCGAAATGAAGTTATCGTAGCTCGCCAATGAATGGTTGAAGAGGCGTGTCTTGATTTTTGTGTGATTTCACAAAAGGATTTGAAATTTCTCTCTTAACGTCATTTAATTTTTAGTATGTTGTTTTCAAACTTTGTACAAAGACAGTTTTGATTTTACTATTTTTGGAAATACTACTTAAGATGAAGACTTCAAATTGCATCGTTGTGAAATTTCCCGTAAATATCATACAGAAAGAGAAACACTATTAAACATTGAAGAATAGATTGATGTGTTTGTAATATTGACAGGAATGTATCGCTTCTCACATTTGTGTTTTCTTTAAAAGGATTAAATTGAATTATCAACATTTACAAAAAGTAAACAGATTTTATTTTCGCACTTTATTATTTTTATTTTTCAACAATAAATGTTTTTCTATTGTCATATCTTACGTTCATTAAGAATAATATATTTATCGTTTATAAATTGATGTCACGAAGTAAGAATATTACAGAAAAATTCTTTTGATAAAAAACGTTGCAACATAAAATGATTCTGGACTTTACAATTGCTAACATTATCCATTCTATTATGGGATAGTAAAAGTATTACTTTCCTAATTGTAGCATTTAGGCATCGATATTAATAAGAAAAATAATAAAACAATGTATTTAAAGCATATCATTACTCAACGAAGTGATAGTAAATATTATAGAAGACACATCATAAACTAACTTTTCTTAACCCTTAACTAGTCGCGTGAAAAAAGTTACTTAATTAGTCGCGTGCGGAATTTTGTTCCGCATAATAACTACATAGTAAAACTCGTGTAATATTTGTTTTTCTTTTAATTTTTATTTAAATTTAGGTTAAAATATTTGTTTTAATAGTCGTCTTAAGTTATTTTATGCTATTGACTAATTATTCTCCTCCTGCAAGTTCAGTCCTCCTGCAAGATACAGAAGGCAGAGCAAGGCCTTTACTTCTGTTATATTAGTATTTTGAGCATCTCTTTCTCTGCTATAAGCGTCCCTATGTGTTTCAATTAACTGGTTTGTAAATTCAACGATTGTCTCCAGCATATACGTACTAAAGAACAAACTCCAAAATTCGCTCGACGTTTTCGCTTCTTTACCATGTCCTTTGACTCCTGGTAAATGGGTCAAAATATTCTGACTTCTTCGTATATTTTGCCGTGGAGCATGTGCGTACCATTTAGTGACATTGTCCTTTCCTAGAAGATATGGTCCCCGTGTAGTAGTATTTGAAAGTGATTCCACATAGTGATCTGCTTGTGGCAACACTTCACCTTCATCTGCTGATTCTTTACTGGCAGAGATATGGTCGCTTTCTGCAATGATATCTTCTTCATCACCATCTTCCATATCCGGAACAACTAAATTGTCGTCTTCAGCCAGAACTTCCAGCAACATGTTTCTAATTCTGCCCACATCCCGTTCATGATGATCCATTTTGAAAGAAAAGACTAACTCTCTTCTTTATGTATTTATTTTCAGACCGCACAATGCACATATAAACCGCTTATAACTTCAGTTGCTTACAAATGAACTGTACCTGAAAATATATTTTTGTAAAATAAATTTTAAAAAATAGTGGTGGTGGCGTTTGCTTGTGATATGTTTCGTAGTTACCGAACCGCTTAATTGTTTTCGGCTAAAAACAATAAACTGAAAGAAAGCGTAGAATTTGTAGAAGAAAAAAAGGGTAACTTATTTAGTCGCGCGCGGAACTTTGCTCCGCAAACTGCATCACTCCAAAATAAATAACAAAAAATTCACCAGTGGCTTGGGCAACAATTCAAATATGTATTGTTGTTTAATCGTGAAACTTTAAAAGACAGCTAGACAAAAGTTCAAAAGCATACGATGGAAAGTAAGGAAAACAAAAAGAGAAATGTAAAAGTGCGGAACAAAATTCCGCATGCGACTAATTAAGGGTTAATACCATGTGATAGGTTCTCAAGAATAAGAAGTTATATTTCCTTGTACTCTATAATACACTCTACAAAGATGTTATTTATCTGTCCCTTACAATAGCAAAGCTTCTGGGGAGACAGCGTCTACCGTTAGAATTTTATATGCATTAAGTTTAGGTCTTTTCCTGATCTAAACTTTCCTTAAGAAATGCTGGTGGAGGGTAATCAGACCGAACACGCCTTTCTAACTCAGACCACAATGGCTGAATGATGTTCAGATCTGGTGATTGTGGGATCCAGGGTAGGTATGATAGCTCCTGGTCATGCTCTTCAAACCGCAATTTCACCGTTTTTGCAGCGTGACAGGGTACCAAATCATCTTGGTAGATGTCATCACCATCAGGGAACAATATTTGGGCCATGGGTAGAACCTGATCCCCCAAAATGGCCTCATACGCCTTAGCATTCATCATTCCATGCAGGGCTATGATGGGACCTGCAGAAAACCACGATATTACTGCCCATACTGTAACAGTTGGGAGCAGACAGTCTTTATCATAGGCTTGTGACGGTGTTCTCCATACGTAAACACGACCGGTTGTTGGAAACAAGGTCAAGGTCCATTCATAGGACCACATTACGTGTTTCCACTGCTCATGAGTCCACACCTTGTGGTCCTTGTACCACTGGATACGCTTCTTCGCATTTACTTCTGTGACGAGGGGTTTGGCGATAGCGGCCCAGCCATGAATTTTCATTTTATGAAGTTCCCATCGCACTATTTTCGATGAAACCGGGTTCTGTAGGCCGGAATTCAGTTCAGACGTTATTTTCATTGTAGTGGTCTTCTTTTTAGCTGCTACAATCCGTTTTAATGTCGTGCTCGGGGTCCCGGGTTCGATCCCAGCCCCCGCCAAGTGAACTTTGTGGTGGACAAACAACGTGTGCGTGGGCTTTCTCGGTATTCTCCCGTTTCCTCCCACTTTCTTCATTCCACCATTTCATTCATTACTCATCATCGCCGTCTCCTTTAGCCTAATCGGCATAACCGTGGGACGTAAAATTCAAAGATTTCATTTCATTTTTCCGTTTTAATGCCCTCCGGCCCCTATCTGACAGGATTGTCTTTCGACCACTGTTGTGCTTTGCAGATGTCGTATTGTGTATGACCTCGTGACATTGGACACAGTGCCTTTCGATACCCCCACAGTGTTCGCCACTGTTGCCACTGAAGCTCCAACCAGATGGACACCAACGATCATGCCTCTTTGAAAGTCTGTCAGGTCGCCCATTTTACCGCACCACTTTCACACCACGACACTCACAGGTGAACTGGTTACTGCTGACGGAAGAGGAAGGTCCACATAACACATTGAAAACAAACAAACAAACAAACAAAAAAAAGATCGGCAACCGCAACACGCGTTATACAGTATAGGGCCAAACTTACGTGTCCTGTATGAAGTGTTTTTAGATTTTCTGTCTAGCCCAGCGTTTCCCAACCACTGTGCCGCGGCACACTGGTGTGCCGCGAATGGGTCGCTGGTGTGCCGCGAAGAAATCGAAACAATATTATTAACTCTATAGCAATCAAATTGCAAGACATAGGGAAAAAGGTATATATGTATTTCACATTACTATGAACCTCTACTGTGAATCTACAGTTTTAAGTTCCATATTGTGTTAATGTGTGTGAACCTGGCAGAACCCATTTTCGGAAATTGAAAATTAAACATGTAGATCGTTTGTTCATCGTTTGTTCACGATTGTTCACATAAAATTTTCGTTTGTTCACGATTTATAAACAATTTATACGAAAAACAAAATGGGCGGTGCCAACTTCACGCAGCAGAACCCATTTTCAGAAATCGAAAATAAACCATGCAGATCGTTTGTTCATCGTTTGTTCACCATTGTTCACATAAAGTTTTCGTTTGTTCACGATTTATAAACAATTTATAAGAAAAACAAAATGGGCGGTGCCAACTTCACGCAGCAGAACCCATTTTCAGAAATCGAAAATAAACCATGCAGATCGTTTGTTCATCGTTTGTTCACGATTGTTCACATAAAATTTTCGTTTGTTCACGATTTATAAACAATTTATACGAAAAACAAAATGGGCGGTGCCAACTTCCCGTACCTGAAAATTATTGCAAATCGAAAATTAACCATGCAGATCGTTTGTTCATCGTTTGTTCACGATTGTTCACATAAAATTTTCGTTTGTTCACGATTTATAAACAATTTATACGAAAAACAAAATGGGCGGTGCCAACTTCACGCAGCAGAACCCATTTTCAGAAATCGAAAATAAACCATGCAGATCGTTTGTTCATCGTTTGTTCACGATTGTTCACATAAAATTTTCGTTTGTTCACGATTTATAAACAATTTATACGAAAGACAAAATGGGCGGTGCTAACTTCACGTACCTGAAAATTATTGGAAATCGAAAATTACCTATGCAGATCGTTTGTTCATCGTTTGTTCACGATTGTTCCCATAAAATTTTCGTTTGTTCACGATTTATAAACAATTTATACGAAAAACAAAATGGGCGGTGCCAACTTCACGCAGCAGAACCCATTTTCAGAAATCGAAAATAAACCATGCAGATCGTTTGTTCATCGTTTGTTCACGATTGTTCACATAAAATTTTCGTTTTTTCACGATTTATAAACAATTTATATGAAAAAGAAAATGGGCGGTGCCAACTTCACTTACCTGAAAATTATTGCAAATCGAAAATTAACCATGCAGATCATTTGTTCATTGTTTGTTCACGATTGTTCACAAAAAATTTTCGTTTGCTCACGATTTATAAACAATTTATACGAAAAACAAAATGGGCGGTGCCAACTTCACGTACCTGAAAATTATTGCAAATCGAAAATTAACCATGCAGATCGTTTGTTCATCGTTTGTTCACGATTGTTCACATAAAATTTTCGTTTGTTCACGATTTATAAACAATTTATACGAAAAACAAAATGGGCGGTGCCAACTTCACGCAGCAGAACCCATTTTCAGAAATCGAAAATAAACCATGCAGATCGTTTGTTCATCGTTTGTTCACGATTGTTCACATAAAGTTTTCGTTTGTTCACGATTTATAAACAATTTATACGAAAAACAAAATGGGCGGTGCCAACTTCACGCAGCAGAACCCATTTTCAGAAATCGAAAATAAACCATGCAGATCGTTTGTTCATCGTTTGTTCACGATTGTTCACATAAAATTTTCGTTTGTTCACGATTTATAAACAATTTATACGAAAAACAAAATGGGCGGTGCCAACTTCACGCAGCAGAACCCATTTTCAGAAATCGAAAATAAACCATGCAGATCGTTTGTTCATCGTTTGTTCACGATTGTTCACATAAAATTTTCGTTTGTTCACGATTTATAAACAATTTATACGAAAAACAAAATGGGCGGTGCCAACTTCACGCAGCAGAACCCATTTTCAGAAATCGAAAATAAACCATGCAGATCGTTTGTTCATCGTTTGTTCACGATTGTTCACATAAAATTTTCGTTTGTTCACGATTTATAAACAATTTATACGAAAGACAAAATGGGCGGTGCTAACTTCACGTACCTGAAAATTATCGGAAATCGAAAATTACCTATGCAGATCGTTTGTTCATCGTTTGTTCACGATTGTTCCCATAAAATTTTCGTTTGTTCACGATTTATAAACAATTTATACGAAAAACAAAATGGGCGGTGCCAACTTCACGCAGCAGAACCCATTTTCAGAAATCGAAAATAAACCATGCAGATCGTTTGTTCATCGTTTGTTCACGATTTATAAACAATTTATACGAAAAACAAAATGGGCGGTGCCAACTTCACGCAGCAGAACCCATTTTCAGAAATCGAAAATAAACCATGCAGATCGTTTGTTCATCGTTTGTTCACGATTGTTCATATAAAATTTTCGTTTGTTCATGATTTATAAACAATTTATACGAAAAACAAAATGGGCGGTGCCAACTTCACGTACCTGAAAATTATTGCAAATCGAAAATTAACCATGCAGATCGTTTGTTCATCGTTTGTTCACGATTGTTCACAAAAAGTTTCGTTTGTTCACGATTTATAAACAATTTATACGAAAAGCAAAATGGGCGGTGCCAACTTCACGTACCTGAAAATTATTGCAAATCGAAAATTAACCATGCAGATCGTTTGTTCATCGTTTGTTCACGATTGTTCACATAAAATTTTCGTTTGTTCACGATTTATAAACAATTTATACGAAAAACAAAATGGGCGGTGCCAACTTCACGTACCTGAAAATTATTGCAAATCGAAAATTAACCATGCAGATCGTTTGTTCATCGTTTGTTCACGATTGTTCACAAAAAATGTTCGTTTGTTCACGATTTATAAACAATTTATACGAAAAACAAAATGGGCGGTGCCAACTTCACGCAGCAGAACCCATTTTCAGAAATCGAAAATAAACCATGCAGATCGTTTGTTCATCGTTTGTTCACGATTGTTCACATAAAATTTTCGTTTGTTCACGATTTATAAACATTTTATACGAAAGACAAAATGGGCGGTGCTAACTTCACGTACCTGAAAATTATTGGAAATCGAAAATTACCTATGCAGATCGTTTGTTCATCGTTTGTTCACGATTGTTCCCATAAAATTTTCGTTTGTTCACGATTTATAAGCAATTTATACCAAAAAGAGAATTGATAGTAACATCTTCACGTACCTAGAAGTATGGTGGATGTTGCAAATAAAGTCTCCAGGAGAATTTAAAATTATTTTTATATATAAACCTTGACAAACCAGATTCCGGTTTTGACGGGAAGTTTGATACAGCCACATATGTAGCAGAAGACGTCAGGCTTAGTTATGCATCTGTATTTAGTTGAAGAAGCCGTGATCCAATTGGAAGACTGGAAAAAGAGTGTGTTAAGAACGTATACAGACGAATCATATTTAAGAAGAAAAAATTAAACAACTTTCTTAGTTCTTGTGAAACCATATATTTTTAATTACACCATTTAGTCCTGTTAAAAGTTATTTGAGAAAATAAAAACAACAATCACCATCTGGCAAATATGAGATGCATTTGACAAGGTAAAAGAACGTGCCGGTAATTGACCCCCGTGAAGTTAGCGACCTAAAGTTTAATAAATCAATATTTTTTTAAGAGTTCTGAGTAGCACTCAAAGTGTTCTAGAGTTCTTGCTAGGTTAGACCAATAGTTCTGGGTAAATAAAGATTTTATAGCGAATTTAAAGTTTCAGTGCTAACTTCACGCAACACCAAAAATCTTAAAATGTCTATATTTTTTTAAGAGTTCTGAGTAGCACTCAAAGTGTTCTAGAGTTCTTGCTAGATTAGACCAATAGTTCTGGGTAAATAAAGATTTTATAGCGATTTTAAAGTTTCGGTGCTAACTTCACGCAACACCAAAAATCTTAAAATGTCTATATTTTTTTTAGAGTTCTGAGTAGCACTCAAAGAGTTAGAGTTCTTGCTAGGTTAGACCAATAGTTCTGGGTAAATAAAGATTGTATAGCGATTTAAATTGTCGCTGATAACTTCATTCAAAACCGAAAATCTTAAAATGTCTTTATGTATTTAGAATTGTCAATAGCACTTGAAGAGTTCTAAAGTTTCTCATGAAAATTTAGAACAATTCTCGCAAAATAAGGGAATAAATGGGAAATAAATGTTTCGTCATAATATACTGACCACACATGCATTCGGTGCAAATGATTAACAAGTATATAACACGTGCCTAATAAAATTTTAACAATGTTACCCAAAACAGGAATCGACAAGTGCTACTCAAAACTCTCATCAGAACTCTATTTCATCACGAAATAAAAGAGTTCTAACACCTTGCTCACAGTCGGCTTGCGAGCGTCCCATAAATTGTTAATCTAAATTCTTATAGAATATTTTAATAGAGCTTGAGTAGTTCTAGTGAGAACTCTCATCGGAACTCTATTTCATTGCGAAATAAAAGAGTTCTATCACCTTGTTCAGAGTCTGTTTGCGAGTGGCGCATAAATTGTTAATTTAAATTGTTAGAAATAAATATTTAACATATTCTACCAACATAATAACCCTGTAGAACTTTACGAGTGCTACTCGGAACTCTTACCCAGCACCAAAATGTACAGTACCAAAATGTACTACATCCACATATAAAACCAGAAGGTACCATATCCATAATTTCTAAAATTTTAGATATTTTATTAAAAATTACTAATTACATGTATTCACCGAATTATGTATCATAAAAATAAATTGTAAAATATTCTACCTACATGAAACTGAATCACCATTCTACAGCAAAATTTAATGATCATATTTGTTTTTTCTATTTCCTTTAAAAATTCCTAACTGTGATATAGTACATTTTAGAAACAAGCTCCTCAGTTGTTGATTTAAGTTGCTATAAAATAAAAAGTTAACCATTCCCGGATAGGAAACAGCATAATCTTCGAGTATTGACTAATGGGCATTATCGTATATTTTGTGATCTGTTTATAATTTTAAAAAAGAAATTTTGTCGCCCGACTTTTTTTGTTAACAATGTCAACAATAATCCTTGTGTTTAACAATGTCAA
Source organism: Thermobia domestica (assembly GCF_964235325.1). Classification (NCBI taxonomy): domain Eukaryota; kingdom Metazoa; phylum Arthropoda; class Insecta; order Zygentoma; family Lepismatidae; genus Thermobia; species Thermobia domestica. The sequence goes on from NC_137456.1 coordinate 694,091, forward strand.
CAAGAACTCTGCAGCAAATACCATAAAAATACTATATATATTGTTTCCGTTCATTGTTTATTCCTTTTATATAAAAAAATGAAATTTACATTGACAATATAATAAAATAAATTGTTTTCAGCTGAAATTGTATACGTAGCGGAGGTAGTAGCTTAAGGTGACCATCAAGTGGTCCACATAGTTCCGCCATAGAAATTATCTCATTCTAGTAAAAGGTACAATTATTATTTTTATACAAAATTATCGCAAATTAAATGCAAGTAGTGTTATATAAAAATATTTTTACATACTACACTGAAGAATGGTTGAATTAAGCCCAATGAAAATTTTATTATTTTTTATTCTAACAAAATGAAATCAGTCCGTTAACTTTTTATACTCTCTTATATAGACATTTTAAGATTTTCGGTTTTGCGTGAAGTTAGCACCGAAACTTAAAAATCGCTATAAAATCTTTATTTACCCAGAACTATTGGTCTAACCTAGCAGGAACTCTAGAACTCTTTGAGTGCTACTCAGAACTCTAAAAACTATAGACATTTTAAGATTTTTGGTTTTCCGTGAAGTTAGCAGCGAAACTTTAAAAATCGCTATAAAATCTTTATTTACCCAGAACTATTGGTCTAACCTAGCAAGAACTCTAGAACTCTTTGAGTGCTACTCAGAACTTTAAAAATATATAGATATTTTAAGATTTTTGGTGTTGCGTGAAGTTAGCACCGAAACTTTAAAATCGCTATAAAATTTTTATTTACCCAGAACTATTGGTCTAACCTAGCAAGAACTCTAGAACTCTTTGAGTGCTACTCAGAACTCTAAAAACTATAGACATTTTAAGATTTTTGGTTTTCCGTGAAGTTAGCAGCGAAACTTTAAAAATCGCTATAAAATCTTTATTTACCGAGAACTATTGGTCTAACCTAGCAAGAACTCTTTGCTATTCAGAACTCTAAAAAATATATATATTAAGATTTTTGGTTTTCCGTGAAGTTAGCAGCGAAACTTTAAAATCGCTATAAAATCTTTATTTACCCAGAACTATTGGTCTAACCTAGCAAGAACTCTAGAACTCTTTGAGTGCTACTCAGAACTCTAAAAAATATAGATATTTTAAGATTTTTGGTTTTCCGTGAAGTTAGCACCGAAACTTTAAAATCGCTATAAAATCTTTATTTACCCAGAACTATTGGTCTGACCTAGCAAGAACTCTTTGAGTACTACTCAGAACTCTAAAAAAAATCGATTTATTAAACTTTTGGTCGCTAACTTCACGGGGGTCTGAAGTTGGCCTCCCCACTTCTCTCAAACTACGCCAAATGTCGCACATCGTTAGTGTATCGTTAATGGACGTTAGTGCAAGAACTATCATTAGTGCTATCGCACTTTACGAGTTATTGCAGAGTTTTTTTTATTTAAGATTGAATACCCATCAATATGCAGACAGATCTGCACCAAACCTATCACATCGTTAGTGCATCATTATTATACTAAAACGCACTAAGCACTAACGTTATTGTTACCATATTTTGGGATGTATTTAAGATTTGGAGTGAGGGATACGAAATATGACATTCCATACAAATTAACGTAGAAACATGGAGTTAACGGCAACCGCCAGTGTATCATTTGTGCACTTAAACGCACTAAGCACTAACATTTTTGTTACCATATTTTGGGTTTTATTCAAGATTTGGAGGAGGGATATGAAATATCACATTCCATACAAATATACGTAGGAACTTGGGGTTAACAGCAACCGTTAGTTCATCGTTAGTACACGCACTAAGCACTAACGTTAGTGTTATCACATTTTGGGATTTATTCAAGATTTTTGGTGGGGGTACAACTTCAGAAATATCAAATTTCATACAAACTGTTAGTGTTTTCTACAAGTACTAATGATGTATAATAGCACTAATTTTTTATACTAATGAATAGCATTAATTTTTTCGTGAATGCTTGAAGTGGGGATCGGGTTCACGCTGACTACCAAAGATATTTTCCTTGTAGCACTAATAAAGCACTAACGTTAGGAGTTTGTGCACAAAGAAGTACTAACGATGTACTAGAAGAGGTCATTAGTGCTTTTGAATTTGGCGGAAATTTGACGCAATGAAAAATATCCCATAAATTTCTTTTGTGAGTTTCATAATATGTAATTGGCCATAACTGCATTAATAGTGAAGCACTATCAAAACTGCTAGTGATATCTAGGATCACTAACGATGCATTAACGAATGGCACTAATTTTTTCGTTAGTGCTTTAAGAGGCTGGGCCAGCGTGAACTTGTTCCCACAAAAAAATTTCACTGGTTGCACCTACACTAATGAAGTATTAACGACGTCCACGAACTTGACCCCCACATGATGCACTAACGATAATTTAATGTCAATTGTTAGTGAATCGTTAGTGCTTCTTAGTGCATCAACGACTAAAGTTAGTTCTTCATTAGTGTACGTGCTACAAATAGAAACCTTTTGGGAGGCCAAGTTTACGCTGCCCCAGCGACTTCAAGCACTAACAAAAAAATTAGTGCCATTCGTTAGTGCATCCTTAGTGCTTCTTACTGCGCCAACGCCTATCGCTAGTACTTGATGGGTATAAGTGCTACAGTTAGAAAGCCTTTGGGGGCCAGCGTGAACTTGGCTCCAACTTTAAGTACTAAAGGAAATAGTGGTCCTAGAAAACACTAAAGTTCGTTAATGCTTCACTATTAGTGTAGTTATGACGAATTACATGACACGAAACTCACATAAGAAATTTATGGAGAATTTTTCAATGCATCAAATTTTCGCAAAATTCAAGACAATAACGATCTCTTCTAGTGCAATCGTTAGTGCTTCTTTGTGCACCAACCCCTAACGTTAGTGCTTCATTAGTGTAGGTGCTACAAGTAAAATATTTTTGGTCGCCAGCTTGAACTTGTCCCACTTCAAGCGATAACGAAAAATTTAGTGCAATTCGTTAGTGCATTCTTACTGTTAGTGCTTCTAGAAAACACTAACAGTTTGTATGGAATTGATAATTCTGACGGTGTGCCCCACCAAAAATCTTGCAAAAAATCCAAAATGTGGTAACACTAACATTGTTTAGTGCGTTTAAGTGTACTAACGATGGTCTAACAGTTGCCATTAACCCCATGTTTCTACATCAATTTGTATGCAATGTAATATTTCTGAAGTTGACCTCCACCAAAAGTCTCAAATAAATCCCAAAATATGGTAACATTAACGTTAGTTCTTAGTGCGTTTTAGTGCACTAATGATGCACTAACGGTGTGATAAGTTTGGAGAAAATCTGTCTTCATAACGATGACGGCAGGAGAATTAATTTAATATGAAGTTAGGCCTCGCACCAAAATCTTCAATAACTCGTAAAATCGACAGCACTAACGCTAGTTCTTAGTGCACTAACGATGCACTAACGATGTGCGACGTTTGGTGTAATTTGGGAGAAGTGAGGGGCCAACTTCAGGCACGTCTTAAAAGATTATTCTTCCTAGTTAACTTCAATAAATTACTTTAAACATTGTTGATATTATTATTATTATTATTATTATTATTATTATTATTATTATTATTATTATTATTATTATTATTATAGTACTACTACTAGTAGTTGTGTGATTTTGGCTGTTGAGAGCAATGACAGGATTATTTCAGATTACAGTACAAATTGATAAACTACTGACACAGAAGTAAAAACATTTACGCAACATGCCAAAGTTTCTCCGGAAAGATTACAAGTTTGAAATTGCATGAAAACTATAGCATTACAGGAAAACGGATTTCAAATTTGAAATCACCGATGACAATACATACAAAAAACAATGTAACACAAAAAGAGAAGGAAAATATTACCCAATGCAGATTCTTACGTTCTTTGTGCAAGAATTCGGTTAGAATTCTAATTGCACTGTAAGATAACTAACTTCTCATTGAATTTCGAAGTGGAAAAGGGAAGTTATATTTAGGGATGTAGGATTTAGATTTCTGGGCTTTGGCCATTTAGCTCATTACGTAAGAAGGATGACGTCCCTCGACGAGCACACTATCCGGAGAAAGGGAAAGAAAAAAGGAATATGTAAGATAGGACTACCCCGGCGTTTGCCTGGTGTGAATGGGAAAACCCAGGAAACCCTCATTGTGGATTGCTGGCCTGGAAAAGCTTTTTCTACCGAGTGCCTCACCAGGAATCGAACCCGGGACCGCACGCATCGAAGACGAGAGCATTAGTGGCTACGCTACGCGGGTCTACTGGAAGTTATATTCGAAATAATAATAGCAATAATGAAAATATATTAGTATCCCAAAAAAATTATTTTAATTTGATTTGAGTTCAACATCCTTTTCAGCAGCGAGGCTACGTGAGATTTGGACCTGTGGCTTTACGTGGGATCCGAACTACATGAGCTACCGCCGGAAATCGAACACGGGTCTCCCATGCAAAAGGCACGTACGCTTACCGCTTAGCCACGAGGGAGCTCCGCAGTAAAAGAAAGCGAACAAGATTATATTTGAGTATTATTGACAATTCAATACAATACACATTCGCCTTTTTCTGGAGCTCCTCGTGGCTATTCGGTTAGTATATGCGACTTTGGCGTGGGAGACCCGGGTTCGATTGCCGGCGGGAGCTTATGTGGTTGAGATCCCACATTAAGCTGTAGATCCAAGTCTCATATAGCTTCGATGCTGAAAGGGATGCTGAACTCAAATCAAATTAAAATAATTTTTAGGGGATACTAATATATTTTAGTTTCAGCATCGAAGCTATATGAGACTTCAGTTATGAACATTTTTTGCTGCAATAATTACAAAATGAAGAGAAAACAAAACAAGTTGGTCGCTACTGTGATGGAAGTGTCTCTCGATGCATCGCAAGCATTAATTTCCTCTTCAAGTGTAGAAAGGGTGGTCGTTTAAATTTTAATATTTCCCTCTACTTTTTATTAATGCCTTGTATCTAATTAACTGTGCGAGCACAAATTCAGCTTAGTGCTGCACAAATACAAGCATCGGAAGACACTTCCATCGCAAGCATTAATTTTCTCTTTCAAGTGTAGAAAGGGTCGCCGCTGAAATTTTAATATTTCATTCTATTTTTATTAATGCTTTGTATCTAATTAACTTTGCGAGCTCAAATTCTGCTTTGTGCTGCACAAATACAAGCATCGGAAGACACTTACATCGCAAGCTTTAATTTCCTCTTTCAAGTGTAGAAAGGGTGGTCGCTGAAATTTTAATATTTCCCTCTACTTTTTATTAATACCTTGTATCTAATTAACTGTGCGAGCACAAATTCTGCTTTGTGCTTCACAAATACAAGCATCGAGAGACACTTCCATCGCAAGCATTAACTTCCTGTTTCAAGTGTAGAAAGGTGGTCGCAGAAATTTTATACCTCCCTCTACTTTTTATTAATGCGTTGTATCTAATTAACTGTGCAAGCACAAATTCTGCTTTGTGCTGCACAAATACAAGCATCGGGAGACACTTCCATCGGAACCATTAATTTCCTCTTTCAAGTGTAGAAAGGGTGGTCGCTGAAATTTTAATATTTCCCTCTACTTTTTATTAATGCCTTGTATCTAATTAACTGTGCGAGCACAAGTTCTGCTTTGTGCTCCACAAATACAAGCATCGAGAGACACTTCTATCGCACGCATTAATTTCCTCTTTCAAGTGTAGAATGGGTGGTGCTGAAATTTTAATATTTCCCTTCCTAGCTGGACGTCATCTTGGTGTCCAACCGGTTTCGTTTTTTCTTCATTCTCTAATTATTGCAGCAAAAACTTCTAATAACTGCAGCATAAATCAGCATAAATTGAGCACAAAATTTTTTGTTAATATCTGTATTGTAGGGGTTGGTTTTCACAATGTGGTCGCTAACTTGACGTCAATTTGGTCAATAAATTTCTTTTCTATTCTATTGTGTAACTATTGCGGAACACATTCTAAAATTTGCAGATATATTAGCACAAATTGAGCACGAAATAAGTTGTTGGTATAGTGAGTTTGGGATTGTTTTTCCGCGATGTGGTAGCTAACTGGTCGTCAGTTTGGCGACCAACCTGTTTTGTTTTTTGTTCCTTTTGTAATTATTGCAGCAAAAAATGTTAATAACTGCTGGATGAATCAGCACAAATTGAGCACAAAATAATTTGTTAATATCTCTATGGTATGAATTGTTTTTCACAATGTGGTCGCTATCTTGACATCAAATTGGCGACCAACTTTCTTTTTCACTTAGTTCCGTAACTATTGTAGCACAAATTCTGATAACTGCAGCATAAATTAGCACAAATTGAGCACAAAAAGATTTGTTAATATTAGTGTGGTGGCTACAAGTGTGGTCGCCAACTTGACGTAAGTTAAATTTTTTACTGGTCCTTACCTAACATGAACTGAGATATAGCTATTAATAAAATAATTATTGTGATTTTCAGTCATGACTAATAAATATTTTGGTCAGGAAATCTTAGAGAAATGGAGTAAAATTTCAAAGAAAATTAGCCTTATGTAGATAGGTTATGTGTACAGTGGGCTACAGAAATTCTTGAGGTACAAAATCCGTTATAGTGTAGGAAAATTAGGGTTGGAGACGGAAAAAAAATGAGAAATCAAATTTTCATTTCAACACATTCTATGGACTCCCCTGATACTCCACACAAAAGTCCTAAAAAGTCCCACGTGGGCAACCGCCTGAAATTACGTCATCAATATGGCGGCCACGCAACTACGACTACTTATACTTATGCGGTAATATCTCATCACGGAACTGAGATACAAACTTCGTTCTGGTGCCAAATTAAAGATAAGGCATTGTATAAGTGATTTAACCTAATATCATTCTTACATGTTGCCGCCAAAGTTTAGGCCTGGGTCAGGCTCCTCCTAGCCCTCCGTCTAGTTCCGGGCCTGCTTCGAGGACAAACAACTATGCCTATACCCCGTACGTAAACTTTGCTGAGTGAATTTCGCTCATAGAAAATTTCTCTACAAACAAAAGAACTTTAAGTTAACAATCGTGAACAAACGATAAACAAGCGATCTACATGGTTTATTTTAGGTTTCCAATAATTTTCAGGTACGTGAAGTTGGCACCGCCATTTTGTTTTTTGTATAAATTGTTTATAAATCGTGAACAAACGAAAATTTTATGTGAACAATCGTGAAAAAACGATGAACAAACGATCTGCATGTTTAATTTCCGATTTCCAATAATTTACAGGTACGTGAAGTTGGCACCGCCCATTTTGTTTTTCGTATAAAATGTTTATAAATCGTGAACAAAGGAAAAATTTTTGTGAACAATCGTGAACAAACGATGAAAGAATCATCTGCGTAGGTAACTTTCGATTTCCAATAATTTTCAGATACGTGAAGTTGGCACCGCCCATTTTGTTTAAGTATAAATTGTTTATAAATCGTGAACAAACGAAACTTTTATGTGAACAATCGTGAACAAACGATGAACAAACGATCTGCATGGTTTATTTTCGATTTCTGAAAATGGGTTCTGCTGCGTGAAGTTGGCACCGCCCATTTTGTTTTTCGTATAAATTGTTTATAAATCGAGAACAAACGAAAATTTTATGTGAACAATCGTGAACAAACGATGAACAAACGATCTGCATGGTTTATTTTCGATTTCTGAAAATGGGTTCTGCTGCGTGAAGTTGGCACCGCCCATTTTGTTTTTCGTATAAATTGTTTATAAATCGAGAACAAACGAAAATTTTATGTGAACAATCGTGAACAAACGATGAACAAACGATCTGCATGGTTTATTTTCGATTTCTGAAAATGGGTTCTGCTGCGTGAAGTTGGCACCGCCCATTTTGTTTTTCGTATAAATTGTTTATAAATCGAGAACAAACGAAAATTTTATGTGAACAATCGTGAACAAACGATGAACAAACGATCTGCATGGTTTATTTTCGATTTCTGAAAATGGGTTCTGCTGCGTGAAGTTGGCACCGCCCATTTTGTTTTTCGTATAAATTGTTTATAAATCGTGAACAAACGAAATTTTTTTGTGAACAATCGTGAACAAACAATGAACAAACGATCTGCATGGTTAATTTTCGATTTGCAATAATTTTCAGGTACGTGAAGTTGGCACCGCCCATTTTGTTTTTCGTATAAATTGTTTATAAATCGTGAACAAACGAAAATTTTATGTGAACAATCGTGAACAAACGATGAACAAACGATCTGCATGTTTAATTTTCGATTTGCAATAATTTTCAGGTACGTGAAGTTGGCACCGCCCATTTTGTTTTTCGTATAAATTGTTTATAAATCGTGAACAAACGAAAATTTTATGTGAACAATCGTGAACAAACGATGAACAAACGATCTGCATGGTTTATTTTCGATTTCTGAAAATGGGTTCTGCTGCGTGAAGTTGGCACCGCCCATTTTGTTTTTCGTATAAATTGTTTATAAATCGTGAACAAACGAACATTTTATGTGAACAATCGTGAACAAACGATGAACAAACGATCTGCATGGTTAATTTTCGATTTGCAATAATTTTCAGGTACGTGAAGTTGGCACCGCCCATTTTGTTTTTCGTATAAATTGTTTATAAATCGTGAGCAAACGAAAGTTTTTTGTGAACAATCGTGAACAAACAATGAACAAACGATCTGCATGGTTAATTTTCGATTTGCAATAATTTTCAGGTACGTGAAGTTGGCACCGCCCATTTTGTTTTTCGTATAAATTGTTTATAAATCGTGAACAAACGAAAATTTTATGTGAACAATCGTGAACAAACGATGAACAAACGATCTGCATGGTCAATTTTCGATTTGCAATAATTTTCAGGTACGTGAAGTTGGCACCGCCCATTTTGTTTTTCGTATAAATTGTTTATAAATCGTGAACAAACGAAAATTTTTTGTGAACAATCGTGAACAAACGATGAACAAACGATCTGCATGGTTAATTTTCGATTTGCAATAATTTTCAGGTACGTGAAGTTGGCACCGCCCATTTTGTTTTTCGTATAAATTGTTTATAAATCGTGAACAAACGAAAATTTTATGTGAACAATCGTGAACAAACGATGAACAAACGATCTGCATGGTTTATTTTCGATTTCTGAAAATGGGCTCTGCTGCGTGAAGTTGGCACCGCCCATTTTTTTTCGTATAAATTGTTTATAAATCGTGAACAAACGAAAATTTTATGTGAACAATCGTGAACAAACGATGAACAAACGATCTGCATGGTTAATTTTCGATTTGCAATAATTTTCAGGTACGTGAAGTTGGCACCGCCCATTTTGTTTTTCGTATAAATTGTTTATAAATCGTGAACAAACGAAAATTTTATATGAACAATCGTGAACAAACGATGAACAAACGATCTGCATGGTTTATTTTCGATTTCTGAAAATGGGTTCTGCTGCGTGAAGTTGGCACCGCCCATTTTGTTTTTCTTATAAATTGTTTATAAATCGTGAACAAACGAAAATTTTATGTGAACAATCGTGAACAAACGATGAACAAACGATCTGCATGGTTAATTTTCGATTTGCAATAATTTTCAGGTACGTGAAGTTGGCACCGCCCATTTTGTTTTTCGTATAAATTGTTTATAAATCGTGAACAAACGAAAATTTTTTGTGAACAATCGTGAACAAACAATGAACAAACGATCTGCATGGTTAATTTTCGATTTGCAATAATTTTCAGGTACGTGAAGTTGGCACCGCCCATTTTGTTTTTCGTATAAATTGTTTATAAATCGTGAACAAACGAAACTTTTATATGAACAATCGTGAACAAACGATGAACAAACGATCTACATGGTTTATTTTCGATTTCTGAAAATGGGTTCTGCTGCGTGAAGTTGGCACCGCCCAATTTGTTTTTCGTATAAATTGTTTATAAATCGTGAACAAACGAAATTTTTTTGTGAACAATCGTGAACAAACAATGAACAAACGATCTGCATGGTTAATTTTCGATTTGCAATAATTTTCAGGTACGTGAAGTTGGCACCGCCCATTTTGTTTTTCGTATAAATTGTTTATAAATCGTGAACAAACGAAAATTTTATGTGAACAATCGTGAACAAACGATGAACAAACGATCTGCATGGTTTATTTTCGATTTCTGAAAATGGGTTCTGCTGCGTGAAGTTGGCACCGCCCATTTTGTTTTTCGTATAAATTATTTATAAATCGTGAACAAACGAAAATTTTATGTGAACAATCGTGAACAAACGATGAACAAACGATCTGCATATTTTATTTTCGATTTCTGAAAATGGGTTCTGCTGCGTGAAGTTGGCACCGCCCATTTTGTTTTTCGTATAAATTGTTTATAAATCGTGAACAAACGAAAATTTTTTGTGAACAATCGTGAACAAACAATGAACAAACGATCTGCATGGTTAATATTCGATTTGCAATAATTTTCAGGTACGTGAAGTTGGCACCGCCCATTTTGTTTTTCGTATAAATTGTTTATAAATCGTGAACAAACGAAAATTTTATGTGAACAATCGTGAACAAACGATGAACAAACGATCTGCATGGTTTATTTTCGATTTCTGAAAATGGGCTCTGCTGCGTGAAGTTGGCACCGCCCATTTTTTTTCGTATAAATTGTTTATAAATCGTGAACAAACGAAAATTTTATGTGAACAATCGTGAACAAACGATGAACAAACGATCTGCATGGTTAATTTTCGATTTGCAATAATTTTCAGGTACGTGAAGTTGGCACCGCCCATTTTGTTTTTCGTATAAATTGTTTATAAATCGTGAACAAACGAAAATTTTATATGAACAATCGTGAACAAACGATGAACAAACGATCTGCATGGTTTATTTTCGATTTCTGAAAATGGGTTCTGCTGCGTGAAGTTGGCACCGCCCATTTTGTTTTTCTTATAAATTGTTTATAAATCGTGAACAAACGAAAATTTTATGTGAACAATCGTGAACAAACGATGAACAAACGATCTGCATGGTTAATTTTCGATTTGCAATAATTTTCAGGTACGTGAAGTTGGCACCGCCCATTTTGTTTTTCGTATAAATTGTTTATAAATCGTGAAAAAACGAAAATTTTTTGTGAACAATCGTGAACAAACAATGAACAAACGATCTGCATGGTTAATTTTCGATTTGCAATAATTTTCAGGTACGTGAAGTTGGCACCGCCCATTTTGTTTTTCGTATAAATTGTTTATAAATCGTGAACAAACGAAACTTTTATATGAACAATCGTGAACAAACGATGAACAAACGATCTGCATGGTTTATTTTCGATTTCTGAAAATGGGTTCTGCTGCGTGAAGTTGGCACCGCCCATTTTGTTTTTCGTATAAATTGTTTATAAATCGTGAACAAACGAAATTTTTTTGTGAACAATCGTGAACAAACAATGAACAAACGATCTGCATGGTTAATTTTCGATTTGCAATAATTTTCAGGTACGTGAAGTTGGCACCGCCCATTTTGTTTTTCGTATAAATTGTTTATAAATCGTGAACAAACGAAAATTTTATGTGAACAATCGTGAACAAACGATGAACAAACGATCTGCATGGTTTATTTTCGATTTCTGAAAATGGGTTCTGCTGCGTGAAGTTGGCACCGCCCATTTTGTTTTTCGTATAAATTATTTATAAATCGTGAACAAACGAAAATTTTATGTGAACAATCGTGAACAAACGATGAACAAACGATCTGCATATTTTATTTTCGATTTCTGAAAATGGGTTCTGCTGCGTGAAGTTGGCACCGCCCATTTTGTTTTTCGTATAAATTGTTTATAAATCGTGAACAAACGAAAATTTTTTGTGAACAATCGTGAACAAACAATGAACAAACGATCTGCATGGTTAATATTCGATTTGCAATAATTTTCAGGTACGTGAAGTTGGCACCGCCCATTTTGTTTTTCGTATAAATTGTTTATAAATCGTGAACAAACGAAAATTTTATGTGAACAATCGTGAACAAACGATGAACAAACGATCTGCATGGTTTATTTTCGATTTCTGAAAATGGGCTCTGCTGCGTGAAGTTGGCACCGCCCATTTTGTTTTTCGTATAAATTGTTTATAAATCGTGAACAAACGAAAATTTTATGTGAACAATCGTGAACAAACGATGAACAAACGATCTGCATGGTTAATTTTCGATTTGCAATAATTTTCAGGTACGTGAAGTTGGCACCGCCCATTTTGTTTTTCGTATAAATTGTTTATAAATCGTGAACAAACGAAAATTTTTTGTGAACAATCGTGAACAAACGATGAACAAACGATCTGCATGGTTAATTTTCGATTTGCAATAATTTTCAGGTACGTGAAGTTGGCACCGCCCATTTTGTTTTTCGTATAAATTGTTTATAAATCGTGAACAAACGAAAATTTTATGTGAACAATCGTGAACAAACGATGAACAAACGATCTGCATGGTTTATTTTCGATTTCTGAAAATGGGTTCTGCTGCGTGAAGTTGGCACCGCCCATTTTGTTTTTCGTATAAATTGTTTATAAATCGTGAACAAACGAACATTTTATGTGAACAATCGTGAACAAACGATGAACAAACGATCTGCATGGTTAATTTTCGATTTGCAATAATTTTCAGGTACGTGAAGTTGGCACCGCCCATTTTGTTTTTCGTATAAATTGTTTATAAATCGTGAGCAAACGAAAGTTTTTTGTGAACAATCGTGAACAAACAATGAACAAACGATCTGCATGGTTAATTTTCGATTTGCAATAATTTTCAGGTACGTGAAGTTGGCACCGCCCATTTTGTTTTTCGTATAAATTGTTTATAAATCGTGAACAAACGAAAATTTTATGTGAACAATCGTGAACAAACGATGAACAAACGATCTGCATGGTCAATTTTCGATTTGCAATAATTTTCAGGTACGTGAAGTTGGCACCGCCCATTTTGTTTTTCGTATAAATTGTTTATAAATCGTGAACAAACGAAAATTTTTTGTGAACAATCGTGAACAAACGATGAACAAACGATCTGCATGGTTAATTTTCGATTTGCAATAATTTTCAGGTACGTGAAGTTGGCACCGCCCATTTTGTTTTTCGTATAAATTGTTTATAAATCGTGAACAAACGAAAATTTTATGTGAACAATCGTGAACAAACGATGAACAAACGATCTGCATGGTTTATTTTCGATTTCTGAAAATGGGCTCTGCTGCGTGAAGTTGGCACCGCCCATTTTTTTTCGTATAAATTGTTTATAAATCGTGAACAAACGAAAATTTTATGTGAACAATCGTGAACAAACGATGAACAAACGATCTGCATGGTTAATTTTCGATTTGCAATAATTTTCAGGTACGTGAAGTTGGCACCGCCCATTTTGTTTTTCGTATAAATTGTTTATAAATCGTGAACAAACGAAAATTTTATATGAACAATCGTGAACAAACGATGAACAAACGATCTGCATGGTTTATTTTCGATTTCTGAAAATGGGTTCTGCTGCGTGAAGTTGGCACCGCCCATTTTGTTTTTCTTATAAATTGTTTATAAATCGTGAACAAACGAAAATTTTATGTGAACAATCGTGAACAAACGATGAACAAACGATCTGCATGGTTAATTTTCGATTTGCAATAATTTTCAGGTACGTGAAGTTGGCACCGCCCATTTTGTTTTTCGTATAAATTGTTTATAAATCGTGAACAAACGAAAATTTTTTGTGAACAATCGTGAACAAACAATGAACAAACGATCTGCATGGTTAATTTTCGATTTGCAATAATTTTCAGGTACGTGAAGTTGGCACCGCCCATTTTGTTTTTCGTATAAATTGTTTATAAATCGTGAACAAACGAAACTTTTATATGAACAATCGTGAACAAACGATGAACAAACGATCTACATGGTTTATTTTCGATTTCTGAAAATGGGTTCTGCTGCGTGAAGTTGGCACCGCCCAATTTGTTTTTCGTATAAATTGTTTATAAATCGTGAACAAACGAAATTTTTTTGTGAACAATCGTGAACAAACAATGAACAAACGATCTGCATGGTTAATTTTCGATTTGCAATAATTTTCAGGTACGTGAAGTTGGCACCGCCCATTTTGTTTTTCGTATAAATTGTTTATAAATCGTGAACAAACGAAAATTTTATGTGAACAATCGTGAACAAACGATGAACAAACGATCTGCATGGTTTATTTTCGATTTCTGAAAATGGGTTCTGCTGCGTGAAGTTGGCACCGCCCATTTTGTTTTTCGTATAAATTATTTATAAATCGTGAACAAACGAAAATTTTATGTGAACAATCGTGAACAAACGATGAACAAACGATCTGCATATTTTATTTTCGATTTCTGAAAATGGGTTCTGCTGCGTGAAGTTGGCACCGCCCATTTTGTTTTTCGTATAAATTGTTTATAAATCGTGAACAAACGAAAATTTTTTGTGAACAATCGTGAACAAACAATGAACAAACGATCTGCATGGTTAATATTCGATTTGCAATAATTTTCAGGTACGTGAAGTTGGCACCGCCCATTTTGTTTTTCGTATAAATTGTTTATAAATCGTGAACAAACGAAAATTTTATGTGAACAATCGTGAACAAACGATGAACAAACGATCTGCATGGTTTATTTTCGATTTCTGAAAATGGGCTCTGCTGCGTGAAGTTGGCACCGCCCATTTTTTTTCGTATAAATTGTTTATAAATCGTGAACAAACGAAAATTTTATGTGAACAATCGTGAACAAACGATGAACAAACGATCTGCATGGTTAATTTTCGATTTGCAATAATTTTCAGGTACGTGAAGTTGGCACCGCCCATTTTGTTTTTCGTATAAATTGTTTATAAATCGTGAACAAACGAAAATTTTATATGAACAATCGTGAACAAACGATGAACAAACGATCTGCATGGTTTATTTTCGATTTCTGAAAATGGGTTCTGCTGCGTGAAGTTGGCACCGCCCATTTTGTTTTTCTTATAAATTGTTTATAAATCGTGAACAAACGAAAATTTTATGTGAACAATCGTGAACAAACGATGAACAAACGATCTGCATGGTTAATTTTCGATTTGCAATAATTTTCAGGTACGTGAAGTTGGCACCGCCCATTTTGTTTTTCGTATAAATTGTTTATAAATCGTGAACAAACGAAAATTTTTTGTGAACAATCGTGAACAAACAATGAACAAACGATCTGCATGGTTAATTTTCGATTTGCAATAATTTTCAGGTACGTGAAGTTGGCACCGCCCATTTTGTTTTTCGTATAAATTGTTTATAAATCGTGAACAAACGAAACTTTTATATGAACAATCGTGAACAAACGATGAACAAACGATCTGCATGGTTTATTTTCGATTTCTGAAAATGGGTTCTGCTGCGTGAAGTTGGCACCGCCCATTTTGTTTTTCGTATAAATTGTTTATAAATCGTGAACAAACGAAATTTTTTTGTGAACAATCGTGAACAAACAATGAACAAACGATCTGCATGGTTAATTTTCGATTTGCAATAATTTTCAGGTACGTGAAGTTGGCACCGCCCATTTTGTTTTTCGTATAAATTGTTTATAAATCGTGAACAAACGAAAATTTTATGTGAACAATCGTGAACAAACGATGAACAAACGATCTGCATGGTTTATTTTCGATTTCTGAAAATGGGTTCTGCTGCGTGAAGTTGGCACCGCCCATTTTGTTTTTCGTATAAATTATTTATAAATCGTGAACAAACGAAAATTTTATGTGAACAATCGTGAACAAACGATGAACAAACGATCTGCATATTTTATTTTCGATTTCTGAAAATGGGTTCTGCTGCGTGAAGTTGGCACCGCCCATTTTGTTTTTCGTATAAATTGTTTATAAATCGTGAACAAACGAAAATTTTTTGTGAACAATCGTGAACAAACAATGAACAAACGATCTGCATGGTTAATATTCGATTTGCAATAATTTTCAGGTACGTGAAGTTGGCACCGCCCATTTTGTTTTTCGTATAAATTGTTTATAAATCGTGAACAAACGAAAATTTTATGTGAACAATCGTGAACAAACGATGAACAAACGATCTGCATGGTTTATTTTCGATTTCTGAAAATGGGCTCTGCTGCGTGAAGTTGGCACCGCCCATTTTGTTTTTCGTATAAATTGTTTATAAATCGTGAACAAACGAAAATTTTATGTGAACAATCGTGAACAAACGATGAACAAACGATCTGCATGGTTAATTTTCGATTTGCAATAATTTTCAGGTACGTGAAGTTGGCACCGCCCATTTTGTTTTTCGTATAAATTGTTTATAAATCGTGAACAAACGAAAATTTTTTGTGAACAATCGTGAACAAACGATGAACAAACGATCTGCATGGTTAATTTTCGATTTGCAATAATTTTCAGGTACGTGAAGTTGGCACCGCCCATTTTGTTTTTCGTATAAATTGTTTATAAATCGTGAACAAACGAAAATTTTATGTGAACAATCGTGAACAAACGATGAACAAACGATCTGCATGGTTTATTTTCGATTTCTGAAAATGGGTTCTGCTGCGTGAAGTTGGCACCGCCCATTTTGTTTTTCGTATAAATTGTTTATAAATCGTGAACAAACGAACATTTTATGTGAACAATCGTGAACAAACGATGAACAAACGATCTGCATGGTTAATTTTCGATTTGCAATAATTTTCAGGTACGTGAAGTTGGCACCGCCCATTTTGTTTTTCGTATAAATTGTTTATAAATCGTGAGCAAACGAAAGTTTTTTGTGAACAATCGTGAACAAACAATGAACAAACGATCTGCATGGTTAATTTTCGATTTGCAATAATTTTCAGGTACGTGAAGTTGGCACCGCCCATTTTGTTTTTCGTATAAATTGTTTATAAATCGTGAACAAACGAAAATTTTATGTGAACAATCGTGAACAAACGATGAACAAACGATCTGCATGGTCAATTTTCGATTTGCAATAATTTTCAGGTACGTGAAGTTGGCACCGCCCATTTTGTTTTTCGTATAAATTGTTTATAAATCGTGAACAAACGAAAATTTTTTGTGAACAATCGTGAACAAACGATGAACAAACGATCTGCATGGTTAATTTTCGATTTGCAATAATTTTCAGGTACGTGAAGTTGGCACCGCCCATTTTGTTTTTCGTATAAATTGTTTATAAATCGTGAACAAACGAAAATTTTATGTGAACAATCGTGAACAAACGATGAACAAACGATCTGCATGGTTTATTTTCGATTTCTGAAAATGGGCTCTGCTGCGTGAAGTTGGCACCGCCCATTTTTTTTCGTATAAATTGTTTATAAATCGTGAACAAACGAAAATTTTATGTGAACAATCGTGAACAAACGATGAACAAACGATCTGCATGGTTAATTTTCGATTTGCAATAATTTTCAGGTACGTGAAGTTGGCACCGCCCATTTTGTTTTTCGTATAAATTGTTTATAAATCGTGAACAAACGAAAATTTTATATGAACAATCGTGAACAAACGATGAACAAACGATCTGCATGGTTTATTTTCGATTTCTGAAAATGGGTTCTGCTGCGTGAAGTTGGCACCGCCCATTTTGTTTTTCTTATAAATTGTTTATAAATCGTGAACAAACGAAAATTTTATGTGAACAATCGTGAACAAACGATGAACAAACGATCTGCATGGTTAATTTTCGATTTGCAATAATTTTCAGGTACGTGAAGTTGGCACCGCCCATTTTGTTTTTCGTATAAATTGTTTATAAATCGTGAACAAACGAAAATTTTTTGTGAACAATCGTGAACAAACAATGAACAAACGATCTGCATGGTTAATTTTCGATTTGCAATAATTTTCAGGTACGTGAAGTTGGCACCGCCCATTTTGTTTTTCGTATAAATTGTTTATAAATCGTGAACAAACGAAACTTTTATATGAACAATCGTGAACAAACGATGAACAAACGATCTACATGGTTTATTTTCGATTTCTGAAAATGGGTTCTGCTGCGTGAAGTTGGCACCGCCCAATTTGTTTTTCGTATAAATTGTTTATAAATCGTGAACAAACGAAATTTTTTTGTGAACAATCGTGAACAAACAATGAACAAACGATCTGCATGGTTAATTTTCGATTTGCAATAATTTTCAGGTACGTGAAGTTGGCACCGCCCATTTTGTTTTTCGTATAAATTGTTTATAAATCGTGAACAAACGAAAATTTTATGTGAACAATCGTGAACAAACGATGAACAAACGATCTGCATGGTTTATTTTCGATTTCTGAAAATGGGTTCTGCTGCGTGAAGTTGGCACCGCCCATTTTGTTTTTCGTATAAATTATTTATAAATCGTGAACAAACGAAAATTTTATGTGAACAATCGTGAACAAACGATGAACAAACGATCTGCATATTTTATTTTCGATTTCTGAAAATGGGTTCTGCTGCGTGAAGTTGGCACCGCCCATTTTGTTTTTCGTATAAATTGTTTATAAATCGTGAACAAACGAAAATTTTTTGTGAACAATCGTGAACAAACAATGAACAAACGATCTGCATGGTTAATATTCGATTTGCAATAATTTTCAGGTACGTGAAGTTGGCACCGCCCATTTTGTTTTTCGTATAAATTGTTTATAAATCGTGAACAAACGAAAATTTTATGTGAACAATCGTGAACAAACGATGAACAAACGATCTGCATGGTTTATTTTCGATTTCTGAAAATGGGCTCTGCTGCGTGAAGTTGGCACCGCCCATTTTTTTTCGTATAAATTGTTTATAAATCGTGAACAAACGAAAATTTTATGTGAACAATCGTGAACAAACGATGAACAAACGATCTGCATGGTTAATTTTCGATTTGCAATAATTTTCAGGTACGTGAAGTTGGCACCGCCCATTTTGTTTTTCGTATAAATTGTTTATAAATCGTGAACAAACGAAAATTTTATATGAACAATCGTGAACAAACGATGAACAAACGATCTGCATGGTTTATTTTCGATTTCTGAAAATGGGTTCTGCTGCGTGAAGTTGGCACCGCCCATTTTGTTTTTCTTATAAATTGTTTATAAATCGTGAACAAACGAAACTTTTATGTGAACAATCGTGAACAAACGATGAACAAACGATCTGCATGGTTAATTTTCGATTTGCAATAATTTTCAGGTACGTGAAGTTGGCACCGCCCATTTTGTTTTTCGTATAAATTGTTTATAAATCGTGAACAAACGAAAATTTTTTGTGAACAATCGTGAACAAACAATGAACAAACGATCTGCATGGTTAATTTTCGATTTGCAATAATTTTCAGGTACGTGAAGTTGGCACCGCCCATTTTGTTTTTCGTATAAATTGTTTATAAATCGTGAACAAACGAAACTTTTATATGAACAATCGTGAACAAACGATGAACAAACGATCTGCATGGTTTATTTTCGATTTCTGAAAATGGGTTCTGCTGCGTGAAGTTGGCACCGCCCATTTTGTTTTTCGTATAAATTGTTTATAAATCGTGAACAAACGAAATTTTTTTGTGAACAATCGTGAACAAACAATGAACAAACGATCTGCATGGTTAATTTTCGATTTGCAATAATTTTCAGGTACGTGAAGTTGGCACCGCCCATTTTGTTTTTCGTATAAATTGTTGATAAATCGTGAACAAACGAAAATTTTATGTGAACAATCGTGAACAAACGATGAACAAACGATCTGCATGGTTTATTTTCGATTTCTGAAAATGGGTTCTGCTGCGTGAAGTTGGCACCGCCCATTTTGTTTTTCGTATAAATTATTTATAAATCGTGAACAAACGAAAATTTTATGTGAACAATCGTGAACAAACGATGAACAAACGATCTGCATATTTTATTTTCGATTTCTGAAAATGGGTTCTGCTGCGTGAAGTTGGCACCGCCCATTTTGTTTTTCGTATAAATTGTTTATAAATCGTGAACAAACGAAAATTTTTTGTGAACAATCGTGAACAAACAATGAACAAACGATCTGCATGGTTAATATTCGATTTGCAATAATTTTCAGGTACGTGAAGTTGGCACCGCCCATTTTGTTTTTCGTATAAATTGTTTATAAATCGTGAACAAACGAAAATTTTATGTGAACAATCGTGAACAAACGATGAACAAACGATCTGCATGGTTTATTTTCGATTTCTGAAAATGGGCTCTGCTGCGTGAAGTTGGCACCGCCCATTTTGTTTTTCGTATAAATTGTTTATAAATCGTGAACAAACGAAAATTTTATGTGAACAATCGTGAACAAACGATGAACAAACGATCTGCATGGTTAATTTTCGATTTGCAATAATTTTCAGGTACGTGAAGTTGGCACCGCCCATTTTGTTTTTCGTATAAATTGTTTATAAATCGTGAACAAACGAAAATTTTTTGTGAACAATCGTGAACAAACGATGAACAAACGATCTGCATGGTTAATTTTCGATTTGCAATAATTTTCAGGTACGTGAAGTTGGCACCGCCCATTTTGTTTTTCGTATAAATTATTTATAAATCGTGAACAAACGAAAATTTTATGTGAACAATCGTGAACAAACGATGAACAAACGATCTGCATGGTTTATTTTCGATTTCTGAAAATGGGTTCTGCTGCGTGAAGTTGGCACCGCCCATTTTGTTTTTCGTATAAATTATTTATAAATCGTGAACAAACGAAAATTTTATGTGAACAATCGTGAACAAACGATGAACAAACGATCTGCATATTTTATTTTCGATTTCTGAAAATGGGTTCTGCTGCGTGAAGTTGGCACCGCCCATTTTGTTTTTCGTATAAATTGTTTATAAATCGTGAACAAACGAAAATTTTTTGTGAACAATCGTGAACAAACAATGAACAAACGATCTGCATGGTTAATATTCGATTTGCAATAATTTTCAGGTACGTGAAGTTGGCACCGCCCATTTTGTTTTTCGTATAAATTGTTTATAAATCGTGAACAAACGAAAATTTTATGTGAACAATCGTGAACAAACGATGAACAAACGATCTGCATGGTTTATTTTCGATTTCTGAAAATGGGCTCTGCTGCGTGAAGTTGGCACCGCCCATTTTGTTTTTCGTATAAATTGTTTATAAATCGTGAACAAACGAAAATTTTATGTGAACAATCGTGAACAAACGATGAACAAACGATCTGCATGGTTAATTTTCGATTTGCAATAATTTTCAGGTACGTGAAGTTGGCACCGCCCATTTTGTTTTTCGTATAAATTGTTTATAAATCGTGAACAAACGAAAATTTTTTGTGAACAATCGTGAACAAACGATGAACAAACGATCTGCATGGTTAATTTTCGATTTGCAATAATTTTCAGGTACGTGAAGTTGGCACCGCCCATTTTGTTTTTCGTATAAATTGTTTATAAATCGTGAACAAACGAAACTTTTATATGAACAATCGTGAACAAACGATGAACAAACGATCTGCATGGTTTATTTTCGATTTCTGAAAATGGGTTCTGCTGCGTGAAGTTGGCACCGCCCATTTTGTTTTTCGTATAAATTGTTTATAAATCGTGAACAAACGAAAATTTTATGTGAACAATCGTGAACAAACGATGAACAAACGATCTGCATGGTTTATTTTTGATTTCTGAAAATGGGTTCTGCTGCGTGAAGTTGGCACCGCCCATTTTGTTTTTCGTATAAATTGTTTATAAATCGTGAACAAACGAAAATTTTGTGTGAACAATCGTGAACAAACGATGAACAAACGATCTGCATGGTTTATTTTCGATTTCTGAAAATGGGTTCTGCTGCGTGAAGTTGGCACCGCCCATTTTGTTTTTCGTATAAATTGTTTATAAATCGTGAACAAACGAAAATTTTTTGTGAACAATCGTGAACAAACAATGAACAAACGATCTGCATGGTTAATATTCGATTTGCAATAATTTTCAGGTACGTGAAGTTGGCACCGCCCATTTTGTTTTTCGTATAAATTGTTTATAAATCGTGAACAAACGAAAATTTTATGTGAACAATCGTGAACAAACGATGAACAAACGATCTGCATGGTTTATTTTCGATTTCTGAAAATGGGCTCTGCTGCGTGAAGTTGGCACCGCCCATTTTGTTTTTCGTATAAATTGTTTATAAATCGTGAACAAACGAAAATTTTATGTGAACAATCGTGAACAAACGATGAACAAACGATCTGCATGGTTTATTTTCGATTTCTGAAAATGGGTTCTGCTGCGTGAAGTTGGCACCGCCCATTTTGTTTTTCGTATAAATTGTTTATAAATCGTGAACAAACGAAAATTTTTTGTGAACAATCGTGAACAAACGATGAACAAACGATCTGCATGGTTAATTTTCGATTTGCAATAATTTTCAGGTACGTGAAGTTGGCACCGCCCATTTTGTTTTTCGTATAAATTGTTTATAAATCATGAACAAACGAAACTTTTATATGAACAATCGTGAACAAACGATGAACAAACGATCTGCATGGTTTATTTTCGATTTCTGAAAATGGGTTCTGCTGCGTGAAGTTGGCACCGCCCATTTTGTTTTTCGTATAAATTGTTTATAAATCGTGAACAAACGAAAATTTTATGTGAACAATCGTGAACAAACGATGAACAAACGATGTGCATGGTTAATTTTCGATTTGCAATAATTTTCAGGTACGTGAAGTTGGCACCGCCCATTTTGTTTTTCGTATAAATTGTTTATAAATCGTGAACAAACGAAATTTTTTTGTGAACAATCGTGAACAAACAATGAACAAACGATCTGCATGGTTAATTTTCGATTTGCAATAATTTTCAGGTACGTGAAGTTGGCACCGCCCATTTTGTTTTTCGTATAAATTGTTTATAAATCGTGAACAAACGAAAATTTTATGTGAACAATCGTGAACAAACGATGAACAAACGATCTGCATGGTTTATTTTCGATTTCTGAAAATGGGTTCTGCTGCGTGAAGTTGGCACCGCCCATTTTGTTTTTCGTATAAATTGTTTATAAATCGTGAACAAACGAAAATTTTATGTGAACAATCGTGAACAAACGATGAACAAACGATCTGCATGGTTTATTTTCGATTTCTGAAAATGGGTTCTGCTCCGTGAAGTTGGCACCGCCCATTTTGTTTTTCGTATAAATTATTTATAAATCGTGAACAAACGAAAATTTTATGTGAACAATCGTGAACAAACGATGAACAAACGATCTGCATGGTTTATTTTCGATTTCTGAAAATGGGTTCTGCTGCGTGAAGTTGGCACCGCCCATTTTGTTTTTCGTATAAATTGTTTATAAATCGTGAACAAACGAAAATTTTATGTGAACAATCGTGAACAAACGATGAACAAACGATCTGCATGGTTAATTTTCGATTTGCAATAATTTTCAGGTACGTGAAGTTGGCACCGCCCATTTTGTTTTTCGTATAAATTGTTTATAAATCGTGAACAAACGAAAATTTTATGTGAACAATGGTGAACAAACGATGAACAAACGATCTGCATGGTTTATTTTCGATTTCTGAAAATGGGTTCTGCTGCGTGAAGTTGGCACCGCCCATTTTGTTTTTCGTATAAATTGTTTATAAATCGTGAACAAACGAAAATTTTATGTGAACAATCGTGAACAAACGATGAACAAACGATCTGCATGGTTTATTTTCGATTTCTGTAAATGGGTTCTGCTGCGTGAAGTTGGCACCGCCCATTTTGTTTTTCGTATAAATTGTTTATAAATCGTGAACAAACGAAAATTTTATGTGAACAATCGTGAACAAACGATGAACAAACGATCTGCATGGTTAATTTTCGATTTGCAATAATTTTCAGGTACGTGAAGTTGGCACCGCCCATTTTGTTTTTCGTATAAATTGTTTATAAATCGTGAACAAACGAAAATTTTATGTGAACAATCGTGAACAAACGATGAACAAACGATCTGCATGGTTTATTTTCGATTTCTGAAAATGGGTTCTGCTGCGTGAAGTTGGCACCGCCCATTTTGTTTTTCGTATAAATTGTTTATAAATCGTGAACAAACGAAAATTTTATGTGAACAATCGTGAACAAACGATGAACAAACGATCTGCATGGTTTATTTTTGATTTCTGAAAATGGGTTCTGCTGCGTGAAGTTGGCACCGCCCATTTTGTTTTTCGTATAAATTGTTTATAAATCGTGAACAAACGAAAATTTTGTGTGAACAATCGTGAACAAACGATGAACAAACGATCTGCATGGTTTATTTTCGATTTCTGAAAATGGGTTCTGCTGCGTGAAGTTGGCACCGCCCATTTTGTTTTTCGTATAAATTGTTTATAAATCGTGAACAAACGAAACTTTTATGTGAACAATCGTGAACAAACGATGAACAAACGATCTACATGTTTAATTTTCAATTTCCGAAAATGGGTTCTGCCAGGTTCACACACATATTGTGTTACTGTTACTTTTCATACTGTCTTTCATACTAAGTTCCACACTGTATTAAAAATAAAAAGTATTATTTCCATTGTTATGACCACTATTACTTCTTTATTGTTGCAAACTATTTCATAACTTGAAATTTTAAAATATCATTCAATTCTTTCGGCAAAGCAAACATGCATACAAATGACCTACATTTGTGTTTTAAAAGTACAAGATATTTGTTCATTCGTTATTTAGTGATCTTTCTTCGTAATGAAAGGTTGGATAGTTTTCGAGAAAGAAAGTGTACTTTTAAAAACTTGAGTCCTATATCTTATTGCAATTGTTTTCTATTTTTAATTTAAAATGAAAAATAAACATAATGATTTATTACGGGGAAATACCAGTGATCGAGCTTTGTTCTCCGTGAGAAGGATGTTAGTAATCACAGAAAAAAATGCCACGGTATTTTATTTTTACAAATAATAATAATAATAATAATAATAATAATAATAATAATAATAATAATAATAATAATAATAATAATAATAATTCTATAAGTGTGCCGCGAGAATTCATGTTACACCTGTAGTGTGCCGCAAGTTGAAAAAGGTTGGGAAACGCTGGTCTAGCCTCTGTATTTACTCCTTTTCTTTGAACATAAAGTATTAAATTTCATAATTAGTTGATGTTAATGCATGTAGTGTGTTATTCCTCCAAAGTCTTTGATTTTCCAAAAGTAAGGGGCATCATTGTCCCACACCATGATTCCTATAGAGAGTGTGGGAGAAAGGCTGAAGTCCTGCACTTCAGATCACTGCTTTTGAATGTTTGAAACTATATAATTAAGTGCATCATCCAATAAAATTTCGAAGTTGTAAAATCCTAATTGATCCGATTATTCATATATATGAATCTTGTGTCTACCTAATTCTTCACAGCAGGCTCCGTCACTGGTTAATTAGTATGTAGGGTTTCTGTTAAAGGGCACAACTCGGGATGCCTGGCAATAGGTGTATCTCCCTGACATAATATTCATCAAATCTTAATATTTCTGTGCTTTGATTCTTCTGGGGTTCGAGTTGAGATCCTTGGTTTTTCTTTTAATATTATATTCCATTATAGGATATATCTCCATAAATTTCTTCTATAAATAATAATCTTTGAAGTACATTTGTCTGGTTGTTCTTTAAAGATAATCAGTTCCTTTAGGATTGTCCAATCAACTCTTCAGAGATACTTTTGTGCTTTTCCGACAGCCCTTAGAGTTACCGACGAAGTGTCCTTTAAGTTTCGAGAAAAAATATGAAAATGTGATAGAGGGAGATCTGGACTGTATGCAAAATGCAATATGAGACTTAAATCAATACATTGTAACTTATCAATTGTCTTTGTGTCGAGCTGAATGTGATGCTAGATTTGTACACGAGTTAGTCAAATTCGTCCATTTATATTTCTGAGAGTGTTACAGCAATCACATCATGATACATACAATACATCATGGACGTTCTAGAAAACTGTCACCATGACTTTGCTTGAAGACGCTTTCTAGGAATACTCCATGGAGATGCTCTTCTTTTTACTGTCTACCCAAGTTTCATCAACTGTGACAAAGTTGTTCAGGAACTCATAATGTTTTCACGTTCATGGCGTTGAAGTAAATGGCGGTAAATACCCATTCAATTTCTTTCTCATGTAAGGAGAAAGTGTGGCACCTACCGTGAACCAAGTTTCCTCTATACCAGGTCTGCATTTATACTCCCAATTATTCCCGTGATATGACACACTTCATAGCAAACTCTTCCTGTGTGATAGAACGATCTTTTTGAATCAGTTTACCAGCCGATTACGGTCTTGTTTATCCTATGTAAGGTGTGGCCTTCTGTTGAGTTCTTTCTGAATCAAAGCAAGTTCGTCCCTATAGACTTTCCTTCACAAGCACGAACAGACAATGTCTATCCATATTGATGTATAAACAGTTTTCCCT
Source organism: Thermobia domestica (assembly GCF_964235325.1). NCBI lineage: Eukaryota > Metazoa > Arthropoda > Insecta > Zygentoma > Lepismatidae > Thermobia > Thermobia domestica. Next base: position 720,516 of record NC_137456.1, read on the forward strand.
CATTCTCCGATGCGTATCGATGGAAGAGAGAATTTCTACTGAGAAAAATTTGATCACCATACGCTGCTTTAACCACTCCTATATAGTGTTGATACCTGCCCCCACATGTTTCTTGCTATAGCCGTTGGGTCGTAGTGGTGATCAGTTTGAAACATTTAGAGATTGAAATATCTTCATTACGAGGAAGTGATGCTCTTAATTAAATATTTGTTTAAATCCTACAAATAATAGTCATTAGTTTTCACAATGACGGTATTTAATAAAAGAATCAGAAGTCATTCTACATGTGTTATTTTGAACGTGAATGGAATTATAATACTAATAATTTTAGATTATTTTTTTAGTTCTACATTGCCAAAGAAAAGCTAACAAAAATGTTATTAATGCAGTTCCATCTTTCTCAAAAATTGGTTTCTATGGAGAAGAAAGGATGGTATCGATATCGAGACGGGTATTTATAAGTCGAGACGAGATCGAGACTCAAAGTATCGAGACGAGAATGAGATTGGAAAATGAAATCGATATATATTTAGTTTAATGTCGCACGATAGTTCATGTTATTTAGGCTATACAGCTACCACATGTAAATACCAAATTTTATTTTTGTCGTAATCACTAGAGTTTCCTGACTTCTATATTTCTCAAAAGTGAAATGAAATACAGTAAGAAAGAAACATTTTCTTAAAACGATGCTACCTTTGAACATACAACATGCAAAATAAAAGAAATTGTATTGAACTAAAAAAAGCAACATAAAAACAAGAAGTAGAACTATATAAAAATAATGTAATATTGTTTTATCACCTTTTTTCAGTCGTCGGGAAAAAAAGTCAAATTGGGAAATTTAGGGCCATAATTGAACTATTATAAATTTAAAAGAAAATGAATTTTTCGCGTTTTCATAATCTTTAGCTAACAAATACTTTTAAAGGTTTGATATACTACTTAAAGTATTTTAGAGTGCAGAGAGGAAAGTTGATATTTCTGCTTAGAGAGATCATGCTTAGCTTATGATAAACGTATCTAACTGAGTTAAACCTGTATATATTTATATTGAAATACAATGTAATGTTATATATATACACAGTGTGCTCTCTCTCTCTCTCTCTCTCTATATATATATATATATATATATATATATATATATATATATATATATATATATAGGGTGTTTCAAAACAACACCGACAACTTTTGGGTGCTGATTCCTGACACTAAGATAAGACAAAATGTATAGACCAACCTGGGTGCAAAAATGCTTCCTTTCGGAGCTATAGGCTGACGCAAACTTGAAAAGAAATTAATTTTAACGCCCGTAGATCGAAAACTAGTTGTATCTATTGTAGTCGGGTCAAGACTTCACTTAGGAACTAATATGTGCGCTATCCAAAAATCCATGCTTCAGAATCCTAAGGGACTCATCCAACAATTTTAATGGAGGGAGTTTGGCTACGGGCATATAATTTGAAGTACTCATTATCTATCTCTATAAAAATTGTTGCGGAAATACCGGAAGATTCTGAACCATTGATATTTGAATAGGACACATACTATTTCTAAGTGAAGTCTTAATCCGACTACTGTAGATCCAATAGTTTTGGAGCTATGGACCTTCAAATTTCATGTTTTCTACAGCCCATAACTCCGAAAGGGAGCATTTTTGCACCCTATGTAATTAAAAAGTAGTGCATTAGATTGGGGAATTAAAAGAATTTATCGGATGATAAGATAAATTTTGCCGAATCTCTAGTTGTAATGCTAAGTAATGCCCTATTATAAAATAGCTGTAATTTCTTCCTTTTACGTGGATAATAATGTTTATCAAAATACATTTTACCTCTAAAGAATGTATTACTTTACATAATTGCTAACCTGTTGTTTATTGAAATGAGATACATTTCTGAATTGCCATATTTTATTTACTTGCACATGAAAAGTAACAGTTTTTATACTGATGACACAATAGACATTCTATATTCATATGAAATCAGTTAATGACAGGAGAAACCCTGATTAGTAGCAGTTCTGACTTTTCAGACCTAGGGGGCCGCGGTGGCTCAGTGGTAGAGCATTCACCTCTGGTGCTAGGGGTCTCGGGTTCAAACCCTGCTCCCGCCAAGTGAACTTTGCGGTGGACAAACACCGTGTGCGTGGGTTTTCTCGGGTTCTCCCGTTTCCTCCCACTTTCTTCATTCCACCATTTCATTCATTACTCATTATCACCGTCTCCTTTAGCCTAATCGGCATAATCGTGGGACGTAAAACTCAAAATTTCATTTCATTTTTTTCATTTTCAGACCTACATTCTCCATCAGCTGCTCGAAATAGTTCAACTGAATTGACATATTATTTTCGGGCTCGTTTTTCCGAACATGATATATATTTTTTTGGTTTAAATGGTGGCTAGAATATTTTTGCTTTCAAATGAGGCAAGAATTTCTCAATGGGATGGATTTGTGGCACATTTGGTGGATTGCACTCTTTGCGTAAACAATGCACTCTCTCCCGGTCCAGCAGTTGCTGTGTTCCTATTACATGGTGAGAAGCTAAATCAGGCCAAAAGATGTAATGATTATTTGGATAGTTTTCATTGATAAACGGGATGTCTCTTTCGAATACATTCATTTTGATATATATTTTGATTGATTGCTTACGAAAATATAGCCGAGAATGATATTTTCTGCTTATTGCCACTTGAAATTATCGTACATTTAGTTCAAAGCCTTTTAGAATCTTACAAAATTATATTACTGCCTTTATTTCAGAGCTAGCAAACGTCTGGTCAAACGTCAATAAGAAATATTCTTCATACAAAGTGAAGAGACAATGAATTCGAAAATAGGGAGCTAGATTATACTTTTCCTACTAGAATAAATCATAAAAGCAATCGATCTTACAATCACTATAATGCAGTTATTAGAATCAATTAACCCAAGAAATACCATCGAAGAGGAGAAAGGGGTTAATTTTGGCTGAAAATTCAAGGATTCAACTTTTCCAGGATAAAGAGTTTCATATGATCTCTTGATTTCTTTACATTGTTCGTTTGAATGTAATGTTCCTTTTGTTAGTTTTATACTATTATACCATCTGCTTTATTTTTATAAAAAAAAAATTAATTAGCTGCAGGCATATTTGACCCGACGTTGATAGTAAGCGTAATCCATCTTTATTATTATTATTATTATTATTATTATTATTATTATTATTATTATTATTATTATTATTTAATTCTGCTTATAATTAAACACTGAAGCATTCAAGAACGTGATACGTTTCATTCTAAAACTGGATAGAAATAATGAATTCAATAATATAATATACACTCGAACAAATAGAAATTTTACCTTTGGCTGAAGTATATCTGCTGAGAATAGTGAATCTTCGCTCGGGAATACCACTTCGCTGTGGAGTTGACCATCTCTTCCCTTCCTTTCTTGTACAGCATATCAACCATGACATAGCTTTGTGCGCAGAAAAACAGAAGAGCAGAATGTTTTAAGTAGTTGTTTCAAACATGTTTAAAGTCATTTTCTGCCTGGAACGTTAAATAGAGTGCTACTCTGAAGTGCGAAGGGAGGAAACGACAGCTTTTGTTATTCTTTTTTTCTTTTTATTTATTAACGGTGTTTGATATGAAAGTGAACCTGGCACCACCCACATTGGCACTAATTTTAAAAATATGCCAAAAATTAGTGCCCAATTAGTGCTCACGACTTGTAATGTTTAAAAAATTGCGATCAGAAAACAAAAAAAATCTGGGTGGGACTAGGTTCACGCTAGCCCCACCCATTCAACCGATTGACAAGACACCTATGCACAAAGTTAGTGTTAATACCCCATAAAAAGAAAATTAGTTAATGATGTCAATATCCCATAAAAAGGAAATTAGTGCTATTATCAGAAAGCCAAAATATATATCTAACAAATACCTATTGGTGGCATCATCAAACAAAATAATAGATCCCTCATTTTTATGATACTATAATGGCAATAATTTTCTTTCTATGCAGTATTGTTAGCGCTAATTTTTGGCATAGTTTACAAAACTAGTGATGTCACACAAACGTCAAAAAAAAAAAAAATCATCTGGGTGGGACTAATGTGAACCTAGCCCCACCCACTCAACTGATTGAGATAAAAACTATGAAGAAAGTTAGTGTTAAATTAGTGCTGACGATACCGCATAAAAAGGAAATTAGTGTCATTATCAGAAAGCCAAATATACTCGAAAATCTAATATTACGGCATCATCAAAGAAAGCAATCGATCCTCATATTACGATACTATACATAGCAAATGTTTTTCTACTTGTAGGACCTACACTAATAGAGCACTAATGTTAGGTGTTTGTGCACTAGGAAGCACAAACTAATGAAACTAATTTATTCGTTAGTACTTGAAGTGGCTGGTGGAGCCTGAACTTGGCCCCTAAAATTTTTTATTTGTAACTCTTATACTAACGAAGCATTAACGTTAGGCGTTGATGCACTAAGAAAGCACTAACGGTGCACAAGCGATTGACACTAAATTTATCATTAGTGTGTTATGTGGGGACCAAGTTCACGGACATCGTTAATACTTCATTAGTGAATGTGCTACACGGAGAAACCTTTTGGGGGGCAAGTTCACACTGCTAGAAGCCACTTCAAGCATTAACGAAAAAATTAGTGCCATTCGTTAGCGTATCGTTAGTGCTTCTTAGTGCACCAACTGTAGATGGTGCATTGGTGTAGGTGTTACAAGTAAAAAAAAACTTTGAGAAATAGCATGAACTTAGCCCCAGTTATAAGTATTAACGAAAAAAGTAGTGCCGTTCGTTAGAGCATCGTTAGTGCTTCTAGAAATCACTAACAACTTGTATGGAGTTTTTTATTTCTGAACTTGTCCCCCTACCAAAACTCTCGAATAAATTCCAAAATGTGGTAATACTAACTTTAGTGCTTAGTGCTTTTAAGTGCACTAAAGATGCACTAACGATTGCAGTTAACCCCATGTTTCTATATCAATTTGTATAGATTTGGATATTTCTGAAGTTGGCCCCGCCACCAAAAAAGTTTTTTAATGAATCCAAACATGGTAGCACTAACGTTAGTTCTTAATGCGTTTAAGTGCAATAAGGATGCACTAACAATTGCCGCTAATCTCATGATTCTACGTCAGTTTGTAAGGAATTTGATATTTCTGAAGTTGGCCCCCACCAAAAAACTTCAATAACTCGTAAACCCTGATGACACTAACGTTAGTGCTTAATGCACTAAATTGCAATAACGATGTGCGAAGTTTGATGTAATTTGAGAGAGGTGGAGGCCAACTTCAAACACGTGTAATTCTCTTTCTATACGACGTGTCTGAAGTTGGCCCTCCATCTCTACCAAATTACAACAAACGTCGCACATCGTTAGTGCACTAAGCACTAACGCTAGTGCTATCAGAGCTTACGGGATATTTAAGATTTTTGGTGGGGGACCAAATTCAGAAATATCAAATTCCATACAAATTGGCGTAGAAACATTGAGTTAAAGGCATTCGTTAACGAATCGTATGTGCACTTAAACGTACTAAGTACTAACGTTAGTGCTATCAGAGTTTACGAGTTATTGAAGATTCGTGGTGGGGGCCAACTTCAGAAATATCAAATTCTATACAAATTGACGTAGAAACATTTGGTTAACGGTAATTGTTAGTGTGTCGTTAGTGCATTTAACACACTAAGCACTAACGTTAGTGCTACCATAATTTGGGATTTATTCAATGTTTTTGGTGGGTGGGATAACTTCAGAAATATCAAAATCTATACTACAAGTTGACGTAGAAACATGGGGTGAAGGACAATTGTTAGTGCACATAAACGCACTAAGCACTAACATTAGTGCTACCATATTTTGTGATTTATTGAAGATTATACTAGCCAACAGTGAAAATGTAACTGGAATGAAATAAATGTTTGTTAACTATATCGACCACGCTGATAACGAAAACGACAATGAAAAACTCGCATTAGCTCTCGTTTACAAGTTAAAAGGGGTGCATTTAATTATAAGTATTATATTTTATTAGCGTTCATTGTAAATCCTTTCCCATTAAGCTTCGAAATCTCGCTGATGGTAGACAGAGTGATTAAGTTTCCTATAGGCAACAATAACTGTGTGTATTTGGTCGCTATTTTTAGCCCGAGCTCATAGCAAGTAGGGGGAGGGGAACAGGAATAAGAGAAGAGCGGAGGATGTTACATTTAAGCGTAGTTTCGGTCTGTTACAAATTGTGTTCTGTTCGTGTTCTGGAAAAAGGTGTTACTGAAGTGTAGTTAGTGCGTATGGTCACTAATTTCTGTGATTCATTGTGCTTCGCAAATGCGTAAACAATAGTGACAAATTTTGGCACAGTTGCGGACAGGCTACACTCAAATTGCAAACGATCCAATAACGCCATATATTAGAAAGGCGTACAGACCATACTTTGTGAAATCGGTGACCACGAAAAGCCCTGAGCTCCTCACGTATGTTGCAATTTTGTGTATCGAGTCTTCATTCCTGTTCCTGTTCCTGTCCCACCTGCCTTTGTTCAAGTGTCAACAAACTTTCTATGAAATAAAAGGGGAAAAAAACTGTAAGGGACTTGTGGCAAATCTTCTGTACTACTACAATAGATTGGGATGCAACATGTCCTCAAAGTTACATTTCTTAGATTCCCACTTGGACTTCTTTGCTGACAACTATGGTGCTGTAAGCGACGAGCACGAGGAATGCCTTTACCAGCAAATTTCGGGCATGGAAATGAGATACCAGGGAAAGTGGTGTGCATCAATGTTAGCCGATTACTGCTGGACACTAATCAGGGAATTGCCAGCAGAAAACTACAAACGCCAGGAAGGCGTTTGCACCTTCAGTGACCTTTCTCCGAAGGATAACAACAAGGTAAATACATGCATAAGCTTATATAAGCAATAACGTAAAATTATCGTAACTTCAGAACGAGAGCTAATATTGCATTTTCATTAACATTTTCGTTATCAGCACACCCAAAAATATAAAGATTAGCTGTTTTCATGCCAGTTACAGAAAAAAGTGAAATTTTGTTGGCTAGTGTTATTGGTGGGGGGCCAACATCTGAAATATCAAATTTCATAAAAGCTGTTAGTGTTTTCTAAAGGCACTATCCATACACTAACGAATATCACATTTTTTTCGTTAGTGCTTGAAGTAGAAGCAAGTTGAAGCAGACCTGCACTGACGTTAGTGGTTGGTGCACTAAGAAGCACTAACGATGCACTATTTTTCGTTAGTGCTTGAAGTGGCTGTAGCAGTGTGAACTTCCCCGTAAAAGATTTTTACTTGTAGCACCTTCACTAATGAGGCACTAACGAAGTCTGCGAACTTGTCCCCCCATAACGCACTAACGCTAAATTTAGGTCAATTGTTAGTGCTTCTTAAAGCATCAACGCCTAACGTTAGTGTTACATTAGTATAGGAGTTACAAATAAAAGCCTTTTGTGGTGACAAGTTCACGCTGCCACAGCACTTCAAGTAGTAACGAAAATATTAGTGTCATTAGTTAGTTCTTCATTGTACATGGACACCTAAGGTTAGTGCTCCATTAGTGTAGGTCCTACACGTAGAAAAACCATTGGGGAACAGCGTGAAATTGGCCCCCACTTTAAGCACCGACGAAAAATAACGCTTCTTTCACATTGAGGCGGCGATTTGCCGTCGCCTCTCGCGGCAGTTTGTCGCGTGAGAAGTGTACCCTTTCATATTACGAGGCGTTTTGCCGCGAATGAAAAATATCCGAGCAGGGTTGCTGTGCAACTGAAGAAACAAAACCTTGTGACTCTTATTGTGTTGTGGTGGTTGCAATGGACAGACGCAAAAAGTGTCTTCTACTCGCCTTGTTAAGACAGAGAAATAAAAATAATTAAAAAAACACTAAGAGAAACATAGAAAAATCTCTTTCAAGGTGCTACTTCTCAAAAAAAAAAAAAAAAAAAAAAACATATTACTTCTTTCTGAGATTTTTCTATACTGTTTCTACAATTGATAGACTTGAGCAAAATAGCGGCAAGGTTCTGGATATTTAAAATACCTGTTCACCGATATTCGCCTGTTGTGACTGGGTAAACCAGGATAAAGTCCTTTCGGGATAGTCGGTGGTTGAGATCTATCCCAGAATCCCTAGTCAACACTCAACCACTGAACCCAGGGCTGGTCTGTTGGTATTATTATTATTATTATTATTATTATTATTATTATTATTATTATTATTATTATTATTATTATTATAGTATTTTGGGTTTATTCGTTTGTTTTAAGCGTTCCGACTATTGACTCAAGTCTCATTAAAGCACTGCTCTAGTCCCTGAATTCAAAGGACTATTCAAGAAATTATAACCATAGAAGTATTAAGATAGTTATAAAATATATTTACGGTACATTTATCAAATATCACGTAATGAATTCTCTCTTGCTTTGCTAAGGTACATTACAGTATTATTACTAAAATCCGGATTACGAATTTTTATGTAAAAATATATATATAGCAAAATAGTACATAAATAGAGAGCAAAAGACTGTAAAATATGTAATATTGTTGAAATATTTGATAGTACGTATTTCAATTTTGGGGTACCAGAAATTTAAAAAATTAGAAGCTCGTTTGCCCAGCACTGCCCGCACAATTATCCCAATTCTCTATTACATAGAAAAAAATAGTTTGTATTGAAAAAAAATGAAAATCAAATCTTTGAGTTATACGTCCCACGGTTATGCCGTTTAGGCTAAAGGAGACGGTGATGATGAGAGATGAGTGAAATGGTGGAATGAAGAAAGTGGGAAGAAACGGGAAAAACCCAGAAAACCCACGAGCACGGTCTTTGTTTACCACAAAGTTCACTGGGACCGAACCCGGGACCCCAAGATTCAGAGGTGAACGCTCTACCACTAACCCACCGCGCCCCTTAATTTGTATTGGTTTGGACTCTTTTTAATCAACGACCTTTGGATTCGACACTTCGGTCGTTTTCGTTTTATTTTTACGTCAGCTTTTCCGATATATTGTATGTAACAAGTTTGGTTAAACCACTCGAGGTGTTCTAGGCTAGAACATAAAAACATACATAAAAACACAAACACACACACATATATATATATATATACGTAAAACACACACACATACAATTTATCGCAACCTCTCTCTACTCTTTCCTGACAACACTTGGTTCTTCCTTCAACATCCAAGCAGCAGATCGCCGCATATATGTAAAGAGCTCCATTGGTTGCAATGTCCCGCTTGGCTGTACGCGGCAATCTGCCGCGCCGCTTTCTGGCAGGGAGAGGCGGCTGTTTCTCCTCGCCGCGTAAATTTGCGGCGACCGCCGCGCATATATGAATAGCTCCATTGCTTGCAACGTCTTTCTACCCTACGCGGCAATTCACCCCCGCCGCGAGCGGCAGTTTGCCGCCAAATGAGAAAGGGCTGTAAGAGCCGTTCGTTAATGCATCGTTAGTGCTTCGAAAAAAAAAAACACACACACACACACACACATACATAATTCGTAAATGCTTAACTCTTAATATAAATATGGAAAATTACATGCCAGGAAACACTCATAAGAAATTTATGGGGAAGTTACCCTTGCGTGAAATTTGCTCCAAAATTAGTGCTATGTATAGTATCATAAAAATGAGGACCGATTGTTTTGTTTAATGATGCCGCCATATTAGATTTTCAAATATATTTGGCCTTCTGATAATGACACTAATTTCCTTTTTATTCGGTATCGTCAGCACTAATTTAACACTAACTTTGTTCATAGTTTTATCTCAATCAGTTGAGTGGGTGGGGCTACGCGATCCTAACCCCACCCTGAATAATTTTTGTGTTTTGACGCCTGTTTGACGGCACAATTCTTTTTAAACATTACAGGTTGTCAGCACTAATTGAGCAGTAATTTTTGGCGTATATTTTAGCATTAGTGCCGGTGTGGATGGGGACATGTGTTGGCCCTTTTCTTTTTATCTCTTTGATTAATTGGGGGGAGTAATTTGATTTCTTTGTAGTAAACTGGAATTATGTTTTTATTCACTTCTTTTAAAGTCTAGTCTAGTTTATTCTAAATCTCTTTTGCTTCATGAAAAATAAATTTTGTTGTTTAATGTGTAATAATCAAATTCAAATTAATAAATATTTCGTTTATATTAATTAAACACTCATGTAGTGTAATTAGACTTGACATCATTAAAATTCTTGTGTATTTCAAAGTACAAAAGACAAAGATGTCACAGGAGCTCAACGACATCTAATTTATTACAAGTAGTTCCAGCGGAATATTGGTATCATTGTTAGAATAATGGATACTTTTTATTAATTAAAATGTTATACATTTAGTTATATAAATAAAATAGCCTTTGGCTAGTTGGGGGCACAGCCCCAGACCCCCGTGTTTGCTCGGGCTACGGCCTCGCATTTCTTATCTATCGCCCTTTGCATCAACAGTGCATTTCGTAAACTTGCTCTTCATATTTCCTGAATCTGCCCATCCGGGAGATTTGCTCCCACGCACTATTTTTGCTCAGCCTACTGCCTTGCACCTCTTGAACCCATAATTATATCGTTTCTTTTCCTATTTCAACTATCTAAAAGATAAATTTTGTATCCCAAGAAAACGCCCATTTAAATAACATGGGAATTTCTTCATCCCCCTTTAGACCCCTAAAAAATTAAAAATATTCACTTTTGGTAATTGTTCTGTCGGTTAGTCCTAGAAGGCTACAATTATGCCAAATTTTAATCATTCTAATCCTGCCGAAAGTGCCTAAACATTTTGGGGTGTCGAAGATGTCCCATATAAATGACATGCGAAAAATTTTTCAGTTCCCCATAAAATCACTTTACGTTTGGAAGTTTTTATTTCTGATAATTCACTTAGGTAACGCTAACGAAAACGTACAAGCATATCGAATTTCAATTTTTTATTCGAATTCTAAGAACCTAAACATGAGATTATAGGTCCGAAAAAGTTCTATTTAAATAACATGGAGAAATTCTTTATCCAATCTTTAGACCTCCTAAAAATTTAAAATATTCACTTTTGTCAATTTATCTCTCGCTTATTCCCAAAAGACTACAATCATGTCAAATTTAATCATAGTAGCCCTACAGGAAGTGCTCAAACATTTATATCAGCTCATGTAGTTTTATATACAGTTAGGATAATCATTTGCACGAGAATAAATGTTGTCAACGAACTATATACGTATCAGTCCAGAATTGTTTTCTGATTTTCTCGCACAGTATGCATGACAGTGTATACTATATGAAACACCAACTTTCAACGACAGAATTTAGAGGCATGGCTATGATTTTGATAGTTCAATATCAGTTCCGTATTAGAGATTGTTTTACAGCACCAAATGTTATGTTTACAAACAAATTCCTTTTTGCGTGTTTTCTCGGAAACTACGAGGTAGGCTTCGTATAAAACTACGCATCAGGCTTCCCTCTGACCTATATAATCTAATTTAACTGAGATCTGTCGAATCATGCATGTTTCGATTTCAACATTTTTTCTACAAACACTAATAATATTTAAGAAGGTATTTGACTGCTACTTTAGACATTCCAAAGATCACGATTAACATTTTACCGAGTGAATAACTGAATGTTCTATTATTATTATTATTATTATTATTATTATTATTATTATTATTATTATTATTATTATTATTATTATTATTATTATTACTGTCCATCGAAAGAAGTCTTCATGTAGATGCGTACAAGCATTGCAACTTCTGGACTGCACTCTCTTCCAAACTGTAATACCATTAACCAGTGTGTGTAAGCGATGCGACACCAACCCCAAGAAGTGTAATTTTCAGAAATCCTCCCTTAGAAATTTGGATACAATGTAGCCATTAATTCGTATTATATTATTTGAAGAACATCTTTTGTACTCAATGTTCAATTTAAGCACACGAAATGGCAGCACTTTATTTATTTATTTATTTTTGGCGTTACAGTGGCAAAGAGTGTAATACATTCTTCTATATTCCGATCCCATATGTTAATAGTCTGTCATACAATACTTATGAACATTCACAATAAACTTTAAAATATAAAACAATTTTTAACTTTTAATATATCAAAACATACAATTACAAAGTACTTGTCCCGTTCATAATATCGTAAACCAAATTGCAACGGAACACTAAAATTAAGAAACATTCCGAATATAACTGAAAAATTCATTCCTTGTTTTTATAATAAACACGTGGCTCCTGCTTTAATATAATCTAACAGGCTGTTAATTAAGTGTTAAAGTGAATACGAGTCTTGTAGTAGCGAAGCGTCCAATTACCAAAGGACCGTGTGCTCTATTGTTAGTCCTACCTCAGCATTTGTTTTGCTTTTCGTCGCTCGCGTAGTCACATTCTAAGTAAACGTTAAACGTTCAGACACCTGAGTAACAATTAATTACGGGGTTATTGAAACTCGATTTCCTCCATTATTTCACCTACAGCAGTGATTCTCAAACTAGGGTCTCTCAGTGAACTTGATGAAACCTTCAACGCAATTTTAATTTGTTACGGTAACATTGTAATACGCTTTGAGAAAGGAAGCATTGAGGGTCTTATGGGTCTATTCAACGGATACATAATTACAGACAAGATATGTTTCCGACTAGCAAACGAAAACTATAGTTGGCCTATTGGAGTAACTAGCATATTTCTCTGGAGATTTACGAAAATTGAATTTTTTTCAGATCTTGTTATAACAAGCCGAGCAGATCTGAACCGAGTCTGTCCTTCGGCGAGCTTACCAGCAAATATTGCGATAGGTATTTCTTAGAGGATGCTTTACTTGGCAACCAGATTTACTGAGATTCAGCGAGAAATAAAACACCACACATAACACACACACCTGTTTGTGCATCCTACAAGATATGTATGAAAGCTGGGCCACGGGGAAAGCGAGTATGCATTAGAATTGAAGCTATTTCCTTGATACGTTTCCTGAAGTTACATCGGCGATAGCGGCAACAGAATGCAATATCTCGACCTTGACTGGATGCGTAGAAGTGAGCAACCAAACCAATTTGGCATTTGCAAAAGAAGCAACTGTAACAAACGGAGATACTAACTAACAAACTAGGAAAATGTGTATAATGTGAGTTCAGTGAGTAATTGTGAGCAGTGTAATTACAGCAACTGCTTAAACACTAGTTAACTTTGTAGAAATGAAACACATTGAATAGCACTGTGGGTTTTCTTGAGTTTCTCTAGATTCTTTCCACACTTTCATTCCATCATTTATTTCATAACCATTCACTCTGATTAATCATGTCTCCTTTACCGTAAAGGGCATAAGCATAGAATGTTGGACTAAAAATATGATTTCATTTCTAATGGAACAACAAGACAAAAGAAGCGTTATCTTTTTGTTTATTTGTTTTTTGTTTGACAGATGTAGCCTACATGAGTGAGAAACCTACACTCTGAATCACCGCAATGGGTACAGATTTTATTAACCTTTTCCCGGGAATTCAATCAGGGACTACGTGACCAGAGATATACGCGCTTTCCACTAGACTACCAGGAAGGGCAAAACAACTGACAGATATTTGTATAATCGAACTTATATTTTTGTTTTAACATCAAAAGTTAAGTATTAGATGACAAGAAGACTGGAAACAAAACACAATCTGCTAATGAAACTAAAAAGAAAGATATAACTTTTAAGTGCAAAAAGAGAATATCTTAAAACGTTACTTACTGACAATACGAAATAAACATAATGTATCAAAGTTAAAGTTTCTTGTTTCTCTGGAATATTATAATACCTGTTATCAAATAAAAGGATTTTCTCTCTTTTAATATTCGGGTTTAGCTGTAGTACCTATGGAACAAATTACAACTAAAATGGGTGCTGATTTTCAATTTTGCCAACTTTAATGCGAATGTATGTAGTTACCAATAGTCGTGTGTATCCATTTTTCGATAACTTTTTCATTCATGTGTCTTGACGTATATTTACAGAAGTAAAATTAACATATTTTTTAAAACTTTCATTTCTGCATGGAAACCACACATTTGCTTTTCACAATGTTTAGTAGCCAAATTGAGCCAAATATGTTTAGTTTCCTTGGTTAGTTTCCAAACTTTTAACCTGTCTATAGAATGTAATCCTAAACATTTACCTGTGAGTGGATTCCTTAATTAAAATACCTTTTCTGAAACCTTTTCAGAACACAATAGGGAACCTTTATACAAATGAAGAAATTTTGAGATTCTTTTATCTATTGCTGTACTCAAATTTGTTTGTTTTAAGATAACTAGGTCATTTTTTTCACCTTGTACTTAGTTTCTTGTTTCTAATTATGCTTAACATTTCGTTTACGAATAATCTCATTTACTTTCAAGTCTGCCATGACTAATTTATTGTCCCACAAAGCATATTCGTCTTCATCTTTTTCATTGACAACAATAGCAAAGTGTTTAAATATTGATTCCGATAATTTTACATTTGAATGCAGACTAGCAGGACTTACTCCTAAACTACTAGCAATTGAATAATGTAGTAAAATTACAGTTTGGGGAATGAATTTTTCCCAAGCTGTGTGGTCTTCACTATATAACAATTTGAACAAGCGATTAGTTTCACGATGGATCCTTTAACTGTATTAGAAGAAGCTTAATACGGCGTCACATAATGTATGTTAATTCCATATTCTGACATTTTTTCTTTAAATTTTCGAGAAATGAAACACCTACCATTATCAACCAAAATAGCACTAGGAATACCTAAATGTAAAACATACATTGATTATAAACTACGTAAGACACATTTAGTGGTGGCATATCGCATTAGGTACAAAGTATAATATCTTGTAAAAACATCCATATTTAACTATGCATATTTATAAGCTGATGAAGAAGAAACATATGGTCCTAAAATATCAATTGAAGCAAGTGCACGGAGACTATTAACAGTAATACTTTTCATTGACCTTGCTGGAGGTGAAGTTTCTACTTTTGTTTCCTACGACCGCTGCTAATATTACTACAACTGCTACGACTTCGCGTCAGAGTTGACATGTCGAGTGGTACAGAATTTACCTTCTAAGTACAGAAAAAAAGGAGAAATACTAGTTACTATGGCCAGTGTGTGTAGAATCTGAACCTATGCTTGATCTACGAGGAACAACGGTGACAGAAAAATCCGTTTTCCGGACAGCGGTATATTGTAGAAATATACGGAATCCTCTTGCTTACTACAGAAGTCAGTATGGAGCATACGTTATGCATATGGTACATACGCACTGCCCTTAGATGTTACATCATGCCGTTGCAGGATGTACGACATCTAACAGTCTTCAGTATATCACATGCAGATACTTATATTACATTCCTCAGTTATATGTTATATACGTGCATTTGTATGCGAAACCATGTCTTCCTATATTATTTCATACGAAAAGTACGTATAGATGGAAAGTATGTGGAAAGTATTATAAAATATGCGTTTTCAGTTATACGTCGGTTGTACGTTAAGTCCAAAAACTACAGGAATTACGCATGTAACCTACCTTTTTAAGTACACCACCTACAATTTTTTTCTCAGTGTGGCTCATTAGGAAAAGTACTCACATCTGGTGCTAGAGGTCGTCGGATCAATCCCTGCTCGTGCTCTGTGAGTTTTATGGTGGACAAACACCGTGGGAGTTTACAGTGTGGTTCCGCTTCCTTCCACCGTTTTCATTCCACCAATTCATCCCATCATCATCCATACGCCCTGAGCCGTAGTTACCTAAAGAACATATGATAAAGTCAAGTACTTGACCTCCTAAGTAAAATTTGGTACGCTGCTATTAGACCACGGATGCCAAAACCGTAAACTGGCGTGCTCATAAGATCAGCGCAATTTGTAGTAATGCTCAATTAGCAATTGAAATACCAAATGGTGTTACATGTTCCTGTATTGTTTATATTATGATATTACAAATATAACAAAATATAATGATGAAATAAATCACCAAGACGCCAGGGTCGATTAGGTGTTCCTCAAGCGGTGGCTCAGTGGTTGAGCGTTCACTTCTGGTGCATGGAGTCCTTGGTTCGATCCCAGCTCTCGCCTATTGAACTTTGTGGTGGACAAACACCGTGTGGGAAGATGGTTCTCGGCGTTCTCCCGTTTCCTCCCACTTTATTCATTCACCATTTCTCCTTTAGCCTAGCCGGCATAACTGTCGGACGTAAAACTCAAAGATTTCATTTTCACTGCTTTGTTTTCGTATTACTAGTAATAGCAGTAGTGGTAATCGCTGTCGTATTAGTATAGTAATTAGTAGTAGCGGTAGTGGTAGTAGTAATAGTAGTAGCAGTGGCAGCAATAGTGGAATTAGCACTAGCATTCGTAATCGTAATAGTAATAGTAGTATTAGCAGTAGTAGTAGTAGTATTAGTATCACATATGGTGTAGCAGTTTTACATATGTTCTTTGTTACTCGTAATGCATAAGACTTTTACGTCCATGAGCTGTATTATTGTATAATAAACATGAGTGGACAGAGCAAACACAGATAACAAATAGACAGACAGAATAGGGATATAGAAAACAAACCTTGGGTATCCTTTCACACGATTTTCCCATTCCAGAAGGACAAATAGACATTGCGATATTATGACGACAAAGTTCTCATTTTCCATTGCATATTGAAGGATTGACTTGGCTTATCAGACTTGGTTGTTCTCAGGCCGGTTACGCCCGGCCCGTTTTCCGCCTGGCTGGAGATTTGGGTCGGGCCGGGTCGAGCCGGACACAGAATACATATCCATTCGGGCCTGGCCGGGCCGTCTTCGGGCCTCAGTTTGCAGGGCTTGATGCGTAGTCTTCCTGAGTGTAAAGTGTGTTACTGTTACTTCTTCTGTGTCTCTGTATTGTTACATGTTTAAATGGGATCGTTATTCCCGTCTTTATATATTTTTCTCCACTTTTCTCTATTTTCGGCTTTTACTTCGACCCATTTCCTCTCTTTCTTATCATTCCATCTTTGGTTCTCTCTCTTCCTTTTACCTGGTCATCTACTTTCGGAGTTTTTCATTTCTCAAGTACGTGTTACTTCATATTACACATTTCTCTTAGAATTAAAATTTGTCAGGTAGTTATAGCACAGCCAACAAGAGATAGTCTCTGACGTTTCTTACCACATGCGGTGGGACATTGCAGCCCCTACTTTGATACCAGTGTTACCAACCACGATCAATTTGTCTTATACCATTAATTAAATTGCCACTACAGTTGAACCGAAAAAACCCTTGACACGCAAGTAGTAGCAATGTCACTGCGAGCTGTCAGAGGCGTTCTCTTACTGGACGCACTTTAACAAAATGCCATTTATGACATAATGTTTCAGAACTCCGTTTCTTTTGGGATCCTTTGACAGGGAAATACCAGATAACTAATTCCGTCTTCTGAGAGGACTTCTTTCCTAGCTGACCTACAAAGCGGAGATGACAGGCGTTACAGATTGATTCGTTCAGTAAATAACTGCCTCTCTAATAGAAGGACGGGAATCTTAATTTTTTTCGGTACTTAACGATGAACGACAGAAGCTTTAAAATGTCTTCTAGATTCTCTCGATAATGTTAGTTTCTTTTATTGCTTGAATTGCAAGTATACTGTACTCTGTACTTGGAAGTATGTTTATTACCCCTTTTGATCTATTTATTTGTTAGCAGTAATGTTTGTTTGCTACCTTTTTAATCGGGGAACGGTCGATTGTTGATTTGTGACAGGTGAACGTAGAGCAGTCACTCACTTACAATATAATCGTTTATGACTCTATGGAATTAATTTTAAACATATTTCTATATGTTGACATTTTGTGTTTTTATTATTATTATTATTATTATTATTATTATTATTATTATTATTATTATTATTATTATTATTATTATTATCGTTGTTGTTACCGCAGATAAAATTAAAATACGTTCATAAAACCATTTCTGATTATAAGTTGTAACAATATTATTATCAAAGTTTCTTTCATCAAATCATTCCTGTATAACACATACAATACACTATTTGATTATCATTATTACGTAAAAAATACTTTTCAATTACCATTATCACACAATGATCACGTTTTTTAAAAAAAAAAATATTTACATAATCAGAGGCGGTTTTCAGCATATGCTCTTCAAACATTCATACTATTCGTATTTTAAGATTGAAATTTCTAGTGATAAGAAAGATATAAATATTTTATTGTAAACGCTTTGCTCATGTCTCTTGATACATAGGTATTTTTCTAAGACATTGTTCTGCTCCATGTCTGATCACTGTCTTGATGTCACTTATTATACTTCCAGCAAATGCTGACAAGCGGTTCGCACATATTGGCACTTCACAGCTATCACATCGAATAGTTCTATTTTTCTGTTTCTTTTGGCTAAATCTGGTCCTTTTTGTTGCCAATAATCTCGAAAAAATCACTCCCGTCGTCGGTCGACAGGTGAGCGTGACGCTCACAAGTTACACGTAGATAAATAATGCTAATCCTAATCCAGATGAAGAGAATGAAAAAGTGACACTTGACTTCCACTTACTAGACACTTCAAGAGACAGCTAGAGGACGCCTCAGGTCTGTAACACCACGAGGGTGGCTACTAAACAAAAACATAAACGAGGGTGAGCGCTGCGCTCACATGTCGACCGTTCCCTGGTTAATGTCAATTTTCCTTCCCTGATGAAATAAAATAAAAAGGTACGTATCAACAAATAATAGTTTCTCAAAGTTTAGCATATGTTCTCTGAAGCAAAGTAATTCACCTTCAAAAAGTTGTCCGTACAATTTCCCATTATCTTTCTCATAAACATCTGTTTATATTCTGAGCTGATCAAAGTACAGTCATTCAACCAATTATACAATACTTCAATGATAAGAGATTACTTTCGTGTATTTTCCATTTTCATTTTTTTTATTCCGAAAAGATCTAGTGCCAATAATAGACTTCGTAATCATTCGTCCAGTAATTATTTTGTTCTTAAAGATGGCGCATTCACTCTAGCACGTGCTAAAAAAAGCCTCACCAACGTTATGACTGAAACGCAGAGTCAAGCTACTCATCGTTTGCCACTGTTTCGCTGGTCAATGTGCAACCGAACTATCTTTGTTTGTTAATCTGTTCATTAATATGAGGAGGTGTTTTGGTCTCTTCTTTCAAAGAACGAAGATTTAGGTTGATTTTAGAATTTCTTATTCGGGTCAGTATAAATGTTCTCTTCATGTCAAAATTATGTTCTACTATATGGAGTGGATCATTTATTTTATACGCTTTTGTAACTTTTAAACTAATGGATAAAAAGAACCTCAAATTTCATTGCATGCAAAAATCGGCCTTTGACGTACTCAACACATAATCACTTTATTAAATATTTCGTATCAAAGAAAAATAAATCATTCTTGAGTGTTAGAAACGAAGGACTGAATCGTATATAAAAAAAATTAGGTGTTTCTACTCAAACTATCTATGACCAATGACAGATCTAGATGGTAAAAACTGGGGTCCAACCAAACCTCAGCCTATGATAGCTATATCATAGTTTACTATAAACATTAAAAATATATAAATAATAGTTTAAATTATTTTTGTCACTCAAAAAATGGGGGGGGGGAGCTAGGCTTCTCTGGCCCCGAACTACATCCACCACTGCACATGACATATTTAAAACAATTAGAATCAAAGTTACAAGTAATAAAATAAATTACTTTATTCAGGACAAATATGCCTACACAAATATCACATCCTGTTCATGTGGTTCGGATTCCACGTTAATCAGTAGGTCCACGTCTCACATAGCCTCGCTGCTGAACGGGACGCTAAACTAAAATCAAATCAACTCAATATCACATCCAATTTACGGTGATCAGACGTCCTCTTTTGTCTGCACATGTCCTTTTTTGAGAGCGACCTGGCGAATTTTTCCAGAAAACTTACTTTTTGCTTATGGTGCTGATTATTCGATCCCAGCTCTCGCCGTGTAGGCTTTGTGGTGGACATACACCGTGCTCGTGGGTTTTCTCGGGGTTTTCCCACTTTCTTCATTCCACTATTTCACTCATTTCTCATTATCACCGTCTCCTTTATCCTAACCGGCATAAGAGTTGGACGTTAAAATTAAAGATTTCATTTCATTTTTCATTTTCAAATTTGTATTTCTAAAACGAAAAGTAAAGAAGAAAAAGAAAAGCCTGGTATATTGTTTTAAATCTTAGAGTATCTATTTGTGTTTAGCTATCCTTTGGCCTCGTTTTTGTTACAATGACTCTCAGGCATTGTGTGTTTGTTGTGTTTCTCTTAACGAAATTATGAATTCAAAACAGATTTCGTAAAGTTACTTTCTTAGTGAGGGACATTAAAACGCCGGAAACAAAATGTACTTTCAATAACGCTATGATCAACAAAATTTCGTGATTTTAAACCACAAATAAATTATTGGGTGGGAGAGTGTATAATTTGTCCGTAGTTGACAAAGTCAACCCCACAGCTGACGATCTTGCCCATGCACCTCTAAGAACTATGGTATTTCATACAATTGTAAAATATCAGACATTTACTTCCATGTATCGTACAAGAAAATTGCAGAAAACAATATTTAAAATTTCTAGTGTAGTTGAACAAATAAGCTGTGTGTGAACGAAGATAGAGTCTATATTTAGCTCTGTTCTTACGCTGTTTTCCATACAATTGACAATTGAAATATCAGAAGCAATATCATGTTTTCGCGTTGCAACTGATGGATTATGGACCAATGAAACTACTTCCTGTTTTGATTCAATGAAACAACACTAATCGAACTCAAAGCTGATCCTAATAGAATACCTTAAACTATTGCTTCCTAGTTAATGGAAAGCCTAGTAACGAATGATATTACTTATAAATACACTTCATTTTCTGGTGATAATACTAATACAATGGAGGGAGTAATAATGTTCTACTTCTTGAAAATTAATTTGAATGGAAAAAGTGTTGGGAGTGGGGTGTCCTGCTCATGTATTGCATAATTGTGTCCAAGACGGTATTGGTACTGGTTTTGGTATTCGTGTGGAAACCACATGTGTAAAAATGTTTAATGATTTCTCTATATACACTGCTCGCACAAAAAACTTATTTTTTTTTTGTGAATTTGTTCGGATTGAGTACATACAGTTATTAAACCATTAAAAATAAAGACGGCTGTCTTTTTTAACATATGTAACTTATTAACACTTGATTATTTTATGTGTTACTTGATTATTTGATTTAATCCCAGCTTTGAAATCATTTTTATATCTTAATATGGTATTCCAGTTCTAATTAAAGCTTTTTTGAGAATGAACTAAGTAAAGCAAGGTTGTGGTTTGTACATTCTCTTGTGTGTGTTTTCCAAAATAATACTGTAGCTCTTGAAAGAAAACACAGTTCAGTTTTAGAATTTCTGTCTATCTTCCAAAACTTTGAAAGGTATTGAGGGAAAATATCTCTGAAATTAAAAGAAAAGAACACAGCAAAAGATATATGAAGGACGATTCAGAATGTAGGAAACTAGAGACTGAAATATCACACATGTCCATGTCATTTATTTCCTACCTTACGAAGTAGATAATTTAGTATAAATAAATTTTGTGTTTTCAAGTGGTTGAGGTTGAAAACCGTTCCTCCTTAGGAAAATGTTGAACAAATGATTGTATTAATGATGACCAAATAATAAGTTAGAGGGACAAAAAGTCAACGACGTTAAAACATTTTATCCATTTTGTAATTTTAAGGTATTTTTAATTGCAGACAATTTAAGAGATGATGAACAATTGCTATGTAATAATATTTGAGATAAGCATTTTTGTGAATCAAACAAGTGAGAATGTTTTTCAGAATTGTTGAAAATGACAAATTATTTTTCTCTTTTTGATAAGTCTCAATGCAAGCACAGAAAACTACTTTTCCTTATTAATACTTAGTGGTCGAAGTAGAGAAACAAAGTATGTGTAAAATCAGTCGAAAATATTGCGTGAGTGGAGTACAGTTTTGAAAAATATTCGTGCTCTCACTTTTATGATTTTCTTTTGAGAGACAAGATAATGTTGAAGGAAGATTCTAGCATCTAGGAAATATTATAAAATACCGAAAGCAATTGTGAAAGCAGCTAACGTGTTTATGTAGTGAAGAATTGTACTATCGTTTTTTCATGAATTAATAAGCCACGTATATTTCCACTTTTTATTTTGAGTTTTAGTTTCAGATGATTTCATCATTTGAGAAAGAAAAGTATTCGCCTTTAAAGCTGCGTAAAGTTCTAATGTATACATACGTGATACAAAATATATATTTCAAACGTTACTATGCTTGAATTATATTATTCTGTTAGTTTAATTACGTGATTGTATGGTGAAGAATGACTAACAACAACACGATATGTCTACTTTGTATTCTCCAAGGCGTCCTCTTTTTCATATTGGCCATCTGATCATCGTAATCCAATTACATTAATGGATTTCAGTAGACATGAAGATCGTAATATAGTTTCCTGTAATTTAAAATCTCAAACAGTTGTGAAGATATGCGAAACATTGGTAAATAATGTTATTCTGGTCAAAATAACGTATTTGTGAAAACTTTTAAAACAATTGTTGATTTTCATTGCTTCCATAACATCAGAAGAATAGTTTGGAATAGGTGTCGTTAATACAGCAATCTAACATAGGTGATTTTAAGCAGTGTTGCAAGCTTTGCCATCTCCATAATAGTTTGATACATTTGGTGCTTTTTATTTCATTTAATTTTTAACTCTCCACGGTTTAAATTGTTGTAAAGGATATTATGATATTGATATTTATTGAAAATCATGTATGCGATTGAATTTGATACTCACCTAAGGAAGTTTGAATATAAATGTTGAGAAAAGTAAAAATTTCAATGTGCTGTAACTTCGTTTCTATTTTCTCGAAACACGATAACATGAACATAGTACTAGTCAAGATACTTTGCGTATGCACTGCCCCAGCCGTATCATATATTCCACTACTGTTAAAATGACCTACAAAATTTAGATGTTTGTGCTAATGTAGCATTAGTAATTTCCAATGTTGAATAATATTTGTGGTTTTTTACTTTAAGAAGAATACTTTTGGTTATAAATCGAAGATGGAAATGCTATCAAACACCTTGTAGTCGTTTTGTTAATTGGAAATCCTGGATTAACTTATTACGGTCTACTGTCTTTTTATACTTAATGATGCATACAGGGACTACCGAAAAACACTGTTGTAATTAAGATCATCACCTCTCTTTGATGGAAGCTTAAATGATAATACACTAAACATCTGTATGTGTTACATATGTATTAGAACACAATACTTCAATGGCTTTAAACAATTACTCAATAAAATTTAAAGTCTAATTATAATCGTTAATTGATGTTAGATAACATTATTTGTTTATTTAAACAATACTGGAACTTCGAAATTCAAACAGATTGTACACTGTTTGTACCAAGGATCTTATAAAATAGAGGATCTGCTCTTACAACAAAATCTTGAAGCCATACGTCAAGATTCGCCACCCCTACTCTGCCCACTCCGCCCAATAGGATCGCAATGTTAGATTAGGTTAGGTTAGGCTATTAGCCAATCAGACGTGCCGATGCTGTGTTGTTTCTTAGCTTCATGGATTTAATAGGTTGACGATACATATGGACAGATCCTCTATTTATAACGTCCTTGGTTTCTACAGTTTAGCATTTACAAAGCACTTTCGCCTACACCGTACATCCTACACACCCTTAACTAAGAATTTGGAAAAGTTCCAAGCTGAGACACAGGAGATTCTTATTTCGTAGCAAACATGAAACGGAAGTGAATTAATTTAAGCAAGACTTATATTGCCTTCTAAAGCTCATTAAACATGGGTATATTTTCAGTCATTTTGAGTTTTTAACTTGATTTTAGGCTAAAATGTAACTTCTACAAACGTTAAACACAACGATTTGAAACCTGTTCTAGAATTTTATACTATACTTTAGTAAGCAACAGTGGTATTAATGTGTTAATTTGTGGTATTAATGTGTTAATTAATCAATTCAATCTATAAGTATTGACATGTAATGATTAGATTAAGTTAACAATAAAATAAAAACAATATCTATAACACAATAACGAAACTTATTATTGACTGCTTAATGAGAACGACAGCAGGCTATTTGTCCCCATCACGCCAACGTCAATGGCAACACATGATATTCATATGGCCTTGGTGCTGAGAAACGAAAACATGTGTAATATCCTTGTTTTCTCCTTTATCTTTAGTGGATAAAATATGATATCTACTCAGAAGAGTCGAGAACTAGAAATGCAGAATTAGTAAGTTCGTTTACTATTGAACAAGTTGTATTGTTTATTTGCTGTAAACCTATTTATACCTTATTTGTTCAATTTGGCTTAACTGATACTATGTGTTAAGTACGTTTGTTCTTCGTTTGTTGCAGACTGAAGAAGGAAAATTTGAAGTGGCGATTATCGACAGAACAAATTGATGAAGACGAAGTTCCCGCTAGTCGGCAGTGCATTTTGAAGTCATCGAAAAAACTTCACGAATTGGTTTTCAGTTATTATGGTAAGATTTTTCTTCTTGGAAATTGCTCATTTCTTTCTGAATTATTGAATCTTCAGTAATCTTAATGGATAGGGTCAGTGTTACTTTCGTGAAAGTAAACTATTTTTCTTTATCTCACTAAGATCAAGAATAATCCTTCCATGGAATGCAATCTTAGGCTAACGAAGATGATTGACATCCTCAAGTGCAGAATTAAAACGAAATCTTTAAATATTTCGTCCCACGATTATGCCGACTAGGCCAAAGAGACGCTGATGATGAGAAATGAATGCAATTTTGGAATGAATAAAGTAGAAGAAAACGGTACAACCCCGAGAAAACCCACACACACGATGTTTGTCCACCACAAAGTTCACTTGACGCGAGCTGGGATCGAACTAGGGACCCCACGCACCAGAGGTGAACGCTCTACCACTGAGCCACCTCGGTCCACTGCAGAATTAATATTCAGTGAGAAGGAAAGGTACAAACCGCATCAATCATACAGAACGTATTCAATGATTCCCAGCATCGAAAATGAAAAACCTTTGACCCAGCACCATTTGGACATTATACTTTTTTATCCACAATACAAAGAAAATAATATTTGGTTCATGATTTCACTTGACCCTTTTGCAGTTATCTTAAACATCAAATCGGATTACGTTCTACATGCTGGCATGAGGAGGGTAATGGCTCACTGGTAGAGTGTTTACCTATTGTGTATCAGGGCCCTGGTTTGATCTCAGCTCGGTCCAAGTAAGCTTTATGGTGGACAAACACCGTGTGTGTGTTTTCAATGTTCTTCAGCTACCTCCCACTCAATTCATTCCACCATTTCATTCATTTCTCATTATCACTGTCTCCTTCAGACTACACGGTATAACCATTTTACATAAAACTTGAAGATTTCATTTCACTTTTTTCGATTATTCACCAAAATATAGATGGTTACCAAAATAGTAGCACATCTGGAGTAGATAAGACTTAATAAGTGAACTGGAAACATTGAGAATGCATATTCTGTTCGCTGTTAGTGGTGGTTATTTGTAGTGGTTTAGGAAGGGTTAGAGTAGGGCAGATGGTGATGATTCAGAATAGGACTGTGAGTATGGAAGGGCTATATTGTTGGTTGTTCGGTTGTCTTTGCTGTGTTTCGAGAAACAGTGTCAAGGTGATGACGTCATGGACAAGCCATAGCAAAATAACAGTAGCGAATCGTTGCTGTCGAAAGAGAATAGTCTGGAACGGGGATCAGTGACAGTACAGCTATTGACTGTGGAACTTAATTAATACCCGGCAAAGAATCATGCTACAATCCCATTCCGACACGAGCTGTTTAGTCTGAATATTGACGGCCAGATTGTAATTTCTAAATCCTTCATGCCCCTCAACAACAATTTTGCGATGTTATGGTGCTGAAAACACAAAATAAGCAGTTGACATGTGTAAAAGCATATTATAATCAATTAGCTTTGTTTTATCCTATATACAACAATAGGCCATATTTGTATATAATTGACGCTCATAGAAGAATGTACTTCGAGCTATTTCCTCTATTTACTGAAACATGGTGCCAACTCGATGATGCTGTCAACTGCAATTGTGTGCTATTTTGTGCCGCTCATGATCACGATACTGCTACTGATTATGTAGACATATTAAGTGCTCACATGAAACATATGATTCAGATGTTGCTTCCAGTAAAGTTTAGTCTTCATACGTAAAAACCCCATCTCGTAAACGTCGCCAGCATCTAGTGGCCCACTTGCCGGTAATTGTCGATCGTCGATATAGCGACTCTTCGAAGGATTGCCGCTAGTATGCCACTGACGGCAGAGTTTTGTCGAATCCAAAGAGATATCTAGAGTTTGGGTGTTGCAGTTACCACCGCGTATCAACGAGGACTTCAATTTGGTCCGTAATCCTTCGATTCGTCGCGGAGAATCGTGAAGAGACCAACACAAATTATCACCAGTCATGTGCATGAGGTTATTATTATTTATTATTGTTTCCTTAGGAATTGTTCATAAAGTGAGCTCCGGGGCTCAAGAGTAAACCCTGTCTCTACACCATGAAGTGAAAAATCTTGAGATGAGTGCGTATAATTGTATGAATTTAGATGGCAACTGTCGCCGATCATTAGAAAGTGAATATGGGAGAAGTATGAAATAAGGTAAGTGGATGCGCATCGTTTTCTTATAAAATTAAATGGGCGCATTTAATCTGATCAGAAACGGTTATCGTCGAATATGCATGGTTAAAGAAGCACTTTGATTGACGAAATGAAAAACACCTCAACAATTTATCCCTATACAGGTGTGGTTTCGTTCATCGCCTCCGTGGTGAAGTGTGAAGAATACGCGCCTAGTAATGATAAAGTTGGTAGTTCGCGTCCACCCCGGGATATTTAAAGTGTTTTTAGAGTCACTCTAATTTAAATAAATCACGTATATAGGCGATTTAACATATTTTGGGGGAGTAATTGGCGTTTCATCGCGTCTCTATCGCTAGTGGTATGATTTTCAAAACGGAAGTGGGGCCAGCGCAAATTGTTGCTGCGGGGCGCCAATTTATGGTAAGATGTCACTAGTTGCCCATCGTGGTCCATCGACGCGTATGGCATGAGGAATGCACTTAATCGCGCTGAGGCGTCTTTTGTGAACATCTGAGTGAATCACATATCTCAGCTGCTCCACCAATTTGTAGAGTACAGCATTATTCCGGAGCAGATATCCTCGTCCATTCTTTCTGGCGAACTGAATATTGTACTCCATCCGAAATGGTACAATTTTCCTTCGGTAACCATTCGTAACATTTTTGTCTCCCTTTTACGGTGAATAAGAGCTGTTCTGGTGCTAACATTGGTACAATGCCATATTAATGCGCTAGAAGTTAGATTTGTCTTACATTTCCTTTGTTTTGATAATAATCTGCATACGCATAATATTACATATATTGAAGTTCCAAATTCTGATGAACATTCCACTTGTAGAGATGTTTGACAGACGCTGTTGCCAATATTTCATTTTATTGAACTTGTGATAAATCGAATTTTGGTATGAAATATGATAAATTGCTTGAGAAGAAGGAAAGTACTTACAACTTGCGGAAATAGATCACATTCTCAATGATGTTCTATTCTTTTCTACAACAAAGGAGCGCCGCAAGAGATAATTGCCAATTGTTGATATTAAGAAAGGAACTTATGTCCTTGATGACATTTCGTTTAAAGGTATTTATCAAATGTTCAGAGGGTGAATAGGAGAATATAGAACATTCATTAGGCGCTGAGTACACACATTTGATCTATTGCTTTAATGGTTTTATCGAAGTAAGAATGATAAGGAAGACGTAAGGTTGTTCAAAAAGTCGTTCTTTGAGGATTTCAATGCTTTCAAGAGAAGAATAAACGATGTGTTGAGAATAATAAATTGGGGCGTTCAGTGTACATTAGAATTAAATCCAATTCCCAAAGCTCTGAGAAAAGAAGAAAGGGTGTAGGGCACACGTAACAATATGGAAAATGTATCCCTGTTTTTCTTACATTATAAAAGTCATTTACAATATATGGACCTGGACCTTTTAAGCTTTGAAAACAGCTTCATGCCCAAAATGATCCAAAGTGGACTTCATTCCGTTATGCACTGAATACGCCATAGACAAATTGAAAACTATATATATAACACAGAACAATGCAAAACAAATTAAATAACTTCATCTGAAACAACTCTACAGGTATGAAATGACTTTGAAGAAAATCAGCGCGTTGGAATTCTATTTACAGACTCTCCGGGATATAAACATTATTTGAGTTGCGCTTGTGGGAGGAAGTCTTGATGCTTTAGTGCTTTGACCTTGTACGGCGTCGTATGTTCCTCTAACAAGGAACCTCAAATCTTACAATATCTTGTCTGTTGATTATCATTATCACTTACTTTGGACAACATAACTTCTGCTCTTGTTTCAAGCTCATTCCCTGATAATGTGTTCAAACAACATCAAGTATGATAATCATCATCACTATCCCCATCACTTACGACTGATTTTCTGGAGACTCTGAGTATATTTTTGCATCCAAAATACTACCAAACTCTTGATCTTCTACAATGGAAGTAGTCTTCTCAATAGTCAAACTAAAACAACACAAAAAGGATTATTTTTGCTTTTAATACAAACATATGATTGCTAAAACAGAACACAAACAAACAACTCAACATGTAACCATTTTGCGACCAAATATTTTAGAATATTATCAAAATAATATTGAAAACCACTTTGCTCCCACAATATACATTGGTACAAGAGTCTCGAAAGTGAGAAAGCTTAAGAGTTGCAGCTTCGAATTCATTACACGTGTTGCTCCTTTTTATTGAAATTACAAAAATATTAATGAGGCGAACTTTTAAAAATCCGTCATTTGTAAAATATGTTTCCTTTCTTAAGCAGTCTAAGTCATATTGCTCGGTGTATGATACATAAATCATGCTAAAATATAATTCTCAACTATTAACTATAAGCTATATAAAATATGAAACTAAAAGAAATTCATCCGTTGCGTTGACGCTTCTTCTTCAAAATTATTTTAAGGTTATGTTATTATTGTTTCTTTCATTTTAATTTGAAACTGTCATGAAACATAAAATATTCCTTTCGACCAAAATTATACTTTATTATCACTAAATGTTACTTCGCCCGATTTTAGTGAAAGTGTCTGTGATACCTACACTAAAACTACTAATCTATGAGCTATTATGAGACGTAGCAAGGAGTATTTCCAGATAATACAATAATGAAACCAAAGTAAATATAAACTAATGTTAGGCATACTCGTATTTGCAGTACCGATTCGCGCTCACTGTCGAGAAATCCACACAATGATTAATATTTTGTATAACAATTTTAATTTCAAACACTAAATACTTTTGAATATAAACGCATATCTGTGTTTTGAATATATTCTGACACTGAACCTTCAGAGTTGACAACGTATCTAACAACATAAAGGACTGACAATAGTTCTTGGCACTTTTGTTCAATTTTTCTGTATCGATTCTAATAAAAGTCTTAATATGTGAAAATGTCTCAAAAATGACTTACACCACTTTCTCATCCAACGCGTCATATAGCAATAACTGTAAATGAACTTATGTTTTGGGAATTTTATTTCATTCTTTCTGTGTGAAGATTTCCAGAACAACGCACAATTCGAAATGCGAACCGGAAATTCATTTAGGCCACTGTGGGCATTGGGTTCCAACTCATGCCAAAGATGTATTGTGGACCTGGAAACGTTACTTGCAATTCATACAGAGAATTTTCAAGTAACTTCAACAGTTATCAACAGTATCTAGAATTGGGTTGTTTTCGATTATAGTATGCCACCCACACTACGATACAGCGGTGTTGGTTGCATAAGCATTCAGGTATGATCACACTAAGCTAGTGATGTCTTATCTCCTATTGTTTTTCTTTTCTTTTCTTTTCTTTTTTTTAATGATATTGTAAGTCATATTTGTATCACAGTTGGTTGAACGTGTAAAAACATTATACACACCGACATGTATACTATTATTTATTCATAAATTATCATCACAACATTAATAGCTTTAAAACTATACTATATATTAACGTTTTTCAACATAACTTTTCTTTTTTTTTTAATATTTTCTTCTGGCGCAATTTTGGTGAAAAGTGTGAACGAAATACCAGAAAGTTCAGTGTGTAGGCCGGTTCATAGAGTCAAAGACTGACGTTCAAGTGCAACGAAACTTTCGGACAAAGCAAGGAAGGGAACCACTGTTCCGACGAACTATTTAGGTTTGGTATACTTCATATATGGCAACAGGCAGTTCGTCCATGAACAGGGGACAGGTCGCTCGTCTGTTTCAGACGCCAACGTTGACAAGGTACGGCAGGTGCTTGCAAGGAGACAGACAAAAACAGCTGCCAGGGAATTGGAAATCACACTACAAACAGTGCACAAAGTATTGCATAAGAGGTTACGTCTTTATGCCTACAAAGTACAGCTTCTTCAGGCAATAAAGTGTACGTACAAAACTCCGCGCGAACAGTTTGAAATGGATGTGTTAGCCAAATAAGGATTCTTTGGAAAAGGTGTGTTTCTCCGATGAGCCAATTTTTCTATCCGGCGAACTTAGTCGACATAACGATCTATATGAGGATCGAATTGCCCTCATGTTACAAGTGAAATAAAAAAAAATGAAATGAAATCTTTAAGTTTAACGTCCCACGTGTATGCCGGTTAGGCTAAAAGAGACGCTGATAATGAGAAATGAGTGACATGGTGGAATGAAGAAAGTGGGAGTAAACGGGAGAACCCCGAGAAAACCCACTAGCACGTGTTTATCCACCACAAAGTCCAGACGGTGCGAGCTGTTGAACCGCGCCCTACGACTGAGCAACTGCGTACCCCGTGAAATGAAAAGAGACAGTACGATATTCAATGTGTAGTGGAAACTTATGCACAATTGCATCATTGGTCCATTCTTTTTCAGCGAGTCTATCTTCAACAGTGTTTGATTTTAAGTAGAACAACTGCTTCCTGTGTAGCAATTGCAACACAAATGACCTGATTACATATTCCAGCAAGAGGGGGTACCACCTCAGTTTTCTCAAAGGTTTTTCAGTTTCTGAATGCAAATTATGTGGATAGCTGGGTTGAATGAGATGGTCCGATTCGGTAGTCCCCACGATCACCTGACATCACACCACTAGACCTCTTCTTGTGGGGTTTTGTAAAGAAACAGGTGTACCCAACCAAGGTTACAGACCTACAGAACATAAATATATGCATTCGCAATGCATTTGAACATGTCTCCATGAAGTTCCTGGATATAAATCGAATATCGACTAAATGTTGTCCGTGCCACTAAGGGTGCACACATTGATATGCATGCATGCCGTATATGAAGAAATGAAATTTTATCAGCAATCTTCCCGAACACTGAAAACTGTTTGTTCACCGAATACGATATTTGCTATAATTTCATCTGTTTCCACATGCTATCCATGAAAACTCTTCAATATACAGGTATTTTACAACTCTCACCAGATCATAAATAAGTTATCGAGTAACTCTCAACCGATATATTTGGTGGTTAATTAGACTTCAGTAACATTCCCACTATATGGAGTGAAATTCAAGAGCGAGAGGTTGGCTCACTCACAATGTGCCGATATTCTAAAAATTAAATCTGTGATTACGTTTGTGAAAATTATTTACCTTTAGGCAATAAATTATATATTCTTTTTAGAGTTTTCTGTCTGCAATTAAAATCCGTCAAGAAAAGAGGATATTTAATGCAATGAAGGGTGAGATTCCGGTCCCTGGTGAGTGGAGCCCCTTTTCTAATGCTCTGCGGTTGAAAAACACTTTGTGGGTATTCTTTGGCAATTATCCTGTTCCCTCCCACTTTCTATATTTTGTGGTCTAAGTTTGTATTAAGTAGGTCTCTGCAGCATCTATTATTTCGGAACATTTTATTTATATATATATATATCATTATTGTGGCATACATTGTTATTAAGAATATTTTGCCTTAAGTGTGAAAACATGCTGAATGACCCCGGAAGAATATTCTATGCATAAGATGTCCACACCCGAAAAGACGAAATAAAAATATCAAGTGTTTATATTTTCAAATTTTAAATTATATACGAATATTAATGTGGTAGATGGTAGAAGTAGTTTTCGTACCACTACTTACTATTATTATTTTTCTACTAGTAATATTGTTAATAATAATACTTTTCTATTTTATTCTGAAACGGTCTTTTAAGTTTAAATCCCCATGTTTATTCTTCTGGCAGAGGGAGATGGTGATGATGAGATGGTTGGCTGTGTTGAAGGGAAATGACTTTTTGAACGAGAAACCTGACTAATTATTCAGAGTATATTTGAAAATTACAGAGATAACAATGCGTCCCACTCGGACAGCTATTACCCCGATTTTCTTCTGAACATCTTCTTAATAGTAATTGTCGATTAACTTGAAAGAATTGAGTTTATCCTCGAAGCCCAAGGTGCTATTAGTTTAAATGTATCAGATATATGGTCCTGTTTAACAAAACTTGCCTGTTTGAAAAATCTTGTATTGGTATCCACAGATAGAATTCAATTGAGGACAAATTGTCTTCAACCAGCTGTGACATTTATTTCAAGTCAAGTATTAAAATAAGCTACATACCTACAATTCAAAAATGGATGAGTATTTTAGAAATATAATAATTATTTATTTGAAAATGCTTGACTTACGTTCTTAACATTAGAACCCATTTTCCTCATGAATTGGTATAAGAAGGACCGCGAGAATTCCGACCAGTTGTTTTATCACTGCTCTCTTCATACATTGACATGACACACCTCTCGCGAATAACTTCGAAACAAGTGGAATTGACACATTTTAATTGTTTGTTTTTGCCATAAATAGATTCCGATTATTTGAAAACAATTCAATTTATTCACAAATTGTTGCCAAACAATTATCGAAGA
The DNA here is from genome assembly GCF_964235325.1 of Thermobia domestica. Taxonomy (NCBI): domain Eukaryota; kingdom Metazoa; phylum Arthropoda; class Insecta; order Zygentoma; family Lepismatidae; genus Thermobia; species Thermobia domestica. The sequence continues at coordinate 753,660 of NC_137456.1, forward strand.
TATGTATATGTTTTCGGATTACTTAAACAATTAACTTTTGAGACTACTTGAACTGTATTTGTCTTAACGTGAACATATACGTAAAGTAATTCAACTGGACAATATGGACTGTGATAGATTAATCATAAGTTAACTGGTTGGTAACACATATATTTATTGTTTAGTTACTAAATCGGTCGTTTGCTGGTTGGAATATTGTATACTCAAATATTTTATGCATATTTCTAATAATCGAATACCTAATTGCCATGAAAACTTCTTTAAACTTACTTAAAACAAAACACTAAAATCTACAGATACATGACATATTAACCATTGATTTATAAGACGCTAGTTGAAATGCCCACACTTCGCACGCATCAGATAAAATATCTATGTAAACAAACTGAACAATGAAATTAAAAACTCTCATTTTGGTAATGGATTTGACACTATATCGGTAATTTTGGATTATTTTTACATGTCTCGGTATCCGCCCCCTCCCCCCCCGCTGGTGACCCCCGGCCTGCAGCCGAATGGTGTGAATGTGGAAGTTAAGTTCAATGCGATCGGAAATTCATCATTGATCTCAGCGACCACGAAAACTATGAATTTGACTCTAATATTGGTCATTTTCTAGTACCTTTACATGTCCTGGCAAAAAAAAAAAAAAAAACCGTCGTGAGACCCCCTGGTTTGAATTTTGAAAACAAAAACGCTTCGTCTTGGTCTGGGCCCTTGACAAGATACCCGTGACCCAAGTTTGGTAATTCCAGGTCCACTTGTCTAGTCCCCAGGCCGCACACAGACAGACAGACATACAGACACGCAAACAAACTCACTACGTGCACTAGGGTTGAAATACGTATGTAAAATACAAAAATGGCATTGAAACATCATTGTGATCTATGTAGTTTAGAAACTTAAACCACATCACTAAAGCAGAAGGAGGATTTATTGCAAACAGTTTGCTTCGCCAAGAATAAAACAGTCTACGTGGCTGAGCTTCGTCCATCGTGATAGCCCCTGCAAGTACTCTGCAAGAAATGTGAGTGGCTTCCTGACAACAGATGAAATCACCAGAGAAATAACGGAAAGTGATTTAGACAAGTTCAAAGAATACTGACATAAAAACACAGACATTTTGAATCCTCCAGAGTAATTATATTAATCTTAAAATATGATGTGGACATATATTAGCGCTAGGGCCGAAAGGGTTAATGGTAGACGCTATGGATTTAATTGTTATGGCCAACAAAGGGGGGACCTAAAGGATCGCTTCCTTGTGCTTCACGTTGCGAAAGTATAATGTTATCAACTAGAAGTAGGTTACTTGGTTGGGCATAATATTGGATATACATAATGATAAATCGATGGAAAATTAGTTTTAATTGAGGAGTTCTATGTAATAAGGGCCACTAATGAGAAACCATGTTCTGAGAATATCGCCTGTAAACATTTCAAGTATAGATATATTTTTTATTTAAAGTTTGTACATGTATACCCAACAAGAGAGACATAGATATTCTTTTTCTTCTACAAACTACAAAGAAACTAACAGTTTATTTCACTATAACATAAATGTGAACGTTTTTAAAAAGCTTCATATTCCCTTTTTAGAGAGAACGACTTTGCAGCATTCTTTCGTATATGTATCGCAGCAGTCGTATGATTCACTTTGTGAAAATGAATTAAGAAACATAATTGTAAAGTAAAGAACACAGTATAAAGTAAACAGAACAATAGATGTGTAGCAATAATACATTAAAGTAGTCCACGTATTATGTAGAAACTGGACATGTAACAGTCCTGGACAGTAGAAACAGTTTGTGCATTATGTATGGCTAAACAAACTCATCATCTACACCCCGCTGTTTGGTTCTTCGTTTACGGTTTGGGCTTGGCGGAACACTTCCTCATACCAATCAACAGCATCTGGATCCAGAAAAGAGAACAAAGTCCATAAACATCGTTCTTTGGCTCCGTACACTCTTAAAAATTTCCTTGCTCAGAAATGAGAAAAATGCACGTTCAAAACAAAATAAGTAATTTTTGCTCATATTTGAGACAAAATGTCTCATTATTTCCAAACGTGTTTTCATTTGTGAGGTCAAGGCAAATTTTCAGGTTCCCAATTATGAGATTTTCTCGTTTCTTAAAAATGAGAATGAAATGGTGCGTGATTTGTAATATAATAGACGACTGAAAAATAACGGTAACAATCTTACCGAAATAATATTACCGTTTTCCTATTGTGTAATATTGCTAGGGTTTAATTAGTATACAGGAAACGAGATAAAAGATTTCAGTTGTAGTAGAGTGCGAATGGATATGAGTACGCAGTACGGTGATGCGGCTGAGGTGCGTATGAATACACCATACTATAACGAGAGTCGAGGAAGTAAACAACATGTGAAAATAAACATAGATTTGATTAGACAAGCTTCATGGAAGTTATTATCTGTGTTTTACGAGTATTAAAATTACTATTGTAATGTAAGTTCATGTAGTTTATTGGTGGAACACTATTATAGTAATTGAACCTTACAGTAAGAGTACAGGTAAAAAATAAATTGATTATATTACTGTAAATGTTCTTTCCCTTATGTAGTAATCAACATAATTGGGAGGCATGCCTATGTTTTACACCCTTTCCGATTCGTTATAAGCGCAAAATAGCTTATGTATGGAAACAAAGAACACATAAGTCATCTGTGTAATTAGGAACAGCGATGAAAAAAGCGTGATTTGTTATTATGGAATTGTAATGCAAAGGTAATTTGTACCGATCATCTAGCATAGATTCGCACCTCCCTCTTTTCTCACCAGTAATCTTTCTAATGACATACGTTTGCAGGTTATTTGTGGCATGATATAGTCACTTTGCGAATTGAATATTCCGTTCAGATTGATTATACGAATCCATACGGCAATTCATGAAATATATACTTCTTTCTAAATTCACTTTCTGTACCTTCAGCAATCATTTACCAGGTGTGCACTTGCATTCAGGTGCAGAGACACTTTAAGAGGTCTTGTTCAACAACACCAACCAACCTGTGCTAGATGGCCACTAAAGTACGAATGCTATGTAACCGAGTCAGGGCATGTGCGCAGCATGGTGCAGCGTGGAGGTGAGTCTGTAGGTGGTAGGCTCATCAGCGATGATGGGAATACTCGTAAACAAGGATTATGGAAAACCTCTGCTTTTACGGTACAAAGATATTTTTTGTTAAAGTCATTTGCTCGTTACATTTGTCGCACGTTATATTGTCCTATATTAATCTACCACTACTTATCTTGAAATGAAATGAAATCTTTGAGTTTTACGCCCCACGGTTATGCCGGTTAGGCTAAAGGAGACGGTGATAATGAGAAATGAATGAAATGGTGGAAAGAAGAATGTGAGAGGAAACGGGAGGACCCCGAGGAAACCCACGCACACGGTGTTTGTCCACCACAAAGTCCACTTGGCGGGGGCTGGGATCGAACCCGGGACCCCAAGCACCAGAGGTGAACGGTCTACCACTGAGCCACCGCGCTCCCCTACTTAAAATATTGAGTGCAGGTAGAACGCAATATGTATCTGTGTAAAGCACAAAGAGAAAGCTGTGTCTAATATGTTCTCCACCTCGAAGCCTAAATGAAAGTATTGTTTGCCTTGTGCTTTGGATACTATAATAATTTGATGCGAACTGAAATTAAATAAAATTTATAGTTGAGCCACCGCGCACTACTTATCTTATGGGCGAATACGTGATACCAGGTTCGACCTTTATTAATATATTTTCATGTAAATACGCATCTTACAGGTAAGAACACACCATATTTTGATTACTTACACACTAGTTCTTAAAATATTATTACAAATTTCTTGTGTAAATTTTACAAATATGTAGATCCGTATAATCAATCTGCACTGAATATTTTTCCCAGGGGGAGTGATGAATTTCACCCATATACACATCCAGTCTTCACACATGTACAATATATATAGAGAGAGAATTTGAAAAGTTATCCCTACCAGGGATGAAAATTTTCTTCTCCAAGGGCATTAAATTTTTCTCAGAGGGGAAATCTCTGGTATCCCCCGTCAATTCGTACACTTCATATAGCAATGTATTCATTTGTTCTTAATTTAATTTAACGTAGGGGCCGCGAAAGCTAAGTGGTAGAGCGTTCACTTCTGGTGCATGTGGTTCTTGGTTCGATCCTAGCTCGAGGCAAGTGGGCTTTGTGGTGGATAAACACAGTTTGTTTGGATTTTCTCGGAGTTCTCCCGTTTCTTCTCATTTTCTTCATTCCACTATCTGATTTATTCTCATCATTGTCACCTTTAGCCTACCCGACACAACTGTGGAATGTTAAACTCAAGGATTTTTTGTTTAAATTTAACGTCCCAAGATTGTTCCCCAAGACTAAGGGAGACAGGGATAGAGATGGATAATAATGGTGTGTGAAAATGTGGACGTTCGTTGCTTGGCAGTATTTAGAGAATTTATCTGCTTAATTTTTGGGTTTGTTGTAAAACAAATATTTCGTTATTAAGGAATGTATTTTCTTGAAATGAAGGTTAAATAAAATATGTTATATTTTAAATAATATAACTGCAGATGTTTATTTAATATAAATTCTATATGTACTAATTCTTTGATTTCTTTTTGCATGTTTATATTTTGTTTATACCCTTTCCCCTTCTCCTTATCGTGTTTGAGAACCCTGTTTCTGTGCACCGTTTCTCGCTTTTGAGAAAGACATTTCTCAAATTTGTTTGAGAAATGTGTTTCTCAAAGTGGGCTCTAAATGCCTCATTTGCTCAGATGTTCCTTTCTCAATTTTAAGGAAGAATACATTTTGTCTCAAATTTGAGAAAGCATTATCACCCTCAGAAATGAGACATAATTCCTTGCGTTTGAGTCATTATTTCTCAAAATGATTTGAGAAAATCGAAATCTCACTTTTAAGAATGTATTACTCGGTGCACGGGTAAGAAACGAATGTTCTCAAATACGAGGATTTTTTTCTTGAATTTAAGAAACCATTTTTAACAGTGTACGTCTACTCTGTAGTAGGCCTGGCAGCAGGGCATCTTGTTGTTCCTTTGAACAAGTTCCGTAAAACTGAGCAAATACTTTTCTTGTTCCCAGCATTTCAATTCTTGCAACATTTACCTTTACAGCACCTATCCACTAATGCAAATTGCTTTTCGCTAATGCCTTTGCCACGAATGGTTGTATAGCTCTCATTTAAGTTCCTTTTCTCTTTCTTTGCGTCAGGATCGCTTTTTGAATGTCTTTTCTGCTTTTTCGGATTATAATCAAATTCGTGCTGGCACCCTGTGACATGTTGAACATTGTTCAAACAACTTTCCTACCAATATAACTGCAGCAGACATTTGCTTTCGTTTCACGACGACCTCTATTCCTTCACTGTAGCAACGAGACTTAAAATATCGCAATGAAATTTTGCAGATTTATAGACTTAATACCAATGAATTTAAAAATGCAATCTCTCTAAAGTGGGATTATGCCTGAATGAGCTCCTATTAAATAGAAAGCCATAATTGTGAGTAGCATTGCGTCTTGGTTCAGCTCATTAAAATGTTTCCAAAGTCTAATTTGAAAAAAAAAAAAAAAAAACTTTTGATGTGAATGAGGAGTAGAAAAGTAAATGCGCTGCGGCTTCGGCACCATTCGAGACGCATAGGCCTCATAATTGACGAGGATAAAGGAATGAAAATATTAAAGATTTTAATTATATTTTCCACGACTTATATCGAAAAAGCACACAATGACTTTCCTCCAGAGTTCTCCGTTAGCATTACAAGAAAAGACAAGACAATGTTTAAAAAACATTCTGATACTTTTTGTCATAACGTATTTGGACATTCGTGCAGAAAAATCGTGGCTAGCCTTTATCGATATACATAATATAGCAATCATGTAATAGCAACAAGGAATGTATGCGAAACGTGACAGCTAGATATTTATGAAGATTGATACCATGACTAATTGTGGATCAATAATCATCGTGGTGATAGTCACTCGGTGCGGAAATGCCTTGTTTACTCGCTACGCATAATATATATACCAAGCAGTGACTGGGTAAGGCTGTCCCGAATTATAGCCCAAAAAGCAGTAAAAAGTCAGAAAATGAAATATATATGTAGGTAACCTTATACCTACGGGAGGGGGACATGTGACCAAGAAAACGGTAGTACTATCACACAAGCAGTATTACCATCCCAATACAAACTATGGGATATCTATGTATTTCAAATAAAACATAATGGCATTAAAACAATTGATATAAAACGTGAAAGAAAATAAGCAAACTGTGGGTTATCAGTGTTGACAAATAAGGGAGACAAGAGGATCTAAATTTGAGAAATTATGGTGTCCGAACTAGGAAACGAACAAATGTACAACTACAACAAGGCTACAGAAAGAACAAAGTAGGAAGTAAACTACAGCATGCACTGCATCTGGTGATTAACAGGCTTGAAATTGATTTACCCAAGAAAGGGCAAATGTTAGAGTAGCCGCAGAAAGAAGTCCCATGCGACATAATACGGAAACGTGAACAGCAATTTGTGTAGAATCGATACCTGGAACAGTTCCCGAGAGCTATGAAAGGAATCGTCTTGGGGTTGCACCACTGCACAAAATTCTGCATGCCTTCCAAACTAAAAAACGACGGTATAGCGCCTCAAAAGAGTACAGAAAATCTATGGCACGAAAGGTAACAAATCTGTGACAAGAACGTACTTCAGAATCAATTTGCAAAGATTAATGACCTGTGATATGTTTGAGTCGAGAGTATAGGAAATATCAGAGTGTGAGACAACGATGAAGACAAAACACTGAATTCAGATTATCAGTAATATCCAGGCGCAAAATATTTTCAAATAATACACCAATACATACAACAGAAAAGACATAGATAGTATGGCAAAATAAATACATTTCTCGCCCTAGCCACACACTCTATCAAGCCCGTTGGTCACTGGGTGCTGTGGATGCTGTGGTTTACCCCATACTGTACATTTTTCTTTCTGTAGTCTTGTTGTACATTTTTCATTTCTCTGCACGAACTTAATCATTTTTCAACTTTAGAGCCTTCTATCTCCCTCATTTGCCAACACTGATAACCCACCGTTTGCTTAATTTCTTTCGCATTTTATGCCAATTGTTTTAATGCCATAAAATTGTATATGAAATACTGTAAGTTTGTGTTGGATGGCAACACTGCTTGTGTAACATTGCTGCCGTGTTCGTGGTCACGTGTCCCCCTCAAGTAGTTATTAGGTTACCTCCATATATTTTTCATTTTCTGTCTTTTCCCGGGTTTTTAGAGTATAATTTGGCACACCCTCACCGATCACTGCTTGGTATATGTATTACATGTAGCAGGTAAGTAAGGCATTTCAGCACCGAGTGACTATCATCACAATGATTAGCGATCCACAATTAGTCAGCGTAGCAATTTTCATAAATATCTAGCTGCCACGGTTCCCATACGTCCCTTGTAAGTATGAGAGTTAGAATCATGCGTTACTCAAACCCTGAGTACTTTGCTAATCACGCTTAAAATCATCCGATGTAACTTCTGTTAAATAAGTTCAGTTAGATATTTTTTTTCAATTGGGAGACCTCATCGTTTACTATTAATCGTGTAGTGAAATGTTTGGGCTTCCGTCTTAATTTTTAAACATACAAATTCAGGTATATGCAAATACCAGAAGTGGAATAGAGCAATTATGTCTGCCTCTGCCGAGAGTAGTACTATATAGCATATGGATCAAGTATGCTCTGTACAGATTTCCGTAGTAATTTGGCAGATCAACAAAAAGTAAAAACTGATACAAAAATGTGCGTTATGATGTTTTCTCATCTATTTTTTTTTTTTTTTTTTTTTGTTAGGCAATAACATAAAAATAAATCGAATACAGATAGTTCGCTACCTCCAAACGTGTAGATTTAGAAGTTTTTCTGTGTTTTCCTATGGAAAACCTTCATATGTTATATAACGGGTTTTCTGAACATTTTCAGCACAAGAAGAAATTGAAGTCATTCCTAAAATTGATTTAGAAGCACTTTAACTTACGTTAACGACTTTCTCTATAATTCTGAAGACACATAAAACTTTTATTGGTAGAAGTTCAGCTCTTTTTTTTTTTTTTTTTTTTTTAGGTTCAAAGCTATCATGTAACAAACCGATCTCCTACTAGAGTTTGTATCCAAGCAGGGTTGCCAGACGTCAAAGAAAATACAAAAGATTTTCTCGTGTTCTATGGTTGCCAGATTTCTGAATTCCAAAATTCAGAGGCTTTTGATTTTACTGAGAATTGGTAAAATCATTTAATAAAAGGAAAACTACTTACTACAGTTTATCTACCAATATGTATGCAGTATGATAAATGTATACAGCAAAACTAGATTAACACGAAATTAAAAATACACTGTCATGAAATTAGTATTTTGAAAATTAAAAAAATCTATAGAGATTGTTATTTAAACACACACATGACACTGAATTGTTTTCTCTTTTGTAAACTTAGATGATTCTTGGTTAATTCCATCTTCCGTTTTCAAATGTGTGAGAGAGTGGAACATTCATGGGAGCTAAGTTCTGAGGTCCAAGGCCTCTTTCCCAGGCATCGAAATAAGTTTTTCTAGTTGCGCGAAGAGACTTCCTTCCCTCGCTGAATTATTTCCACCCTTCGTAATGTGTGTTAAAATATCTGCTTTGGTATATTATTATTATTATTATTATTATTATTATTATTATTATTATTATTATTATTATTATTATTATTATTATTATTATTATTAGTTCCATCAGAGTGTCAGACGCGCTGTACAATATATGTTAGAATCAAGCATAACGAAAATCTTACTTTTAGCAAATTTACTTTATTTTGATTGCCCAGAAACTTCAAACGAAATTTATGCATTTATTTGTTATATTTAGCATCGTGTTAATTTACATCGTTCAATAGAAAGCGATAATGCAGTTAGCGTGACTGTTTGTTAATACAAACTATTTATTCCTCCGAAGCCTTTGGTTCGCGTCATCTATTGACAGGTAGGTAGGAACACCTATTAGCACGACTCTTAACTACTAGTAAATTAATGTTACTCACAGACTGACATGCTTTGCTTTTATAATAAGGACTAGTGTGAAGCACGGGCTGTCAAACTAAGATGATTCCTGCGAGTTCTGTATTTAAAGTGGAGAAATAAACTCCATATTCAAGGGAACGAGTCCAACCGTATGTCGAACCCCGCAACACCGACATAGAGAGCACGCATTGTAACCACATTTTATCGAATGGCACTGTAAAATGTTTAGAAAAACGGATTTACGATTGTTAGTTTAATATAACGCTCTCTTATTTATTTTAATAATATTATATTATCACTATACTATATTATATTATTATATTAAATAAATATTATTATTATTATTATTATTATTATTATTATTATTATTATTATTATTATTATTATTATTTACTCTCTTAGGAAAGTAGTCAATAGACTGTTTGAGTTGGAGGATATTTAAAATAGCTGCATTAATTCCATTTCCTTCAAATTGAACAAAGTAGGTCACGGGATATTGATATCTCTCTTAAACTGATAGAAATCGTTATTATTATTATTAAACGTATTATAATTATTATTATTAGTGGTAGTAACATCGTACGGAAACTAGTTTTAAGTTTATAATTTAGTCGCTTGGATATCAAGTCGGGTAGCTCTAAAATTGAAAATTTCCTGCAGAAAACTTTGAATTTCAGCTTATCATCTAAATCACATGAAAAGAATATAATGCACTATCAGAATTAGAAAAGTGGCTTCATGCTTTTATTCTTAATTGCAAGCTAAAAATAAACATGGATTTTTCATAACATATTGAACATCAAAGATTCTCCAGCGAAAAAATAATTTTGGACCTTCACCTCTTGGCATCCAGGCGAGGTTTTCCACAACTCGAAAGATAGGCGATCAAATCACTTTCTTTGGATTATTATGACGAAAGCGAATGCTTCAGGTAACATGAATACATTTTATACCTTGCAATAAGCCAGACAAGTACCCTCAACCATAAACGTAAAAGAATTGACATGCATTTAACAATATAAGTAACATTGTTCCATGTAAATTGTATTACCTCTGTCCTAAAAGGGACGCTAAAGCTCAACAAATCAAAACCAAACTTTTCCAAAATTATACACAGAAATTGCTTATCGGATTAACTTGTTTGCTTCCCTTTGTTACAGAAATATGAGATTTAAGGATTGCTTCTTTATTATGAGAGGTCGATGACGTCAAAGTGTTTGAGGTAGAAAGCTCATATGGACTAAAATAATTGGCTAATATAATTGACTAAAATAAAATAAAATATCTATAGAGCGTGAAAGAACTTTCTTATAGTTCATCAGTGCCCTGTTATTTCCACATTTTTTTCTTTACCTTTACACTTCTATTGTGCATTCTTCTGACACCCTACAATGTTACTTACTCATCTAACAATAGTTGACTTCGTATTAAAAAAGATATGTTATTTGTTCCAGTATGGATTGATCCATGTGTGTCTTCAGGAGCTTGTAGTCTCGAAGTTTGGTCAAAGTAAATGGAATGAAATCATGTGAGTAACAGGAACTTTTATTCATAAAATGTTTCCGGTTATCTTTCTAATAACTTATAATTGTGGTTGAAAAGAAATACGAACTACGTTTATTCCAGTAGTTTCTGCTAACGAAGGTCTTGGCTTTCAAAATTAATATATGATATATCAAGCCGTCAAGTTCGAAGTATGTGAGTATATTGCTGTAGTGCTGTTGTGTTTGGCCCAGTTATAGCAGATTCTATTAGTGTCTTTTTATCTGCAGAAAATTACCCACAGTTTGTCGATAATTATAAGTCCTATTGTTTCGAAGAATGCAAACGTACTAAGTATATCAGGCGAATTTGACCAGTAATGCTTTACGTCCTTTAATGATAAGTTGATGGATAATTACTAGATGCTTAATTGACGTTGTTCATCTCGAGGATTATTTGTACTATTTTTACTTCAATAACATTTCTTGTATATGATACACCTTCCAAAGTGTTTCTTGTTCAATGTCTGTTAATATTTTTTTTTTGTTCAAAGATACATAATAAAGTTTCGTTCCTAGAATTCAGGAAACAGCTTTCTCTTCATTTCCTGTTCTTCAATAACACATTACTTAAGGTAAAGTTACATACAAACTACTTTCCACGTAGCTCATTATTTTTTCAAAGTTGAAGATTGTAAGAAAACACAACCAAGTGGAATTCAAAAAAAAAAAGTTTTCCATTTGATGAAGCATTTCTTTCTGATGCCACTATCTTTTCTAATAATCTGAAGAATGTTTCACAATTTTCTTTAATGATCGTACGTTTGATGATTTGGAAACATGAAAATAGATAAACGGAAGACGCAATTTTGATAAATCGATCATCACTGCTTTATTAGTTGCCCGGAACTAAAAAGAAAGTTTCTGGAGCTGTTCCCACGAATACGTGTGCTGCTTCTTTAACGTCTCGAAACTTCAGAAAATACCATTTTACTCGCTGGAATGAAACAAATATGAAGCATAAAGCGCTAAAGCTACCGCAGTGATGAATGTTGCCCGTGTACAGTCAGCACTAAAGAAAGTTTCCACAACTTATGTATTCATTTGTCAACCCAATATCAGAAAAAATGAGTCAATTTGTTCCGATGTTATTGATTAATTGTTATATTTTTATATAAGAATCCACGTTTTGAATATCAATTTCTCTACTGCCTGAAATAGTGTCAAATTCAAACATGATCACTGTTCTATGAACAAAACAGTAGTTTCAGGATGCAGAACATTGATCCTATATTCATGTCGTGAATTTATATTTCGTTTGTATATAACAGTGGTGAGGGAATTAGTTTGGCCCAATAGATAAAGAGAAAGATTAACATTATTAACAAATAACAAACAATAAATTTACAGTTATTTAATAAGAAAATATATAATTTCTTAAAACTTATGACTACGTTACTCGAGCAAAAGTATATACAGAACAGAAAATGCATAAAGTAGACACTTTATATATCATTATGCGTGACTTCAAAACGTTGTATTGACTTTTGGGCATTTTATACAAGTTACTTTGTTAATTTATGCATACATGTTCATTAACCGTTTCATATTAACTCTTTACACTTACAGTGTCTTATATATCAAATATTCTAAGTTCTTTGTAAGTAGAAATATTGTAGCATCAAGTCATTCTTGGTCGTTAAATTCCGGTTTCCGTTACCTCTAATTCAGCCACTGTTCGTTAGGGAGATGATATTTTCAACAAAGCAAGTTGTTAAATTTTCTTCCTGTGAGTGAGAAGCAGTCTAGCAGTGAGTAAGCGAAAATTAAGAAAATAATGGATTCATACTTTCGTATCAGTTGCGAATGATGTAGTCTTAAAACACTTCTACTGACGTTTTACTCGGTTTTTTAGTTGAACCTTTTATTGAAGCTCCTTCCTTTTTCCTTCTTATAGGAATTTTGTTTACCAAGTTAAATTAATGTATATACTTACCCTGACTGCTCCTGTGTCCGTCCATTCGAATGACAAAATTCTCAAGAACTGCTTGATGGATTACCATAGAATTTGGCCAGGCTGGAGAAGGGGAAACGTTAATAATCGAGTTCACTGATTGAGATCAATCGATTTCAACCAAAGATATACCTTCCCCCATATATAAGCATTGAGGCGTTTGATGTAATAAGAGCATAAGCGAGGTTCCGCCATCTTTGGACCAAACGTATAACTGGCTTATATTATGCTTGTTTAGCTTCCTGTCAAAATTTAAACTCAGAATAAAATGCTGCATATTACATTGTTTTATGTAAGAAAAACATTGATTAAAATTTCAACATCATGTTTCTCCAAATGTATATTTCAGACTTACGCCCTTATTGCATCATCTCCTCAGTTGATCCTTTCTAATATGCGATCAAACCACCTTTTAGTTTTACATAAAGGTAAGGTTAGTTGCGTACATGTATATAACATTAACACATTGACTGCCAAAGAGAAATCGGATAAAATGAACAATAGGGCAATTTTTATTGAAGGAAAATATATATGATAATGATTAAAAAATTGCGGAGAAAAACTTTCAGAAGCCCAAAAAGAAAGGATACCGAGCATCTTCCTGAGGCCTTAAAAATATACTTCACCATTTAAACTTATACGCTTATGCATCACTGGTGATTCATACAGCTTCAAATACAAAGATGCAAAGCCTGTGAATCACATATGATATACATGGCTCTGCGCAGTAAGACAGCTGTGAATCGTCGGTGATGCACATGGGCGTCAGCATGTTAAGTAACTTACAATATTCTATTGAAATTCCTTCGAATGCTGTAGACATGTCATTGGTACTTATTTAACTATCAATCAAAAACAGAAATTGAAATTTATTGATTTATTTATATATTATTCTGCTTATTACTTTGACATTTTCAGAAACACACATGACTTACATGTCATTTGTTATGATTATATGGTATTACAATATCAGCCACCAATTTATTAATACAACAAATAACATGAAAATTGAATACTGAACTGTCACTGATATGACTTAGGAAAGAATGAAATATATATATCATATATAGAGGTCAGATTCTACAAAACGAATCAGTCCTAGAATCTCAATAACCCAATATTTCTTCATTTGTGAATATTCATTCAAGAAATCATGATCTGCATAATATTTTGCGTAGCAATTTGCAATATTCAAGTACCTATGAAAAGGATCTGTTTGCTTGATTAGAAGTTATCGTCCCTTCAACAGTGCGGATATATGGGACATAGATCTACATGTTACTGTGGGGATCTGAACTACACGAGGTCGCGGCAATAAAGACATGTACGCCAAACATACGACAGGATTTTTTAAACACAAAATTGGGTGGAGAATGCGAGTATTTGAAATATCATGCTTTTATTTATAGTGTACGCTCAGAGCCATAGCTAGGGGGCGCGCTGGGCGGTAGCCGCGGGAGATGATAGCAAAGGGCCGCCGAACGAGCAAGTAGAAACAACAAGTAATGGGAATGAGCATATAATCAGTCACCTCTAAAAAGTATTGGGGCCCAATTAAATCATTATTGTTGTCGGTGTTCAAAGAAATAGATTTGTTAAAAATTTTCTCACTCGTTCCGCCCGCAATGCAAACGTTTCGTAAGAGTCACAACAAGTTTTTACTCATTACTTTAATATAGTTATTTTATATGATTTGTTACTGAGGATGTAATTTATAAGCTGTCAAGTAATGATTTATAGAGTACGTAGGAGCGTTTTCAAAATCAGAAAATAATATAATAACATATTCAAACTTGAAGCAATTGTAGAATAGGGGCTTAAGGTGCTACAAATTAACCCAACGACTTTCCTCGTTGTCAAAAACTCATCACAACCAGTGATTCTTTTTATTCCATTTACATACGAAATGCTTCCAGTTTGAAGGAATTTATTTAGATCATTACTCCATCAACTACTTGTATCGCCAGAATATTTTTGTGTTCATATGTATCTAGTTTTATGATATTTTTATCTATTTACATACGTTCAAAACATATACAGACATATAATATACATGTGTGTACATGTGTTAGTATATTTTTATTATGTTAATTAATAATAAGTAATCTTAAATTTAGAACATTCATTCATTAAGAGATTAAGTAATTACTATTATTTTACATATATAATCTAGCCAAACTATATTTTGGATTTTAAATACAGACATTAAACATATTCTTAAGCTCCATCGATCAATATTGAGAAATTCACAAAGAAGGCTCCTTCCTTTATATTTCCGTATCGTACCGTAAAGGAGTCGAAATTAAAATGCTATTTGTGTGGTCACACAGAGAATAGAATTAGAAAAATCTAGAATTATTACTGGAATTTAATGCTGTCACCCATTTCGAACATTTTAAAAGCACATATCTTCTAATGTATTGAAATTACATTAGTTATCGATAGTATGAAACGTTGTAAATAGTTGTAAATGTCCATAACTATTCTCCAAGTGGATTTTTATACAACCAAACGGAGTTTTGTTAAGTTTAACGAAAACTCCAAAGTAAGCCTCTTGAAAGCAGCTCGTATTTGTAAAAGAATACACAATGATCGTTTTTGGCTGTTACCATGGTTTGTTCAAGAAGCTTGATAAAACTTCAGAGTAGCGTAGCAACAAAAGCTGCTTATGTTAAAAAAGCTTGGTAAGGTGACTGTAGGGGGCGCCGAACTCTACTTCACCCCGGGCGCTGAAATCTCTTCCTACGGCTCTGCGTACATTTACAAATACACAGTTTGATTCATGATAAATAATTCACATTACAGAAGGCACTGATTACTTTCAATACCAGTTTTCAGGAAGTGTCGAACATAATGGTGCATAATTGCAAAGGTTCCCCGTCCAGTATAATGTGAGGTGCTTTTGGTTTGAAGACACTGCATGGATAAAAGTCGATCGATGTTAGGTAAAGGTAAACGCATTTTTTTTTCTATGTTTACTGTACAATTGCAGTAAATCCTCTGTAAAGAATTGTAAAAAAATGGTCCTTCCAAAAAACTGGACCATCCTTTCCAAAAAAGACGAATTTTATCGCAAAATCTCGTTAGAAATCTTTATGTCAACCCAGTTTCCTCGTTTCCTTTTTAGTTTAAGGTCTCTCTAAGGCTAAGAGAGATGTTGATGATAGTAACGAAAGAAATTGTGGAAATGAATGAAAATCCAGGCATACGTTGTGTCCACTTGTTGAAAACTGGCATGAAAGCAGGGTCCCTACCCACTGGAAGTGATCTAGCTCTGAAACCCTGCAATCCACAAAACATTCAATTATCCGACGTAGCAAAATATAAAGAAATGTTCTGGTATTAAGAGATGCGGCGACACAATTCTTTAAGCAAAATTACACAAAAATATTTTTCATAAAAGAAAAAGAAACACCCATTTCAATACCGCTTAAAATATTCTAAAATTTGTTCGTAAATTATTTGCAGGAGAATTGCTACCTGCGACGCAAAGGGCCTGCTGACTTTTAAGTTATATCCAGATCAGTTGTCCTATCGTCTCATCGATGCATCAGCACAAGTTCTAGGTAATGTACTGTAGAAAATGCAATGCTTCCTAAATTGGTAAGTATTACAAAGATTGCACAGTCTACATTTGGCCAATTTCGACTTACCTACAAATTTAGAAGAATCCATGGCGCCAGATCCGTAAGTGCTCGATGTGTTTTCCGTGACTCCTAACAATAGCCCGACACCGTAATTTCCACTGTAATAGGCTTCTCTGAAGAACTTGGAAGGGAATCTTGTCCCATTCCCTTTGCACAGCTTTCCAAAGTCCTTCCACAGTTGTCACACGCCGTTTTACCAAAGCCCGCTTCAGCAATCCAAATCCACAATAGTCCATAGGATTTGCATCTGGAGATTTAACAGGTACCTCATTGAAAGGTATACCACTTCCCTCCTCCATTTCACTGTAGAATGCGAGGGACGATCGTGAGGTATGTGATGCCGTCATTTCCGTACATTGTTGGAATCTCATGCTCATAGATCGGCCGCATGATCTGCTCCTGAAAATACTGCGAATTTATTTTGAAGTTCTTCGCCACCCTACGAATCTTCAGTTTACCTCGGTAACAATAGCCAGTAACTACCATGAACCCTTTTGGGAAGGATTCTTTACAGACACGGACCTACTTTCTGAAGTTCTTGGCGCCTGTCTCTCAGTACATGATGGCTCTCGGTTAGACGTAGTCGGAAAGGTAAATCCATGCTTCATCGAGCGTTACGACCTTCCATCTTTGTTTTGCCAGATGCCGTTCGTACAGCTTCCGGGCATTACACTTTCGTTCCTCTTGGTGGGCATCCATGAGAAGATGGCCGCGAGCTTTCATGACGTTTTCCAGCTAGAGTTGATGGTGTAACCTCCGGCTCACAGTTCCCAAAGACACCTCAAGACGAGTAGCCATACTCCTTTGTGTTGGTGTATTTTCTTGCATTGTCATTTTGGGAAGTTTTCTTTGTATGGTGGAGGTGTCTTGGTGCATTCCCGCTTCCTAGGCAACTTCATTGGTGATCCAAATGGTGGAGCTTCGTTGCCCCTGTACTTTTTAATAACATCTTTTATTTCACTTAAACTGATGTTGCAACCATTCTTCTTGCACTGTTTTCTAATAACAGAAACACTAAAGTGGGCGTCATAAAGAGCCGCAAAATAGCCTTCCCAAAACCGGCTTAGTTTGGGCGCCATTTTGGTCACAGAGCCTTAACCCACATATCTGGAAACAAATTTAACACAACACTCACAACAATGGTCCTGCTTTGTGCGTTATTGTCGTCCGCGCGGAAAAACAACTCCGTTACCAGGAAGCCACTGCACAACACTGCAGGACGCCAAGAGCCAGGTCGGGTGAGTGCATTCTGCCCGGAAGGGGGAACGAACAAATTCGGCCAAACGTAGGCTGAACAACCTCTGTATAAGAATAGATTAATACTTAGATGTAGGACTGTTTTAAACTAATCGCTGGGTTTCCTCTGAAATGCTTTTTGATCACATTTAAAAAAAGGATCAACTAAACTGATCGGTGAGGATTCCGAGTGTAACAAATGCCACATCAACGTTATATTCTTGTATGGAACCAATTAACGCATGGGGCCGAATGAAGGTGTGAATACCAGCTAGGAAATTTAACAGAACAGAAACTACGGCTTATTCTGTACCCACTTAAGACGGATTAATACGTATCCACCAAAGTTACCACTGAAAGAAAAGTTCTACTTCTAGTGGGAATATTGTTCTCACCAATAGGGTACCCCGATTCTAAATTTCCTTGAAAATATATAAATAAATAAATAAAAGAAGATAATAAACACGAGACACTGAAAAAATAATATATGAACCTTTTTCATTTTTAATCTTAGTAACAACTAAAAAAAATAATTTTATCTCGCAATCAACAAACATATTTCGAATATCATATTTGTTCTTAGAAATTATATTTTTTGTACAATTAAAAATAATAAAATTTTATTAAAAATCATATTTGTATATTAAAGTTGATAAATGTAGATATTTTATTCTTAGAACCACATCACACAGTAGATCGAATAGGAAAAGGATGGACAAAAATATTCTCCCTCAATTAAATAAAGAAATTACGGTATATATAAAAATTCTCTTATTAGTAATTCGCTTAAGTAGTAAAACAAATACTCGCACTAAGTTTAACATGTCTTGGGGTCCGGTGTAAATCACCTTCGGAAGCAAACTTCACAGAATTGTCATCATAATCGTTTTCCTTCTCCACTTCTATTGACGTATACAGAAGACAAATCACTTCCGAAGGCTCTTTTCTATTTTCGTTTTCTGGAAGTTCAATTAAGTTTAAAATTAGTGGATCAAAGGAGGTCCAAATTGTTATACATTCTTGAATCGTCGTCCATATTTTCTAACATCTTTGTTCCAAGATTGAATAACCTGTTCAGAAACCTTTCCAGTTTGTAAGATACTGTTTTCATAACTTTTGCTCTGTCAATAACACTTTGTGTACTTTTGTTGTATATACGAGGATGCAGTCTCAGATATACTATATCTCTCAACTCTTTCCATGCAGTGTGTTTGGAATACTATTATATCCATTTTGTGCTTACGTAAAATACTAAATAATACTCTTCCGAAACGAGAGCCCTTGACCGATTTCTGCCAATTTTCATCTTAATTTAGTTTCTCAAAGTATCTTTCAATTGTCCATTGTTGCGCAATATTGTGAAGTTCCTGTAGTTACGAGGGTGGATTGAAATGTTCGTGGACTGACTAGGAAAAAAGCAATTATTTTATGTTTGTATACATTAGCTATATCCGTTGGTAGTCATTGTTTAAAATTTCATTTCTCTATTGTTTTAGGTGAGAACTTCATAAGGGGCTAAGTCAGCAGAAGTGATGGAAATTTCTGACATGGAGGAAATCGAGCATTGATCTGTCATTAGGTATCTGCATAAAAACACTTAACACCACCGGAAATTCATATGGGCATAGTAGAGACAA
This sequence comes from Thermobia domestica, assembly GCF_964235325.1. Lineage (NCBI taxonomy): Eukaryota > Metazoa > Arthropoda > Insecta > Zygentoma > Lepismatidae > Thermobia > Thermobia domestica. The sequence continues at coordinate 772,779 of NC_137456.1, forward strand.
GAAGAGGCTCCGAGTCCTCCTATTCGCTGGTGAAAAAGTGAGTAGCTGATTTTAAGCGTGGCAGAAACAGCATTGACGCTGACCCCAGCAGCGACAGGCCTTCAACGTCGACCACTACAGAAAATGTCAATAAATTTTTTCTCCTGATTTTGAATGACCGCAGAATTAAAATCCGCGAGATAGCTGAGACTTCGGGTATTTCCTATCAGAGAGCACAAAACACTATCTGAAACGAATTAAGGTATCAGTGAGATGGGTACCAAAGTGGCAAACTCAATCGATTCACCCTTTCCCGTGATTGTTTGGTACTATTTAAAGGGATCTGCAGGAGTTTATTCGCAGGTTTTTGACTATGAACAACACATGGGTACACCATCAATCACGAAATCAAAATAACAATCAATGCAATGGGAACGAGCTGGATTTTCTATCCCGAAGAAAACCAAACAAGTTTTGTCTTCAGTCAAGGTTGTAGCATCAATTTTTGGGATGGTAGTAGCCTTATCCTGATTTATTTCTTGAAAAGGAGAGAGATTGTCAATTCTGAATGCTACTGCACCCTTCTGCGTGAAGAAATCATAATTAAAAGGCCAGGAATGCTGTGAAGAATGGTATTGTTTCAGCAGGACAATGCGCGCGTACACACGTGCCTTGAATTCATGGCAGAAATTCACTCCTGTGAGCTCGTACTGTTTCCACACTTTGCCCTATTCGCCTGATTTGACCTCCTCGGAATATCGCTTGTTTAGAAATCTTGAAAAGTTTTCGGCGGTCAGCGATTTTCTTCTCATTCAGAAGTGAATAGTGCTGCGCCGGAAAATTTTGCAAGGCTCGATGAATCATTTTTTAAAAGTGGTATAAAACGGTACCGGAGAGGTTGAGTAAATGAATCTCGCTCGAGAGGAATTACGTGGAAAAATAAAACATAATTTATCCAAATATTTCCTAATTTTGTAGATCAGGCCACGAACTTTCCAATCGACTCTCGTATTAAGACTACATGTTGAATGGACTATTTAAATTACTGTTAAAACCGAATCATTTTAAAGTCCTTTCTTAATTTCATTCACTTTACTAGCTTAATTTCAAAAAGCCTTTGTCTTAAGTGTACATTGCCAGAAAAGTATTTGTAAAATTATTACATTTATTTCATGATTCTGTAAGAAAGAAAAAGACAACAATCGATAGATTGGTAGTCTTTCAATCATCATGTAATCTATTCGCTATTTCATTGTTTGAAATTCTGAAGTTTCTTATTTGAATTCAAGCATAGATATAACCTCTGAAAATTTTAGTTCTATGAGAATTGCCACTCTCATCCCCATTTACATCTGTTTTTTTAAAAGTTACTTATGGTAATATTTGATTAATTCATGAATCAATATCTGAGCTAAACAAAATGATCATATTATCATCATTTGTAATTCAATAGCTATTGACAATATAAAAGAGTAATGAAGGTCATAACGTTACTTCGCTGCTTTTCTTTTCTCTTTCTTCTTAGATAACCATCTCCATGAATCCACTGAAATTCAAAAGGGTTACGAAAACGGGTTGGTTCATTCTTTCTTACATGCATTATCTTCTTTTTCATTATTATTATTATTCAACTGAAAAGGAACACCAAATGATATAAATAACTTTCTTCACCACTTCATCTCTTTACTTTTGCAAGGATCAAACCCGTTTGTAAAATGTTTCATTGATAGTTGGTCGCTTGTTGTTTCTCATGTATTCCAGTATGTCTCATGCATTCTCATTTCACAAAAGTTTTTCTTGAACACGTTAAACGTTGATTCCTTAGATTTCAACCCTGAATATGATAATTACATGCATAAAGGTAATGTTTAGTGTTTCATTGGAAGTTTTCAAATCGTGATGTACAAGTATTTTCTTTATAGGGAGCTAGCTTGTTTACCAGCGGGGGTTGAGGTAGAGGGAGGAAAATTTCAACATGTTTTCTGCCTGACTCTTGCGACACTCCCTTACCCTCCTTCTATATGTCAGCGTTGCCAGGGGTAGAAAATTGTCACGTGAATGTCATTCTGAAGACTTAGTGAGAGTTGGTTATTTGTTAAGTGCTGTTGTGGTTGCGGCTTTGTTGCTTATTATTCATTTCACAATGGCTTCACAGAGTAAGAGATTGCAAACTATTCACAGCGAAGCTAGAAAAGTAATGCTAGACCGCTCCGTCACGCGGGTGGTTATAAAATATAGAAGGTGAGTAATATGCAAAATGTACCCAAATACAGTAACTGCTTATGCAAATTTGTAAATGTCAAGTTTTTTTTTTATTTTGAAAAAAATCTTTCGATAAGGATTGCATAATTTGCATGAAGTGTATGAATTAACTGAGTATTAGGTGACAACGCACTGGCAACCCTACCCAGGATTGTCGAGTGACCGTTTCTTAGTTACGGAGGTGGGGCACCTCTCAATCAAATCTGAATTCCGCAGCCTTGCATTAGAGCCAGCTCCCTATAATAGTTCGTAAAGTTTTTTGTTGCGATAGTGTAGTGGCTTCCTTTGTATATTTCTTTTCTGTAACGTTGTATCGCGTCATGTATTTAAAAAAAAAATGCTGCAGTTTTGTCGCCTTCAGCCCTCAAATTCAACATTCAACCATAAGAAAGATCATCTGTACTTCATATTCTCACGAAATATTTAATTTCTATCTCTTACATTTGTGATTAAATTCCTAATTTTTTTCCACAGACATGTATGACACTACACATGAAGTGAAGGACAGATTATCTGTAATTGGTAAATCCGTGTCTTCCTGTAACTAGTCTGCATATTTATCATGAACAAGTGCACATTTGATGCTATGAGAGTTATCGCGCTAATAGTGTGGAACAAAACAGCATGAACTATGACTAACTGCTCTTAATCGGAATTTGTTCTTCCATATTGCTCAATACGCTTTTCATATTTCAGACGGAAATGAATATCTTTATTCCTTTAAGTGTATCATGACGTTTTCGGGGAGATACATCCAAATTCATTTTCATTTATCATACTACAATATGGATAGAAACAAAGCACAAAAGACAGCTTTCCACAAACTAAAACAATTAATGATATACAGCTTGTTTATATGTCAGAGATTTTTCCGTTTCAAGGTCAAGAACCATTATAGTCCAAAAATGCTTATCCCGAGCACTTGTTGACATGGAACTGTGTATACTTACCCTTATAAAGGAATTACCAAATGCTTAAGGATATAAAAACAACTCTGTAAAAATAGAGGAACAGAATAATTATGTAATTTAATAAATGAGAAACGTTTCGCAAGCTGCAAGAAGAAACAAGAGTGACAGAACAACGTAATTTTACAGGGGGTGGTGATGTAGGTGCCTTGCTATTACCCATGTCTAGTTGTTCCAGTAAAAACAAGTGAGCATGACTCGTTCAACTAAATCCAGGCCTTGCGTTACGCAGAGGATGTTCCATCAAATAAACAGTGACACAGGAAAAAATGACTAAATCTTGATGTTAAACTGAAAATCCCGGTATTGCTTATGATCGCCTGTGTTCGGTCGAGTATCTAAGTTTAGAAATTTATTGTATGTTACTAGAGCTATACCATAGAATTATGAGAAATTTTAGTAGAGATATCGTACATTTTTGATTGGTATCACAGGAAAGATATCTATACCATTTTTGAGTATAAATTTAAGGAAGTTCGTATCCATACTATTTTCAACATCTTCGATTCTGTAGCCTTGTTGAATGTATGATAATATAATGAACATAACTGTTTGAAATTTTCATAGGAGTATCACAGGATGTTGTTCTGGATCTATTTGGGGAATATTTCCTTACGTACACGTTGAACCATGGATACTCCGATATGCTGAGAGGTCTCGGCACCTCCTACCTCGCATTCATTCAGAACATCGACTACCTCCACTGGTGAGTAAACCTTTGCCTCTGCTTTATTCTTATCATTCATTAGAACTTTCTTCTTGTTATTTGTCGTATTCTGAAAATAGGTTTAATTTGTTTGTTTCATGTTGGAAGCAAACGACACCGTACAAAAACCATTGCATTTTCTTGTCTGTCCGATTTGGATGATTTTTCGATGTGTTGTACCTGAGGATCCCCCGGTCAATTGTTTATATGGGGTCAACTAACTATGACCAACCCTGTGCCCTCCAGAGGTCACCAAAGGTCACACAACGGATGTTGGTAGAACTGGTTCAAACTTGGCATACAACATATCAAAAATCACGCAAATCAAACAGACGAGGAAATGCAATGCTTTTTGTACGGTGTCCTTTCCTATTCGAATCAAATGAATTTTCAATTAATTTCCAAAGAAACCTGTTTTCCTTCTACTATAAATGAAAATATTCCAAAGTAAATATGATTCTTTTATTTTTCTTTCCGATATTTTTCAAAATAATTCCACTTTAAATAAATGTATATTAATTTTCATGCTTTTGCTGTGAACATGCTGAAGGATAGTTTGAAGTTTAAAACATAAATTGAGGGGTAAAACAGTATTTAGTTACGTGTACTGGGACAATTGCTCAGAATAATAGTCATTCTCTTTGATGTAATTCTTTGCTAAACAACAGCTAGTGAATGCCATTCTTTGTTCATATTTTGAATGTACTAAATGATGACGTATTGTTTTACTGACTTATCGTCATCGGTTTTAGTTAATCATTAAATTACATTAATGTCATATATTTGAGTATTTTGATCGAAGGATGGCTCTAACTCACTTACCCTAATGTATGTAGCTATGTAGGTTAGGATGATCAGATCCTTTCTTCTGCAGTTAAATAGTTACAGGAGCTGGCGACAAGGCATACGTTAAGAATTAGAATTAGACATACCACGTAAGCAGGAAGTACGTAATTGTGGCTACATGTCACACTCAAGCACTTAAACAACGTCTTAAATTGGAATTACTCTGATTTTCTCACCATCCAACTTAATGGAAACGAATTTGGAATAAAGTACACAATCATATTCAACGAACTTACTGTCATATCCCGTGATTACAATTTCCAAACAGTTGTAGGGAAAGTGAATGAAGATTTGCAAAGGATTTGCAAAAGATGATATATTTAAAGGTATCATGCTAGCACTCGCTTGGAGAAATTGCAGTAAACGACGAGGAAACCGCTGTCAAATGTTTGTCCAAAAGTTTTGAACCCAAAACTCAAGATGTCAAAACAACAACACTCACTACTAGGCTACACTCCGCTGGTAAACTTTATGATTATTCACTTTTGCTTTTATGATTTTCATCTGCCGCTTTAATAGTCTATTACATCATTAACAAAACTTACCACTTTATTATCCTTTTTCTTAAAATAGATCTTAAAGTCACTGTAATTTTTTTGCCATTTTGCTGTCACAGTGGAGCTACTAAGCCAGCAATTAGGTTCTTAAATATGTTTTAAAAGTAAGAAATTCACATTTGTTGGATGAAGAACCTTCGATATTGCTTTATCATGCTCATAGTGCAGATTACCCACTGTAGTTATTCTCCGTTTACCTATCAACAGGTTTTCCTGAATAACTAAAAATTGTATTTAACTGATATTACTTGCATTCATATTTTAGTGGCAAACAGAGATAGTTCTCAAATTTAGGAGAAATGCAAATAATAGTGGAAAATTTATAATGTCCTGTGGACTGGAACCATACGTTGGGAGTTGCTATCTATATTCTTTATGCCCTTCCCGAAGGCGATGGTTTGCTGAATGTGCCTAAGCCATACATGTTCTGAATTTATGTTCTCTCTGCTTCTTGTTTCATACGTCTATGGCGGTCGTACGTGTCAATTCGAGATGGAGGAGCGGCGGTTCTTGATGGAAGTTACATTGGTGAAACTAAAATATTTTTGCTACAAATTAATATAAGTAACCTTACTTATACACATGAACAAGAATATTAGATACAAGAGTCACTGCCAACATCATTCCAACATCAACATACGAAAACGATTTCTTTGTGTAAATGAAAAAAAAAAGAAGAAATTATGGAATATGCACATGTAAAGTTAGTACCGGTACATATATAAACGTTACATGTAGATAGTTAGATGAACATAAACATTCCCATTAGAATATAGCACGAGAAAAATGACTATAACGAATTGTTAGTTTCACACGTCTTTTACCTGCAATTACACCATTACAAACCATTAAAAATACTATTACGACTGAACAGCTCGGGGAAGACAATAGTAAGCCCCTTTTTCTAACTTTCCAGTAAATTGTAGAAGTTCAACATCCCATGAAATTCAACGCAATGACACGTACTAAACCAGCTAACTCTGACGTACTCAGATGCATTTCCGAACTTAAACTACCAACATACTGTTTAGTGATCCGATCCCAATCTATTCCCCTCATTACTCAACTTTACCGGAAGTGGCACTTGCCATTGACTTTCCCTGGACCACTCAATTATACGTGAAGCCCTGAAATACATCGAGTGAAGCCCATTGTTATCGAGAATAATTCGAAGAGTATCTCAAGGAATTCACTCCACACTTCCCACGATGTGGAAGGCTCTCGATACCAGCGGACACACCAAGAACAAACATTATGACGTTTTTCTAGTTTTGGTATGAAGTCGCTAGGTGACGAATTGTGCTTTTCGGGCACTTAACATCTTCATCGTGCGAGATTCTGAAAAGAGGCTGTCATATGGACCGTCGTCTTATGAGGGTCGGGTAGAGGTTTAGGGCGTTTCTCCGGAATATGCACTGTTTTTTTGGAGGGGGTATATGAATAATTGTAATTGTACTCGTAATGGTACGTAATATTGTATTTGAAGGTTAAACATTTGTGAAGCGAAGGATTGCTGTATCCATTTTCCTCGTGCTATATCCTAATAAGGATAGGTCTATTCATAGAACTTCCTATATGTAACACTTACATATGTAGTCCCTCTAACCTTACATTTGCATATTACATAATTTCTCTCCTTGTCCTCATTTTCCTGATAAAAGTGCCATTATTTCTGTTGTAACCCTCGTGCTATTATTCTTATTCTACCACGCATATAACATTAAGATCCGCCATTTGGCCTCAGCTGCGAACATTCGAAAATAATTATATGAAATCTGTATGTTTTTAAAGTCTACTCGCTACCAAGAGCCTCATCTTTCAGAATGAACTTGGTAAACAGAACGTAACTTTCACAGTTAAAATTTAAGTATCTAGTAATGATCAGGTGTATTATGATGGTGAGGAAGGCTTTTCTTGTTACATATGGACTTAAGCAGGGAAGAAGTCATACCTTTTTCATTTGAAGCTGCAGGACACCAGTTGCAAATTAATAGTTTTCATTTTAGAAAATATTAGAAATGATGAGGAAGAGGAAATTGTGAGGAAGAAGAAAACGTGACTTCATTTGGCAAATTAAACCTGTTGAAATTGGTTAAACAAAGGGGTGAAAGCAAATGAATGGAACAACCTGTTTAAAGATGTTGAAATGAATGATCAATCATTTGACGCGTCATGTGAACCACTCCAGCCTCTGTCGTTACAAATTACTTCCACCCATAAATCACTCACGACAACAGCCATTCGCACCATATGAAAGATAAACTCGGTCTATGCGACCTAAATTGGGTAATTGAGACATTCATTGTGCTTGTCTTTACTGTTTAAAAAGATTAAACACTCAGAGGAAATAATTATACTCGTGTAGGATTCATATCAATTTCTAGAATCTTTTTAATTCCATTAAATATTCGAATGACTGTCTGTGATAGTGACAGTAATTTCACACAGTGAACAACATTTATTTTATGAACACTCATATGTAAACGTTATTATTTCGAAATAAAAATAGGTTACTTAATAGGAAGCTTTGGTATCTATACACGAAACGTAAAAGACTAAAGGTGAATACAGATGTAATTGGCTGTAATTTAAATTTTTGTTTCTGTAGAATATCTTATTTATGATACACAAGGTTTTCTCTCTTTACGTCATGATTACATCTAATAGTAAATAATCAATCCAGTAAATGTCACTGAATACCTGACGAAATTGGCCTATATATTGCTAGTGTGCACACAATTTGTATTGTAACAAATTAACTGGAACTTCACAACTTTATCATTTGAATTTCATTATATTCAATTTATTAATTTAATTTAATTTCGCTATTTCAAAATAGTGAAACCATTAGAATTGAGCATTAATATTTTTATAACTGATGTTTGTTGACGGACAAACGAAAAAAAAAACTGAAATGTAAACAAACATTAGAGCTTTTAGTTAAACATTATTTCAATCTGTAGCGTACAGCAGTAGCGGCGTAAGGCAAACTGGGGCCCGGGGCCAGTCAGGTATATCGGGGCCCCTTTTCAAACAATCGTTATTTATACACTTCTACGTTTGACATTCCTTTACATAACCCTTCTTTCTGTATACTCCTCCCCCTTTCCCGTTGGTGTGTGTGTTTAGATCATTTTAATCTGGGATATATTAAACAAATGGGGGTGACATTCAGAACCTCTGTCTATTTTTCAAATGCTTAGAACCGTCTTCAGGTTGGTATCTAAAAATAAAACTGGACCAGGCTATTATTGCATTTTTTAAATTATTATTATTCATTTTCAAACAAAGGACACAATAGAAAAAGGATTAGGGATACAAGTGTAACGGAAACTACAACCCACAACAAAAATAGCATAATCTTAAGAACAAACAAAACGTAACAATCAATAATCCTACACCTACATTAGCCTAGTATCAACGCGTACTATAATTAGATGAAATAGTGGAAGTAATGCTCCTAAGAATACATTTAGAGTCAAATTTACGTACGGAACGTAACAATGAGCTGATATTGCAAAAATTGCAAATAATAATATAACCGATGCGATTTCTAAATATAAGCTCTATGTTTCTAGAATATTTTTGTTCGGTTCTCGCCTTTGGTGTTTCTCCTGCACAATTTCTCATATGGTTGTTTATTCATAGTTTCTCCCTGTCTGAATTTACGCTAGATGGATTTTATTTGATTAGAGTTTTCTTCTACAATTAGCCCTATTCACTTTAACATTCGGTTCCTCTCCAGTGATCATACACAATACTCAAATACTTTTTTCTTTACCGAACTATCCGTAAATAATGGATAGAATAGATTTCTCCCCTGCGTGTCTTCTTCATTCATCTTTTACTAGGTTTCTCTCCAGTGATAATGTACGATCTATTTAGTCCCACTGCTTTTGCCGAAGTATCAATGAATAGTTAAGCACTAGAATATTTCTCTTTTGCTTGTCCTTATTACTATTGTTTCCAGATTTTACACTTGTTTTATGATTATATTATTTTGTATTTAATAGTTCAGTCATGTTTATATTCTGTCACTTATGACTATTTCCATTATCTCTTACTAATATAGTATTAGAATATAACAAAACATCCTGAATGTATTGAATAATTGGGGATACATTATAGATTAAATATGTAAGCACAAAATTCTACTACGGGTTATACCATCCTACTTTTCATTACCACCTATCACCAGTCAATTGATAGATCTTGACGGCTTTTTATTACTCTTTTGGTACTTTTGTATTTTTATTGTCTTTATTTGAAACATGAAACTACTTTCGAAAGTACTTCCAGTACCACATTAGCCTGTGTTCCACCAACATTCAGAATGATACCTTCCTTGCTTTGGTAGCTGCGAAAGTCTCAGTCTCAACTATATTATCAAAATCCAAAGTGGATGCTATTTCATTTTTGATAGAAGGAATGGCTAGATTCGTGAATCTTTCTTGACTCATTGTGGAACGCAAGTATGATTTTATCAATTTCATTTTGCTGAAAGACCTTTCACATGATATGACAGATACAGGCAGTGTTGTCAAAATCTGAAGAACGGTTGCCAATCTTTAGTAAATTTCAAGCCGCATTGAAGATACATATTTCAGGGTGCCTTGTGGGGAAAAGTCAAGTTGTTCTTTAGTTTTCTGAGTACACCTTAGTGAACGGATTATATCCTTACAATCCTGAAATAATTTTAAGCCATCCAGGTCATTCGGGTAGAACAAAGCCAAATCATAGCAACAGCCTTTCCTTGCTCTCATCATCTAGCTGTTGCACAAAGTTGGCCATAGAAGACAGGAATACAAATCTGTCGTTCAGTTCATGCATCTGAGTAAAATGATCCTACATTTGTTGTCTCATCTCATCTAGAATTTCATTGATAGAGCACTTCCGTTCGGAATTTGCAGTCAGGGGTTCATTCTTTGCTTCTCCAGGCATGCATCTCCTTCTTCTACTATGTGTACCCACAGTTATGTTCCATGTCCTGCAACTTCCTTCAGCTGCGGATATGATTTCCTTGCCCAGCTCAAGCCTCCAGGTGTCAACCAGGCTCTGTAACTTAATAAGAGTTTGGTTGAAACTCATATCCTGAGATTGAAGGTATTTTTGGATCCGATCAATATATGAGAGATCTGCAGACCACAAATATAGTAAAGCGATGAAGTTAAATGGCTGGATGCTTGCAAGAAGAAGACCAGCATCTCCTTTAATATTAAGCGTTTTAATCGAAGTGTCACGCAGATCTTCCAAAAGATTAATTACTTCATCCAATTGACTAGAAAGTGCCTTTAAAGCTTCTGCTTTTGAACTCTATCTAAAGTCAGTTTCATGTTTCAGACCAATCTTTATATGATTTTACAACACATTCTATCGGTGAGTAGATCTAGGGAAGAATACCAACAAACGTTCCATTGCTCCAAACAAAGTGACCGCCAGAACGTTAATGTGCGCAGCACGTAAGCCACAAGGTTCAATGAATTATTGTTATGAGGAACGAAAATGGAAAAAGGATTTATATTCCGTATCAAAGTTGGAACTCTTGTTTTCTTATTGAACATTTTCTTTACTATAAATTTGTGGGCTGAAATGTAAATTCATAAGCCAAAAAACAAAGAGAAGAAATGGGGAAAACAGCTATGCAAAAGGGTTTCGGTCGCTGAAAATTCGACTTGTAAAGGACAAAAGAAAAAAAGACAGAAGTGAATCAGCGGCTATAGCGTCTGCACCAAAGAGCTTTTAGTTAGCAACACAATGCTAGTACCCTAATAAAGCATTATGTGTCTATACGTGGATCGTTTCTTTGTACCTTCTATTGAACTGATATACGAATAAATAAATAAATAAATAAATAAATAAATAAATAAATAAATAAACAGTGATATTTTAGGAAGCAGGATAGCAGACGGGGCCGCATTACTTGCATCGTAAGACCTTACAATGTAAACAACACAATATACTTTGACTTTCTTTTATTATATTTTAATCCAAACTCAGCTTTTTCCTTTCAATTTCTCTGAGGTTATTGAACAGAGTGAAACTTTTATTTTATTCGTATCTCAATACACATACATTGTTTCCTTTATGTTTCTTTGGGGCCCCAAGAGAGTGAAACTTTTGTTTCATTATTTTTTCGTCTACATTCAAATTTTTCTTTAATTTTCTTGGGGGCATCAAGAAATTGAAACGTTTGTTTTATTTTTCTACCTGCATTCAGCCTTTTCCTTTAAAATTATTTTGGGGCCCCCAAGAGTACGAAACCTTTACTTTATTTTTCACCTATATTCAGAGCTTTCTCCCTTAAATTTCTTTGGGAGCCTCCAGGATAATGAAACTTTTATTTTATTTATTTTTAATCTACGTTCAGTTTTCTCCTTAAATTCCTTTCGGGTCCCCAAAAGAGTGAGGCCCGAAGCTTTCACCTTATACGGAAATTCAGCATTGATTAGCTTTATTAGAGAGATATTTGTGTTGTTTCATGCGTTATTTGGTGTAATATTGATTGACAATTAATTGCGTTTACATTGAGGGAAGGTATGGATTATAAACCTTGACGACCCTTCTACGGCTCATGCTAAAAAGGTTCCTTAGTAATTATTTTTACCTGCCGTCGGGGGCCCCACAATGTAGGGCCCGGGGAGGGGGCACCGCTCGCCCCGCGCTTACGCCGCCACTGGCGTACAGTGAGCTATTAATACTAATATTAATAACAATTACAACGCTAGCCTCATTTTAAACTAGCATTATCACAAATATTAAATTCATTTTTTTTTTTTGAATCATTGTAGGAATAATTTATTTGGAACTTAAACAAACTAATGTGATCTTCTGAGCTTTGTTTACAGAAGCTAATTTAAAGGATGTAAAAATACGTAATAGATGGAAATCCTGTTCGCAAGCAATCCCTATATATTACGTAAAATGAATAGATTTAATTTATTGGTTAAATTCTAGGCCTATCATGCATATTTGTAGCTTCCAAAGCCATAGACGTATTGATATTTATTGATATTGATGTTTAGATCTAACATTTTTTAAAGTTTGCCCAACTAGGGCTATCTTGCAGTTATACAAATATTAATGCTCAAAATCTAAACATGTTAATGGCAGTATGCTTCATGTGCGTGGCGGTAAAGTTCCTTTAAGAAAATATTGCACCGTTTTGAAAGTAGAAGATAATAATTGCTTGTATTTTTAATACTGTATTCATGTCGCTTAGTTAATTGACTTAATTTTGAGTTTAACGTACCTTTCAGTAAAGAGTCTATATGAGACAGGACCTACTGATTAACCTGGAATCCGAACCACATGCGCTTCCGCCGGGAATCGAACCCGTGTTTGCTTAATAAAGTATATTTTGATTGACATGGAATAAAATTGGTGGATTTTATATAAGAAGTTACCCTTCTGCTAGGTGGAAACTTCGCCCTTAGACCCCACATTTCCTTTGCCTACGGCCTTCGCACTTCTCATATCCCTAAATATATTTAATCTTAAAGGATCTCGGGATATAATTATCTTATTGTAACAATTCCAACCCCCAATCTTTTTATTCCCGCTATTTTTATATTCTTCTACCAAAGAATCAGTCAAAAAACGCTGAAAAAATCTTTAATTATTTTAAATGAGAAGACCAAATTTCATATTTCTAATCTTAAAGGATTTTGAGAAATGGGCATTTTATTTTAACTATTTCAATCTGCAATATTTTTCTACTCGCCTTTCCCTTGCCTTTTAGGACGATGAAAACTGCAAATACCGAATTTCATGTCTCTGGCTTTAAAAGGTTCCGTGATATGGACGAATTAACGAAACAAAATGGGGGCCCAGATCAAACAGGCCCTCAAATCACGACTTAATACACCGGATACACATGACTTTTGTATGTCATATGAAAGTACTTGGTTAGTGCCGGATTTTGTCACAATGTGTTTTAGTTTAACCATAATAGATTATGAAAAATTAAGAAAACAAAAATTGGGGGAGCTGTGTGAACCTGCCCCCCCCCCCATCACGTGGTACAAACGATTTAGTTGGCTCATTTGAAAGATTTTCGTTTGTACCGGATTGTACCGTAGATTCTTTCGTTTGTACCGTCCTGGATTATGAAAAATTAACGAAACAAAATGGGGGCCCAGATCAAACAGGCCCTCAAATCACGACTTAATACACTGGGTACACATTAATTTTGTATGTCATATGAAAGTACTTGGTTAGTACCGGATTGTACCACAATGAGTTTTTGTTTAACCATAATAGATTATGAAAAATTAAGTAAACAAAATTGGGGGCCTGTGTGAACCTGGCCCCCCACCACGTGGTACAAACGATTTAGTTGGCTCATTTGAAAGATTTTCGTTTGTACCGGAGTGTACCGTAGTTTCTTTCGTTTGTACCGTTCTCGATTATGAAAAATTAACGAAACAAACTGGGGACCCAATTCAAGCAAACATTCTAATCAAGTTTTAAAACACAGGATACATATGACTTTCGAGAAATTTGAATTTATCATGGCAGGTCAACCTGGCCCGCACATCTTAGTTTCCTTTCCAATTCGAATCAAAACGTCAGGAAAGATTTGTACCCATATGTAGCAATTTATAGCATCAAAGATATAATTTGGACCTTCATCAATTTCGATGAATTTGAATTTTTGGTAAGAGGTCAAACTGATCCACAAATCATACTTTTCTGAATTCGAATGAAAACCGTACAAAACATTTGTACCCAATATATGCGAATCTGTACCAGCAAAATAAGAATTTGTACTATTACCAGGCTGTAGACGTTTGAATTTTAATCGGCGGGTCAAGCTGGAACGCACTTCCTTTTCTTTCTAATTCGAACCAAAAATTTGTACCCAATATATACTAATCTGTACTACCACCAATTTCAACAAACATGCATTTTTTGGCGGATCAAACTGGCCCGCACAACTTATTTTTTCTTCTAATTTGAATCGAAACGGCACCAAAGATCTGTACCCCATATGTACTAATTTGTATTACGAAAATTTCAATTTGATCCTCCATGAATTTCGAGAAATTTTAATTTTTGATGGCGAGTCAAACAGGCCCACACAACAAATTTTTCTATTCAATTCGAATGAAAACAATACCAAAAATTTGTAAGAATTTTTACTCCCACCAATTTCTACAAATTTAAATTTTTGATGCGTCACGCTGACCCGCACAGTTTGCTTTTTTTCAATTCAAATGAAAGCGGAACAAAAAAATTGGACGCAATTTGTACCACAAAATTTAAATTTGCACTCCCACCAATTTCGAGAATTGTGAATTTTTGTTGGCGGATGGAAGTTACCCTCATAACTTATTTTTCTTTACAATTCAAATCAAAACGGGACCAAAAATTTGTACCACCAAAATTAGAATTAGCATCCACACCAATATCTAGAAGGTACAAATTCTTATTTTGGTAGTTCAAAATGGTACATAATGGGTACAAATTTTTGTAAGGTTTTTGATTCAAATTGAAAAGAAAGTGTTTGTGTATCAGTTTGACCCGCCATCAAAAATTCAAGTTCCTCGAAATTGGTGGGGCTAGAAATTCTAATTTTTGTGGCAAAACTTGTACGTATCTGGTACAAATTTTTGAACAATTTTGATTTAAATTGGAAAGGAAAATAAGTTGTGTGATCAAGTTTGACCTGCCAACAAAATTCTGTCTGACATGACCTGCCACGCTTCACGAAATTTCTTGGGATACAAATTACAATTTTGGTGTTACAAATTAGTACACATTGGGTACAAAATTCTGGTACCGTTTTGATTTGAATTGGGATGAAAAAGTGTTGTGCAAGCCTACTTGACTCGCCATTAAAAATTCAATTCTCGCGAAATTGGTGAGGGTGCAAATCATAGTTTTGGTGGTACAAATTGGTACACATTGTTTAAAAAGTTTTAATGTTAGGACCGTTTTTATTGTAATTGAAAAAAAAATATGTGTTGTGTAGGCTATGTTGACGTCACACTGGTCCTTCATTAAATTCAAATTTTGTCGAAATAAGTAGTGTGTACAAATTCTACTTTTGGTGGTACAAGTTGACACATACTGGATACAATTTTTTGGTACCGTTGGGATTCGAATTTGAAAGAAAAATAAGTTGTGCAATCCAGTTGACTCGCCATCGAAAACCCAAATTTCTCGAAATTGGTGGAAGTACAAATTCTATTTTGGTTGTACAAGTTGGTAAGTATGGGGTACCAATTTATGGTGTCATTTTGATTCGAATTGGAAAGAAAAAGAGTTGTGTGACTCTGCTCCACCGGTTTATCAAAAATCCAATCTTTTCGAAATTGATGAGGGTACAAATTTTAATTTTGACAGTACAAATTTGTACATATAGAGTAAAAATGTTTGGTACCGTTTTGATTTGAATTTTAATGAAAAATAGTTTAGCGGGCCAGTCTAACCCGCAAACCTAAATCCAAATTTCTCAAAATTTGTGGTTGTACGTACATATTCAAATTTTGTGACCACAAATTAGTAAATATTGCCTACAAATTTTTGATACCGTTTTGATTACTATTCAAAAGAAAAATAAGTTATGCGTGACAGCTTGAACCGCAATCAAGAATTCAAACTTCTAAGTATTTGTGCGGGTGCTAATTCGATTTTGGTGGTACAAATTAGTGCATAATTGGTACAAATTTTTGGACCCATTTTCATTCAAATTGTAAAGAAATTGTGTTGTCCGGGCCAGCTTTCCCTCAACCAGGTACAAACGAAAAAAAACTACGGTACAATCCGGTACAAAGGAAAATCTTTCAAATGAGCCACCTAAAAAGTTTGTACAACGTGGTAGGGGGCCAGGTTCACACAGTACCCTTAATATTGTTTTCTTAATTTTTCATAATCTATTATGGCTAAACTAAAACACATTGTGACAAAATCCGGCACTAACCAAGTACTTTCATATGACATACAAAAGTCATGTGTACCCGGTGTATTAAGTCGTGATTTGAGGGCCTGCTTGATCTGGGCCCCCATTTTGTTTCGTTAATTATTCATAATCCAGGACGGTACAAACGAAACAAACTACGGTACAATCCGGTACAAACGAAAATCTTTCAAATGAGCCAACTAAATCGTTTGTACCACGTGGTAGTGGGGGCAGGTTCACACAGCCCCCCAAATTTTGTTTTCTTAATTTTTCATAATCTATTATGGTTAAACTAAAACTCATTGTGGTACAATCCAGTACTAACCAAGTACTTTCATATGACATACAAAAGTCATGTGTACCTGGTGTATTAAGTCGTGATTTGATTGCCTGTTTGATCTGGGCCCCCATTTTGTTTCGTTAATTTTTCATAATCCAGAACGGTACAGACGAAACAAACTACTGTACAATTCGGTACAAACGAAAATCTTTCAAATGAGCCAATTAAATCGATCCTAGGACATTGTGGGGGGCTGCGTGAACTTGGCCCCCCACTTTGTTTTCTTAATATCTGATACTGCAGTACAGTACAAACAAAAATATTTGCGGTACAAACCGGTACAAACGAAGTACTTTTTATTGACATGCGGAAATCGTTTGTACCGAGAGGTGGGGGGCAGGTTCACAAGGGTGACCAACTCCCAAGCAGCCAGAAGGAGTGGGAAGTCTGATGAAGACACAGTTATTGTGTTGAAAATATTAGGTGATTGTGTTTTTACCTATTATCACATAACCTTGCTCAGTGTGTTATTGTGTATTAGTACAAAATGGATATAAAGCCTGATAGAATAGTTATAAATAATTAAATATTATCATTTCAGCATTAGAAAATATATTTGTTCTGAGTACTTATTGCCCAATCAGTAATATGTGTAATTTAATAGTTGAAATTAAATTTACAAGTGTGTATCGAATACATTTAATTATCGGGAATTATTACTATGAATTCAAGTTCCTTTCCAACCGTTCAAAATGAAGACGAGATTTCATATCTGACGTTTTGTCGTTTAGTGTATACGAATATTACATGTATTTGCATGAATTTTACTAATCATATACTTCCTATTCCTTTGTAGGTATCTAATGTCCACTGCATACCCAGGAATAATGTCTCCTTCATTCACCTGCTCAATCGACGAGAGTAATCTGTTAATTCTCAACTACTACTCGCACAGGAAGAGCATGTACCCAGTGGCCATAGGTGAAGTTCAACACTTACAACATAAAGTTACTTCAATAACTAAAGTAGGACAACCTCTACTACAAAATTCAATAGAAGAGTGCCTTGAATAATTACCTGAAAACTTGATAAAACAAATAATCACAGTTTATATTAAGGGTGATCCACGGATGATCCACTGGGTCCGGACCTCCTCAAAATTTCGTAATTCGACTAAAATTTGTAGGCTATAGTTTCTTTACGGAACTATACTTGTGTAATAGAGAAATGATTGATGTAGGCTAAAGATTTGATTTTACTCTTTCGTCCCTTAATATATCCGTAAGTGGCAGTAATTAACAATTAATTATCGTCTTTTCGGCTGAAGAATAAGATACTTTAGAATAAGATAAAAATACTTTGGACCCCTGCCAATAAACATTTGTGAATACACGCCTGCTTCGTATCTAGGTATTTTGTACGCTCAATAAATAACATTTACACATGTAAGAATCCCAGTACAAATATTTTCGAAATTATCTCCGATACTAATAAATGGTTATAAATATTTATTTATAAAGTGAAAATATGTTTTCGATCCAATCGTGGCATCATTAAAAGAGAAAGCACGTGCTAAGGCATTGAGCGGAATGGGAGATATTACTGTCGACCATCATACACGATGATGTTCAAGAGATGAAAGTCAGTCTGAGATTACAGATACACTTTGTGAGATTATGAGAAACTGAAGCACAGTATTATGTGAGCGAAAAATAAGAAATATACGAAAGTTAAGTTTCTTTCTTGAAGGCTTAAAGTATTTGTTAGCTAAAATTTAAAGATTGTTTTAATTGCAAATAGTTATATTTAGTCGGTGAGGATATTAATTAGACAATTACTGTACTATTTACATAATTGGAGATATTACTTATTTTAGGATTGCTGAGAGCAGTTGGTAAAGAATTCTTTGATCTCGACGTGAAGTTTGAGTTATTAGAGGCATCCGAAGAGCAATTTGTGGATTCACGAGTTATGTATCACAGAAGATTCAGGTATGATCATTCAATTTACTCTAAACAGTTTCTGGTTAGAATACTCAAATAAGTTGTTCCTTCATATTAAGATTCTTTTAGAGAAGCATGCCACCAACTACCCGCGTTTTTCGCATTTAATCGAAAGACTTAGAAATTCCATAATTTACATTTTCTTTATTATTTCGTTTTTTCCTTATGCAGATATCATGGTTCTGATAAGGTAATATTAAGGATGTTATTTGGTTTAGGAAGAAAATTAGGAAAAAAAGAGAACAAAACGTTTTTGGTAAGGTAAGAGATGTATTGCACAACATGGATAATTAGATTCAAGATATGTCTGTCCCACGAAAAACTGTTCTTTAAGTTGTATTTACAATAGGTTTAAATTGAAATTGTTCATCACAAAATATTAAGATACATGAACACTATAAAAATAACAAATAACATATATAAAAATACAATAAACATCTAAATGGATAAGAATATTTTTCAGCTTTACGTCATCAACATAAATTAAAGAAAATGGAGAATTATGAAATGTATTGATGGAACAACAGTGTGGAATGAAACGGAAAAAACGGTCTTCTCCATCTGAATATGCTATTAACTATTTTAATGCTTATTTAAGCAAGCAACAGTGGCAAGTGTACACCACGTAAAAGTGTTTGGTTTGTGTAGCATCGTATTTACTCAATATTGAAACAGTGGTGAGATTGGAGTGGAAATGAAATATATCTTGGGACGCATAATTGCTTGCAGAAAACCGCTTCTAACTATTTTATTTTATGACGATTAACGTTACGATCGAGAGTGTCTGATTTTCGCCACTTTCGACTTTGGTAGACAGATGGCTCTATAGTGATGAACGTAATAACCGGAAACGGTTTATTTCTATCATCTTCATCAACGAATTTCATACTAGCTTTTGACTCTTCACACCTGGCCAAAATTAATGGAAATTCATGTAGTACTTCCTGAGATATTTCTGGCTCCCGATACAATGGAAGAAGATACAGGATTGATTCGAGTTTTAAAGACGTGTTTTCAATGCAGAATCATGTATTATGATAAAAATCTTCGTTCAAATTCTAGTTAATATTTATATTTCTCTATTTTATCACTTTAATTATCTACTATTACGCGTTCTCTCACGTGTTAAATGTCAAGCGCACAATGGGACCTACAATTACATTTTTAACGGGTCGCGATGTCAAAACAACGTTGTAACGCTAAATTCGGATCCCACATCTTACATAAAGGCATCGATCAGCTCATCTTACGGTTAAACAAATGCCTCAATCATCTTGGCTTATATGTTGAAAAACTACAGTGTTAACTGTAGCACACAACATGTATTGTTTTGTGTACAACATAAAACATAAATATTTCACCTGGAAAGGCGCTTTTGGGATGCCCTTTGAAGAATTAACACAATAGATGGAAACTCAATCCAAACTTTAATCCGAACTATTATGAAACTGCATTTTGTTTTTGTTTGTTTTGTTTCTGAGCTGTCTCATGAAAACAATTGTTTATAATAATTACATGAGAATTGACAGCTCTTTGTATTTAACTAACGTAAGTATCCTTAACTGAAACCCAAATTATATTATTACGATTTTAATATTAATAATTATAATAATTAATATCAGCCGATAATTAATATCAGCTTATTCGAAAAGTGAAAAATCAAAAATTCTAACATTGGTAGTGAATGCACCATAAACTGTAACATATAATAGCTTCGAGCAAGTTATCACACCACCCTCTCCGATTTGATAGCGAGAAATCCAATAGGCTACGTCTGTGAAGTTGTCCCACCCACCTAACGAATTTTTCTTTTTCTTATCTACATCGTTAGTTTGTCGTTAGTTTTGCTAAAATTATCGTTAGTTTCGAAAAAATAAAATTTTTATTCAACAAATAAATGGGCAGGCCAACTTCACGGTTCCCCACTCACAAACGAATTTCAAAAGTTTTTGATATCACATCCTTAGTTTACGTTAGTTTTGCTAAAACTATCGATAGTTTCGCAAAAATGACGATTTTATTCTAGAAATAATGTTTCCCGCCAACTGTAAAGATAGCCCGCCCATATTGAATTCTCTTAAACTTCCAACTCATATCGTTAGTTTATCCTTAGTTTACGTTAGTTTTGCTAAAATTAAGGTTTGTTTTACAAAAATAACGATTTTATTCGATAAATAAGGATTTCCGCCAAATGTAAACCCTAACAGCACAATTACATAGCAGGCATATGTCTATCATGTTCCGTCAGGTACACTGGAATGTGTCCAGTATGTGCCTAAGGAAAGTAAAACTAACATAAACTAACGATAAACTAAGGACGTAAGATGGAAATTTATGATAATTATTTACGGGCGGGCTACCTTTACATTTGGCGGTAAACCTTATTTCTCGAATAAAATCGTTATTTTTGCGAAACTATCGATAGTTTTAGCAAAACTAACGTAAACTAACGATGTGATATCAAAAACTTTTGAAATTCGTTTGTGGGTGGGGAACCGTGATGTTGGCCTGCCCATTTATTTGTTGAATAAAAATTTTATTTTTTCGAAATTAACGATAATGTTAGCAAAACTAACGTAAACTAACGATAAACTAACGATGTAGATAAGAAAAAGAGAAATTCGTTAGGCGGGCGGGACAACTTCACAGACGTCAATAGGCTAACTAGCAGTGCAGAGTTGTTGCAATTGTCTGTCAGCAATTAAGGGATCTGCAAATTTGATCAAATGCACGAGCTGAGTTGTCGATGATAATACATTACAAGTGAAGAGTTCCAGTTTTGTATTCAAGATCGCCTAAATTCTTTGTGTTCCAAGAATGCCTAAATTGAAGTGAACATTTTCTTCCAATTTGAAGGAGAAGTTCCCGTTTCTGAAAACAACGAAGTTGAATTATGAAGTTGACTGCAAACTTTGCAATGCTACTTTTGCCACTGCCCCTGGTGGAGACTCGAACACTCTCCAACACCAAAATACATACAAACAAGATGGCTTCGAGTGCTCCTACATCTACAAGCACATGAAATATAAGTGACTTTTCTTAATCAAAACCTTAGATAAGTTAACAAGAATTATAAATAATCGTTATGAGAGGATAGCGCCACAGAATTGTGCTTTGTACCAGAGCTTAGAAATATGTAAATCCAGCCCTGACAATTACATAAGACGCAAGGAGAAAAATTAGCTAAGTTTTCATCAGGTTAAATTGATAAAAACATTATTTTGGCAGATATAGCCATGTAAATAAAAATTGCAAAACGAGCGAAGAATGTTCAAGGTAGATTTTATCACATTTAAATAAACGAGATTATTTGCACATTCTTGTTTTAAAGCATTTTTATGACAGGTCATCTTGAATGTTTAAGGCGATTCTTTTGTAGTTCAATTGTAAATATCTTCACTCAGTACAATTAATTGCAGAGAACGAAGAGAGAAAAGTAGCTGCAGCTTAGGGAACATTTGCTTATTATAGTGTTGTTCAGAGTTACTTTGTACTGTGCCAGAGTTACAATTTATTGAATTATGTTGGAAAATTTGCGAGAGAGACAATTTTACATTTTCACTTATATCCATAATCAGAACGTTCTCCGTAAAATATCAATAGTGATTTCTGAGTAAGATTTAAAAATCCAAAGCACTGTGTAATGTGGTTTCCTTTTACCACGGCATGGCGCGTCCTCGGGTTGCGGATCGAGCAGAAGGCCTCTAGATATAGAGGTTAGATGCGAATATACTGAATAAGCAAACGCGGACAGACGACAAGGAGTGGTCCTCCAGCTTGGGGGTTTGGGTAGGGCTAACAAGCAATTAAACGGGTTGAATTTGTTACTGATAGACTATCTTTTTATAATCTTACCGGTCAGTGGTGTGATATTATTGTTTTAAATGTACATGTCCCAACAGAAGATAAGAATGACGGTATAAAAACAGTTTTTATGAAGTGGAAGGTATATTGGAACAATTCCCTCGATACCATATGAAAATTCTATTAGGGGATTTCAATGTGAAGGTAGGACGAGAGGATATTTTCAAGTCAATTGTAAAGTGTACATAAGGAAAGTAATGACAACGGTGTTAGGCTCGTGAACTTTGCAACATCCAAAAACCTTATCGTGAAGAGTACAAAATTTCCACATAGCGATGTTCATAGATACACTTGAACCTCAGCAGACGGAAAAACACATAATCAAATTGACCACATTTTAGTAGATAGAAGAAGGCAATCTAGCATAATTGATGTTCGGTCGTTTAGAGGGGCTGATTGTGACACAGATCATTACCTGATAGCAACGATAATAAGAGAGATTATCATTGAATAAAGGAAATATTCAATGTCTGAAAACGGGGAGATTAATTTAAAGAAATTAGAAGAGAGCCAGGTAAGACAGAGATACCAAATTAAAGTTTCGAATAGATTCTCGGTTTTAGAAGATTCGGAGTACACTAATGTTGAGGATATTTGGATTAAAATTAGAATAGCGTTACAATTTCGGCAAAAGAAAATTGAGACACACGGGAATACGTAGGAATAAAGCATGGTTTGACCAGGAATGCATTAAACTAGCGGAGAAGAGAAAACAGGCAAAATTACGTTGGCTATAAAATCCGAATGAAATGACTACCGGTACATAAAATTTCGTAGACATCATTCATCAAGCTTCCAAAACTTTTAGAAGAAAGAAACGCGATTTTTTGAAAGCTAAAATTAAGGAACTTGAAGATAATAGTAAAAATGAAAAATTCGGGACATGTATAAGGGGAACAATTTTACCTCGTGCTTAGATATTGAAGAAAGCTGACGGAACAGTTCTCACTGATACAGATAGCATCTTAAAGAGATGAAACCGATTTCTTTGACGAATTGCTTAACACGCAGCCAAAAACTAATGTGCGTGTAGAGAGGGAAATACACACAGCAAAACCGTATATTCCAGAACCCAACCGAATAGAAGTAGAAATCGCTTTAAAGAAACTAAAGTAACACAAATCTCCGGGTGTAGACGAAATTCCGGCTGAGTTAATTTTAGCTGGAAGCTAAAAATTGTGCAATACACAAACTCTTTCTCCTTATTCAACAAGGAAGAATTGCCACAAAAAGTAAAAAGAATCAACCACTGTTCCGATTCACAAAAAAGGCGTCAAAACTGCCTGTAATAATTACCGAGGCATTTCTCTTGTCACAATCCTATAAAATCCTTTCAAACATTCTATTGGCAAGATTGTCCTATACGCAGATGAAATTGTTTGAGATTACGAGTGCGGATTTAGACGAAATCGAATCAACTATCGACTAAATATTTACTATTCGACAAATACTCAAAAAGAAGTGGGAATACAATACCCCGTTACATAACTATATATTGATTTTACAAAGGTTTATGACTTGGTTATAAGAGGAACATTGTACAGCATTCTTACAGAATTTGGAATACCGAAAAAACTAATTACATTAATTAAGATATGTTTAAATGAATCACAAAGTAAAGTTCGGATAGGAAAATATTTGTCCACGAGCTTTCACGTCGATAATGACCTGAAACAAGGAGATGCGTTGTCGCCATTATTATTCAACTTTGTCCTGGAGTACGTTATAAGGAAAATAAAATATAGCAACCGGGACCTAGAGTTAAATGGTATTCACCAGGTTATGGCATATGCTGATAATATGAATTTAATAGGGGATGATAGGAGAAGAATAGATAGAAATGCAGAGAAAACTAAATACATGGAAGTTCGTCGAGATCGTAATACTGCATATTATGGATGCGTTAAAATATCAAATAATACTTTTGATAAAGTGGATACTTTTAAGTATCTACGATCAACATTAGCAGACGAAAACCATATTCACGAAGAAATTAAATGTCGACTAAAAGTAGGGAATTCGTGTTATTATTCGGTTCAAAATCTCCTGTCGCGAATTCTAAGGAATTTGAAGCTTAAAATATATAAAACGATAATCATGCCTGTTGTTCTGTAAGGTTGCGACACATGGTCGCTTACTCTGAGGGAAGAGCATAGACTGAAAGTATTTGAGAACAAGATCCTGAGACGAATATTCGGACCCAAGAGGATCGGGAATGGAGATGGAGGAAACTTCATAACGAGGAACTACATAATTTACACGGTTTATCAAACATTGTTAGGGTCACCAAGTCTAGAGGCTCAGGTGGGCAAGTCATGAAGCTAGGGTGTAGGAAAGTACAAACGCTTTCAAAGTTTTGACTGGAATACCTATCGGAAAACGACCACTACGAAGACTTAAGCGCAGATGGAAGGACAATATTAAGATGGGTCTCGCAGAATTAGGAATAGAAGGTAGAAACTGGATCCAGTTTTTTTTTTTAGGACAGAAGTCAGTCGAGAGCTTTTGTGAATGAGGCATTGAACCTTCGGGTTCCATAATCCATATAGTTAGTTAGTTATAGCAACATTACATTGTTAGGTAGAAAACTACAAGAATAGTTTTAGTTTGAAAGTTGCAAGATATAATAAATTCTAACTAAACCTCACATTTTAAGCTTTTAAACGTATTTCAACTTCATCTAAAGAATATTTAATCTATGTTGATGCAATTGAATATCAGAGAAGTATATGGAACTATTTTTCAGAGTCGACATGTGTTCAGTTGCTGTTCCTCGAAGCATTCCAGAAAGAAGCCGGCCTTCCACTTCTAAAAACGATGCCATCAGATTAGTTCCACAAATGTGCCTGTCCAAGTCAAATGATACTGGAAAGATTTCCACTGGCTTTCTACAGATACCTTCACATTTCTTCTGTAAAATGCATCCATATCATGTCATATTTAACAGGTAATGAATTAAAAGATTGCCATAATAGCGCTTGCATCTATAAACACAGATGTATTAGTAGAAACGGAGTTATGTTGCAGATAACAATCTGTTACATAAGGAGAATTCATGAATACCTAGAAGTGGTTGATTCATAGTGTCTGATATCTTGTGTAGCACTGAAGCTATGTGCAACATTAACCTACAGCTTAACATAAATCCGAACCACATGAACTCTCAGTGGGAATCGAATCATGGTCTGCGACGCAGGACGGTAGCCAGCCCAAAAATGTAGGAATATTTCTATTAAAATTCATTTGAACCCTACCGTGAACATTTTAGGTAGGCAGTAAAAATTTAAGGGGGGCCCCGGCCCCCTAGATCCCCCTGGATAGGGCTTGTTGCGACGTACGCTAACCATACAGCCACAAGGGATCTTCAATTCGAACATTACAAAAAAAACTTAATAATTTCAAACATTGAACTGGTTACGAATCTAAATTTAATCACAATATGTTCTTTGAGGGACACTATTCAACTAATCATAAACCGTCTATAAATATAATACCATAATAATTGTGTTGCCCTAGTTGTATTCATGATAAGGTAGCTAACTCTCTGTCTTCTGCTGTTCTAATTTCAGAGACTTGGTTATTCAACAATGCGGATATTTCATCCAAGAAATTTGTCCAGTTCTTTCAGAAAAGGACGACGTGCCCTTGTCTACCCTGTTTGATCTTGTATGGCCACAAGTGCCACTAACGTTCGCTAACATCGTTCGCTTTCAGAATCTGGTTTTCCAGTTCACGGTCAAACAAGCATCAGACTCTTACAAAGGTCTCTCACTCAAAGGTAAGCTATCCTTGAACAATGGAGTCTTATAGAATAATTATGAAATAAATTTCGTATTCATCGTCTATTTGTTTATGATCATAAAAATTAATATGTATTCTTAAATTTAACAGCGGTGAATTTGTTTCTTGAAGATAATTAATTCTTGAGAACAATGCTCTATTAAAGATCTTATTTGCTTCTCTAAGCATTCTAGTAAGGCATATGGAATAGGAAATTGTTTGTTAGATTGTTTCATTAGACGTTATTCTATGTATTGGGAAGAAAATGTTGAACTTAACGCAATATAGAACTGCATGCATTATCACCAGTGACAGACGCTAGGACTAGATACACAGAAAGTAATACTTGTAGTCACTTAAAGACAATAATACATATAGTTGAAAAGGTGCATTCTTTAATACCATAGAATGTCATATAGATACTCTCATTACAGAGTATTAGCATAATATTGGAACCAGTCATAAGCAATGGTCCATTGGTGATGGAGGTCTGCACACGTCGGAATCTTCAGTCAGGACCCGGCCTGGCCCGTGAGTTTATAATGTGAAGTCCAACTCGAGTCCGAAATATGTTTTAGCATTTAGGCCCGAGCCCGACCCGAGTTCATGTGATGATCAAATGATCCCGAAATAATCTCGAATTACACAAACAAAATAATTAATGCAAAATTATATTTTTATTTACAGCAATTAGAGGTTTAATTTTTCAGTTGCGCTTTAAAAGTTCTCCAGAAAGAACGGTCCAATAAATATCATTGTACAGTATATTTACAAAGTTAGTCCCGAAAAGGCCTGAGAAATATGATTGTATATTTAAAACTTTACTGCCCGACCCGTCCCGGGCCCGAAGTGATAAATGTTTAGTAGGTCCGAGCCCGGTCCGTAAGGTCGATACTATTCTGCATTAGTGGAATGTGGGGCATGATGGAGTAGGGAGATAAGAAAGAGATCGTTAGTTCCTGAAATATAAAGCGTTTCATGATCGCTAATGTGATTATTACAAATATAGTCCTCGCCTAATAAGTCTGTAAGTTTTATGGTAGTCGGTGGTCTCGTCGGTGCGTGCGGACACAAAAATTTATTTTTGTTTGTTTCGATTTTATCCTTGTAGTGTTAGTGTGATAGTGGTACATTAACAGAATGAACTATTAATGTAGCACACTGTGCTGTTTAAGAGTCATTAGTAATTAGATATTAACGCAAACATCCATTCTCATTAACTATGCTAAAGACAGGCTTTGGCGTTTCCCTTCTCAATGTGAAATTAAGTACTTATTCAAATTTAAATGTACAAAAACATTGATAAATTACGTAAGATGAGATAACTGTAATTTCGGAGGAGTCAAGAGGATATTTCATCTATCGAATCTGACAACAAACAATGGATTATTTATAATCATATGCTTAAAAGTACTCCATATTGCTCCACTCTTCTCTATTTCCTTATTGTATTTAGAAACCAACTGAAATAGAAACTTTTTTTAAAGGTGAGATATACTTTGTTCCTGAAATGGACGCCCTTGTGCTTATGGGGACGCCAATAATGAGAAGCTTGAAGGAGCTCACGCAAAAGTCCTTAAGGTTATCTGACATTCCTCTTCATGATTCGACGAGGGAGTTGATCCTCCTGAAGCACCAAAGAAGCGCAGAATTTGATCTCATGTAAGGCCATATGAACTTAAAACTTAAGCAGCAGAATAATTGTAGTATGTGTTAAGTAAGAAGTTTAGGATGAATTTAATAGTTCCATACAATACGGAATTTAAAGTAGATTTTGTGAAGTAATGCAAGTAATTTATGTTGATAGACAGAATTTGATAACCATTATAAATTCAGAGATGTTCTTATGGAAGTAGGAAATAAAACGGGATTGAATTACAGTATTTAGACTAATTTTGTACAGTAAGATTTATTATCTCTCAAGAAGTGTGTTTTAATTTATTTTTTGATCGCAAATTCAGCCACTGATATAAGATCACATCTGTTATAAAGCTAATTTCCTAATCTGAAAACATTTGAAACCAATGAAGCAGCTACTATAGGACCAGATTGTCAGATAAACAATATATAACTGAGCATGAAACGTAACCTTGTATCTTAAGTGTACTAATGTATTACTAGCGTTCATCTCGTGTAAACACATTATGACGAGTACTCGATTCAAAATACCTTTATTTAAATTCCAATGGTGCTAATTACTTATACTGTTAGCACCTAAAAGTCATACCCATACCATAAACATGTGAGGGCTGATAAAATAACAATGAAATAACTGAAGCCCAACAACAGATCTTCATGTTACATTTATACGAATTCAATTGTTATCTAAGTATAATTCCAAATATTAACTATACATTTAGAAACACTAATTTATGCAGTTTACGTCTGGTGCATGGGGTCCTTGGTTCGATGATAGTTAGCGCCAAGTGAGCTTTGTGGTGGACAAACACCATGTGCGTGGGTTTCCTCGGTGTTTTCCCGTTTCCTCCCACTTTCTTCATTCCACCATTTCATTCATTTTTCATCACCACCGCCTCCTTTAGCCCAGCCGGCATAAGCGTGTGACAAAAAATTTATTATTATTTCATTTCATTTTTCATTTCACTAATTTAAGCAAGAATTTGTACGATTATTCTTATAGCATCACATTCCCGATAAAACATTGATTCTTGCAAGAGGCGGATCAAGAGATTCCAAGGATCATTCTCTTACTCCCACTGCGGCACAGGCACCAGTGCTGTAAACGTCAGGTAAGATTAAAAACTGAAAATACTCTCACCGCCTCCCTTGCAATGAATCCGTCTTGTATTCGCCCTTGAATCGGGGCTATGTAGATAATATCATTATTTGAAGAACTTGTAATCAACTTTATAAGTGGAAAATATATTGAATGGATTCACAAATGTTTTAAATCTATGAAATCGGATTCTTAATTGCGTGACATTTTTGATGTTGGAAAGTCACATAGATTTATCAGCGTCATATGCTTACCAGACGTTCTCTCTTTCCCTTGGACTCCTTCTGTTTCAATTGAATCAACACAATACAAAACTTTATTTAGTTTCTGTTATTCGATAGGAATTTATAATTGTCGCTGATTGTTTTTGATGCAGGCAGAAGCTTGAGGAGACAACTATGGAGTTGAAATTAACATCAGAGGCTTTGGAGAAAGAAAAGGAGAAAACAGATGAACTGCTCCATCAAATGATGCCACCAGAAGTTGCCGCAATGTTGAAAAAAGGAGAGAAGGTTCAGCAAACTTTTTCTGAATGTACCAGTAAGTTAAAAAAAAACAAACTTTAGTACAATAGTTTGTCTTTTATCAATGAATTACGTGTTCTAACAACGTGAAAGCATTTTATGCTCGTTTCTATATCGTTTGAAATATAAGAACTAACATTGTTCACACACGTTTACTAACCAAGATTCAAAGAAACTTTTAAATTCATATTTTAAAATGTTAATAACAGTTTGTCTTAAAATATTAATAACAACATTTATTTAAAACATTTGTTATAACATTGATATATTCCTTCATAAAAATGTTAATAACAGGTTTATTACTAACATATGTTTGTAACATTAGCTAACAAAATTGTTACTTTTCCTTTAACGTGTTGATAGCATTATTACTGAAGTTGTTAATAGCTAATTTTCTGATCCTTCTGGAGGCGATTCTGTTGTCACATTTTATTTTGGTTGCCTTGCTGGATTTTCAATGACAACATGATATTTGTTTCTAATTTAATGACACGTGACTTATGTGTAACGTATCGTTCAAAATCGTGATTAATTATTTTATACATATGACGTTCAAACAACGAAATTAAATTAGTTAGAGTACGAAGATGATTTTAACAACTGAGTTCTCTTTCGTTAGTTTTCAAATTTACATTATGCCCACGGTTCCAAAAAAGTTTTTTTTTTAATTTTCATGTTATACAATAAAACTGAGCAAATGTACAGTATGGCGCTAAATTCGTTGTACAAAAGGAGAGGAGTGATTCCTGACAGTAAAACAAACAAAAATGTTCCAATAAGTATAGGGTGAAAACCCCATCGTTTGGCTGCTGAAATCATGAAAAAAAATGAATTTTAAAGGTTCATAGCTCCAAAACTATGGGGCCTACCTTGGTCGGGTCAAGACTTCACTTAGGAACCAGTATGTGCCCTATCTAAAAATGCGTGTTTCAGAATCCTGATGTGCTTCCATAACAATTTTTATAGAGGGAGTTTGACTACCGGCCTATGATATAAAGTAGTCTAACTACCTCCATAAAAATTGTTACGTGAGTACCTTAGGATTCTAAAACATGTATTTATGGATAGAGCACATACTAGTTGCTAAGTGAAGTCTTGAGCTTGACCCGACTACAGTAGGTCCCATACTTTTGGAGCCATGAACCTTTAAAATTCATTTTTTCATGATTTCGGCAGCCTATAACACGTAAAGAATGAGGTTTTCACTCTATGTTTATAGGAACTTTTTTGTTTGTTTTACTCCCCGGAATCACTCCTCTGCTTTTGTACAACGAATTTAGCGCCATACTGTATAGCTCAGGATACGTAGTGTTTTCCGATATATTTATGTCGTGTTTATATGTGAACCTGGTGTCTGGCGTTTGTACCCAAATTAATAAAAATCTGGCAATTTTTCAAAAAGATCTTGTGATTTTATGGTTTCTTACACATGGAAATAGTGTCATTGAAAACCCTGTTTCATTTTAAGTGAATGATTCTACGTGCTGTGAATCTAAGATATTTTTCGAGCGACAGTGCCTTGCAACTGACATTAGGTTCTCGTCTTCGAAAAAAAAAATAATAAAAACAAATTTTATTATAAAATTATTCTTTTTCATTCAGTTTGGTGACAGTGGTTTCAAGTTGGCACCACTGATATTCTTTTGCTATTTTAGGACATGTAAAGATCAAAAGTGAAAACTATTCATTTGTGTGAGTGTCTAGAATAAAACTCTACCTGTACAAAGTATTATGATAATTGTCTTTTGCATACTTTCACAAGATTTCGAACATATCACGCAATTCCTCTTCGCCTTGTACGAGTCAAAAGCTACTTCTGGTTGGATAAATTTTGTAGTACAACCAATCACAAGCTTTCTTGTTGTTGAGCAGACATTTCATCTGCCTTTTGTCTTCACAGTTCGACAGAAGGAGTCAACAGGAAAGCATTATACGAAACAGTGCTTTAGTTAAAGTATGTTTTTACAAGATATGAAGGAAATAAAGTGAAAATAGCCAATATTAACATTGTACAGTAATTGCCACAAAAAGAAAGTAAAACCGACGTGTTTAATTCATAGTTGATTTTAACAGCAAATCCGTTGCGAAGGACCGTAATGATGAGACATTGGCAATTAGCACTTGAATTCGCATCGTCGTGTGTAGTTACAACAAGAAGCATAAGAGCCACAAGAAAAATAATTTATATACATATTAATAATCATAGTAATTGATTTAAAAGAACAGCCTTGAGTTGTATTTGATAGGTCAAGAGCTTTATTATTTCCTATATACGTGTAATGTTTTAGTAACGTCTGACTATAAATATTAATATTTGAAAACAAGAATTTTAGGAATGATCCACAAAATGGATCAGTAAGATTGTGATCTTGGCCAAGAATTTTACTAATGATCCAAGCAAATGCATCAAAAGACTACGATCTTCCAATAATTTGTTTTTGGATCAGAGGGCACAAAAATTTTGTTAAATACATCATATCGAGTTAAGTGGTAGTTTTGGTTTGGCTACACTGTATGCAGTTCTCCAGATATAAGGCGTACAAGAAAATTTTTGATTGATAAAATATATAGGATTCGAAGCATCATAGAACAGAGACTACTATTGTCTTTTTAAATTTATTTACCATTTCGATTATTTATTTCTTTGTTATTCTAACTATCATTTTCTATTCGTTTGTGTCATACATAATTAGTCCGTCATTGTTAACTCAAGATGTCGCGATTTTTAACATTTCGTATCCTTTCGTTACCTAGACTTACTTATCAACATTTAGGCCAAATTTGGACTCCTAGCTTCAGCACTTTGGAGTGGCTATACATTCGACATAGGTTTTAAGCGCCCATCTTGGATTCAAGACGACCATAGGCTTTTCAATTAAGTTTGTGTTTACACTTTCAACATCTGTCATTTTGCACAGCGTTATCGTAGAGAGTCGAGGCTTGTTGCATCTCCTTTTACTAAACAACAGCTTTCAAATGATGTTCTTCTTAACCTGCCTTGACATTTTATACCTTTGATTTGGACTCCACATAGGACCATGGGGGGCCTCGGAACAAGACGTTTTTACTTTAAATCGTTGTACTTTTCAAATAATGCCACATGTGCTTTTCTGTTTTCACATTTGTTTCACTGTTTCCGGTTTATAAGGATAACCATTAACTTTTCAATTGTTTTTCTTTAAATATTGATTTGCCGCCATTTTACATAGGGTTGCCGTACAGAGTCTAAACTTTCTCCATTTTCTTACATTTCACAATAGCTTCGAAATGTTGTGCTACTTAACCTTCCCTTACCAATTCAAACTTTCGAGTTATAGCCCGTCTGAGACCTTGTAGGGGCCCTGGGGCAAACTTTTACTCCAAAAAGTGTGCCTTTGAAAATGATAGGATACATGCTCGTCGAGTTTTCCATCTACCGAACTGTTTCCGAACAAATGACCCTGTTCAAACTATTCTGCCAGCTTTTACATTACAAACTATGTTCTAACTCACGATACCCCACCCGGTGTCACGTACAACTTTGGAATTCGTCTAGTTATAACATATCAATTGTAAACACAATTGTCTCTTTGGGATCTCAGCGGAGCCAGTTTGTGACCTACCCTTGTTAGTAAATCTTTATTCTATCTTTTTTCTGTTTTATTTTTTCATGTGGAAAGAACAAAGTAATCGAAATTATGAATTCCAAATACAAGTTTCACTGATGCAATGCATAGAGGATCATTAGGTATTTGGTAAATGTTTTCAGGAAGTTTTAGCAAATCCTTCCTATGTATCAATAATAATAATAATAATAATAATAATAATAATAATAATAATAATAATAATAATAATAATAATAATAATAATAATAATAATAATAATAATAATAATAATAAGTACCAGTAATAGTAGTAGTTTAAAGTATTTTCCGTAAGGCTATAACTCAAATCAAAAACGTTGCACCTTCCTCCAAAAGGAAATCCTGTGTACGTCCCTAAATGTCCCTAAATGATCATTCTGCTGAAAGTCAAATTTGATTAAACTGATTTGAGAGCGCTGTAGTAGGTTTGCTGTTTTCGGTTAA
The DNA here is from genome assembly GCF_964235325.1 of Thermobia domestica. Lineage (NCBI taxonomy): Eukaryota > Metazoa > Arthropoda > Insecta > Zygentoma > Lepismatidae > Thermobia > Thermobia domestica. Next base: position 806,254 of record NC_137456.1, read on the forward strand.
CTCGCCGAAATTTCATACACTAGAATTTTCTGGCAATTATATTAATAAACTTTTCCTAATTTTGTCTCAATTGGTTCATTTCTTAATTTTTCGTCTACTTTTCGTGTCGTTGATTACTATAAATATGTACAGGATGCAGCCAGCAATAGCTGTGTTCTCCGTTGAATCCATGAATTCATACTGAGCTCAGTCTTTACACTATATACCTGGAGAGATTAAAAATTTGCTATCAATGATCTAATAACATTTTTAATGTGAAATGTTAATATCAAAAGTTACTAACAATCTTACTATAAATATATCTTAGTAACATTATATGAATCACAATCCACGAAATCCAAATGAAAGCGTTGATAATATTATTGTTTTTAACAAAGTTTTTACTATTTTTTTCCGGGGAAAATCTACTTGTAGGTATGAACTGTTGCTGTTGAGTTTTGAAAAGTCCTTTTCAGTTCTTTTCAGTGACATTGTAACATTCACTGTGATTGCTTCTATGTCCACTCCGATGCAGATTGTTGATATGCTCAACAGTCTCTACACGAAGTTCGACAACTTAACGGAAGTGAATGACGTGTATAAGGTAGGAAAATCATTCAACACTTATTACGTGTAATGCATTGCTAGTTGATGGTAAAGAGAACCACTGATTCAAAGTACATGAAATAAAAAAAATCTTGGTTGATTGACTGATTAACTATTGAACATTTTTGTTCAGTGGTGCCAACGAGAGCAGTGAAGATTCAGCTACAATCGTGCAGAAAACTGCGAGAATACTATCAGAATATATATCGATGTACCCCCATTACTTAATACGATTGTTAATAGTTTTTGCTCTTCTTTAAATTCAATTTGTTTTGTTTTTTTAAACTGACACTTGATTGAGTGCAGGCTAGAGTTGTCTTGTGTTAAATGAATCAATTACATAATAAATCAATTAGTTTGATCTGAACACGACATATACTGTTTCGATCACTCCGCGTGTTACTTTGTCTACAACGCCAAATATACTGTACATCATGATAAAATCTTTGAATTTGGAATTGTATATATATTAACTGATATTATATGTTATTGTTGTCTTAAAGATGCTCGGTTTCTAACACTTACTGTTTTAGGTGGAAACAATAGGAGACGCCTACATGGTGGTGGGTGGAGTTCCTATTCCTGCGGCCGACCATGCTCAGAAAGTAATACGACAAGCGATTGGTATGATCGAAGCCTCTGGACAAGTCTGCAGCCCCGTCACAGGTCAACCAATACAGGTACAACAACTGTTGTGTTTGAATGTTTCATTTTAGAAAACTATTTGCAACTCTATTTTGTGTGTCATAACCGCTTCCCCACTCATCGCTAAATACAAATAGCAATAACAGGAAGGAACAAACAACTTGCATGTAGTTACAAGCTATGGTAGCAAGCAAACAAGACATTTGATAGGAGAGTCGATAGTCTTTTAGCAAGAGCGTCATTTCGGAGGAGCAGACGGCAATTGATCTCCCCTGAGTTTGGAAAATACGTATTTTTTAATAAATTTGATATTAATATATTAATGAAGAAACGTGAAACTCAGGGATGGCCCTCAAGGAAAGTCTGAAATGACGCTCCTATCCTTTCAGATGCACTTTTTTTTTCGTAAATGAGTACTTGCATACTGCCAAGATTCTTTAACTCGTATCACCTATTCCTTTACTTGACTTTTATATTTTTTTGTAAATAACCCTCTACATAGGTCTCGTGCCTTTGCTGCACATGGTTTCAGGTTATACGAATTCCGGTGGGAAAATACCAAAAATTTTAATTTCACAATCATTTAGTTCCATTGATCATCTGTCTCCTTCAGCCTAAGGGGCATAAACGTGGGACGTTCAACTAAAGATTTTATTTCTTTCTCCAAAGTATCTACTTCAAAAAGAGGACATATTTTGACGTAACAATTCAAAACTTTCCTCACTGCACCATTCAGCCCTGGATATGCAAATTAATTTCCTGGACCAAGTAAACAGCAAAAACGATCACAGTCATAACTAGACTTCGGATTTTAGCATATTTGCATATCTCTTCCTGATGTGATATTGATATGCTCTTTAAACAGAAATTCGTTATAGCTCTTTTGGGGTAAAATATAGGAATGGCCACAAAGTTCCATCCGACCGGATCCGGACCCGATTCGGTGGAACCGCTTGAGACCTGGATCTGAAAACCCGGTTCAGGAACCGGATCTTCGGAACCGGTTTAAACCTGGATCCGAAACCCCGATTCCGGAACAGGATCTTAGGAACCGGTTCCATACCTGAATCCGAAATATCCCCCAAAAACCCGTAATGGAGACACAAAGTTCAAAGTAATGGAGATTCAAAACACTGCAAAGAGGACCACGCACTTGTGTCCCCCCGCCCAGACCCACTCGTGCCCTCCCAGAAAAAATTGTTGGGCAATCAGTGGGTGTTTAGCCAAATGTGTTTGCCAGTTTGACTGTTAAGCCAAATGAGACAAGCGGCCGCCGCCTGCCTGTCAATTCCATCACTTTATCTAGCTCACTGTTCATAACCTGCGAACGGCTCAGGTTTAGCGTTTGCGCCTTCAGAAAATAACGACAACTTTGTATCACAAGCCGTTGCACTAAAATGTATACATTACATTACACCTGAAATAGCCGACTGGAAAATCCAATTATGCAGCCTTACGAATAATTGAACATAACAAGTAGAAATGAAAAAAAAATACAATGTTTAAATTTTTGCAGAATCTCCGTCTCCAGAAAAGGTGGGTATCGGACTCAGTAATTTCAAATGTGAAGGAGGGTCAACTGAAAACTGGCGAACATCAGTAGCACTCATCAATATACCAACAACTTGCACTTCAAACATTTTTTCTCTGTACAACCATTTCAAACTTCCAGGCCTGTGTGGGCCCCACAATATTCGTACGGATAATTCATCCTTTATTTCGAAATATTCATGCAGTCTCCCATTTATTAGGGCTGTTTAAAAAAGCCCTAAAAGCAATAACTACTATTCCTTCTAGTGAGCTACACGTTTCCGTTTCTGTCATACTCCCCATTGCTCACAGCATTGTATCCAGGTACTTGGTATGCAAAGATTCAAACTTGCTACCAATCACAACCATGAAAGAAAAAATAGCACAGGACCTCAGTGAGCGATAAAGATGTGGTCAGCGGTTCCACCTCTGCTCTTTCTTCTTTTCTGGATCCTAGGTACAAGGGTTTGTACTTTCTGCCTGAAGAAAAGTGTCAGGTAACAAAGAAGAAAGTTATACATCACGACCACGACCGAGGTAATGACCAGTGAAGTACACGAGTGCCGAGGTGTATTTGTCGGTTCCTAATATTCGTCCCTCTGATGATCCTCTTGAGTGGTGACAGCGGAACGAAAATCGTTTCCCAATACTCAGAAAACTCGCATTGAAGTATCTGATTATACCCGCCACATCAGTACCAGCTTATTGTGTACTCGACACGTCATTTTTTTCTTTCGCCACATCATCAGCGAAAGAAGAAATCAGGTGACTCCGGAACGTGCCAATATGTTGACATTTCTAAACAAGAGTTCGTACAGGGCTTAAATTTTGTGATTTTGATCATTACTTCAAACGAAACATTTTATAATAATGTCTGAACTATGGTCATTCAGTGATGTCACAGTATTTTGTCAATTAGGTTCTTTAAAAACAAATTAACAAGAATTTCTGTGTGCACATTCCATTTTTTTACATCCAATATGACCTCATGCTTACTAATTACTAATATTGAAGTACTATTGCAATACACAATCACGTATTATTCGTCACCAGTGACATTACACCAGTGTATTGTATTTTGTTTTAGAATTGTACATATTAGACTAATGACATTTTTAAATTTCTTCTGAATAATGTCCCTCATATGTGTGTGTTAAGAGATGACAGAATGTAGGAAAGCAATCAGTAGAAGGTGAATTTTGTGTCAGGAAGGTTTAACATTTTTTAGATATACATGTTTGAGTATAAAAATATTTGTACAAATTAGATTCACAAATACTGAAGTTTAGTGCAGTGTGAAAACAAAACAAAAATGGCTAGTTTTTTTTCTGTACCTGTAATTTTGCCTTTGCATTCCAATATATTATTTAGAATTTGCACGGAACTGAAATTGTCCGTATGTACAATATTGTGATATTTTTCCATTGGAAAAATTTAAACTGTATTACACCATTTGATTCAGGAAAAAATAAATAAATAAATAAAATAAATAAATAAAATCAGTTGTAGCTTGCACACAAAAAATTCCTGTTCGAATATGTTCACACGTTTCTCCTTACGATACGACATCGTACATAAATTCAGAACCGGTTCCGGAACCGGATTTCACTAACCGGTTTCAGACATGGATCCAGAAACCCGGTTCCGGAACCAGATCTTCTAGAACCGGATCCGTTCAGAGCAAAAACCGGTTTCACCATTTTAAGCTTCTGGCTATCCCTAGTAAAACAGAAGAGTTTTATAGTGCATATATATATATGTTCATATTTTGGAGGTTAGTGCATGTTTATGTTGTTACTGCATATAATTGCATATTTAAAGGAATGATCAAATTGATAAATTTAAAGGTCCAGTAACTTTCCTCATAAATGGAATTTAAAGTTCATAATATAATTAGACCTCAAAATAGTTCATTTTTGATAGTTTATTTATTAACTATTCCAAGGTTATTTGAAGGGGGAATAAGAAAGAGGTGAGCGATTCATCCTCCCGGAAATGACGCATGACTCTCGCCTGTTTTGAAAGAGGTATAAATAACGGTGTTAAATCACCTAGAACAAAATTTCCACGTCATCTATTTCGAAAGTTAAAGTTCTTACTATTGTGTGTGGGTTTGAAATTGTTGGTCCTGTTCCAGTATTAGAAAGCCGAAAGAAAAATATTTTAAAAGTTATCTTCTGAAACAATGGATTGAGGGCGATGTTGACGTTAAGAATTCAAAGAGAAAATATATTTTGCAAAGTGCGTGCTAAGCAAGTAAGTAATATTTTTAAAGTAAGTTAGCTTATTTTCAGAAGAGAACATTTCCATTTTGTTCGGCAGCAAAAACTTAAACTTCAGCAGCACTCTGTTTTCTAGCCTTCTTACATTTTCATAGCAATTGCAAGTCTGTTAAAAAGTTTGTACAATATGAAACAATCTAGATCTGTCTTCTTTTATTTTTCTTTCCTTTATTTTTATTTTTATTTATTTATTTTTTTTTTTTTTTGCATACTCTGAAAGAGTTTATCTCAAAGAAATTCTTAGAAAGTGTATGATGTTAAGAAATGAACAACCCTTTTGAAAATAAGCTCGTGAATTAATAAAAATATTTGCTTTACAAAATCTAAAACTTCTCGCAGCAGTTATTTTCTGAGATAAGGAGGTAAGATACCGAGGATTTCCTTTAAGCGACTTTATCAGAGCATTCAAATCCAAGCTTGTGTTGAGTTGATTTTGAGTTTAACGTCCCTTTTAGCAGTGAGGCTATATGAGTCGTGGATCTCCCAATTAAAGTGGAATCCGAACCACATGAGCTCCCGCTGGGAACGAAACCAGGGTCTCCAAAGGCGCGGAGGAACTTATTGTGTTGCTTTGATATGCATTTCGGTTTCTCGAAACATAACTTTTCTACGTAGTCTTCTCTTACGTTTTCAATAACTTTACCTTCTTCCCATTCATGCTCCTTGTCTCGATCAAATCAGTTTACTCCATTTAAATTATCAATATTATACATTGTAAATTATTGCTGTTTGAATGGTGCTCGAGAAGAAAATATTCTAGGATTTACACATAACTGAATACAAGAAGTAATTATAAGTTGATTTATTTTCTTTTAAACAAGAACATAAGGTTTTGGGTACAGGCTTTTAAAACAGTAAAAACTGCTTTCAACAGGCACCTGATATTTAAAACAAATATTTCACGGTCCCATGAATTTAGAAGTAAAAAATGTGTTAAACTCCTTTCATTAGTTGGAACCTATGTTGCACTATGGAATTCAGTGTTTACAAAATTTTTAGACATTCTGTGAGAAGTTAGGTAAATGAACTAACTTGTCTGTAAAAGGTCTTCGTTTTGTTACCTTACTTATGCATTTAATCTTTTAGTTCAACGCCATGTAAGGCCCTACATAACGTGCAAGTTTTTTTTTTTATTTTTTTAAGGAAGTGCAATTTTATAGAGTTATTTTCAAATATCAGTAATTCATTCCGTAGCTGGTCTAGAGACATCGAACAAGAGCATAGTATACACATTAGGTCACAAGGGAGCCAGAGTAGAGAAAGGGCATTGCATCTACTTCTCCCGTGACCTTCGAAAACGTATATAGTTTTTTTCCTTTTGTTCACTCTAAGTTTTATGTGTTCGATAATTCGTAGCAGAAATAAATACCATAATTCACTACATTATGAACAGCATTTTATTTTTTATCACTATGTCCATTATATGTATGTACATTATTTATAAAAGTAACCAAGAAAGTTCTGTCGCTTTTCCATCCACCACCTTTGAACATCCATATGTCACCTAAGACGTACCTGGAAGATACAAAATAGTCCCCATAAGCATCGATGACCTTCTGCCAACGTTCTGGAAGGCCATGGATTCCACCGCGGTAGAACTTGGTGGACCGTGGGGCGAAAAAAGTATCAGGTGCATTTTGCACTTCTACTAGGGATTTGAACTGGCGTCCTCAATGGTGATAGTCCGGGGAATGGAACAGGCGATAATCGGAAGCTGGAATGTCCCGGAAGTATTGCGTATACAAAAGTGTTTCCCATCAAAGCCGTAGAATGGTCTCCCGTATCATACTAGCCACATGGGGCTTGGCGTGGTCGTGTAACAGGACGATCCCTTTGTGATTCAGAAATGCTGGCTCAAGAGTTTTTACTTTTTCTTGAAACGGCTCAACTGCCGACAGAACACAGTTGTATTAATCCTCTAACGAGTTGTAGCAGTTTTCGATGGACGATGCCGCAGGTAGTCAACCAGGCACACACGAAGACCTTCTTCTGGTGAAGTGCTGGTTTCGGCTGTTTTGGAACCGGTTCATGGGGTGCTAAATAATGATGATGGCACTGTGGAGCTCTATACAGGACCGACATCTCATGATATGACCATACCCTGTCCGAAAATGACTCCTTTCTCAGATGAGACAACAAAGAAACACAGGTATCTGTTCACGTTGCCTTACGGCCCGGGGTCCAATCATTTGGGACCCATTGACTCAACTTGTAGTGTTTCCCAGATTGATGGAGGTGCTACTGAACGATTCTTCACTGACACGAAATTTGTCCCAGCTCCTCACATGTCTGGACACTGTTTGCCTCAATTACTGTCCGAAAAACTTCATTTCGTACATGTGTTCGTCTTCCGGCATGTGATTTTTCTTCGAGTGTTTCGGCACCGTCTTTAAACTTGTTAAACTACCGCTGCGCTATCCGCATACTCACAACACTCTCATCAAAAGCCTAGCATGTCTTTGGCCCCACTCGAGTGTCGTTTGACCCTAGTTTGAACTCGTACGACCTTATGATGCTCTGTGGAGGTCCCATGTTCAGTCTGTCCCTACGCAAGGTCACGGTAACTGAACTGCCACAACCAGATAGTATGTTGTATATATCCACGCCAACAACTGACCTTCACCTTATCTCCATTCACATTTAACTCACGGTATGAAGGCGAATTGAACATAGACCTCCACAGAAAGCGACATAACTTACTTGGTTACTTTTATAATTTTTAAAAGCACAGATGTACCTTCCTTACCTTAAAACCTTTAACGGAAATTTTTGCGAGCCCTGTTCAATTTCGCTAGACAGGTTTTACTAGTCTATACGCTTATGCCAGATATACTTATTCACTTCTCTCAGTATATTCATTCTTTATTTACAGACACTTGGCGCTTTCTAGTCATTTTTGTTAAATATAGCATTTGTAAATTACAGTATATAAGATTATATAATCTTAAATCATCTAATATAAGACAAGAATTTTATGCCAAGATTTTTCGCATCTATTGATTGTGCTTTCCGAAGAAATGCTTGTCCGATGATCTTGGTTTAGTTTGTTTAGTTATTAACTCAAACAGCTCGAATGCACTACAAAGTTCTAATCTCCGGTCCTCTAACCTCATTGAATCTTTGGAATTGAACTGAAATCGGTATTGATAAACGCAAGTTCGCTTTTAATGTTTTCAGCTCCGCAAGCGTCCATGGCTTCTTATGGGTTCAAACAGATCAGTACATGAAATTAAAATACATCTCGTATACAATACTTATAGGCCTATATAATACAATACATACAATACAATACATACAATATATATACATACAATATATATATATATACAATAGAGAGAGAGAGAGAGCAGTTAGGTTACATACGTCTTTATCTTACGTTGATCCAATGAGTTATATTTTCAATATTTAGTATAAACAAATACCTAGGTACACTATTATTTCCATAGTGATTGGAATCAATATACTTTCGTTGTCATGATGACCAGTAAATAACAGCAATCAACATAAATACTTGGAATACGCCTTTGGTGCTAGCGGTCCCGGGTTCTATTCTCGGTGCCGACACTCGGTCGAAAAAGTGTAACAGCTTTTTCAGACCAGCCATCTTGAATGAGGATTTTCATGGGTTTTTCTCATTCACACCAGCAAACGCCTAGATGATACCTAACATAATGGTCCCAGGCCATTTCCTTCCTTCTCTTTTATCGGATAGTGTACTCGCAAAGGGAAGTCATCCCTCATATACGTGACTGACTAAATGGTCTTCGATGCTGACAGCCCAAAAATCTAATTCGTAATTTCTTTAAAAAAGATTAGGAACAAACAACAGATAAATCAATATTAGTTAGCATAATCTAACTGCCTTTCTTTTTCTTCTTCCTGGCTTAAGAGATATTTAAAAACATTTTCGTCCTAAGAACGGATATACACGACCACTAAACGATCACACTGGAAACGAGAAGGTATCTGACTTTAATGGTGATTTAACAGAGATTTTAGAATCTTCCCTATAATGCTAGCAATAGAATGATGACATAGTGCTAGATATTTTTCACTAGATGTCAGTACCGATCTCTATGCGTTCTTCACAAGTATGCGGTATTTTGATAACCTGCAAAGAGTGAAAACAAAACACGTTAACATTTATAACTTCTTCAGGTTAAAGTTATGATTACCTAAACTTTCACCATACCATTTGTTTTCAAATTCTAGCACTGTTTGACCTATTTCATGATTCTTTTGTTACTTAATATTGTTTTATCATACACGATACTCATATTTATCAATAAAAATACGTGCTTCTAATTCTCTAACATCACTAGCAAGCAGACGACGGATATCATTACTACTCACCGGACACGTGACCAAAGAGGAACTCTAAACTCTATCCACCGTAACAACCCACGAAAATTGTATAAAAGACGCCACAGTACCTCCAACGGCAACAGTTTCGACTCCTCACTTCTTTCTCTTAGCTTGCCTGTAGCTGTGAGGGACTATCAAATGGAAACTTTTACCTTACTCTGCCAGCTCTGGACTTATGAGTAACTGAACCTAATCAATTATATTTTATATTTTGTGCATCTTGGAGGTACTTTGCTCGTTTAGCTTGTCTGTAGGTATGAGAGTACTTAACCACACTCTCTTTACTAGCTTTTGGTATGTAAGACTTCTTAACCACAACTCCTTACCTTTTTGGAGCTCTGGAGTGTCCTCTTTTGTCTGCCTGGTCCTAGGAACCATTTATTTATCAGGAAAACCTACAGAGAACATTGGTTTAGTCTCCGGACCACAGTTAGAGTGATGTGTACTATTTTGTACCTAATAATATTTTAGATAAAAAGTTGTGGAGGAAATCCAAAATCCCTTGTGTTAATTATTGTACTTAATACATTATCAATTTTACAATATTTCAAAAAAATAGATTACAAAATAGTGGTCACCAATATGGAGCCGACTCCTCAAAGCATGAAAACTAGTTTCGATTTAAATCTCAAATATTTGTACCGTTTCTACTTGAGGTTAGCTTAATAATTCATTATTTTGTCAGTGCTAGTATTTGTTAATTTGATTGACTCGGCTTACTAAATCAATGCTTGTTTTGTTGTTGTAGCAGAGAAACATTTTCTTCGATTTACTTTAATGATGGAATAAACTAAACCGTTTTAAGAGTAAAGTTAGGAAGTCAATTGTTCATAAAAGTAGTAAAGGAATAATCTATTTGCATGATCTATTCTTTATTATAAACATGGCTATGGATATAACTCTTACTATATTTTGTTGCAGATTCGCGTGGGTGTGCATTCAGGCCCAGTGGTTGCCGGTTGTGTGGGGTTGAAGATGCCAAGGTATTGTCTGTTTGGAGACACAGTGAACACAGCGTCACGTATGGAATCCCATGGAGTTCCCGGGAAGATACACATCAGCGCCACTACTTATAAGTAGGTCTAGAAACACATTTTTAGTAGTCGTAGTGCATATATTCCCTTTACTAATGTTTCTAAAGCTTCCGTATATTTTGACAATTAATTTACAAACACATATTTGATCTCAATGTTTCTTTCTAAAACGATGAATTAGGTCTCCGTAGGTTTAAAACCACATCTACTAATTGAATTCAGTTAGTGTACCACCTTCTTCATTCTAACCTACTCTTGCATCGTTCTCTCTTCCTTTTACAGAAAACTCATAGACCTCTTTCCTCCAGTCTTTCTAAACAGCCATAATTGAGAACTCCTTGAGACACTTGTAAAGCACTAGACCTAGTTCATAAAAGATATTGGCCGATGATTTATTAATTTGAAGTTGCCCAGCGAGTAAGCTTTCCCACTTTCACGTTGATTTTCTTTCTTCTAATCTTCCGTACGATACGCTTATTGTCCTAAAGACTATTTTCGAACAACCTTGGCCTTTACAAATACTTCTTGTAACTATTACGTTGTCTAATTCTAATTAAATTTCTCAATCAAATTTCCATATACGAATTTCTACTGAAACATGACGAACTGGAGCATTTGATTATAAATTATGAATAATGCATAACTTCCGACAACAACGTGTGGGAAAAATCGTGGTCGTATCAGGAGAAACCCTACAGTCTGTGATAAAGCCTACACTAAAGTCCAGTAAGGTTTATGCTGTGTGTTTTCTGGATTTAGAAGAGCGTCCTGCATCACAAGCCCAGCAGAACAATATACTCGGATCTGTAATGTCGAGAATTACCGCGAATGTACCTAATAATTAAAAAAAAAGGAAAAGAAAAAGAAAGAAAGAAAAAAGAAAACACCGACTGGATTTGTGTCAATATAATGGATGCCGTACACTATGCTGAGACGCCAGACTGTATATATCTTCGAAATCTTGTTACAATTTAAGAGAAATTAGCTTTGGAGGCTTCAATTTATCCACTGTAAAGCCCGGACCTGACATTGTCAGCCTATCGTTTGTTTCGATCTCTGCAGCATTCTCTTAAATTTATTAATTAATTTACTTTTAAAATATGCCCATGCAAACGACGTGTGTCACAATTTTCTAAACCAGAAATCACAGAATTTCTACAGCGACGAAATTAAGGTGTTGCCGGGAAAATGAAAGAACATCGAACAAATTGGGGCATATGGTTATGAAATGTTATTTTCAAATAACAATAGGCGTTGTATATTCCAAATTTTGATATTCAATTAATTCAACACTATGTATTAAAAACAGGCACAATTGTGATTTTAGATGATTTTACTTTTAAATTCTTCGTTTTTATCAGCGACGATAAAGGACTTGTCAACGTATAATGATTAGAGCTTTAAATTTTTAATGTTTTTATTTGTTAAAAAAGTTGTTAAAATTAATGCCTCATATATCAATGGCCTACATTCAGGGCCGGATTTAGGGGGATGCACCGGTTCACGTACACCCCTTTCGTTGTAAATATACACTATCTAAAACGAGAAGCTAGCAGTTAAAATAGCAACAGATTCCGAGACTTTTTGCCATTATGTTTCCATTTGGGACTTAATAGAAAGAGGAGTTTTGCAGAAGTAATAGTTTAAATCGATTTTCTGAAGGTTGAAGGAAAAGGATTCACCAAGCAAAGCAATATAACATTTGAGGAAGACAGAACAATTTTTTCCTGGAATCATTTGCGACCCTCTTTAAAATACTCCCCCTACTCTGTTCTATGTATCAGTGTTGTCAGGTGTAAAGAATATTGTCACGTGTCACTTTGAATAGTTTCAAAGAAGCTGGTTATTTTGTTAGTTATGGTGCACCCCCCCCCCTTCAGACAATCCTCTATCTGACCCTGCCTACATGTATATCATTGCAACTTTTTAATTATTATTGATCACCATATTCTCGTTTGTTGCACTATTACGGTTTATACTCGTCTGTATCTGCCCTTCGTCTTTTCTGCATTTGTTTCAAGACGTTTGTGTTAGGACGATCCGAGGGAAGTATCTGCGTTTTCTTACAATCATATTACGTCACACATCAACATTTAAAAGTTGGCACTTTATATCCTTAATCACGTGGCTTAATGTCAGAGCGCTCGCGTATAGGGCAGTGGAATCCTAGTTTGATCGTAGTATGTTTTCCAGCTTTGTATCCATAGCTTTTCTCCCATTCTCTCCCATATTGTCATTTCACCAATTCTGTGATAATGATTCACTTCTATGTAACATCTGACTCTAGCCCAAAGAGCATAGGCATGGGCTTTAAATTAAACATTTAATTTTTCTAATCCTAATTCTTTACAATACAAAACTTCCACAGTACACAATATACTGTTTTAATTAATGAAAATAAAATGAAATCTTTGAGTTTTATGTCCCATAGTTATGCCGGTTGGGCTAGAAGAGACGATGATGATGAGAAATGAATCAAATGGTGGAATGAAGAAACTGAGAGGAAACGGGAGAACACCGAAGAAACCCACGCACACTGTGTTTGTCCACCCTACAAAGTTCACTTGACGCGAGTTGGGATCGAACCAGGTACTCCATGCACCAAAGGTGAACGCTCTACCACAGAGCCACCGCGGAGCCCTGTGTTTTAATTAATAAGTACACAATACTTCCTTATATCTTGTTTCACTAATTACTAATGCTTTCAAATTAGACCTATGTCAAATGAACTTTATTCAAAAACTAAGTGATCATCACGACTCAACTAACACATTTAGTGGGAAACGAAATATTAGAAGCCCTACATTGCCTCATTCTCTGCAGAACGAACCTCCTCAACATTAGAAATTATACGCCTTTTGGTGATATTCTGCTCTGTTAGACTTTACATGAAATCCTCTGGAGCTATTTGAACTTCGAAGACTTTGTAATAAGATTGAAATGTGTTGATAAAATTTGAAGAAAACATAAGACTACAAATTGCGAACGTTACTTCTGAATTCATAGAGTATGTTTACACATTTTCTGCAGTGAAATAATTACTGAAAATACGCATTGTAAATACCGGAAATATTAAGACTATGTGCCATTTAAGAAATAAGAACAGAAAATGCAATAAGCTGTTTAGTAAATCAGAAAGGTTTCCTCTAATCGTAAATGTTCAATTGAATGAAAAATATAGAAATCCTACTTATTTATTTTTATTTAAAAGAATATTATCTAGAATCTAGTACATATTATTTAGAACGTTATAAATGTTCATTGGTTTCCATTCTTAGTATTGAGTTCCAATCAAATGTTATGATTACCATGTCTAAATCAAGACCCCTCTATTCTAGCTTACGATATAAATAGATGTGTTTCATTCTAGAGCATTGGAGGGCAATGGCTACCGCATGATTAAGCGAGGAGAGACAGAGATTAAGGGCAAAGGCTTGATGGCGACCTACTTCCTTCTTCCAGAGGGCGATACAGAAGAAACAGAATATGTCGCCCAGACACATTCCTCCCAGGAGAAAAGAAACAGCAAGAGTCTTCAAAGTAAAGTTTGTAACATCTTGTAAACAAACAATAATAATAGAACTAAATACATGTTTTCTAATACTAATTTTCGCTTTTGAATTCTTCATGATCTACAGTGACATATTTAGAGAAACATTTCCCATACTGTATATATATCTCTATACAAGATCATCTTACTTATTCAGAAGTTTCCAACATTATTTTTTCGCCTGTGATCAAATCTGAAGAGGTCCGAAAGCAAATTTCTCCCTAAGATTCAAAATTTTCCCTGGGAGATTTTGTTACATTTTTCTTATTTTATATAGATACATTTCTTGGGTATTGATTTGGTCGGAAAGATGTTTGATTGACTTATGTCATTTTTATGTCTATCCCTCTCCAAAAATCACAGATGCGATACTTGGTTAGTCAAAACAGTCTCAGGCTAAGCTTACTTTTATTAACACTAAGCCAGCGATTGAATTTGGTGATGATAAATGTGTGAGGTTTGTGATCAACTGCTTTCTTCCCTGCCAAGTAGTAATCGAGGTCCAGAGGTAATGGTAATCGATTAGTAGAAACATGAGGGGAATATAGCAAGTAATGAAGGCTTTCTACTGCAACTTATGGAGAAGCTACTACTATCCTCTGAGCAATATCCGTATGGTCATTCTCCTGCAACATAGTTACAACACATCTGTTGATTTTTAATGGTTACTTTCGGACAAATTCGCGGTTCTTTTCTTGTAACGAAGCATTGTAATAGTCCGCCTCATTGCTTTCACATAGACGAAGAAAAGAGAACATGGTTGATCACTCACACCATAGACCACTATACAACGAGTGAAGTGCTTTTCAGAAACCATCCTCGAATACGATCCAACAACTGTTCTGACCGTTTACGATTGCCTTAGAAAATACATATTTTATCTGAAGTGATTATTCAATGTTGGAAATTCTCGGTTATTCCGCATACTCAGTCAGAGAACTGCATATTTTCAAAATGTGACCTTCGTTGATCAGTCATAAGTCATTCATGAGTCCAATTTATGAGGAAACAGTAATTATAAGCTTACTAAGCCACCAAATGACAGTTGGGTGTATTCCTGACTCGCATGTATTTACATGACCACCATTCCCAGGACCCACTTCCATGGTATTCCTATTGAGTGCATCAGAACGTGCACGTGATAGTTGTCCGCTATACTCCTTTCCAAACGTTATGACTAGTGTTTCTTTCAGAAATAATGTTCCGGGGAGGCACTTCTGGTACTATTCTATTTATTATTATATTATAAACGTATTATTTTGGTCTGCTCCGGGAGCACCATCAGACCTCCGGGGGCAGTGCCCCCCAAAACAGATTGGGAAGAAACACTGGTTGTGACCCAGCACAAAATTTTAGAAACCAACAGAGTATTTCTCCAAATATGCTGTTGATTATTTTAGAGACTAGATGCAGAATGTCTGTTTGAACTTGTAAAGTATGATCACTCAGCAATGTGTGTTTTTCATTAGATACTTTCTCACGTCGCTGCTCAACAACACACTATTTTCTGACTGACTGAGCACCACAGTTCGAAGTTTGTGACTTTCTGAATGTGACCTTGCTTCACTATTTGCTTACGTTACAGACTGTAGTTTCTGGTAGACTTAAAATTAGATAATTCAATCTCACTAGCCGAATGGAATATGTAAAACTGTATGAATGTCTTCCGTCACCTTGAGTACATGTTCGATAGGCTTAGCATATGATGTAGGGTGCTAGCTTCAAAACATCGTTACGAAGACCTACGATCAAGTACAACCTCGCCATTTGTTAGCAAATGGATAACACAAAGACTGCAGAAACTGGATCAGGCTTGAAGTAAGGAACGGAATAGTAGTCACTCCCAAGAAAGCTACAATGGGTATATATTATGATCTCAGTCATTTCGCATAAGTTATAAATGACATGATATTGCATGGTACATTTAAAGTTAAATGTTAAATCTTAAGTCAAATTACTTCCATGAACATTTATTATAGTACTATAGTTACCTTCTTATTTTTACGTCATGTATTATAGATTCTGGACTGTTTAACATAATTCAGTGTCTCATATATAAATATATACATTTCGTAATTATTAACTTCATCTTTCGTCACGTACTAATAGTTATACCTTTATTATACCTGGTCGGGAATTACTTGGTCGGACCCCAGTACAACAAAGAGACACTCGGCGCTAGAATGGTATCAGAAGGTAATATTACTCTTTACATATTCTATTAAGCTTCCCGATTTACAATAATAAAAGATTCTACATAAAGGAGTTTGTAACGGAATCCAGTTTCATCTACGAATCAAGTAATACAAATTCGTTGTATCTGATTTGTCTACAATAAACTAGATATTCTTGTAATAACACAAATACATTAAAATAAGCAAACAAACTATATATTTTATTGTTGTCTTAAAATTGAGAGAACATTTCATTTTTTATCATTTATTTTGTGATATTCAATCAAAATTCTAACGTTCTAACTATTTTTTTAAAAAAATATTACAAGAACCTAAACAAGAAGAACTAACTGGCATTATTTTATGTGGTTTGCGCCAACGTTCAAATATAATCAAACATGTCAACAATGAAATTAATACCATATGACGATTAACCATAACGTATAAAAGCTATCTAACAACTGAAACCGTAACAAATTGTAATAGGACGGCTGTAACGACTGTACGGATATATGATTGCGTTACAAACAAAGGACATTACCACTTGTTATGAAGGGCCTTCTTCTTTCTATATTATTGTTTTAAGCGTATTTTATAGTAAACCTGCAATTGTGTCAATATGTGCAATTGTATTTTAGGATTTAGCTAGTACTTCTTATGTATAAAGATAACCAAGAAAGTTCTGTTGGTTTTTGTGGAGGTCTGTGTTCAATTGGACCTCACAAACTGAGTTGATTGCGAATCGAAATAAGGCGAAGGCCAGTTGTTGGTATAGATATATCCAACATACTACCTGGTTGTGGCAGGTCAATTACACCGTGAACATGAGACCTCCACAAAGCGTCATCGGAGTCAAACGCCACTGCAGCGGGGCGGAAGATATGCCAGGCCTTCGGTGATGGTGTCGTAACTACATGAACAGTGCAACGGTGGTTTAACAAGTTTAAGGACGGTGCCAAAACACTCCAAGACGCACCACGTGCCGGAAGACCTACACAGGTACACAATAAAGATTTTCAGGCGGCAATTAAGGCAAACAGTGTTCAGACATGTGAAGAACTGGGAATACAATTTAGTGTGAGTGGGGAAATCATTCGGTAGCACCTCCATCAACTTGGAAACTACTAAAAGTTGGGTCGATGGGTCCCACATGATTTGACTCCGAGCCAGAAGGCAACGTGAGCAGATACCTGTGGTTCTTTGCTGTGTCGTGTCAGACAGGAGCCATTTCTGGACATGGTGCTGGCATGTTATGAGAAGTCAGTCCTTTGCAAAGCTCCAAGGCGCCGTCATCATTATTTAGCACTCCATGAACCGGTTCCAAAACAGCCGAAATCAGCACTTCATCTGAAGAAGGCCCCCTGTGTGTTTGCTGAACTGCTCGCGACATCGTGCATCGAGAACTGCTACCAGCTGCTCAAATCATCAATGCAACTATGTAGTATTAGCAGTTGTGCCGTGTTCAAGAAAAACTTAAAAATTCTTGAGCAAGCTCTTCTGAATCGCAAAGGGATCCTCCTGTTACAGGACAACGCATAACCCCACGTGGCTTGGAAGACCCCAGGGTACCATTCTGTGTATTTGATTGGAAACACTTGCATCTGCGGGCATTACTACGTCCTATTACCACCTGTTCCATTCCTTGGACAATCACCTTAGAGGACGGCAGTTCAAATCCCTAGTAAAGGTGCAAAATGCACTTGATACCTTCTTTGCTTCACAGCCCAACCGCGATGGACTCCTACTCGTTCCAGAACGTTGGCATAGGGTCGTTGATGCTCATGGTGTCTACTTTTAATCTTCCAGATACGTCTTAGGTGGCATATCGATGTTCGAAGGTGGTCGGTGAAAAAGCAATAGAACTTTCTTAGTTGGTTAGTTCGGAATTACTCACGTGTATGGAATTGCGAAGATTACGGTACAATGGCTTATTACGTTCCTAGTTGCTAATAATTTCATGTAGAAATCTATTTTCAACTACAAACCAGAACCAAACTAAATCAATTTTATATATTTTTAAATCTTTGGATTCTAAATTCCGTTAATGAGTATTATCTTATTAGTTTATTTCTAAATTATTAATTTCTATTATGACATGGATTAGTTATAATGTGAACGCGGTTACCCCACTTTGTCTACTTCTGCGAAGAACGAGTGTAATAACATCCGATAGAATGTCCCTTTATGCTGTAAGACAAGGACATAGCATTCATGAATGTTAGGAATAGCCACTTCGCTGAGTAAACAGAATAACAACTTCCCGTAAGTATTGAATGGAACGCCCTACACGCCGCTGGTATTAAGAGAACAACGAAGTCTATAAAATGACCTATTTGTGCGGAAAGGTAGGATGAACCAGCAATACCGAGGTGACATATATGATTTACGAATTCTATCCATAGTGATTTCAGATCCTTATTCAGAAAGTATGTCTCTACTCAGCAAGAAGTCAATTTTCATTGCTGACCTGTGAAACATTAAAAATAATAACATATGTATTTCTAAATACGTTCAGAATGAAATTTACCAATACGCCGAAACTAGTTTTCCGTTATCTTTGATAGATTGTTTGGATGGCGAGTTTGACCATCTATCTAGGACAAAGTGAAGAAGCCTTCGATAGGAGACGCATTTAGAGAAATTCTCTTTTATTCGTTGTTTTTGTGACAAAAAGAGTTTTCTGTTTAGACTTTCGTTTTCCTTTACTTAGGTGTAGTATTCTAGCCTTATGTGTGAGTCTCGTCTTCATTTTTAAAAAGCACTTAGTCTCTTGTTTTCAATTCACCTTAAGAGTTTATCGAAGTAAGCGAATCCTCACATTTGATATTTCATAAGTAAAGATTCTGAAAGTTTGTATTACAGAAACTGAACCTATTCCCGTATAAGAAGAATCGTCGAAATACGTGTTTAGTTATTATAAATAGAAAGTTTAAAACACGAGTTCCATATTCAGGGATTCGTAAGATACGCTATTATTGACAAAAGCATTCAGCCACCTTTACCTAAATCCCTTCTCAGGAAATGCATTTCTTAAAATTCTTTGTTACTCCTCGCGTTCGTGACGAACGGAGCTTTCTCTCCAAATTTCAAATTAGTGGTCGTAGTATTATGGCCTGGGCACTGGTGAGTGAACCACTCCTTTATAAAGGTGGACCATTTATCTTCATACATCCTTGCTACTTTAAACTGATACATTTTAAAAGAACGCTGAAATTCTGAAACGTCCAAATACATACAGGAGCCATTCTTTCTCATATTCTACAATAACACTAGAATAACACTGTAGCACTACATCAGATTACTACATATCGCAAATCCACGAATAAAAGCAACATTGCAAACATGCATTTTAGGGTGGGCCGAAAAAAATATGAATTTCGATTGGCCTCTTATGGAAAATTTGCCTCGTGTTAGTCTACGTAGAAAATGTGTATTTTTGGTCACCACCTTCCTTTAATTTATAAGACTTGAATAATTTTATAGCAGACTATGCAGCCTGCAAGATGACAATAAAATTGTATTGGACAACTAAACTTTTTTTTTTAACACTGAAGCATTCTGAGGCTGAAAATTAAAATTGTGGTTAAAAATTATAATCGATTAGAAAAAAAGCTGTATTTTTATGTTTCAATTCATGTTCTACGTATATAGTGTGAAAAATATGTACTGAATTCCTTACATTGCAGTTGTTTTCACGTGTATCGTGAACAATTTCTCTTAGACCTGTTTATATTATAAAGAAAACTTTAATCAAGTATCTGATATCGAGTAATTTTGAAATCAGTTGCGCAATATGGTTTTATAAGAAGTCGGAATCATTGTAATTTTATAAACAATCCAATAACGACCATCAATACCTTTCGGAGGTTTGTGTCCGTCAGACCTTCTGAGGGAAAAACCGGAACCAATTGGCATATCCCGATGGTTGACAACAGCTTGTCGCATTCTCCAATTATATATTAGCATCGAAAAATAAAAAATAATAATAATAAAAAAAAACAATTGGCTTGAAATAAGGTGAAATTCTTCTCTCACGAACGGGACGCGACACTTGTGCCTACTTCCTTCATTTATATCCTTTCTTCCAGAGGAATTAAGAAAAACCATGAATACTGTGATTAGTTCCAACGTCCATCTGGAAAACTTGTTGACAATGATCACCAACAGGAGGAAGGGCATCCGAGTTTTAGGATGGAAAAGAATAAAAAAAAAGTTTGGCAGAGAAAGAGATCAAGTCTACGTCAATTCGTTCTTCCCAAAGTAAACTTAGACGCAAGTAAATGTCATGAGACGATCGATTGGTTCTCAACAGACGTCACCGAGCTACCATTAGCAAGAGAATTTTCTTCGAGCCAGATAGAGGAAAATATTAACGGCTACGTCGCTACGGCTTATGAGGAAATTCGATGATTTCCGTGCCATATGGAAGTGATGGAGAGGATGATAAAAGTAGTTACAGAAGCGTCAGCATCAGTGTGTGAAGCGGATCGAAGAGATTGGTTTCTGAGGGCAAAATTAGAGTCTTGAAAAAATGCAAAAAATTGACTTAAAGCAGGACCATCAAATGTAAATGAGTCAAAAAACGGAAGCAAGTGGGTCAGAGGGTGGAACTCGATTTGCGGCCATGTCCTCGTGGTGGGTTCTGAGGAGTTTCGGAGTGTATATGTCGAAACGATTTAAGAGATGCAAAGGAAGGATTATCAACAATGCTTCACTACCTACTGTATATTTGTAAAGTGTTTAGAAAACATCCAGAAATTTCTTCGTCTAATTTATTATAATATTTAATTACATAGGTACAATATCGCATCTCACTTTTCTCTTGCGTTTTATTTTCAGCCTCAAAATGTTTAAGTGTGAAAAAGGACCAAACGTTATAGCTGTATACCACAATTTTCTTCGTAGTGTTGTGCAGGTTGCTTAGCAACAGCTATAAAAATGTTCAAGTCCCATAAGACAAAGGAAGGGGTTGACCAAAGAAATCCAAATTTTCTGTGCTGACTAACACGGGGTAACTTTTCCGCAACTCGGCCAATTGAAATTCAAATAATAATAATAATAATAATAATAATAATAATAATAATAATAATAATAATAATAATAATAATAATAATAATAATAATAATAATAGTAGTAGTAGTAGTAGTAGTAATTCGGAAAACCTTTGCTATACCAAATTTACTATTTAGTGTAACAAACAGAGGACACAAGAATATCACAAACATCCACAAAGTATTCAATTTGGAGGCTACTATCAAAAGTAAGAGAAAAGTGAAACGGGTGGGGAAATGCCCATTTAAAGTTCCTTAATGTCAAATACTATCATCATGCTGTGGAGTATTTCGAAAAAAAAAAATAGATACGCATTTACATCGAATTAAAAATGTTATTATCTTCTGAACGATTTATTTCGAAAAAGGTGTTCAGATAAGTAGTGACCTATGCAATGAGAATGAAGCGTTTTAATGGACTTAAAGATGGTAACGCCATTTACAGCAACTGCATATCAGAAACCGTTCTGGACATATGATAAACATGTGATAGAGTCTCCAACACTGCTTGAAATGATGTAATTGTAACTATTTATTGTAATGACAACTACCTCAAACTGTTTATGGAATGTTATACAAACATTGAAGAAGGTCCCCAAAAATTAATGATTCTAAGCAGTACAGCAACCTCTAGCCCTTTTTCTCATATGTCCGGAATGGTTCGAGATATGAAATTGCTGTAACATGCTTTGATTTTTACCCATTTTGGAAACCATTTATGTGATTATACACGATATTTCTCTAAGCTGCTTTTCGAAATGAACTCTTTGAATTTCTTAAACTTTATTTCTGTTCATTGGAAATTTGTCATATCATGAACATACTATTCGATAATAACATACTGCGAATTTGGATACGCGTTACATGTCTGAATTTTGTTATTCCTCCTGTAGAGGAACCTAACTTTGTATTTTATGATATACTGACCTTAGTTTACAGCGTTAAACATAAACGTGATACTCCAAGCTTTCGTTTTTGTGTGGCTTCAACCATGGGCGGCGATTAGGGGGGGGCAAAGGGGGGCAGTTGCCCCCGCACTTTTTTGAAGTAACCCATTAATGTATGTAGTTTCATTTAGAAATGTAAAATTTTTGTATGTATTACTGGTTCATAGAAAAAATGGTGCCATATATTTGCCGTTCCTTGAATAGGTATTGGTTGTCTTCCCGTGGAGTAAAGAAAACTACAGGAATTGCGTTTTAATTGCCACAGACATAATCCCAAAATTAACCTATTGGAGCACAATTTCAGCATGCTTTCACTTCTTACAAGGGCTCGATATATTAGTCAGCCGCTTTGAAACTAATTCAGAGAGCATTTCGCAAAAGAAAAAATTCTTTCACAATTTTTTTTCAGTTATTTTTTAATTGCACAAAAATTGACAGTTCCTAAAATGCCTTTTCTTTCTAAATAAAGCGGGGGGGGGGGGGGGAAGCGTAATAAGAAACAACTACTACCTTTTCCATTGTTTTGTAGTGTAATGTATAAATGAAGTGGTGTGTTAGAGGTGTACGAGTGTATATACAATTAAATTTAGTGAATTCAACATAATTCTAGGTTTTAGTGTTATTTTGTATAACTGGAGTATGGAGTGATTCTAAGTATTGTTGTGTTTTGATGTGCTCCAAGAAAATTAAAACTGCACCTAATGGCAACGAACATGTTTCGGGAAGTTGCAAAAGCAAATATTTCTTTAAATGTCGTAGCATATGCTTGTAGTATTTACTGTCTTTCATTTTCTGCGTTTAATAGCATGTGTGGAATTAAAAATTAAGTTGTTCATTAATCCCCATTTCAATACGACTTTTGCAAAACAAACAACATTATTAGAGGCAAGAGTTTTTCGCATTGCGCGACAAAATGAAATGCTTCAGAATTAAGTAATTTTCAGTTTCTTGACGTTTTGTGATATTCTATGTGTATTTTCGTTGTTTTGTGTTGCGCGATATAACGCGAAATTGGCAGTTTTGTACGAAATTTCTAACAGTTCGCGATATAATGCGAAATTTCGTGTTCCTGCACTTCGAATATTATCTAAGAAGGAACTCTTGCGATATCTTAATATTCAGACTCCTGAAGTACGCAGAACTATCTCTGACCTGAAATATCTACATAAAATAGTTAATGGAAACTTAAGATCGGAAATATTACTTCAGGAACTATCCTTACGTGTCCCTTCCCGCATCACCCGGAATACCCAACTATTCCAACTTGCCCGTCCTAGGTTGGCTGTTATACAGAGGTCTCTTTTTTATAGAATACCAAACTGTTATAATCAAGTAACAACTGATGTGGACATATTTTCGAGCTACCCAGTGTTTGAAAGAGCAATTAAGCGAGCTTTGACGGAATAGTTTTACTCTTACACTCTTTTTTCTATGTTGTTGTTATTGTTACCTTGTTTTTTTTCTTTTGTTAGCATGTCTCTGTGTAAAATGGCAAAGTTATGCTGTATCTGGGAATTTGTTCAATAAAAAAAATTTTAAACATACGTTTTCATTAATTTGGAAACGCCAGTTTTCCGCTACGGAACGGTAGAACGTGGCATGAACGGTGCATTTTGGGTAATTCGGATAGAGAACATGTTGCAGGACCTCTTTGGTGGAAAAACTAAAGCACACTTACGTTTGTTACAAAGTGGAAAGGGGTTGGTGTTGAATGTGACTTTTAAAAAATGTGCATAAAGATCATCTTTGAAGCTTTCTTCGCAAAGAGAAGACTCCAAAGCTATAGAAGTATATGATGCTTTGGGAGAGCTATTTGATCCTTCTGTAATTGCATGTGGCAGTGAACCAGACATTGTTACGTTAAGAAAGTTTTTTTTAAAAAAGCTTGGCCTTCATTTAGGAAAATGAAAGCATCTGATTATAAAGTACCGCATTTGGAGTTTTACAAAGAACCCTATGAACTCTTGACAAGTGATTCGTCTGGAAAGTACAGTGTAATCAATATTTTGAATGGACGAAAGTTCTGGAGTGATGATTGTTTGAAGTTTGTTGTAAACGCACTTACATATGTGTGGCTGCTAACAAGCAATGCCAATTGTGAGAGTTTTCTTTCCCCAAGTATGGACTGGTGATAAGTGGCAAACTTACAACAATGAAGGAAAATGTGGAAATGTGTAACAGGCTTATGTTTAATGCTTAAATGTAACTTGTCCCTATGTGTTTCATAAGACAGCAAAACTTTCCTACTTATAGTAAGTTTAGTTACTGATTTTCTTTCATTTGATTTTAAAAAAAATATAATTTCCTATAAGTGAAATTTACAATGTCAAGTACAATATTCAGTGTATTTTGTTTTTAGGTTATATCTTTTTCTCAAGAGCTAAAAAAATGCAGATGTTATTTGAAAATGCGACAAAACGCGAAATATGAAAAACGAAACGCGAAATTTTCAAATTCTTAGTGCGAAAAACTCGTGCCCCTAATCATTATTTATTACTATGATTAATATTATCCTTTCTATTTATTTGTTTTGCAAATTTGTTATTCAATAATCTGATCACACAGTTTTTCAGACAGAATTTTAAGATGTTCATGAGCAAGGAATCAAATCTCTTCTTACACTTTCCTTGTTTAAGAGTACAAAGGTTGCATACCTACTGACGTTGCTCTTGTCAATTTACTTAATAAAATATGAAATGTTATATACGGTATTTTAACTGAAAAAGATAGTATCCTATTAGTTATACAACCTTTTGTCAAACAAAATATTAGAAACAAGCAGGAAAACTAACATTTAAATGCAAATATTCAGATCATGTCTTGCCCCCCCACTTTTAACGTCCAACCGCCGCCACTGGCTTCGACATATCTAATAATCTAATAAATATATATAATAATTTATTAGATTATTATGTTAGGTTGGCAACACTCTTAACTTGGTGATATTGGAAAGTAAGTGATTGTCCACTTATCGATATTTAAATATTTTTGTTATTAGTTTAAAAGTTAGATGGGCGCATTAAGATAAAATAATTTGTGCACTGGAAAGAAACTAAATAATTAAGAATCATAATGTACTTTCTTTCTTTTCTTTTCTTTTTATTTGTACATTTTTTCTTGCTTCCTTGCGAGAGTGGGAAAGAGAGAAAAGCAACATATTGACTTACAAAACAGTGTATGGTTCGAAAATTGACTAACAGATGGCTCTATCGTAGTCCATACAATAGTGTCCTCTAGTGACGAGTTCATGTATTTCAATCCATGTAGCGTAAAAAGCCACTTTTGTTTTGTCATTTTATATGTTTATCAGTTCCCTAAATGTCCAGTAGAATATTGAAATAACTATCTAGATACATAATTTAAGTTTTAAAACATATATTTATCTATAGAGTGAAAATAGGATTTTTGTATTTGATAAACTAGGAAGCTTCCAAGGAACAACTGCAAATTATCTGGACTCCAAGTATTGCAATTAGAGCAATTAGGGGGAAGATAGTTTTGCTGGTGACTGTACATGAAGTAAAATTAACTCAAAAGATCTCTATATCTACTCGAGATGTTGAAAGAGTAATATTATCGTCCCATGTTTACGCCCTTTAGGCTAAGGGAGACGATGAACTGTGACGAAAGAATTCATGGGTTGATGGGTTGAGGAAACGGGAGGAAACGGGAATGCCCCGAGAAAACCCGTGGGCACTATATAGTCAATCAATTAATTTTAAGAAATGTACTTAAAACGCTATCCACAAGGTGGCAGTTTATTTCATTTGTCTTTTTCAAAGTCAAAGAGTACTGAATCCGTTAACATCGACATCTGTTTAAGAAGAATAACTTAACTTTGTTTAACTTCATTTTCTCTTTATCATTTCAATTATTTTTTATTCGAAAATACTTCTCTACATTAAATATAATAATAATAATAAATACGAAAATTCAATCAGTTTTGCATTTAACAACAAGGCAATAGTCAGTGTTCGTAGTTTAGGGACATTTCCCTAATCTAGGGAAATTTCATACTAAAGTAGCAAAAGCGAAAAAATTCGATAAAGCCTGAAAATCCAGGGAAATTTTCCCCATGACTGATTGACTCATATAAATGCTTAAATTTTTCTTTGTTCTTCAGAAGTAAAGCAATACAAGATAATGCTTGAAGATGGCCCCCCATCTCTCACGAATTAAACTAAACATCGCACATCGTAGGTGCTTCTTCGTACACCAACCACTAACGTTACTGCTTTATGACTGTAGGTGCAACAAGTAAAATATCCTTGGGGACAGCATGAACTTGTACCCACTTCAAGCACTAACGAAAAAATTAGTGCCATTCGGTAGTGCTTCTAGAAAACACTAATAGTTTCGTTATTGCTTCACTATTAGTATAGTTATGGCCAAATGCATGTCACGAAACTCACATATGAAATTAATGAGAAATTTTTCATTCCGTGAAATTTCGGTCCAATTCAAAAGCACTATTGATCTCTTCTAGTGCAATATTTAGTGTTTATTAGCATATTAACTACTAACGTTAGTGCTTATTAGTGTATACTACAAGTAATCTCTTTGGAGGTCACCATTAGTGATATTCGTTAGTTCATCGTTTCTGCTTCTAAAACACACTAACAGTTTGTAAGTTGGTACCACATCAAAAACCTTGCATAAATCCCAAAATGTGCTAACACTGACGATATTGCTTAGTGCATTTAAGTGCACTAGCGATTGCCGTTAACCTTATGTTTCTAAGACAATTTGTATAGAATTTGATATTTCAGAAGTTAGCCCCCCTCCAAAAGTCTTGAATAAATCGCAAAATATGGTAACATAAACGGTAATGCTCAATGCGCTTAAATGCACTAACGATGCACTAATGATTGCCGATAACCCATGTTTCAACGCCAATTAAATAGAATTTGATATTTCTGAAATTGTCCTCCCACCAAAAATATTGAATAAATCGCAAAATAAGGTCGGTACCTAGTGCATTTTAGTACACTAATAATTCACTAACGATGTGATAAGTTTGGTGAAAATCTGTCTGCATAAAGATAGATGGAGGGATAACTTGATGAAGTTCCCCCCACCAATAATCTTCATTAACTCGTAAACTCTGATAGAACTAACGAAGCACTATCGATGCGCGACGTTTGTTGTAACTTAAGAAAGGGTGGGCTTCAGGCTCGTACCAATACAATAACAATAATTTGTGTTTGTGTGTGTTCAATGTAGCAGAAGTTGCACCCATTGTTGGGTGTTTGTATTTTTTTAAGTGAATGAAAAGTTTAACAAATAGAAGCAAAAGCAAATGAATAAATCAAGTATGGTTGGCATTTCTTTAATATAGCTAAATTAATCTTAGCACATTACTTCTATCATAGGAATTGAACACTCAACAAAGTAGAAAAAAATTTAATAAGGAAAGAGAAAATTTTGAGTCAATTGAGGGAAATTTTGTTAAGGAATCCTAAGAACACTCGTAATCATTCGAAACTGCCCTGAATCTACTAGCATAGTCACGTTGTTGATGTTTGAAGCGTTTCTGTGTATTTACAGAACGCTGCTATGGGCGACTAGCAAATAATGATTTTCTCTTACCTTGATATAACGCAATGTACCATGAAACACCCGTATGGTACAAATTGTACCATGGGATCCCCAAAGGATTAAATTTAAAGTTTGAAGACGCTACGTTGCTTAGTATTTGTTTGGCAGCCATCAATAGTGAGCGGGTCTTCGTTGTGTGATGCAATACTAACGTTCAAAGGTCTCAGTTCAAGGCGGGAGAAATTTTATCCGGAATTCCCACCATGCCCCAAATTACCGTAAAACACCATGATCTCAAGTAAAAAAAATTCTGAGACATCCCTAATTACCCTAAAGACATGTTTCGCCCATCATTCTCTTCAGAATAGAACTGTCTTTCAGGCGGTATGACTCACGTGTCTCTATCATGTATCTAAGGCGGGAAAATCCCGAAAAAAGGGATTTTTTGGGTCTAAATATCGTTTTTTCAACTTTTAGCACCTCTGGACCCTCCCTGTTTTAACGCTCATATCTGAAAAAATCTGATAAATACTAATAGGTGGGCTGAATGTTTATGCACAATTCTAATTTTCCAGGTGCAAAAGTAAGCCCGCCAAAAAAAATATATACCGACAATGTCCCATATTCCCGTATACAGAGGGAAATTTTTAAACATTCCCTGAGACATCCCTAATTACCTTAGGATTATGGTTTGCACATCATTCTCTTCAGAATAGAACTGCCTTTGAGGCGGTACCATTCACTTGTCTCCATCATGTATCTAAGGCGGGAAAATCGCGAAGAAAGAGATTTTTTGGTAAAAATATCCCTTTTTCAACTTTTTGTCCCTCTGGATCCCCCCTTGTTTTAACGCAGAAATCTGAAAAAAAAGTCTGGTAAATATTATTCGGTGGACTGAATGTTTGTGCAAAATTTCAATCTTCTACGTGCAAAAATAAGCCCGCTAAAAATAATGAACATAGACCGGCCCCGCAATATTAAAAGGAAAATATATATTTTAGAATTATGACGTCATCACCTTCTATGTCTCGACGCAGGAAGGTGTGAAACCATACGTAAGGTCTTCTATAATGCCTCTGGACTTGGAAAACAAAACAACCCGGACGAAGAAGGTCAAATAGGAGAGTTATAACGCAATGTAGCATGAAACACCCGTATGGTACAAATTTTACCATGGGATCCCCAAAGGGTTCCTAATGTGTTTGGACAACCCTCAGGAAAAGTAATAGCTGGCTTTAAGCAAAAGCAAATGAATAAATCAAGTGTGGTTGGCATTTCTTTAATATAGCTAATTTAATCTTATCACAATACTTCTATCATAGGAATTGGACACTCAACAAAGTAGGGAAAATTTAATAAGGAAAGAGAAAATTTTGAGTCAATTGAGGGAAATTTTGTTAAGGAATCCTAAGAACACTCGTAATCATTCGAAACTACCATGAATCTACTAGCATAGTCACGTTGTTGATGTTTGCAGAGTTTCTGTCTATTTACTGAACGCTGCTATGGGCGACTAGCAAATAATGATTTTCTCTTACCTCGATTTCTCCTAATGTGTTTGGACAACCCTCAGGAAAAGTCATGGCTGGCTTTCTTCGATATAAATCGTGCATAACACAATCATTTATTTATTTATTTATTGTCATCACAACAGGCTATAACCCAATTACAGTGTTGTAAATAACGCAATTACATGTTCATAATTCTTGATAACATAACCTGAGTTCACAACTCTTGATAACTCATGATAATGGAATTTCTAAATTTCTTAGGCGACATATCACATATATCAAATTCGTTGTTATTTGAACACATTCTGCATAACCGTGGGACGTAAAACTACAAGATTTCATTTCATTTTTGAACACATTCTATTATACAAACCTGTCCTCCAGGGGTAATTTCATCGTTATATTAGTTCTTGATTTTTTACAGTAATAAAGACCAGTGTTTTTACGTACTTTTAATGTGGAGACATGAAAATTCAATAAAGAAACTAAATCAGGACAATCCAAAATACTTTGCGTCACTTTTTGAATAAATAATAAATCAATCATATGTCGCCTTTGTTCTAGTGTTGAAAGATGAATAGAAGAATGGTTTTATAGCTGTCGTAAGTAGGATAAATGTGAGTTTTTTTATATGTTGAAATTTGAAAACAAATGTCTGTATTCTTTCTAATTGCTGACGATGTTTTATGTGAGTCGGATTCCAAATAGTAGAAGCATATTCTAACTTTGAGTGAATATGTGCATGGTACAACTTCTCTAATGTTGAACAGTTCTTAAATTCTTTTCCCGTTCTAATTATGAATCCTAATTGCTTGAATGCTTCACTTGTTATCATTGTGTTTGTAAGTACTTAAGTAAGTATAAGGCGTTGATGAAATTCTTAGTACAACGCTAATCGCACATGAAAACGTCTGTGAATACGGCTGTCCCTGTTCAAAATATTTTAAAAGACTTTCACCATTCCATTACAACGTTACTACTCTCATTCTAGCTAGGAAGATGTGTAAGTGTCACAAATTGATATTTGTTCTTGTTGTTGTTACTTTCAATTAAATCGCCTTTCCCCAAAAAGGGCGAAATAATTACGGTAGCAACGTGACTGGTAAGAGTGTCAGCATAGGCCGAATACATATTTAAGATTTTGATCGTTTCTGATTTTGAAAACGATTCTCCGTACACTATTAAGTCATTACTCGGCACCTTGTATATTACGTCATAATTGACAATCATAATTACTTTTTAAGGAATGTGTAAAAACTTGTTGTGACTCTTGTTGCAACATTTCCGTGACGAGAGGAGCGATCAAGACAAGTTTTACCAACTCTATTTCTTTGCCCGGAACAATGCCCCGCTACCCCGTAACTACGGTGCTGTATACAGGGCACTAGTAACTGTGTTAAGAACTGGACTCATCCACGTCCGTTATACTTGTAGTTTTCTGTTCGATGAAAACAACACACATTTTGGCAGTAATTTAGAAAATTATGCGACATATCGCAAATGTTTTGCCCGAACGTTGTACAACTTTCCAAAATAAATCGAACTAGGTATCATTCTACCCATATTGCCACTTAAAATTCTCAAGTTGGCCCCCAGGATACTATGATGGAACCTCTAGAGGTACTTGTTGTTCACAGAATTTTGTAAGCCTCTGACATGGTTACATTCTTGCGTACATTTGTCACATTTTCTGTCATTTCGGAAATACTTCAGATCATAAAGTTAGGTGTCGTACGATGATATTAATTCATCTTTTGCGATCATAACGCCATCTAGTAGGATAACGAAAAAGTAATCTAAGTAAAATTCACCTGTTTTTCAGTGGGGGGTATCTAGAAGGTAAAAACTAGGGGGGCAGCTAGAACCCAGACAATGATAGGTATATCATGAGTGTACTATCAACTGTCAAAAATATATAAATAATATCTTCAATACACCCTAAAAACTGGGGGCTAGGCCCCCGGCCCCGGTCTACATCCGCCACTGGTGTTTTTGGTCTCAGAATAAAAATCTGCAATAGAAGTAAGGGATTTTCATTTCAAATTTGAAAGTATGACCATGGACCACCATGAAGGACGGTACTAGGGAGCACTGCGACAACAGTATTCTATGTGCCAAATCGCATTTCCTATTTGACTTTTTGTTTGGCTCAATTATGATCAACTGTTTTTGAGATATTTCTGTGGAAAAATTGAAATGGGTGCCATATATATATAAGCGGCTGGAAAGTAAGATAGGTGAGAGCTTAAAAGATCAATTTGGATTCTGGAAAGGAAAAGGCACCAGAGATGCTATTGGATTGATGAGAATTATATCAGAAATAGTTCTTGAATTAGTCAATTGAACGAAACTTCTGAAAATTCTTAAAGAAATCAGAGTCATCTGTAGAGATCGACGACTCATTCAAAACCCGTACATTCGACAGCGTCTGAAGTTGCGTTTGAATGAAGGAGAAACCAATAATGTAGAAATTGGAACAGAAGCCAGACAAGGATGTAGCATGTCGCCCCAAATATTCAATATTTACAGTAAATATTTAATGAAGAAGGCATTAATTAGAAGTGGAGATTTTAAGATTGGAGGGGAGATCTTTAACAAGATCAGGTATCTAGGTGATACGATTATAATAGCTAAAACCAAAGGAGGACTACAGGACATGATTGACAAAGTAGTTGACACGACGACTCATTCAAAACCCGTACATTCGACAGCGTCTGAAGTTGCGTTTGAATGAAGGAGAAACCAATAATGTAGAAATTGGAACAGAAGCCAGACAAGGATGTAGCATGTCGCCCCAAATATTCAATATTTACAGTAAATATTTAATGAAGAAGGCATTAATTAGAAGTGGAGATTTTAAGATTGGAGGGGAGATCTTTAACAAGATCAGGTATCTAGGTGATACGATTATAATAGCTAAAACCAAAGGAGGACTACAGGACATGATTGACAAAGTAGTTGACATTTGAAAACTGTATGGAATGGAAATTAACATCGAAAAGTCGAAAGTCATGAGAATATCCCGGGAAACACTTCCTTACAGATCAGATTAGAACAAAGAGAATTTGTAGAGTTCGACCATTTCAAGTATCTGGGAAGTATTTTGACGAGAGATGCTTACTGTACCAAAGAGATCAGGTCAAGAATTACCATAGCTAAAGAAACATTCAACAAGAAAAGATCACTCTTAACTAACAGGATCAATATTGGACTAAGATAGAAGTTGGTCAAGTGCTATATATGGAGCATTAGACTGTATGATTCAGATATTTGGACATTACGGAGGTTAGAGAAGAGAGCTGCGAAATGAGGTGTTGGAGGAAGTTGGAGAAGATAAAATAGACAGAAAGAGAGAGTAGCAAACGAAGATGCTTTAAAACGGATAGGAGAGAAGAGGACACTTGCAGCCTGCATCCTTCGTAGACAGGCCAATTTGATTGGACACATCCTGCGTAGAAATTTTCTTCTTCAGACTGCTAAAGAAGGAGAGATAGAAGGGAAGCGAGGAATAGGAAGAAGAAGAACACAGCTGATAGATGATTTGAAAAATAGTAGTAAGTACTAGGAGTTCAAAGAAAAAACTGAAGATCGAGAAGCGTGCAAAGAAACATTTCCAGGCCCAAACCTAAAATCATAAAAAAAAAAAAAAAATCCTCATTAGTCCCAGAATTGCCGAAAGATAGAATACCTAATAATAATTTATATAGGGGAAAGTCGGACAAAACAGGGCCTCAAAATGTTTTACTTGTTCCTCAGCATCTATATGAATAATTTAGGTTGAATTAGTTTTCAAATGCTAAATAGCTTTGTTATCGGCACGAAAACGTTTATTCCAGTAGTGAAAGGGCATTTAAATTTTTCTCTTTAATTACCAGCTATCTAAAGGGCCATAAACAGAAAGTTGTTATTTCAGGGTCGACTTCTAACCCCCAACCTGTAATCTCGGGGATGCCTCAGGGAAGCATACTAGGGCCCCTGCTATTTGTTCTGT
Source organism: Thermobia domestica (assembly GCF_964235325.1). Classification (NCBI taxonomy): domain Eukaryota; kingdom Metazoa; phylum Arthropoda; class Insecta; order Zygentoma; family Lepismatidae; genus Thermobia; species Thermobia domestica. Next base: position 839,457 of record NC_137456.1, read on the forward strand.
ATATGGCCGATCTCTACTCTCACCTATCAGTTAATCCTAGTGGGCTTTTGCTTTTTCCTGACGATTGCAAATTATATAGAGAAATATCATGTTTCCATGACAATTGCCCTACAGGAAGACATAAATTATCTTGTAGATTGGTGTGAAATGTGGCAATTGAAACTTAACAGTAAGAAATGTGACGGTATTAAAATTACTCTGAAAAAGTCTCCTGTTCTCTCCAAATACCATATTAACGATTCCCCTATAACACATTCTGCCAGTCATAATGATCTTGGTGTCATCTTTGATTCGAAACTCTCGTTCTCTGATCACATCTCCTCAATAGTTAAGAAATCAATATGCTGGGGCTTCTTTACCGATTCACTGAAAAACTTACTGTGGCATCATTAACAACATTCTATAAAACTCTAATAGCACCCAAGATCGAATACTGCTCTCCCATATGGGCCATGGCTACACCTACACATCTCTCTAGACTTGAGTCTGTTCTCAATTTCTTTATTCCAATAGTACGTTTTCGTTTTCCCGCACTTCGAATAGCTATTACCTAAGGAGGAAATTTTGCGATATCTTAATATCCAGACGCCGGAAGTACGCAGAAATAACTCTGATTTGAAGTTTCTTCATAAGATTGTAAATGGGAACCTAATTCAACAACTATCCTTACATGTCCCTTCCCGCAAAACCCGGAATACTCACCTATTCCATCCTGCACGCCCTAGGTTGACAATTATACAGATATCTCTTTTTCACCAAGTACCCAACTATTATAATAATCTAACTAGAGAAGTGGACACTTTTTCGAACTACCCGGTGTTTGAAAGAGCAATAAAACGCGTGCTGGCTAAATAACATTACTTGTGCACTCTTTGTTAATACTATTGATGTTATTGTTGTTGTTTATTTTTTAAAATTCTTTTTCTTTTTTCTTTTTTTCCCCGCTTGTTGAAATTTCCCTGTGTAAAATGGCACAATTATGCTGTATTTGGGAATTTGTTCAATAAATAAATAAATAAATAAATAAATTTGAGAGCAAAAACATTTTATTTCAAAAAGTATGCAAAAACCCGGTTTTATCCGACTTAAAAATATAATTATAAAAAGTTTTCTTTTACAAGAAAAATATGAAATTACTTCAAGAACTAATACAGTAACCCTTAAGAATTGAAAAAAATATGAGCTTAAAAAGTACGAAAAATAGATCAATAATATAGAAAAAATAACTTTAGGTCACGACTTTGTTAAGTCTAAAAACAAAACTCACAAGACAAAGTTTTATCATATTCGTCCGCATTATTACAAGCTTCGTGTGCCCATCCTTTACAGCAAGGATACTGCATCCAACCTTTCTAGATTTTGATTGGGTATAAAATTCATTGCCAAAGACACATGATTCATCACTTTCCTTGACATCTTCATCTGATGTTGAACTCTCGCATTCTATGACTGGCTTCCTTTTCATATTGCTTTTGAAGGTTTTGAGTCAAGGTCCTTAAACAGTTTACGTTTTTGATTTTTTTGTTTCTTGGCTTTTTCTGTTTCTTCTTGCTTGAATTCTCGCTAAGGAACTAGTAAGAATGACTATCTACCCTCGCCACTTGTCGAACTTATTCACAACCCGTGGACCTTGTTGAACTTTAGGAGGCATTAATTCTTTGGTGATATTGCAAAACAAGGTATATTAGCCTACCACCGAGTACTACCCGGTTCTGTCCTACTGTTGAGGTCCCGGTTTTATCCTACCACGCTTTCTCAGAACTACAGGCAGAGCACCTCTCAAAGAAGACAAAAATTCTTATTCAAGACATGAAATAACAGCAGAAGGAGGTGTTATTAAATGCTGTATACTTACTTAAGTCAATCTTCCAGTTGTTAGAAACAGCCGTATATTATGGATGGGAGACAAATCAAAACTTTTGCACATAAATTCTTCAACACATCACCAACGATAAAGGAGTTACTTACTCAGTTTTCTTTTAAACTGAGAATGACATGGCGGCCAACGCATGGAGAGAGAGAGAGAGAGAGACAGAGCATCCTTAGATTAAAGTTGCGAGATCTATTGAACCAGTGGCGTCGCCTTGTGCAGTTCGCAAGAGCACGTGAACCACCAAATATCGTGCGCTGTTTGTTGCGCCTTAAGATATTTAATAATAATTAGAATATTATCATTTTGTCATTTCGTTTCTACTCTTCGCGTGCTTTAATCCTTGCGTATATACATTCCATAATCATCCCCCGTTCGCAACAAAACAGCGTGCGTGACAAACTGCTCTGTGTGTAGTACAGAAAGGAAACATGGGCAGCTGAGGGGAGAAACTGCGGTCTCCTGATGTTCAAGTCAAGATTTGAACGAGCAGCGTTGACAGCTGTTGTTGACTTATTTCTCGTAATGTGGCGTTTTAAACAGAATCAAAGATGAACTGCAATTTAAAATAGAAGAATGTAGTAGTGTAGAACTCATTCTTTTAATCAATTGTCTACATTTCTTGTAAACAAATTTACGCCATTCTCAGGTCGTATCAAGGAGAATAGGAGGTTTAGAAATCTTCCCCAGAGATTCTTAAGTTAATGCAGAACAAAATTAAATTTTCATTTATTTTCAGGACTTTTCTTCAATGCATATAATAGCTTATTTTTCTTTAGGGTACGATTTTACTGCCCAAATAAACTAGATGTTTGTAAGAAAAGCAAATAGCCTATCAAAATATACAGTACTTGGTAACATTGCTACAGTGGTAAAAATCTTACCTTCTGTATTATGAGAACCTGTGGGAAATTTTTGTAACTGAGTTTTTTTTAAACATTCATTTTTAACACATACCAAATAGAAAAACACCGGTATTGGTATTTGCAGTAACGTAAGTTCAGCTATAACAGTTCTAAAAAAACGCAGAAAGCTTTTCTTTCCTTTGGAGGGGGCGGAACTTACTTCGAATATCTTATTTTATGCGTAGAAACGTATTCTTTCAGTAGATTTCAAAGTTGCAAGAGTGGAAACATGTTGTGTAATGTTATACTGATTGATTTGTGTGCGTTTGCTAGTATTCATTATTTCTTCTCCATAATTTCATCAGCTTGTACTGCTAGAATTTTTGGTAGACCGATTTAAAGCTGTAGCTTATCTCTATCCTTATACCTGCATTACATCTCTCAACTAAAGTCAATATACGCTGAAGTATAAACAAAATAGTGTATATATTCCGTATACCCTCGTATATCCTTCTAGATAGGTTTGTAGTGTTAGGTGTTTTAAAAATACTTTATCAATATTAGTGAATCTAAGGCCTGTTCGAAACGGAAGCATTCTTGTAAGATTTGTTGTAAGAAAACGCTTATTCATTGCAATATTTTGTAGAGGATTCTGTTGAGTGATTGCAAATTACTGTATAGCTTTTAGTGCACTGACGAATTGGAAAAGTTAATAAAGATGTTAGAACATAATAGACCAAAGTTTAACTATCATCTGGAGGTAAAAACTAAACTCTGTCGAAATTTCAAAGTTGATTTAAACCAATAAATGGCTGATAGATTATGAAATGAAAATATGATTGTTTTGCTTTTATCGCATCTTATATGAAGGAAATTAGCAGTGAAATTGTATGATGTATTTTTCTATTTCAGACGTCTGATTGAAAAAGTAAATAAGTATAAGAACTGTAATAAACACATTAAAATTTTTCTTAATTTAACTGGTGTGAGTATCAAGTCGCACCCACACGGAGAATCTACCGGGTTCGGACTCCCGCCTCAAAACTTCTTAACTCAACATTTGCTTGTACACTTTCATAATAAAACTGTAATTTTTTAGTAGAGAAATGACTGATGTAGCCTAAAGATTTGATGTTACATTTTATCTTTAATCTTTCTTTTCTTTAGAAAGATCTAATTCTATATTTTCTCTTAGAATATAGATGGCGGAACTTAACAATTTGATACCATTTCTCGGTTGTAGAATTACATCGGATCAATCGTACGTAGATGTAGTGTCTTATAGTGTTTCCGGCCCTCAAACATTGGACTCATCCAACAAAATTTTCTGAGTGCGCGCCTAGTAAGTGCGTCAAATATTGTATCACTATTCGTCCGTATGATCCCTTCTATAACGTCGCATAATAATTTTGTAGAAAAAAGAAGCCACATTCAGCCACCTTTGATTTATTGCATCATATTTTGGGGTGTTTGAATATGCTGTATGTCTCCATTAAGAGTCCGAAGATTCTAGTAACGTGCCATCTGTGTCGTGTCATCCTCATTTTTATACTGACCAGTGTATATCTTTGGTGGACTGGCCCCGAGTTCAATTTCAGGTAGGAGAGCATCAGACACATTACAGTAGTCTCCTTTCTAAACTCTAAATCACAGAGAACGTAAACACAAAATTAAAAAGAATCATGAAGTGTCTTCAGACAATAATGCAAAGGTACATCCACAAAGTCTTCTTAATTAAAGGTTCTCAACAAAGTGTTCTTAAGCCTCTGCAACTATCATAATAATTTAATGTATTGCATGTTTCTTGTATACTGTTAAACAGGTCACAAAACAGCATACGTACATGGCAATTCATATATACGAGATAGGAGACGTTTGCGGTCTAATGGAGATTCCATTTTGCATACTGTGAAGTTGATGGTGAGCCTGTAGAAAGAGAATGGAATACAACAAAATTATAGTAAATAGTTCGACGTTGACTTCAGAAACTGAAAGTTGTTTTTACCATATTAAAAAATATAAAAGCATTTAAAGGAGTTCCGTAGCTCAAAATAGTCTCAGTGCATGAGCTATAATATCAACAGAGAAAAAATTGTAGAGCCTAATGCAAAGTCCTTCTGATGGGTGTTTAGTGGCACACTAAAGAGTTCGATTAATATGTTTCCTGCAGTAGTCAGGCCTTTAGTATGACGCTAATCATGCGTCAAAATGATTCTGCATAAGGCCCGTAAAAATTAAACTTCAAAATAGTTATTGACAAGTTGATTGCCCAGAAGAAGAGCAGAAGTGATTTCATATAGAACGAAATGTAGTATTTGTTTATAAACGGGTACTTTTTATTATATGTAAAGATATGTATGGTTACGTTCATTGATTTCTATAGTCTTCCTTATTTATAACACTGACGGAATTCTAGAATAGAATTTTCTAACGACTGTGAACTATTGAAAAGTTATGTCATCAGACGCCACTGAATAGAACTAAAGTAATCAGGAATTTATGGTAGTTTTGGGTGATTACCTTGTTAAATACAAAACTGATTGAATTTTCATATTTATTATTATTATTATTATTATTATTATTATTATTATTATTATTATTATTATTATTATTATTATTATTATTATTATTATTATTATTAGAGGAGAGGGTGCAAATGTGGAAACCCAGTTTGTTTTTAATTTGTAAAAAAGCAGTGAATCGTTAATTTAACCTGGAAAATTGCCTCAAAACGCCTTAGAATGTTAGAAATATGCGACCATAATTCGCAAGTGCAAGAACCGTATACGTAAAAAATAAAAAAATATTTGACACATGTACTAGCATATTTAGAGTTTTTAAAAACTGAGGGTAATGTGAAAACACCATAAAATTATAGTAAATCAATGTGTAAACACATAAAGTTGTTGAATCATAATATGTTTATAATCTGTAGATGAACAAAGACAACAAAAGATTTTTAATGATTACAAAGTTAAAAAGCTGAAAGTTACAAAGTAAACAAAATTCGATTCAAAGTTTTGTTGTAAACAGACAAAGATGTTAGGTAGGTAAGTCCTGTTTGCAAAAGTCACAAATATAAATGTCTGTTTCCACACCGGAACACTCAGAGTGATTCCATTCCTCATATAATTGACATTGAATCCATAGTTCACCACGCATATCTTTCGAAAATGGATTCCCATAAAATATGCACACAGTGTCTTTTTCGGTGGGCTCTTCTACTCCAACTGGAAGAGAGACTCCAGAGTTTTGTTTATTTGTTTTTTTTTCTAATTGGAGGAGGAACTTTGGGCCTTTTTCTAGTTTTGTTACCGCCTGCAGCTGTTTTTGTACATCTTCGAGCTGTTTTTGTACGGAGACGATGTGAAAATAGCGCAAGAACTCGGCATACGATCTCTATTCGAAGTCTTCCTCTACAAAAGGGGTATTTTCATGATTTCATATGGTGACACACAAACTTTTGAAGAGGTGCTCGGTACGCTGGGATCCTCTGAAGAGGTGCTTAGTACGCAGAGACCCTGTAATAAAAATCGTGGAGACAATTATTTGCCTTTTTTCCGCCTCTTTGTCAGTTTCCACTTTGCTTTACTCCTAAGCCTTACCCCTTCGCCCTACCCCTCACTTAGGCCATGAATAAAAAGTATCTAACATATACTTGTATGATTCAAATCTGTGTTATCTTTAATAATTATTTACTAATAATAAAACAATGCAACGGACTTTAGGGTGAGGGAAATGTGGAAACGTTTCCACATTTCCCTCATCTACATGTTTCCAAGTTACCCACACTGTAGTCAAACTGGATTATACGATTTAACTTAAAAACACGTTTACGTGTGATTGATTGAATGCCACCAATGCCTTCCCAATAACTCCCTTTCACAATACTCTGATATGTATTACACTACATCTATGATACTTTAGACTTAATAATACTACACACTTACCTCCAAAAACTTCAGGAAAATGTGAAAGCAACAATCGACGCACCACCATTAACTACACTGGCCGACCGCTTCATAGCGTTGTGCCGTGACGAATGGGCACGAGGGCGATTGTTTACGGCAATCGCCGCAAGGGTAAAGCTCTCTGCAGTCAACATACGTTACGTTTCCACATTACCCTCACGTTTCCACATTTGCACCCTTTCCTCTATTATTAATGTATAGAAGTATTTTCAAATAAAAAATAATTGAAATGATAAAGTGGAAACGAAGTTAAACAAAGTTAAATTATTCTCATAAATAGATGTTGATGCTAACGGATTCATTACTCTCTGACTTTAAAAATGACAAATGAAATAAACTGCCACCTTGTGGATAGCGTTTGAACTACATTTCTTAAATTAATTTATGGAGAATATTATAGTGCCAGCCATTCAAAATAGCAGTTGTATTCTTTGTTATTATTCGTTTTTTCTCCTTTTCCGTCCTATTTATTTTGTCACTTTTTATTTTTTAAAATCTAAAACGTTTCAACTAGTTTATATTATTCTTATCAAAGCAGTGTCGGTACGTGCGTAAAACAACATTTTCTCGATTCTTAGTCATGAAACTGTCCCAATTATACAGTACTTGGAATGAGGGCAGGCGACTTTAGTATGGCACATGCCTTTAATCGTTTATTCAAAAACATTGCACTGTTGGTGTGGAATTTAAGTTACAAAACCTACCAGAAAAATAATCAGGGCCGCATTTAGGAAATATTGCGCCCGGGGCAAAGACATTTTTCTGGCACACCCTTCCTCAAAAGTCTCATTACCTTGTGTTTGGAATTGGAAAAAATCTTAAGTTAAAATTATTTTTTTAAAAAAAGGTTTAAATCATTTGTAATCTTTCTTTTATAACTTTTACTGAAATTTGTATTCATACTCAAGCTTGAAACCGATTGCGAAGAGCAGAGGTGGTCATTTTTCCTAACCCTCCCTCACCCTCACCCTCAATTGACGCCCCTCACCCTCCATCATCTTCACCCTCCATTGACGTCCTCCCCTCACCCTCCCTCACACTCACACTCCATTGACGCCCTCATACTCACCCTCCCTCACACTCACCCTCCATTGACGCCCTCACACTCACCCTCCCTCACGCTCACCCTCCATTGACGGCCTCCCCTCATCCTCCCTCACACTCACCCTCCATTGACGCCCTCCCCTCACCCTCCCTCACACTTACAGTCCATTGACGTCATCACACTCACCCTCAATTACTTTATCGTTCTCACCCTCAACTACTAAAATAAGGTGAGGGTGAGGGCGACCCTCATTAGGGCAAAATGAAGGAGGATAAGGGTGAGTGCAAACCTGTTTTTGCGTTAATATTCAAAATGAAACATTTCTTGCGTTGGCAGCTGGGAAAGTTTAAATTAGAAGGTGGGACTCAGAAGTCGTAGACAGCTGTAATACTACACGTATAAATTCTCATATTTACACAAGCCTGTATCCAGGGGGCTAGGGAGCCGGGACCCCCTAAATTTTTGTTGTCCCCCTTAAATTTTCACGGTAGGCTTGCAAATGAACTATAATATAGTGATGGACTATAATATGGTTGGTTCGCCCCCCACCCCTACATTTATGGGCTGGCTATGCGTGTGTGCACGTTCTGTTGCATTTGGGTGCAAATTCGTCAATACTGTAATTTTGGTAGATTTTCTTAGTATCCTCTTTTCTAAAAATATGTAACATAGTGAAATTTAGGTGGGCTTGTTAGAAATTGGGGAGGCTTGAACACCCCAATTTAGACCTAGTGACGCCAGTGCCAACAAGCCACATGTCACGAAAGTCATAGGGAAATATTTAATTTAATAATAATAAAAAAGTTGAACTGTGTAAATTTAGAACTATAGTTGTATATGAAAATCATTATAAATACAATTATGTTTTATATTTAATTGAGCTTTTCTCCCTATCGCGGAACTTATGTCCGGCACGGAATCGAACCCGGATAACCCAAGGATCTCTGCTTCAGATAATCGCTGGTTAGAAATGTTCTCCTTCAAATAAAATGAAATGAAATATTCAGTTTAACGTCCCACGATTATGCTCCGAGGCTAAGAGATACGATGATGATGAGAAATGAATCAAATGGTGGAATGAAGAAAGTGGGAGGGGACGGAAGAATCCCGAGAAAACCAGCGTATCCGGTGTTTGTCCACCACAAACTTCACTTGGCGCTCCTTCAAATAAAGTACAGCTACAAATAAAACATTTTCTACCCTAGAAGAAAGAATCTCCTTTACATTGTTCGGTTCATTAAATGTACATAACAATTGCTCTACTGAAACCATCACTGCAACTAGTGATTTGAAGTGGAAAATTTTCCGCTTAAAACTTCCCATTTCTGAAAATTTTCCATTCTAAACAAATATTCACTATCAAGTATTAACTCCACATTAAGCCATGATATGGATTGAATACATGAATAGAAATATCGTCGAAGCGTCACAAACTGTCGTATCTCAGTTTCCTAAACTTTTCAGGAGAGCGATTTTTAGGTTTTCACACAACTTTGAACAGCCATAACTCAAAATCTATTTTACCGAAAGGAGAGAAAATTTACCAAGTTATAACTTAAATCATAAGAAATCAGTGTAAAAAGTTTTATGGAATTTGCCTGTAAAAGCTTGTGGAAAATTTGGCGGGATAAAGATACGACAGTTTGTGACGATGGTAATTCTCTCTTATATGAAAGATACGACGCATATTTTTTATACTGAGAACTACATTAATAGATGAACAATCGGAATATAATGCACTTTTATTGAAACACTTCGTGTTTATTACACAAAATAATTTAACAAATGCTTCCTGAGATTCTTGAGGGTAAAACGAAATTCCTGAGAACACACAAGAAACACAACATTAAGAGCATACTAACCATAACATAAAATAATGCTATCAACTTGCCATTGCCAGGATATAAAATCTTGCAAAGTAATTTGCAAATTGCATGCTTTGATATTGCACTTGAGAAGGATGGCTAATGTGGTAAGTTTCTGTAAAATTGAACATGTTCAGGGTTTCGAATGATTGGAGTTGGACCCGGACACAGTGATAACGAGTTCTCGTAGGCGTGGGAGACCTGGGTTCGATTCCCGGCGGGAGCTAATGTGGTTTTTATTCCACGTTAATCAGTAGGTCCACGTCTCATATAGCCTCGCTGCTGAAAGGGACGTTAAAATCAACCAATCAATCAATCAAAACGAGTCCTCGTACTTCTCTGGAGCGATAATTTTTGACAAGTCTGCAAAGTAGGAACTTCTATCTGGTGGATTCAATCTGCGTTCTTTTCAGGGAAATAGTTATGTAAATTTCCTCAAAGTGACTTGTCTTAAACTGAATGCAGTTTGGATAGTCTTTGTTCACTTTCACTTCGCGCATTTCCGTCCAATTGATTGGATCTCCATTTTCGTCACGTCTAACTGATAGAATACAAAGACATTGGGACAGAGATTTAGTCTCATACATCGCTTCTGTCAACACAACGGTATATGGGTTCTTTTTCCTTGCCAGTTTAACAATCGGTTCAAGTTGCGAGGGTACAAAATTACTGCCACAGTGCTTAAGAGATGTGCTTATAGCACTGTGGACTGAATCTCCCTCATTTTGTCCATGCCTAGATTCAAAGAATCGGAGAGAAATTTCTCTGATGTTCTTACGTGTTTGCACCGCATACCCCATCATAGCGACCAACCTGAACTCCTACTAGGTCCATCCTGTATTTCTCTAACTCATTCGTTACGGATTTTAACGCGCCTCCCTATAAAGAATTCTAATATTCCATGTTCCAAATCTCATGTCCATTTTCTTTTGCTGATGTCGTGCCAAGTTATCTGTCTTGGTCCGAGGCTTCTGTGATTGATCTGAAAAAGTGTCTTTTTCTATTACAGGATGAGTTTGTTAGGCTCACCCAAACCCCCAAGCTGGAGGGCCACTCCTTGTCTGCCCGCGACTGCTTATTCAGTATCTTCGCAGCTAACTTCTGTATCTAAAGGCCTTCTCCTCGATCCGCAACCTCGGGCCGCTGTGGCTCAGTGGTAGAGCGTTCACCTCTGGTTCATGGGGTCGCGGGTTCCAACCCTGCTCCCGCCAAGTGAACTTTGTGGTGGACAAACAGCGTGTGCGTGGGTTTCTTCGGGGTTCTCCCATTTCCTTCCACTTTCTTCATTCCATCATATCATTCATTTCTCATAATCACCGTCTTCTTTAGCCTAACCGGCATAATCGTGGGACGTAAAACTCAAAAATGTCATGTCATGTCGATCCGGAACCTGAGAACACCCCATGCGGTGTAAATATATAGGTATACAGCCCAGCATTGATCAAGTATAACATTCTAGCTTATAAGTTTATTTGCTTCGACTGTTCCGAACTTAAGATATAAGTAAAAATTCATTAGGAACAAATGATACAGAAACCAAGTCTGCCTGATGGATAACAATAAGAAATGATATAAAAAGCAATGAATTTATCAGTACGGGACTGTATACCTACTTTTGGGCCACTTTGTATATATAAACAAATTGCTTTGAATATAGGTGTATCTGTCCAGTTGCGAAAGATCTGTTGCTCACAAACTGTCGTAACTCAAGATACGACTGTTTGTGAAAATGGTTTATATGCTTCATCTTAAGATATGACACAGTGACGTCATCACCACCATCAAAACAACGCACATTACAGATGTATCGTTTTGGGAAACTGTAGAAGTCAGTGTATGCAACTACATAGTAAAATATCTCAATTTTCGATTTTTTTGAGATACGACACTTTGTGACGCTGTCGACGATATGACATTACAGCAAATTATAATCTTCCAACTTTCTAGGTCCTATAATGGGAAAATATATAAATATTATTGAGTACCTGGTAATAAACCTAGTATTTGATAACACAAGAACTATACGATAGAACAAGCGAGTATCGTTTTATAGTATGAAACTACGGTAAACTTCCAAACTATACAAATTCAATAGTAAAACTGGAATTAGTAGAAACCGGAAGTAGTTGACTTCTACCACTTACGGTTTAAATATTAGGTTGTCGAAGGAGATGGAACCTATTATTGGAACGACGAATAGTATCCCGAAAACCGTTTCTCAATAGCTCTTACCGTGTCTGAGTTATGACCAATATTGTTGAAACCAGAAGTGGTTCAACATAGTTTCTGGTTTAACTCGAAGATTGGTGAAAGAGATGGAACCTATTCTTGGGACACTGAATCGATTCCCGAAAACCGCTTGTCGATAGCACTTACTGTTTTAGGTCTAGGAAAAACAAAATTGAAACCAGAATTAGTAATGAATTTATACCACATTCGATTTTAGTGGAAATACAGGAGTACATGTGGTTTGTCCCCTTAAGACCTTAAATCGGTTTCTGAGAACTCTTTATCGCTAGCTATGTTTCATATTCGTTAATGAGTTATGAATATGTTTGTTGAAACCAGATATAGTCGACTTCTACCACTTCCCGTTTAATTAAGATTGTTGAAAGAGATGGAACCCATTCTGGCAATGCAGAAGTGATTCCCGGAAACCGTTTGTCGATAGCTCTTACCCTTTTAAGTTTATGAAAATAAATATTGAAACCTGAAGTAGTAGTGGATCCTACTACTTCCAGTTTTAGTAGAATTGCAGGAGTTAAGGTGGTTCCCTTCATTTCCACCTATTTCCGAAAACCGTTTGCCGATCGCTATTACCGTTTTTTACTCGTGGTCTTATATTTGAAACCAGAAATTTCCGATTTCTACCACTTCCGGTTGAACAGATTGACTGCCAAGGTGATTTGAGGGTACCTGTTAAGTAGGAGGTTGTTGAAGGAGATGCAACCTATTATTGGGATGCTAGATCGATTCCCGAAAACCGCTTGTCAATAGCTCTTACCGATTTTGATGTGATACCTGTTGACAGGCAGACACACAGACGGACACAGCCGTTCTATAAGACTTCCCTTTTATATGCATAGCGTAGTTTGGAAGTCTAAAAGTACGTATATAGCCAGACGCAGGAAATATCTTTTTATTTGATAATTAAATATAAAGTTATTTATTGCGGCTTGCAGCTTTGTACTTTTCTTATATATATTTTTCTCTTACTTTGAAGAAGACATAAAGCTTTCTCTTAGTTGCAATTTCAGAATGAATGAATATATGAATATTTATTAGTTTCTCTTCTGAACGAATATATGAAAAAAAAAAATATTATTTCCTGAGAACTTCTAGTATTTTTAATGGGTTACTTTCGTTAAACTTTGAAACTTTCGGTAGCCAAAAACTTGCAGTAGATATTTTTTATATATTTCGTAATTATTATTTCTATAAAGTGAAAATATATAAATATAGAAAAGTAATAGAACTATGAGAAACATCTTGTCTTCGCGCATGAAAAGCGTATGAAACTGATGGAATATTGATATGACGATTTTCTGTGAACGACGATTAATTCTAAGAAAAAAACTACATTACATTTTCTAACATATTTTCCAGAAATGAAGAATTGCAAGATAATTAATTTTATGAACCCTTACCCTCACCCTCACTCACACTCACCCTCCATTGACACCCTCACACTCACCCTGCCTCACACTTACCCTCCATTGACGCCCTCACACTCACCCTCCGTCACAGTCGCCCTCAATTACTTTATCGCCCTCACCGTCAACTACTAAAATGAGGGTGAGGTGAGGGTGAGGGCGGCCCTCATTAGGGCGAAATGAGGGAGGATGAGTATCTGCCGAAGAGTATCCAAAAGTTACAAAGTGAGAAGTAGCTATTATAATTACACTGCGGACACCATATGTACCACCGGTGGTACACGAGGCTTCCACTTTGGACGCCAAGCTATTCGTAGTGATTTGTACCGTTCTATTTCATTCAATCAGTGTCCACTGGTGGGACACGAGGCATCAAACAGTAGCTACTGTGTGTACCACGGGTGGTACACGTGGCGTGACTAGTGATGGGCAGTGGGAATATTCCCGGTGGGAAGGAATTTAAAAAATGGGAATATTTCCGGTTTTTTTCCCTGGTCTATAAATTCCCGGGAAGGAATTTATTTCAATTTCTCTACTTTATGTTCCAAATTATAAGAACCATATGACTAATTATTTTATTTTAATATATTATGATTTATTTCTAGGTTTTAAAGAATTTGGAGGTTTAAAAATTTTAAATTATTTGACGGTACTTTATATAACTAATAATATGAGTTTTTAAGTTCCATTTCCATTTGCACTAAAAAGTAAGGTAATTGTTTAGTATTGGGGGGCCAAAACTAGCAAAAAGTACGATGATTTACGGAAGAAATGAGTTGATAGTGATGTTCAAGTAGCGAAGAAAGTATCGCACACAATTTTTTTTAGGGCAGTAGGGGTGTTGTACAAAAGAGAAAGGTAAGTGGAAGTGATTTATATGAGAAAAGAAAGTGAATTGTTGGTAACGAAGATAGAAAACAAACTGCCATGCGGGGCTCTAACCCGCCTTCATTCGCTAACGCTCGCTCTGCAATACTGTCTGAATTTAATGTTGGTAACGTAATTTAACGTATGAAACCATAAAACAACCGCATCGGAATAGAATATCGCAAAAAAGTAGGTGCAAAAGCTGGGCCCCAATGCTAAAGAACAGCCAAAAGTACCGGTAGCAAAGTACTAAATGAAAAAGAACCGTTTTGTAAAGTAATTTAGAATTATGTAGAAATAGAGATGAAGTACTATTAATAAACTCTAACCACCATTGGTAATAGGCGTCGGTCTGTCTCCTCTCTCTGACTCGAATTTCTAAAGAGGTACTCGGACTTCTTTTACATGTGAATTAACGTATGGAATTTCGAGAAATAGGTAGAATGAAAGGTTGTGTATGGCAATGTTACGTGCTAAAGTATAAAGATAAGTAAGTATCTTGAAAATTTTGTGAACATAAATCTGTATGCGCAAATGTTGATAAATTGGTGAGACATGTATCTTTTAGCATTTACCCAATCTAATTGGTTTATAACATTTATAAATTTAATGTGTTTATACTGTAATATCAGTAATAGAGTCAAGTTGAGCAAATCCACTTACATATAAATTTAAACTGTTTAGTGGTTTAAAAGTATTAGGTCTTACTATATAATTTTTTCACACACTTAATTGATAGAACATATTGTAAATATACATTTATGCGTACTCTCTAAATATAATAAAGTGTTAATAAAGTAACATAGTACCGTTCAGAATATACATTTTAAAGAATCCTCTGTGGACAACAGTAATAATATGCTGTGATATAAAAATTAATTCAACTTTGAAATCATAATATAGTAATAGAATGCAATTTTCTATCTGATTATACATAAATTCCCGGATAAATTCCCATTTTGGGAACCTTCCCGGGAATATTCCCTAGGAATATTCCCGAAAATATATTCCCGGGAATTTACCCATCACTAGGCGTCACATACACGAGCCTCGTGTACCACCGGTGTTACTTATGGCGTTCTCATTGAAATCACTACGAATAGTTTGGCGTCCAAAGTGTTAATTAAAATACAAACCGACACACTATGCAATGTTTGCGTTTCATTTATATTAAATATTTATGATATTTATTAAAACAAATTCTGAAACCGGTTCTTTTGTCGTTGCTTATCTTTTTCGAAAATAAAATACTCTGTTATACTGAAAAAAAAATTGTCAAAATTTTCCTCGTAAGTAATCCACAGAAGACATAGTTGTGGAAGATGCAACTTTGTTATATACATCTATATACATCATATATACAAACTATTGTAAAATATCCTACATATTTTAAGTCAGAATAATATTAATGTTGTAAAAGAAAAATAAAAACAAATACACAACAATTCAAACAAGCTATTTAGAAACATTTTTCTTTAAATATGGACCCTTCCTGTAGCTTCCTCTTCTTTTGTTGGCTCAGAAAACTCTTCTTCATTGGCATACTTTATGATTCTTTCTGTGTTTATATATTGGCTTTTCAGTTGTATCCTTGGCTACACTCTATCTGTAGGCCTTCCACTTTCATGGAGATAATTGTGCATATTGGGTCGTATAAATAAAAACGAGCAATTGCTTCTGAGCATTTGCTCATGAGCAAGCTGAGTATTGAGCACCTGATCTTTGTTTTGGTATAAATGAAACTTTTCTCTACTCGTTCAGCAAATACTCCGTGACAAGTAGCAATGAACTTAATTAATGTCTTGTCTGCTTTCCTCAATAGAAGGAAGAAGAGAGTTTAATTTCAACATCTATATAAAACTACATGAACTTACAAAGATTAAAGGAGTGACGTGGGAAGCTGAAATTTGGCACGATTGTAGTTTTCTAGGACTAACCCATATGAAAATTGCCAAAAGTGAATATTTTTTATTTTTAGAGGGTATAAGGGGATATGAAGAAATTCCCATGATATTTAAATGGGCGTTTTCTTGAGATACAAAGCCTTATCTTTTAGATACTTGAAATACGAAAAGGAACTTGAAATTTCATAGAATTCTTGGTTTAAGGGGTGTGGGTCAAAGTGAGGAAATGTAATTAAAGAGCAAAGGCGGGGGTCTGGGCGCGAAGCTCCCAGCTAGCCAAAAGCTAGATTGCAAATAAAGCAATTTTTGAGATACAAATTTCAAAATATTTAGCAATGTGTAGAAGGCATATTTGCATAAACCTTTTTTTTAAGATAGTTAACCACTTGAATTAGAAACAGATATTACATTACTGAGTCTCAGGAGCAGTTTGAAACGTTTGTAGCTTATTTGGGGTTGAAAAGAAAGTGCCTCATTTTTAATTAAAAACCCTTTCAAATATCATTGAGGAAAGTCATTATTTTCAGATGTGATTCGTGCAATTGTTGCCTGCAAATAAAGATATCCTAACAAAACCTCATCTTCCAGAAAGTAAATCGAGAAAAAATGTTGCAGTTTCTAATATAAAAAGTAAACTGGAAGAGAAATTTAAAATTATATTTACAGAGATTCAAATTTTCAAAAAGATTAACAATGCGAAAACGAGATTGAAGCAGAAATCTGGTGTCAAACACACTGTAAACAGACTAATTATGTTAAAGGAACGGGATTATATATGAACTTTTGGCTTCTTTATCACTACATGTGTGCAATCTACTGCACCAATAGCATCCGGAAATGTATACCGTTGGGACCATTTATTCTTAGCTTCCTGAAGAGCAGCAGTTGTTGTAGGAAAGTGTATCCATAATTGTGTTTTGTGCTTAATTGCCTGTGCAACTTCCCAGAAGACATTTGATGCGGTAGGAAGAGTAACGCCAGTATCTTTGCAACACCCACCTGAAAGCCAGGATCTTCTACGTACCTTTTTTGTTTTTAAATTATCTTTTCATAATTCATCAGAGCAACACCTCGTCTTTCAGTTGATTCGGGAAAGAAGTGTTGTGCAAGCCATTTAACATTTTCCTTCTTAAATCTGTAGAATTCTTTATAGTTAAGAACATCAGATTCCCTTCGCAATTTATAATCTTTACGTCTTCTTTCGGGAATCATCATAAACTCGGTCATTTCGCTTTTAACAACTTTTGTTGAGTAAGCTGAGCAAGGTACTGAGGAACCTCAAAAAGTCTTAAGCATTTGCTCGCTTTTATTTATACCAAATCTAGAGCAGTTGCTGACCAGCCAAGGACAATGAGCATTTGCTCACGAGTGCCTTGAGTAGAATTATTTTTATTTATACGAAACTGAGCATTTGCTCCGAATTCGTGGGTTTTAACCACTTGCTCACTTTTTTTTATACGGTCCATTGACTTTTCTCATGTGATATTGGCTTTTCTTATGTATATATTGGCTTTTCCTCGCATGTGTATATTGGCTTCACTCTGTGTGTAGGCCTTCCACCCGTGGGTAGATAATTCTTCTAGTAATATATGCTTACGTTTAAAGTAGATAGTTACATACGTTTCACATCCATTCATGTGTAGCAATAAACATAGAGAACAAATATTTTTTATTTATAGTTCCTATTAATAATTACATTTCTATTTAATTCCCTTTTCGTTTTGTAATGTGTGCTTACAAAAATATTTTTCTGGCTTTCTGTTTTGAAATGTCCTCAATATTTTTGTCATAAGAAATTGATTGAGCGACCTTGTTCTCTATAACTAATGTTGCCAAATCTAAGAGCTTTTGATGTCCCATAGTTGAACGTAAGTATGCTTAAATGAATTTTAGTTTGCTGAAACTTCTTTCACAAGATGCCACACTACACGGAAGAGTAATAAAAATTCTAAGAGCCACTGAGACATTTGGATAGACACTTTGAAGGTCATTTTCGATGATCATGTCGAGTATGTCCCTTGTGGTGGACTTCTTGAGGTCGGGCAAGAATACAACAGCCTGATTTTTAAGACTCTCAATTTGTACATACAATTATACAGCATTCAAGTTTTCTGGCTATTTCACCCCGCACTATTTTTCAGGTTCTCCGGAGACATTTGACACAATGAGCTTCCTCTGAGGAAGCTAAAGTTCTTCCTTACTTTTTTGAACTTGTCCATCCTACTAAAGAGTTTTTCCCGTAAGAGGTGAAAAATTCTGAAGAAAGATTGTCTAAGCCGACCATCTTTAGCAAAACGTATCACTCTTGCCATTGTCTTCTTCTTTGAGACACGCTTTTCTCTTAATGGATCTCCCGCATTTATCAAATTAACAATAACATTGGCTTCCGACAGCCATCTGTGAAATACTTGATTCCTGAACCGGGAAATTATGATGGAAAGACCTGATAATAAATCAGGAGACCTTTGCAAAATCAAATTCTTATTACGTATTTCTTTGTTCACTCGATTTGTTTCATACGAAACTGAGTCCCAAAATAGTAAATTAATTACAAATTTCACATATTTGATTGATTTCATTAATTTTTTGGCAACTGATTTGACTTCTGAGTTAAAGGAAGTAGTTATAATTTAATCAAATGATGAGAGAGCAATTTTCAGTTCAGACTTCAGGGCTGGCACTGTTTCTGACTTTACACTCCCTCTTCTGTTCGAAGTACCTCAGAAACCGAGTTTTTCACATATTTTTAAAGATATTATGCCTTATTACCGATGAAATAAGAAATATATATATGCACTTTCTGAACGATGTTAAACTGGTTTATAGATTTTAATTCTGATTTCGATGCGTGTACTCCTACGATATTCAAGGAATGTGTTACGCATGGCACAAACAGCGCAAGGTTGTTTAACGATTGGATCCTTGCTTAAACTCCACAATATTTTCCAACCATATCGCTACCAATGTCGTAAGACTGAAATCTACATTCTACTAAATTGAGGCAATTTTTCTCTATCGTTTGTACAATATTTTTCACCACATCTTCTCCAGTTTTTCCATGCACTTCAATGAAGCTTTCTTTTATTTCACAGTTCCCTCCTCCACTTTCTTTAAAAGTGACCTGACTCATTTGCTAGGTGTGACATACATCTGAAGTGCTATCATTGAATAGTAGCTTTTCGCATTTCATTCAGAATTTGTGGCCATACTCTATTAGCTATTAGGGCGATGAATTAATTTTGAATGCCATATGAAGTGTACGAAACCTGGCCTTTTTAAAACAGATTTCACCCTTTACCATACGAGAAGGTAGGATTATGCTTTGAGAGAAGAACAATGAGGTTCTAGGGCAAAACGGTCAGAGCAACGTAGTTCTGTGTTTTCTTCTTTACTACTACAAAAGGAAGAGCAACTTGCTGATTTAACCAACACCACATCAATAATTATAGACAAAAGCTACTTCCACTTCTCGTTTTCAGTTCTAATACATTCTTGAAGTTCTTTGTCCACTTCTTTGTCTAAATTGAGGGAGTTTAGTAGACAATTCTATTGCACATCAAACTTCTTATGGGAGATCAAATTTTCAAGATTTGATGTTCTTTCAGATACTTTCTTCTAATCTTTAAATCCAGAACTTACTAATTTTGATATGGTACTAGAAACGAAGGTGTTAGAAAAATAATTGTTTGGAGTCAGAAAATAACTTACAGAGAAAGCAAAAGAGAGCATTTTCAGTTTTTGAATACACGAGCCAGGGCCGTTTGGTTTTCTCCCCGTTTGCAAGAACTTCTACATATAGTGAGTTAATTACCTTCCTTCTCTGGTTATATAAGAAAAGTCTTATGTTGTCTGGATACAATGACGAAACCATGACATGTTGTGAAAAATAGCACTTTCGTTTATCTGATATTTCACTTGGCCAAGTATTAATATCATCAGTGCACTTATCACCTTTTTTCTCAACATTTTCCATATGCAGTAGTCATGGTGTCAATTTTGGTAGTGAGTGGACTTTAAATCAAAGAGATACTCTAGTTCTATAACGAATAACGTTCGTTAAGGAAAGTAACTAAAAAAACAAACAGAATCGTGTGTATGAAACCGATCTGACTGTGGGGTAATTTTATTTCATATTTCATTTCCATTCTCTAGAGCAATTATAACATTTTCAGATTACTGACAAAGTATCGAGAACAATTATAAACTCTTTTACCTAAAGTAGCTCCAAATTTACCTCAGTAGTCTCCAATCTTCAGAAAACAAATGGAGGTAAATGTTATGTTTCGACTGATTTTCTGTAATTTTCATATTCCTTTCTTAATTATGAAATAGTATCGTTTGAAATGTTTATATATATTAATATCTATTTCGATTGCATTTGACAAAATTTAATCCTTACGCGTAAAAATGTAATACCAACCAATTAAGAAAGGTAAAACGCCTGGTCGGCACTTTTCTTAAGACTAATTGGTTCATTTTTGATCTGACAAAGTATAACTTCATTGAACTAATTCCAGTGAATAGCATTAATAAGTGTTGGGAACGCCTTTATTTCTCTTATTTGACTCTGTGTACGTGTGTTTTCTGCTGCGTCCCGGGGCAAATGCCCCGAATTGCTTCCCCTCCCCCCCGTAGATCCAGCTCTGGAAATAATCAATACTTCTTTAAAAAATTGGAATATATCAGGTAAGTTAATCAATTCCCCGCAGATTCGGTAGTATCTGACTCTGGATAATGAAACTGTTTTATACAACACAAACCTATAATGTGCGTATGAAATAGTTTAGAGGGGTGACTGAAAATTTGTTAATTGTGTGTTGAAATCCTGAAAAAGGTCATATTTTTTGCTATTAACCTACCTGGAGACTAAGAACATTTCTTTGAATAACCTTATATCCTATTAGCAAGATTGGTCCATAAATAGATGAAACTACTGAAGGTTATCAGTGCGGATTTAGGCAAAATCGATCAACTAAAGTATCTACCAAATATTTACCATTCAACAAATACTCCAAAAGAAATGGGAATGCTATATCCTCATACATAAATTATTTATTGATTTTAAAAAGGCCTGCGACTCGGTTAGGAGATAAACAGTGTAACATTTGTATAGCATTTGTAATAACAAAAGAGTAAGTTAGATTACTTAAGATGTGCTTAAATGAGTCCCTAATGAATGTCCGAGTAGCATATTCCATGTCAACGAGGTCTCACGTCGTAGAGCTGAATGGTATTTATGAGGTATTGCGCATGTTAATGATGTAAATAATAGGGAATGATAGAGCAATAGAACGGTATGCAGCAGTTATATTAAACAGTTGCAGGGACATGGATTTGAAAGTAAATACAGAGGAAACTAATTACATATTAGTTCGTAGCGATTGTTAGAAATTATGGTTACTTCAAAATATGAAGTAATACTCTGAACAAAGTAAATATTTTCAAATATTTAGGTTTAATGTGAACAGAACAAAACGATGTCCATCAACAAATTAAATGTCGACTCATTATTCACTTCGATACCTGATATTCAAAACGTAACATTAAAAAATTAAATTTCAAACAATCTAAGCAAGTTTAAATAGAATAATGTGAAAGTCAGATGATAAGTTGAAAGTAATCAATGTTTGTAAATGTTTCTGTCTTTAACACCAGAAAAGATCACTAAACGTTTAGCTTTTGTTCTCGTTATACTGTGTATGAAATATTAAAGATCTTACCTCTTCGCAACTAAGACTGAAATCACTTTGATATTCTGAAGGCCATTTCCGTAGCTCGTCATATGTTGTTGTCAAATGGGACTACACTCAACTCAGAGGCACAAAAGGAGTTAAACGTAGAGAGAAAAACAATGTTACCGCCCTTTGAACTCAGTAGGAATCTGCACAACGCCTGATTAGTTTCTTTGGCATCAAACATTGCGAATTTTGTCATTATTTTTCTTCGCGCTAGTTTTCTAACAACATCGTTCGTCTGCAAAGGATTATATACATATAAACATTCTATTCTGCTACATTTTATTAATCTCTCATTCTCTCTTAAAGAAAATGCCTAAACAGTTTTTTTCGTTACTATACAATCTGACGCCATTTGTCAATATTGTAAAGAGAACTCGTATCTTTAAGATCTGGAGGCAGAATAAAATGATTACGCTACATTTTTATTAGACGTAATGAAACGTTATGTTTTTCTTAGCTTTTTTCGCTTCCCATTTCTGAATAAGAATAAATAAGGGGCATAACATTTTTCTGTGCCCAGAGGTGTAACACACGTAACAATGGGTCTAAGTGTAGGAGTCAATATAATTGTTGTAATCGTGATGTTCATGCAATTAACGTGACAATTTCTTTCTTCCCCGATTTTCATGTCATTCAACGACAGATTATCTTACAAATTAACAAAAAAATCTCCCGATATATTACCCACCGTTAATTCAATGGGAACACCATAAGATAATAGAGCATTTGCTGACAACCGCACTAAACTTGGACTCATGGATATATAGTAGAATTGTAGTTGGAAATACTTATTTACGGTTCACTATACATATCTTATAATATCTACCACAAGTCTACATTCAAACGTACAGACAGATATACGAATGATTTCTGCTGTAGATCCACGAACATCTGTTTGTGTATAAAGAGGAAAACTGCGAGATGAATAAAAATTTGAATGATTTCTATTGTTCACTTCCGACTGCACTTTCATTTATTGATTCGTTTTTCTGTTGAAAAGAAATCCAACTCCTTTGATATAACTGTTGAAAAGAAGGAAACATCTCTAGTCGTGGAATGAAATAAGGTTATTTAAATCTGATTGAAGCAAAGAATTTTTCAGCTTCACAGGCTTCGAACTTTTGGGCAAGAGATCAGCAGTCCTTTGATCCAAAGATATCCGCGTTTCATATTTCTTCTTCTCTTCCGTTCTGAGAACGCATTCAATATAACTGCTTCCTCAATACAACGAACGATGGAGTTTTATATGTTGTCATACTTAAAGAGAAACCAGCTACCTTATCTCAGTAGTGTATTATTATTATTATTATTATTATTATTATTATTACAGAGAAGGGAAAGATAGAGGGTGAATTTCCCAGATTTCCCCTTTACAAATAAATCACGGTTACTTGTATAGAAATGTGAAAGTATAGTTTAGTAACAAGAGTTACTAACAACATATACTTCGCTGGTTTCCAGCTTTCCCATTGGAGGCATTGTTTTTCAGTGTCAAGTCCAGGCTGTGATTATTACGTATTTGTGGACGCAAGTACGGCAAATCTCAGCAACGGGCGAGAGAGTGGGAGAGATTAAGGGTTTCACTCGAGTGGAGACTGCGTTACCGTACACATTAGTGTACATATTTTTGGAAGCTTAGCTTCATCATTCATTCATTTCATCTTTTCATTTCGTTACACTGTTTCACTCATTATCTTCATCGTGACTTATGGCGTCCCAACCTGTCATTGGACAACATTATGGCTTGCCGCCTATAGCACCGGAACCTTCTTGCTCCTCCGGGAAACCGATTAGACGGAGATGCCATTCTCTGGAACGCATTTCTACCAGTCAGGGCTCTACTTCTCGTCAACGTTCTCCTGTCGCATCCACCAAGCTGCCGCCTGCTAAACGTCAGCATAAGTTAAGCGATGCAAGCTCTGAAGCATCCATGATTATCGACATACAGGATGATCGCCAGTTTCCCAACCTGCCTTCTCCGAATCGACCACCAATTTATTCTTTCTTACTGCAGAATTTTGATCCCAAGTTTTCCAATCCTAAGCTTCTTTTGGTACAGATTACAAAGTATATGCCTCGGGCTAATATTACTCAGATTGCCAGAACACGGAACGGCATGATTATTAAGACGCCGGATCTGGAATTTCTCCGTACGATCAGGAACAAATTCAGTTTTGAGATCTTTGGATCTAAATCAACTATGACCAAGCTCAGTGATCAACGCACGAAACAGCCGCCGCCACCGAGAAAAACACCCACACTGTCTGTTGTGATACGAGGGGTAGATCCGAGTTACACTGACGAGGAAGTTTTTGAAGAACTAAAACTAGAAGGTCATAATGTTATTAAATGCCTCAGGATCAAAAACGACCATGGTTTGACCTACATGGTGCGGGTACTAACTAACTCTCAACAGACTATCGATGAGTTACTAACTCGTGGCGCATATATATACAAACAACGTCATCGCGTTGAACCATCACGCACCTCTGCTCCTTTACCTCTTCGCTGCGAGCGGTGTCAAGTTTATGGCCAGCACTCTACTTCACAGTGCAAAAACCCGTTTAAATGTGGTTACTGTTCTGGACCACATACTACACGCAGCTGTACCAATCTCAAACTACCTCCGACCTGCTCCACGTGTCACGATCACTCTCATCCAACATACAGTTATAAATGTCGCTCCAAGCCAGCTCCAGAGCCATCGAAACCGGAGACTGTGGCACCATTACGCATACCAGAACAAATCCAACCCCCGACCAATCCTGCTTTACAACAACCTGTCACCATTCATCAGTTACTGACGTTTCTAACTCTCTCGCTACAAAACATCCACCCTTTTCTACGAGATCACATCGCTCAACAAATTCAATCCGCGGCCAAGGCAATTTTCCATGCCAACATCTGTCCAACGTATTCAGGCAATAGTGTATATTATCATTCAAATGTCCTTGAAACCGAAGTCTAACCGCTATCCAGTCACAATCCGTACTATTCTGCATTGCATTATGGGGCTCTCTTTCTTGTTTCTAAACATCCGCTCTTTACCACAGCATAAGCCGCCTTTTGAAGCGCTTTTACTAGAAGAACAAATAAATACCTTCATCCTTAATGAGACTCATCTCACCCATAGACTGCCCTGCCGCATATCTCGCTTCCAATTGTTGCGCCAAGATAGCACGATGCCAGCTAGACGAGCCAATGGGGGAGTAGCGATTGGGTTTTCGCCCTTTATTCCGTTTCGAAGCCATTCTCCAGTTCTCCCAAATCTTCCTGAATACCTTATTACATCACTATACTATCAAGCACTGTACGTGACTGTGGCAACCATTTACGTTCGTCCGGGTCATGATATTCCATTCAGCTTCTTTCAATATATCTCCAACAACTTCCGTACTTACATAATCATGGCAGATGTAAATTTACATAGCCTTACAGTTACGCAGCGGGATTGTTTCCTCAATTACATTATCAGTCATACCACCGGAGTGATTTTGCCACTACCCAAACCAACTCGCCCCACGAGTCAGACTACTCCCGATATAGTTATTGTTTCGAGCAACCTATCACAACGTAGTTCTGTTAATGTTCTTGACCTCATTGGTAGTGATCATGCTCCAATTAAATTAGTTATTCAGACTCATAGCAATACCACTTCTCAAACGCCGCCACCCCGTATTACCTACCGCTATGATAAAGCAGATTGGAATGCCTACCGATCATACCTTGAGAATCATCTTAATGATCTTTCTTCACCGACCACTGAATCCGACCTATCTCATGCTCTGGACTCTATCGTCACTGTTATGCAAAATGCCACAGAAAAATACATCCCCAAATCAACAGTTTCAAATTTTCGACCCTCATTACCTCCTCAATACTTACCGCTGATAAAACGATCCCGACAGTTTTATAGAGATTATGCAGCAACTGGCAACCTTGACTCTCTTCAGCATCACAAACAATTGCAACGAACAGCTCACAACTATCTTAAAGCTTACAAGTTGCGATGCTGGGTCAAAACATGCAATAATCTCGGCTCTCTTTCACATCCTACTCAGTATTGGAAACGTTTCCGGCAACTTACTGGTCTCAATACTCACACAACATATCCTCTCATCGACAACAATACTCCGCTTCATACTGATACAGATAAAGGCAATGCTTTCGCCAGGTATCTCCAGGACATCTTTACACCTCTCGCACCTGAATATCCCCATCGACCTCATCCAGTCGACAACCTCAATCTGGATTCGCCTCATCTGCAGGCTAATGTTCATCACACTTTACCCGAAAACAATCCTCTTACTGCACCGATCTCTATTTCTGAAATAACCTCAGTGGTAGCTCATAGACGTAACACAGCCCCTGGAATGGACTCTATTACATATCGACACATTAAAGAAAGTCCGTACGTAGTCTTATATCTTCTTTGTCTCATCTATACCTTTATTCTTAGAACTGGCTTTATACCTGCTGATTGGAAAACTTCAAAAACCCTAATGTTCCTAAAACCACATAAACCTGTTGCCTCTGTTAGCTCGTACCGCCCTATTCAACTAACGTCAACCTTTAGTAAAATACTGGAACGCATCATTGTTAAACGTCTTCATCCGTACCTGGCACTACACAACGTCATTCCACTCGAACAAGCTGGTTTCAGACCTTCTTTCAGCATAAATGATCAGTTGTTTCGCCTTTCCAATTCCATCTATAATCACTTTAACACAGGCAATCCATCATGTTTGGTCCTGTTTGACCTCGAAAAGGCATTCGACAAGGTCTGGCATCCCGCTCTCATTTATAAACTCAAACAGCTCCGATTGCCTATTGCTTATATCAGATTTATTTTTAATTTTCTCTCTTGTCGACTGGCATACGTCTGTATCAACTCCAGTTTTTCATTTCCCATTTTTCTCCATTCCGGAGTTCCCCAAGGATCGGCTTTGTCGCCTTTATTATATATTCTCTTTCTTTCCGACTTTCCACCTGTTCCAGCTACAATTAAACTCTTCCAGTATGCCGATGACACTGCTTTCTTTGCGACAGGGAAAACCATTCACCAACTCAATCTCGCTCTACAGGATTCTATCAATGCCTTTGTTGATTGGTGCTCTCATTGGAGACTAAAAATAAACGCTGGAAAAACTCAAGCAATTCTCTTTCTTGCTCCGAAGCATCGTTCCCGTGTCCACAGAAATCCAAGACTTCTGCACCTCACAGTGCAAGATGTATTGCTCAACCCTACTCGCAGTGTCAAATATCTTGGAGTCACTTTCGATCAGCATATAACCTGGACAGCACTCCTAAAAGATATCTCCAAGAAGGCTTACTCTCGCCTCAATCTCCTGAAACGTCTTGCTGGAACTACTTGGGGACTCAATGCTCATACAATTCTCAACACATACAAGGTCTTTCTCCGTCCTATTCTCACGTACGAATTTACGGCTTGGATATCTGCTCCGATCCTCTACTATGAGAAAGTACGCATCCTGGAACGTCATGCTTTACGAATTGCTTTCCGTATCAAATTACCAAGTCCCACTCAAGATCTTTATGACAGACTTACGTTTCCACACATCTTGTATCATTTAGAAACACTCCGGACCAAATACATCACCCAGCGCCTGCACAGCAATCATCCACTTCTCCAGAAAACGTTTGAAGACCACGCCCGAAGCATCTCCCCTACTGCTGCTCTTTTCCCGCCGCTCTCATTACTCTTTACTCTATACCGTTACACTCTACCTCCAGACCACCCTGACACCGCCTATTACGAACCATACTCTACAGACGCTCATCTACCTCACATATGGCCATCATATGCACAGTAATACCTTCTGTACTAACAGGGCTCCTCTGTCTTCATTGATGCCTAGCGCCGCCCCTAGGCGAGAAGATAACCTGGATTTGTTCAACTAACAGAACCTATGTGTTGTAGTGAGTTTCACACTTCATTTCATCTTCTCATCTCATATCATTTTACAGTTATGCTTTTCCATCACTGAAGCTTATGTATTTCCTTTATCTCATGATTATGGTTAAAGGCCATAATGACCATCACAATTTGAACAATAAAGTTTATGTATCAACCCATATCCCAAGCACGGCTTCTTGAACAGCACAATCTTTTTAAAAATCTCTTCCCCTACAGAGGGCGTAACCCTCTTCGGGTAGTAGCTAGCGTCGGCTAGCTGACAAAAAAAGTGACTAACAAGGTAAAATATCTTGTAAAGATAAATACTGTTAAACTAATTTGTTAGTTCTAAATAATACAGTTAAAGTTACTGAAGAACGAGACTGCTAATGAGAGATGGTGAAATTTTAACAAAGACAAACATTTTTAGCCCACAAAGGAAACACAATTATGAGCACAAAAATCTTCAAAAATAAACTTCAAAGTTCGGAATTACATGATAGCCTTAATATTATTATGATCACTTACTTCAATCTCGCTCCATCTAATTTGACAATTTGATTAATATATGTATTTATCAGGAAGGAATTTCCAAAATACAATACTATTGAAAAATCAATAGTTGGAAATCACGTATAAGGAACTTTATACGCTCTTATCAAATTCACTGCAACGTTGTTAAACTGTGACCTGGATCAAAAGCCCATGTAACTACACTCCCTTTAATTTTCTAATGTGTATTCGCACATTAGTACAGAAAAATAATGAAATAAATTTCTCTATGTGTCAGTTCTTAGAAATCGAAAACGCTCCACTTGAAAAGGAATTTACTAAAAAAAAAAACTATTTATTTAAAACTACATTTCGATAATTACACGTAAAGCAGTTGCATTTTGAAAATCATCTTACAATAACTAAAAATGCACAAATAAGTTACACAATTTGAATCAAAAATACTATTAATGCTTCATTTAGCAAACGAAATTACTGAAGTTCCAGAATTCTCTCAACCCTGCACTTGATCAATTACACAAAAAAAATAAGAATTGTATTGAAAAGGAGATCCGGAAACTTTCGAATTCGTGTTTCGTAGCCAATCTGATGGAGCATGTGACTTATAGTTTTACACTCTTTTTTTTCTATGTTGTTGTTATTGTTGTCTTGTTTTTTTTTCTTTCTTTTGTTAGCATGTCCGTGTGTAAAATGGCAAAGTTATGCTGTATCTGGGAATTTGTTCAATAAATAAATAAATAAATAAATATAGTTTGATTAGGTTATGTTACAAAGGTTCTTTAATTCTAAAATCTATTAGAAAAGAATTGCAATTGGAAATTATATTTTTTAAACATTTCAGTTCTTTTTAAGAAATAGCCTAAAACCTTTTCTTTTAGACTATTTATTAAACCTTTTCTTTTCATCTTTGGCTCCTAACTATGAACTATGATGATATTTGCGAGGGATGTTTCAAGGCAAGCTAAAATAATCTTCAATCAGGGCGGGTGCTCACGAGTGGAAATCCTCATTATGATAGATAATTTTATCCTTGTTCCATGTTATTTCATATTATGCACATCTATGTTACTCTAGAAAATTATCTACTTCCTGCTTTCACTAAATCGTAACATAAGCAAAGTGTGTCTCATTAAACGGATTCCCTTCGTGCGACAAGGAAAGTTTTTAGTTTCATGTGTATATTAGGAGATAAATACAACTAGAAATGTGGCTTTAACTGTATATATAAAAACGTAATAACCCCGATTTTGTCCAATAAAATATAATTTTCCCAATAAAATCCAATGTTACCTAATAGAAGCCTTTGAGTCTTTAAACGCTAAACCTAGTTTTCCCACAAGCCTCTTTCTATTCAGGGTTC
Source organism: Thermobia domestica (assembly GCF_964235325.1). Taxonomy (NCBI): domain Eukaryota; kingdom Metazoa; phylum Arthropoda; class Insecta; order Zygentoma; family Lepismatidae; genus Thermobia; species Thermobia domestica. The sequence continues at coordinate 869,005 of NC_137456.1, forward strand.
AGCTAACCCTCCCCAATTTAAAGGATCAAGAAGTAAAGATCAAGATCTCATTAAATTTTGCTGTAATAATATATCTATATTTCTTCAAAAGCTTACAAAACAAGCAAATTCAAATTCACCAATAATAATTAAGTGAACTGACCCTACCTTTACCGATGTTAGATTAGATTCCACAAATATCTAAGAAATTGAAGAAACATATTGTATGCTTTCTTTAACATTACTGATTTATTGGTATTACTTAAAGTTCATTAGAGGGAAGAAGATTAATTCAGGCAGATTAACAATAATCTTATGAAACATTGCGTATGTTTAACTTCAGCGGTATGAGAACCAGAAGAACGTAACTCCAAAAATGCTGTTTTCGTTTTCTTCATGTTTGGACATAATTTTGAAAGCCCCACTTTGAAAGCGTAATTGGAACGTAACGCAATCTGTTCTCCTTGTCGATCATCTGTTGTAATTTAGCTCAATTACTATCTTATTAAAAATACATCTTTTTAACCCCCGTGAAGTTAGCGACCAAAAGTTCAATAAATCGATATATTTTTAGAGTTCTGAGTAGCACTAAAAGAGTTCTAGAGTCCCTGCTAGGTTAGACCAATAGTTCTGGGTAAATAAAGATTTTAAAGCGAGTTTGAAGTTTCGGTGCTAACTTCATGAAAACCCGAAACTCTTAAAATGTGTATATGTTTTTAGAGTTCTGAGTAGCACCAGGCCCGTATCCAGGGGGAGTCTAGGGGGCCGGTCCCTTCCCTAAAGTTTGGCTGGCCCCCTAACATTTTCACGGTAGGCTGGCAAATGGACTATAATATGGTGATGAACTATAATATGGTTGGATCGGCCCCCTCTCACTTCAGCCGGGCCCCACTACATTTTTAGGCTGGCTACAGGCCTGAGTAGCACTCGAAGAGTTCTGAAGTTCCTCATGAACATTTAGAAGAGTTTTCGCAAAATAAGGGAGAAAACGGAAAATAAATGTTTCCTCATAATCTACTAACCACACATGAAGTCGGTGCAAATCATTAACAAATATATAACACGTGCCTATAAAACTCAACCAATGTTACCCAAAACATAAAAATCGACAAGTGCTACTTAAAGCTCTCATCAGAACTCTATTTCATTACGAAATAAAAGAGTTCTATCACCTTCTTCACAGACGGTTCTTGAGTGGCGCATAAATTGTTAAATTAAATTGTTATAAATAAAGATTTAACAATTCTACGAACAGAATTTGAAAGAACTTGACGAGTGTTATTAAGAAGTCTGATTAAAACTCTATTTCATTACGAAAGAAACGAGTTCTATCACCTTGTTCAAAGTCGTCTTGCGAGCGGCCCATAAATTGTTGATTAAAATTGCTATAAATAAAAATATAACCATTCTACGAACAGAACTTTAATGAACTTGACGAGTGTTACCTAGAACTCTCTTCACAACTCTATTTAATTGCGAAATAAAAGAGTTCTATCACCTTGTTCACAGCCGGTTCGCGAGTGCCCCATAAATTCTTGATGTAAATTTTTATAAGTAACGATTTATCCATTGTACGAACAGAAGTATATAGAACTTAACGATTGTTAGTCTGAACTCTCATCAGAACTCCATTTCATTCCGAAATAAAAGAGTTATATCACCCTGTTCACAGTTGGCTCGCGAGTGTCCCATAAATTGTTAATTTAAATTCTTATAAATAAAGATTTAACCTTTTCTACAAACACAACGTTATAGATCTTGACGAGTGCTGCTCAGAACTCTCATCAGAACTCAATTTCATTGCGAAATAAAAGAGTTATATTAACTTGTTGACATTCGATTCCAAAGAGGTCCATAAATTGTTAATTTAAATTGTTATAAATAAAGATTATCCATTCAATGAACAGAACTGTATAGTACTTGACGAGTGCAAGTCAGAACTCTTATCAGAACTCTATATTATTGTGAAATAAACGAGTTCTATCACCTTGTTCACGATCGGTTCTTGAGTGGCCCCTAAATTGTTAATTTAAATTGTTATAAATAAAGATTTAACCATTCTACGAACAGAACGTCATAGAACTTGACGAGTGCTACTCAGAACTCTCACTAGAATTCTATTTCATTGCGAAACAACAGATTTCTATTACCGTGTTCCTAGTCGGTTTGCGATTGGCTCACAAATTGTTAATTTAAATTGTTATAAACAAACATTTAACCACTCTACGAACACAACTTTATACAACTTAGCAAGTGCTACTCAGAACTCCATTTCATTTCAGAATAAAAGAGTTCTCTCACTTTGTTCACAGTTAGTTCGCAAATTGTCCATAAATTGTTAATTCAAATTGCTATAAATAAAGATTTTACCATTCTGCGAACACAATTTTATACAACTTGGCGAGTAATACTCAGAACTCCATTTCATTGCGAAATAAAAGAGTTCTCTCACTTTGTTCACATTCGGTTGCAAATTGTCCATAAATTGTTAATTTAAATTCTTATAAATACATTTTTAACCATTCTGCGAACAGAACTTTGTAGAACTTGACGAGTGCAAGTCACAACTCTCACCAGAACTCTATTTCATTGCGAAATAAGAAAACGTTCTATCACCTTGTTCACAGTCGGTTCGCGATTGGCCCATAAATTGTTAATTTAAATTGTTATAAATAGAGATTTTACCCATTCAACTAACAGAACTGTATAGTACTTGATGAGTGCATGTCACAACTCTCATCAGAACTCTATTTTGTTGCAAAATATAACAGTTCTAAAAGCACTCCTCAAGGTCTATAAGGTTCTCTTCGTAGAGTTTTTAAAGCTTATTTATGACAATTTAAATTAATAATTTATGGACCTCTTTGGACCCGAATGTCAACAAGTTAATAGACCTCTTTTATTTCGCAATGAAATTGAGTTCTGATGAGAGTTCTGAGTAGCACTTGTCAAGATCTATAACGTTGTGTTTGTAGAAAAGGTTAAATCTTTATTTATAAGAATTTAAATTAACAATTTATGGGACACTCGCGAGCCAACCGTGAACAAGGTGATAGAACTCTTTTATTTCGGAATGAAATGGAGTTCTGATGAGAGTTCAGACTAACAATCGTCAAGTTCTATATAGTTCTGTTCGTACAATGGATAAATCGTTACTTATAAAAATTTACATCAAGAATTTATAGGGCACTCGCGAACCGGCTGTGAACAAGGTGATGGAACTCTTTTATTTCGCAATTAAATAGAGTTGTGAAGAGAGTTCTAGGTAACACTCGTCAAGTTCATTAAAGTTCTGTTCGTAGAATGGTTATATTTTTATTTATAGCAATTTTAATCAACAATTTATGGGCCGCTCGCAAGACGACTTTGAACAAGGTGATAGAACTCGTTTCTTTCGTAATGAAACAGAGTTTTAATCAGAATTCTTAATAACACTCGTCAAGTTCTTTCAAGTTCTGTTCGTATAATTGTTAAATATTTATTTATAACAATTTAAATCAAAAATTTGTGGGCTATTGGCGAACCGTCTGTGAAGAAGGTGATAGAACTCTTTTATTTCGTAATGAAATAGAGTTCTGATGAGAGTTTTGAGTAGCACTTGTCGATTTCTATAATGTTCTGGGTAACATTGATTGAGTTTTATAGGCACGTGTTATATATTTGTTAATGATGTGCACCGATTTCATATGTGGTCAGTAGATTACGAGGAAACATTTATTTCCCGTTTACTCCCTTATTTTGCGAGAACTCCTCTAAATTTTCATGAGGGACTTTAGACCTCTTCGAGTTCTACTCAGAACTCTAAAACAATATAGACATTTTAAGATTTTCGATTTTTCGTGAAGTTAGCACCGAAACTTTAAACTCGCTATAAAATGTTTATTTATCAAGACATTTTGGTCTAAACTAGCAGGAACTCTAGAACTCTTTGAGTGCTAATCAGAACTCTAATAAAATATAGACATTTTAAGATTTTTGGTTTTCGTGAAGTTAGCGCTGAAACTTTAAAACGCTATAAAATCTTTGTTTACCCAGAACTATTGGTCTAGCCTAGCAAGAGCTTTAGAACTCTTTGAGTGCTACTCAGAACTCTAATAAAATATAGACATTTTAAGATTTTTGGTTTTCGTGAAGTTAGCACCGAAACTTTAAAATCGCTATAAAATCTTTATTTACGCAGAAATTTTGGTCTAACCTAGCAGGAACTCTAGAACTCTTTGAGTGCTACTCAGAACTCTAAAACAATATAGACATTTTAAGGTTTTTGGTTTTGCGTGAAGTTAGCAGCGAAACTTTAAAATCGCTATAAAATCTTTATTTACCCAGAACTATTAGTCTAATCTAGCAGGAACTCTAGAACTCTTTGAGTGCTAATCAGAACTCTAATAAAATATAGACATTTTAAGATTTTTGGTTTCGCGTGAAGTTAGTACCGAGACTTTAAAATCGCTATAAAATCTTTATTTACCCAGAACTATTGGTCTAACCTAGCAGGAACTCTAGAACTCTTTGTGTGCTACTCAGAACTCTAGTAGGGGGGCGCGGTGGCTCAGTGGTAGAGCGTTCACCTCCGGTGCTTCGAGTTCCTGGTTCGATCCCAGCTCGCGCCGTGTGGAATTTGTGGTGGACAAACACCGTGCTCGTGGGTTTTCTCGGGGTTCTCCCATTTCCTCCCACTTTCTTCATTCCACCATTTCACTCATTTCTCATTATCACCGTCTCCTTTAGCCTAACCGGCATAACCGTGGGACGTTAAACTTAAGATTTCATTTCATTTCATTTTTCAGAACTCTAGTAAAATATAGATATTTTAAGATTAAAATATATCGATTTATTAAACTGTTGGTCGCTAACTTAAAGGGGTATCTTTTTAAGAAAATAATATTTTTGTCCTCTCGCCTGTAAACCTACGAAAATGGAGTTTCGTTTATCTGGTTCTCATGCGACGTAATGGAGTCTTTTGTTACTGAGCAACATCATTTAAAGGCAACACCCAAATTTCACCCTCAGAAATATTGTACGGTAATGTTCATTAAATAAACAAATAAAAAATGAAATTTTTGTGTTTTACGTCGCACGGTTATGCCGGTTAGGCTAAAGGAGACTTTGATGATGAGTAATGAATGAAATGGTGGAATGAAGAAAGTGGAAGGAAACGGGAGAACCCCTAGAAAACCCACGCACACGGTGTTTGTCCACCACAAAGTTCACTTGGCGGGGGCTAGGATCGAACCCTGGATCCCAAGCACCAAAATAAACAAATAATTATAGGTCTAAATCATGAAATAAATTTTTCTTGAAGTTTAAAGACTTTCCACTATTAGTAATGATTCAAGTTGGCTAAAAGTCTTTCGCAACTTAATAAACGTGTGCTACGTGTACCACTCGAATCTGATCCTTATTTACGTTACATGGTATTTTTCACCCCTAAATTTATCTCACATGTTTTTCCAAAATAGCAACTATTGCTGCTTTCACAGGTGTCATTGTGCTATAATCAAATTCTCTTGAAGCTGAGATAATGTGCTGAAAAATTGCCTATACTGTGAATATTGATCTTGCAGATGGTCTCTATACTCCCAACTACACAGAAATTAATTTCACGTCGTGGTTTTTAACTGACGTTGCTAGTAGGTTCCGCAATTTGTAATAACGACGTTGCATAAACACGCAAAACACAGAAACTCGGATAACTCAAACACAGGTAGGAAAAGTAGGGTACAGTGAGACATTTTTTTGCATGTATTAACTCTTGTATTATATAAAATATTAAAATGAAACAAAAATTGAACAACAGTTTGTAGTTTAGGCTAGTAAAAGAAAGTGAGAGGAAATGCACGAACACCAAGAAAACTGATGCACATAGTGCTTGTCCACCTATGACCCCACTTGATGCGATCTGGGATTGAACCGTTAATCCTACACATTGAACGCTCTATCCCCGTGGGATTATATTAGAATGCCATTTTAACAGAGCAATGAAAGCGATCTGAAACTAAAGAAAATGTAATAGCTGGAGTAATAATGAATCGAATCACGTTAATCTGCAAGATGCCAATCATCTTTCGTCATTGACCTAGTCTTTTTAAAGCAAACGGCAAGTGATCAACTTGGTTTTGAAGATTACTTTCCAGAGTAAACCAACTATTTTTGAACACCTTCGTCGTTTGACATTTTTAAAAAGGATATCAGTTATAATGATGGTTCGTATGGTAGGAGAGATGAGGAAAGAGCTCTCTGGTATTAACATGTAGCTCATAGCTCCGAGCAACTATGTATGACGGGCCGGAACATATAGCTGCCTTACAAGATTCAAAAAAGCAAGTGTTGCAATGTAATTCGCACTGTTATATCGAAATGACTGAAATAAATATTTTCTATGTCTCATGTGTTCTCAAGAATAACTTTATGGACAAAATGAGGATAAACTTCTCTTTAAATTCTCAAAACTTGCAAGAGATCCATCGTAACCATGTGAACGTTTTTCGCACGAGAGACCCGGATTGGTTTTCCCGTGGGATTTCGTACGGTTTAGACCCCAACTAACAGAAGATCTACTTCTTACATAGTCTTGCTGTCGAAAAGGATGCAAAATTTTACTCAACTAACCAACAGAATCAAAATCTGCAACGCGTCTGTTCGAGTTGTCTGAGAACTGACTGGGTAGTATACGACGAGGTCGTGAGTTCGAGATCCTTTTTGTCAGGGACGAGTTTCATATATTCATGTGTTACATGATGAAAGATATGGTCCTCTAAGTCCGTCGTTCGATTCAAGTGAATATCATTACAATATTCTAATTTATTTTTTCTGTTCATTTTTTCTCCAAGAAGATTTGAACTTATGTAACCTCAAACTTCTTTGAAGAATTTGTAAAGAAAAAAAATGTTTGCATTATTAAACTATAATCTGTTCCACGCAACCTGATAGGAAAAATAAGTTTTTTCCCCACCACGCTCAAGTGCAGATAAATGTTGGTGTTCCGTAGAGTGTACCTAAATATGTCTAAATAATAAATTACAACTTTCATAATAACACTAGGTATTTTAAAATAACTACATTTGCCTGTATTATAATGAGATAAGTAATACGTGTTATTATAATGGAAATTTTATTGAACAGTTGTATTGTTTATTTTCCTTCTTTTTCGCAGTCGGGCTTCTGGCATAATGTTGCAATGGCAAGGGATGGCAGGGTTGGTAATTCAACGGGTATTTATTTATTGAAACAATAATTTCATAATAATATAAAATTGAAATCCAATTACGATATGTATGGGCAAATTATCAGAGCGTTAAGATGATAACAATAGAACCTGAAATGCTTTTAAAAAAGGCACACTTCTCGTTTCCACTCCTATTAACAGATGCTCTTACACACACACATAATATTGTTCCAATAATAATTTTGTTTGCTGAGCCCCTCTTGCAGAAGACGAGGAAATGACTTTTTATTGTGTTAGAAATATTATCTATCTCCATTAATGGGAATAATCATTTGCAGTAATTAATCTGCGAGAGAGAGACCTTTATAGCGTGTGTAAAGTGAGTTCTACGTCCCACGGTTATTTTGGATTTAGATTTCTGGGCTTTAAGCATCTATGGTCATTTAGCCCGTCACGTACGAGGAATAACGACCCTCGGAGAGCACTCTCCGGGGAAAGGGAAGGAAGCGACCTATAAGTTAGGTACCACCCCGGCATTTGCCTGGTGTGAATGAGGAAAACGCAGAAAAACCTCATTCAGGGTGGCTGGCCTGAAATAGCGTGTTACACTTTTTCGACCGAGTGGCCCCTCCGGGAATCGAACTCTGGACCGCTCGCACCGAAGGCTAGAATGTTAGCGACTACGCTATCCCACGGTTAGGCCGGCTAGGCTAAAGGAGACGATGATGATGAGAAATGAATGAAATGGTGGAATGAAGAAAGTAAAAGGAAACGGGAGAACCCCAAGAAAACCCCCGCACACGGTGTAAAATCGAAAACCAAGTACAATATGTATGATTAGATATTATCAGAGCGTTAAGATGATAACAATAGAACCTGAAATGCAAAAAAAAAAAAATCGTTTCCTCTCTTATTGTCCGATGTTCTTACATTAAAAAGAACAAGAAGAAAAAGAATTTTTATATATAATGTTTCAATCATAATTGTATTTGCTGAGCCCCTATTGCAGAAGACGGGGAAATGACTTTTTATTGTCTTAGAAATATTATCGGTCTCCATTAATAGGAATAATCATTTGCAGTAATTAATTTCCAAGAAGGAGACGCTTATGACGTGCAGAATATAAAATAAAATCTTTGAGTTTTTCGTCCCACAGTTATGCCGGCTAGGCTAAAGGAGATAGTGATTATGAGAATGAATGAAATGGTGGAATGAAGAAAGTAAGAGGAAACGGAGGACACACAAGGAAACCTACGCATACGGTGTTTGTCAACCACAAAGTTTACTTGGCGCGAGCTTGAATCGAACCAGGAACCCCATGTACCATAGTTAAAGGCTCTACCATTGAGTCACCGCAGCCCCAGGCGTGAAGGATAGTGTAATGTTGCGACAAGAGTTGATTATTGTGTAAGAAAGAAAGAGAAACGATAAATACGAGTTCGTTCAATTATATAAAAATAACGACCGTTTTGGCTTAAAGATCTCAAAGGCTCATCGTAGCAGAAACAAACATTTCCATTAGATTTTAACCTGCAAAAAATCAATATACCATCTTTGTTATCAACCATCCTTCAAAGGTCCTGTTTTACATTGCCCGGAAGCCTTCTCTTTCTCCCAGCTAATAGTTTCCTTCGCTTCGGCTTTTTTGAATAGAACTTGGTGACTTGGTGCGGATTTCCCATACAAGCAACGTGTCATGTTGATCTTATACGTATTAACTTTACTAAATGTTTAATACACTGTGACCTGTAGTTGTTGTGAAATAAAAGCTTGTATAGCGTTTTAATTTACCTGAATGTATACCTTTTTTTTTTTTTTGCTCCAAATATTTTTTATCAATATTTTATTTTCGAAGCCCCGTAGTTCCAGTTCTTGTATTCGTGTTAGGGATCAACTTCCACATCCATACAAAATTTGGCAGATTGAGCTCTTATTGATTTTAATGTTTTCGATATTTGTTAAGACAAAATGTTTTATAGTGGGATAAACTTTAGTACGTAAGTAATATGCAATACTTTGATACGAACAAAAATTAAAAAACGGTAATTGTTTGTCACTCGGGTTTAATAGCTAAAAGGAACAGCAGTGCTTCTCAGCTTCAGGTGCTAGCGAATTGACGTACGAATTTAGAGTGTACACGATTCTGTTCATTAGAAAAGTTTCCCTCCCTGTGAAGGTCAACGACTAGCTTTCCCCTTCTGCAGTGTCAAGTGGTGGGAGGTAGGGGAGTTTCCTATCAGGTTGCCTGGAACAGACTTTAGATATAATACCAGAAGTCCTTTACTCTGAACAGTCTACATCATATTCTTTATCCTGATTTTTTTCACTTACCTACTACTTTTACACAATACGCATCTTGTCATATCCTATACTTTGTTGTGTTACTTTGTTGGGTCAATATTTTGATATTAACTAAAATGCCAACTTATGCTTTCTACAGAGTGATGTAGTCTATACCCGCATACATAAAAATTATTTAACTGTGGAAATCCGTCTTTTCTGCTTTAATCAGCTGTATTGTTAATTTCACGTCCGACGATGTCACTTCATGTGAGGTCAATTGAGGGTAATGCTTGAGGTACTGAACTTTGGAGAATTATGTCGCAAACCTTCTAGAACTTTCTGCCTACATCAAGACAATGTGATTGTGGGTGTTCCCTAATATTCGAAGTCTATTACCTTTTGTTGAGAAGAGTAGGAAAAGAAGTGTGCTTTTGACAAACAGCTTTTGAATAAAACCATGAACACCGATATTGGCGAGAGAGTGTGGATAAGATTTTTGATGGAGGAACTTCCACTGTTGACAGTTCATGGAGTTACCATGATATATTAAGGTACTGTAATCAACTGACATATTGAAGTAACTTTAGACAAGCAATAATTACATTTCTAAAGACCATACATTTCTATTTTACCTACCTAAATTCTGCTGCATCTTTTCAAACTGCATTTCCTGTATTTTATTTATAATCTCTTAAACAGCTATTTTATGATTGCATCGCAAGTTTAGTATTAATGTGTTTTAATGAAAGAATTGAACGATTTGATCGTTTATGTTTCCAGCTGCTAAGAACTGGTGGTTCAGAAAAGATTTCAAATTTATTGGGCAAATATTTACTTAGGTTTTCAAGGTTGCCTTTAGTGCTTTGCCGTTACTAAATATAGAGACGGAACGGATGATTTAATGGCTAACGTGCACGTCTTTTGCGAGGGATACTCGGTTATGACTCCCAGTGATAGTTAGTGTGGTTCAGATTCCACTTTAAGTACCGAGTCTATCTGTCATACACCATTGATATTGAAAAATATCTTTAATATCAGGCCAACAACTAACCAGTTACACTCCAGTATAAACATTAAACGTTAATTATAGCAAACATATGTAATAAAATAGCAATAATTCTCTCTTTGACCATCCTTTCAAAGATATTCCCACATCCACTTCAGAGAAATATTCTATGGGATAAGCATTTATACACTTAACTGTGAACTTGAGCTACGATTGGATTAATGTTATATATGGTGTTGATACGATACTATTACTCTGCGATAAACATGTTTATTTAATGGTTAACATGTTTATTTTGTTGAGTAGTAAAAAATGACTAGAATGTGTAACCGATATCTCGATCAGTCATCATTCGCTGCATTTCTAACCACGAGTCGTCTTTATGTGTGGCAGACGCTCAAGGATGCGTATTATCACAATATATTTGCCCAACCATGAAACATAGAGGCGCCTTTGAAATGTTGTGGGGTGCGATATCCTGTTTTCAGTGAGTTCTGTGCTGATGCTTACCAGTCCTGTCGCGTGTCCCTGATTATATCGCCACTTAAGGGTCCGTGTGCATCCTAAATCTAAATTGATGTTTGTGGCAATGACGAAATATTATAGAAAGATGATGCCTAAAACTACACATCTGGAGCTGCTGCGGCATTGTTTGATGAACATCTGGATAAAGTTGAAAACCATCTCGGAACACCCCATTCCGGAACCTGACATTAATTCTGTTGTCCGCTTAGGAGACATGAATCCGGTGCAGATTTCGCCTCTCACGAAGTTGAATAATACGGTGTATGGCTAATGGGATAATATTCCATTTGCTACCGTCCAAGATCTCTACGAGACCATTCCATGTCAAGTCAGAGCTGTTATGAGAACAAAAACTGGTCCAATGACATTTTAATCTGTTTTTGTACCATTTTTAGTGTTTTTTTTCATTAATTTGATATGTCTGTGTATATTGTGTAACGACTTTTGTATCTTTAGTCGTTCATAATTGATTTAGCATTGTATTTACAATCAATTTATCAATTTATGGTCTATAACTATGAATCAATGATTGATTGGTTAGTGTTTATTGGGGACGTCAGTAATGAGGCCGTTCCTCATATTCTGGCCTTCTTGATAACACTAATTTCATAAAAATATTTCTACAGTTTAAGAGTATTGTAGTAAAGAATGTACTTAAAACGTCGGTTGACTCCATAATTTCCTGTGTCTGTCTGATTCGAAAAATAAGCATTTACTGTTTTTTCTCATAACGCATGCAACAGACAAATGGACGCTAAGTCAAATCTATTATTTGAAATTGATGTATACGATCGGTGAAACTCATTTATTCTTGAGAAAAAGAATGGTAATAAATCTTTACTACTTTAATACAGATTCCGTGTGGGTGGGTTTTCACGGGGTTCTCCCATTTCCTCCCACTTTCTTCATTCCACCATTTCCTTCATCCCTCATCATCACCGTCTCCTTTAGAATAACCGGCATAATCGTGGAACGTAAAACTCAAAAGCTTAATTTCATTTCATTTTTAATACAGATTCTGATATTAATTTATTAGTCATCAAAGTTCAATTTGAACTCAATGAAACCGAAGAATTTCAGCGAAATGAATCTCATCTAATTTTGACCAAATTTGAAATAGTGGTAGACGTCTAAGACTGGGTAAGTATATGGGATAATATGGTGTGAAGATTTTTTAATCTCTAATTATGTGCCACAAAGATGAGATTTTAACAATTTTATTTTTCTCCTTTCCGTCTTTTCAGACTTATATGCAGTCAATGTTACTAATGAGTCTTCTCCATAAAATACGGTTTCGAAATCTTTCTCTGTCCGATCTTCCTACCTCAAATCATTCTTAACCATGGCCATGTATATTATTCTTGGTTACCCACTATATCTCTTCCTCTCCATTTCCATTCTCACTTGTCTTCTGACCACTTATTTTCTTACTAAGTCCAAATCTCAAATCTAATGGCCAATATATCCTGAGTTAAAAACACGCAGAACATACGTATTACAGTAAGCTTATCAGAAGCTACCACCATATCATATATAGTGCAAAGAGATTATCTTCTTCTCGAGTTACTAGCCATCAAAATTGTGGTTTTGGACTCAATGAGTCTATTCCACATATTTACTAATGAATCACTCAAGACCTAAAGGTCAGTAAACCATGGTATTTCATATACGTATTAAGTTTTTAAGGTCTAATAACATTTTAAATTCGTTGGAGAGGGGGAAAACTTTTGATTCGAATATACTGATCATTATATTTCGATCTTTCATTTTTAAAAAATCTGTTGCGAAAAGTAGATTCTAAGTGCAGTTATATGTAAAATCAAAATTGCTTTAAAAATTAATGAAGGATGATTGTTTTTGCTACGTGAAGGTTTATTAGTAAACACAGATGGTTTGCGTTTTATAAAAGTGACAGCTGCCATGCAAACAGAACGTTGAAGTATTAATTCGAGTTCGAATGTAAGGTCATACCAGTTTCTCTATTTTCACTACTGCAGATGTTTTCTCAAAATGGCATGTATCAGAGTTAAAATTAAAGTGTCAGTAGAACCTATCTGGTAAAGTAACGGTGTTCAAACGAGAAACGTGGATTCAAATATCTGTGAAATGAATGATAAGATGTTTCTTTATCATTTTTTTTTTTGCATTTTCTAATTAACAGTTTGTACTATTTGCTCCTCTTACAAAACAACTGCGATCATATGACTTCCAGATATAAATCATCATCCAGATATAAATCATTAATATTTTCTGTCAAGATTTCATACCACTTTGATGTTATTATGGTTCATTTATAGTTATGATACACATTTTTACCTAAAGAACGTAAGGCCGAAATTTAAAAATTTCATTTTCTTTACTTAAATTGTTCTCGGTAAAACATTTCAGTGAACTTCGGTTGAAATGGTTATCAGTAAAATAATTCTAGGACATAGGTGAAGGATTAGTATTTTTTTAAGTTCTTTTGATTCATTAAGGTAATTTAGATAATTGAATGAAATATACACGTAACATATTACAACAGTGCTTTATTATCATTATCACGAATATCCACAGGCACGTGGCTATCATTAATAATGTTACATATGCACCACCCGCAAGACTCCGGACTTATTATTTGTTGTTTTACTTAATTTCAAGACTTAAATACATATATATGTATATTGCCTATCACATTTTACAATTTAATTGTTTACAATAATCATTAGCAAGACTATTTCAGCAAATATTCACAAGTTCAATTAACAAAATTTGTACTATTCTAGAAAGAAATTTAAAAAAAAATTATTAACTTAGTAGAATATTCATATTTAAAGATAGTTCTATAAACCATGTTGTCACTGTGATAAATTTAAGAAAACTAGTGTAAATTCTTAATTGAAAATATTAGTTTAAAACTATGAAAATTTATTATGTAAATTTTCTTTCTTTGTACTGTTTTACATAAAGTAACCCATTCAATAATTTTGTGAGATTGAAGTAACAGTCAAAACATGTTTGACACTACAATATTTTATATATTCACTTGTCCTAATTTATGAGTCTCTAATTCATATGTAAAAGTACTAAAAGTCACTTTACTCCAATAAATTTAAAAGTTTCTCCTATACTAATATAAAACTTGCCTTTTAATTTTTGAATATTTATATAATTAACCAAGCAAACATATTGATTCGCAATAAATTAATGGTATTATCAATTGTCTGAGAATTTATACACATTATCTTTCTCGTTTCCTCTTAATCGATATATTTAGAAGAAAAATTAATCAAATGTCATAACTGGCTTAATCTTTTACTTTTTAATGTGCAATAGGTATATCATATTAATGTTAGCATTGAGACAAAATATTATGATTTAACATTATGATAAACGTTATGATTTTTAAATACCATGCACAAGTATATAAAATTTTCCGAAGTACATCATTTGTATTTTACGTGCTAGTGTCACTGACCAATTATACTTTAATGACACAAAACAGTAACGGGAAATAGATTAATTTATTAAAACAATATAAAATTTGCTGATCAAATCATAAAACCTGAAGCTTACACAAAGAATACAATACTACAACTCTATGATAAATTAACATCCCTTTTCAGATATGTAGCACCGATCTTCTTAATTATTTTCCTTAGAATTTGAATGCGATAATTGTAAAATGTGACTGGTTTTCTTCAATACATGCAGCTACAAGTAAACAATCTTCAGACACGAAAAGCGTAATTAGTTATTTGTGTGACTTAGAACGCACCACAAAAGTTGACGACACTAGTTTATTCTTTTGGAAACCAAACCATATTTGAAAGACTGAATGATCTGGAAACCAAAGAACAGCGAATAATGCCACTAAGGGCATCGGAAGAAAGTTAAGATTAGTGAAGCAACTATTATTAACAATGAACAATATACAACAAACACAATAACATTATTCTTTTATGATTTACAAATACACGGAACATGCTTTCATTAATGCTGAATATCTACACACAGTATATTTATATATATATTTACATTAATATATATTAATTTACAAATGTAACAGGTAACGTATCTTTTAATATTCCGAGCTACATCTACGTTCAACGGTACAATGAATTTCATCTTTGATTATAATCTGAGGTTCCACTGCCCTCGTAAATACGATTAATTAAAAATAACTGCTACTCATGATTATATACAAAATCTACACTTTTTAATAATCGTATTTCAACAGAAACAATCAAGCTTTAAATAATGTGCTAATGTACAATCTGACACACGTTGTACACTACAGCGAATCATATAGTATTATACAATTTGAGCATTTTATGTTCAAATAGTATTAACCAATGTAGAAATGTAACTAAGTTTCAAGATTAATTCATTAATTTTACATTCAATTCTGTTTATCTACTTCATTTGGTCGATTAACAAAAATCTATTTTATTTTCTAATTACAATATTACTAATTCAATTAGAAATAATTTGAAGTACGTAAACTTTAAGTTAGGTAGTTTAACTGTCCAGCTGTTTTAATTCATAATATTCCTTAATTAAGTGGGAGTGTTCAAAAGAACAGAGAAGAAATATAAAGAAGAAATATTTACTAGTATTTTAAATGCTAGCTAAAAGTTTATCTTATTTTTAGAAAACATTTATAACTGATGATAATATTAAATATCTTTCTCATCTTATAAAGCGGTACATAATTGGATATCTTTTAATTGGTTAGTGTAAGTTGATGAAGTAACCAAAAACGTAGATTTTGATTCGCTGATGTTTCATTTTGGCAACAGAGGTTGTGTATATATAAGAAGCAACTACTAAATGAGAACTTTTCTTTACACATTCAACAAAGAAAAGAAAGAATAAGTAAAGCAATCAGAGTATACACACAATCATGAGCACTTTTGAAGGACAAGATTTTAACAATTCTTTTGTGCTATACATATGTAACGAGTTCTAAATTCATCAGAGAGGAATTATATTGTCCTTATGTAGTTGATTATATTATACAAATTCTACTGTAATACTTAAATGTAATAGCCAACTATGGATGAACATTATAAAGTGATGTTTATTTACACAACTTTACAGGAGTAGCTTTATAATAAAACATTTGCTTTCAATACTCCGTTAATAATAATGCTTGTATTACTTAAGAGAAAAAATAATTGGAAATTAGAACAAGAAACAGTAACGTTGAAGAGCTTGTTACAAGTACTGACAATCTTGATGTACATGTATGCACAGATAAACACATTATATATTTTTCTACTGTAAAGTTATTATGTATATACAACAGTTATTAGTAATGAATGTGGCAAACATCACATTGATATTTTGGAGTTAAATAGTATAATACAATACCTAAGTATACAATCCAAAAGTGTCTAATACCTTCTTTGATTTTCTGTATATGAATATGTAGGACGGCTGAAAAACACTATTTAAACAGTCTCCGCTTGTATCCAGATTTGAAAGCCCAGTTTACGTAGGATATTTACATGCGTTCCAAGCATAAAATAGGGTTCTTCCATGCCTTTATTGTCATGTGGTGCGTTTTAATGTAAGATAGATACAACTTTTAAATGACAGCTGAAATATAAGTAAAGTGGAAATAATTTCAATAAGAGCATGGAGAAATCCTTTATAATGTCTCTCACTGAATGGCTTTCATTTCAATCTACACATGTTTTATCTGGTGTGACTATAATAACTTCATGAAATTTCAACAACTTGCTAGAATGCTGAAAATACTTTGGTTGTAATTATGTATGATTCACTAATATAAGCGAGATCTTTTATCTGAAGTATTGCTACTCAACGCTAGATTTTTACCTAAGTTTAAACCTCTTAATAGCTGTAGAACTATTCAAGATAATCTTTACAATTGTCAATAATATAAATGCTAATAATAAATCTATCATCTATCCTTCATAATGTTTATTCAGAGTCGAAAACTACTCATCCCAAAAGAAATGGTCCCATTAACTGCTCTTACGCAGAATTTCAGTCATAAAGACACTTAGAAAGAAGAAATTCTGCCCACCTAAGCCGTAGTATTTAAATGTCTTTCGTGGTTAAATCAGTTTGTCTTGTTCGGATTGATATTAATAATCGTTATTCATAAATAGTGATGTATGATGTGTCAAGGTAAGTCATTCTGAAATTTGCATTGAGATGAAGATTTACAAATCTTTACGAAAAACATACAAAATATCCAGTTTTCGTTATTCAATACATTTTAAAAACAAACCTTCTCCCACATTATTTAGTACGTTTTAAAAATCAATCAGAATTTACTTAATCACGTGATTACTCTAAGCTCTCGTCACAAATACAGACATTGACCCAAATACGAGGTACATGAAAGTTGTTAACCCCAGAGGGGAAATCAATGCTATAGTTTTCTTAATTGAGAATAACTTCTTGTATAGTTCAATATTGAAAAATAATTTATTAATTAATAAATACAAGAAGTATCAAGGAATTTGTGAAATATTTAATCTGTTTCAAGAGGAACTAACTGATGGCTAATATATCAAGAATTCAGTGTTGTACAATATGAAATGCATTTCAAAAAATGTAATTATCCCAGCACAAATTTAACTAAGGACGAACTGATTAAATTTGTTCTGATCTAGTTATGCAAATTTGATACCTGAACGAAATAAAATTAATAAACTGAATATGGTTAACAAATCTTACCGAAGGATATTACAGATAGTTATAATCAGAAGTTTTCAAGTAAATTCATATAAAATGACCTACCATATGTTCATAAGAATAGTATTATACAGAGAATTATCAGTTTCAAATGCCAAGTGTTTCAGGTATGAGATTTCCTTTACGAAGTGAGAAAAAAATTAGCTATGTTAGTTTCAACATTCTCCTATTAGCACATGATTACAAGAACAATAATTCTCATAATTATTTTCTATGGTTAATAGAAATGAGAAATTACTTTACCTTTCAGCACTTTTATCGAAACATATTCCAGTATAATAACAGGATGTTTACTCAGAAATAAGGAGTATTTCTTTCAGCGTGGCAATTAAACAAAGGACTTCAGAATTGAGGCAAAGGATGCCACATGCTTAGGGACGGACCTTTTTCGCAACAATTTTGATATTTTGTAGCATTATCACAATTTTCACATTTATGTCGCATTTATTGTTATAGAATGTAGCACAAGATTTACTTTTAATTATGGAACTTGCAAATAGTATATTTTTAGTAGTAAGGTGTATATCTAAACGAAAACGAAATGAGGTTATACCATGATTAGGTGTAATTCTAGCTAATGTATTCACTAAAATATAGAAATGAATGCAAAGATTTAAACACTTCTTCCAACCTCGTCCTCAGTTAAAGGATAACGTGTAGCAAAACATTACCTATTCTTTTAAGTTTATTCTCCTCTCAGTGACAATCATATTATACTTGGAAAAGAATCTCTCGGCATCAACACTCGAGACTGGCAACCATATTGAACGTAACGAGCTGATAGCAAAAGACTTGTGGATAGCATTTAAACTGTTTAACAGTGATATAATATTAACTTTCTTATCCTCACTGTTGAGAACTTCAATTATCTTCCTTTTAAATTCACGGTAAGCAAGCAACAAATCATGAACATTTTTCCCACAAAGCACAATCAACGATTTAAACAACAGTTCAGTTTTTTTAATGTCTACATCTTTATGAAGTGAAACAGTTTCTGGATGAATTTACTCGCAGACCTTTTTCGTAAATGCAACCTTTTTTAAGTTAAATAATATTGGAAATGAGCTCTTTTGTTATTATTAGCAATAATTAACAAGAATTCCAGTTTTTTGTTTTCATTCGCAATAATTGCAAGTTATGCTGAATTTAGCAAAACTTCGAGATAATATAAATGTGATTTCTGCCTCTGAAACTAAACGTTTGAGGTTTCCTGAAACATATACGCATATTTTTAACGTTCTGTAGTTATCGCATTAACGAAAACTTGCGTCTCTACACATGCTATTTTTCTCTAAAACCTAGAAACTGATTTTCATGATTGTATCTTCTAATACTTCTGCTTCTTTGATCTATAATTTAATCATCAACTTTCTTTGTTAAATATGGACGATTCAAACGAAATAATGTGTGTGTACATTAAGTAAGAAAATAAATGCAATCATTTCTGAATACTTTGATTTCTGAAAACATGCAATCATTTCTGAAAACATAGCATGTGAAGGAAATCGTAATAGGAGTATCATAAATGAACATTACACATATATCTCTACACGTATTCATCATAATGATCAAACTGTCTATTTAACAAAACCAACAATGGAAGTAAGCTCTATGTTATTTAATAGACTTTGGTAAGTAGTTCTAATTTTATTTCAGTAGTGATAAGTTAGGTAAAATAGAACAGTGAACTTATTTTCAAAAGTATAACCTGATGTTTTATCCTTAGTAGAAAAATGGGTTTGTAACGGAAAATCGTAGCTTTCTGCACAAAATTTAACACCTGTTTACGGTGAATGTTTATGTAATTGTAGAAGATATTCAGTTTCTATGCATCTAGTAACACCTACTTTCGTCGTTATATCTTCGAACTATAATACTGTTCTATTTCCAATAAAGATCAAGAAAAACTTTTATAAAGTAAACATAAAAGCTAATTTTAAATATATATTCAAAGGAGTATTAATAACAATAAAACGAAATGATATCTTTCAGTTTAACGTCCCACGATTAGGATATTAGGATAAGGGAGACGATGATTGAAGCAAGTGAATGATGATGGAAGAATTGGTGGAATGAGAAAGTGGGAGGAAACAGAACTACCCCTACAAAATCCACGGTCAGGATGTTGTCCATCTCAAACTTACTTGGTTTGGGATCGATCCAGGGCCCCACGTACCAGAGGTAAGCGCTGTGCCACTGAGCTACCCCGCCCTCAATATATTTTAGCTTTCATAGTTTTGTTTCTAAACTATGTCTATTATCTCTAAAAGCCAACAAAACTGTTTTACATAAAGCAAGTAAGATATTCCCCAAAATATCTATCGTAGTTCACAAGTGCTTCACCATAGTGTTAATCCTTCAAAAAGTTGAATCTAATTTAATTTGACAAATATTTTTCAGAGCCTCAAGTTGCCGAAGTTTGAGTGTTGAGGCGCAAGTAGATAGGAGTTAAGAAAACACACACACACACACATATATATATATATATATATATATATATATATATATATATATATATATATATATATATATGCAATATTTTGACATATCGAGAGGCTCATACTTCCATACTATGTGAAGAATAGGTATATGGTTTTATATAAAATAACTCCCTCTATTCAACCATCTCTCTTTCTGGCTCTCAGTCTACTATTACGTTACAAGGGTTTCTTACACCACCGAATTTATGCAGCGCTTATAATATATGTATATATAGGTTGTTCTAAAAATGGCGCTTTACGAACCACAGAGCACTTTTCTACAGACCAAACTAAAGAGAAAATGTTGTATGGTGAAATGCTCTCCGGGACCTCCTTCAGCCGCTACGGTGAATCAAAATTTTACAATGTGGCAGCATCGTAGATTAAGTTGCAGCCATTATCATTACTCTACGAATACAACAAGCAGCTGAATCGATTGCTGCATTAATAAATGATGCTAGTGTGAATCAATATCGACTTTAGCTGCCATCTGGGAAGAATCAATATCACTATTTGATAGATTGGCAGAGCTTATCTATGGTTCTTTATTTGCGACTTTACCACATAATGCGTTTTGTGTCTCCAGACGAGGACTCAAAAGGTATACAAATATATATACTTTACTTACATATACTTTATTTTGACTTGTAGAATAATGTTCTTTGGTCCGTGGGCGTCATTTTTAGAACACCTGATACATATATATCATTTATGTAGGGGTGAAAGTGAGGGAAAATGCGTGGAGATGGTGTGAGGGCGTGCGTCCCCCTACCTTTTCAGATCCACTTTTACCCCCTACATATCTCAAGGTATGATAACAATTTGAAATAAAACGATTCAGCCAAGCAGAGTATTCTTCTACCTGGAAAATAAACTTTGTTACTGGAGAAATTGTATTTTAATATCTTGCAACAAACGTGTTTCTACTTTCAAGAGTTGAATTGTTCAAAAGTTTATCTTTTATTTGATATTTCTTTATTCATTTTTCTGAAACGAAAGTTTTATTCTTTCACTGAATTTCCTCTTATATCTCAACATAAATGTTTTTATTGCTGCTCCCTTTTGTTATTTGTTAAAAAGTTCTATTGTTTCACAAAATGGAGGCAAAATTAAGTTGGTGAAGCTTTCCAAGACGATATTTTAGTTTAGTTTCCGTATAAAACATAAACATATCGTCCGTACTTAAATCTCTTGTTCTTTATTCTTCTATATAACACGGATACAACTATATGAAAATGTAGTTAGCTCCAAGAGAACTTATTACTTTTTGACTTCTCAGAAAAACCTTTTGTTTCGCAAGTTTGACGTAAAACATATTATAAATTAAGTTTTACTTAAACAAAAGAAATATGGCAGTGACTATTTCAAAGAAAAACACAAAAATACAGAAAAATAAAACGCTATACATGTTCTTTTCCTTTAATGAGATTTTCTTTGCTTTTTTTTTTTACTTTATTTACTAAATATATTTATATTGTGCTTAATTTTACAATAAAATTTTAATTATTATTTTCAATGCAATATTAAAATATTTGGATTATAATTTTTGAACGAACTTAATATTCTGACAAATAGACACTCGTCTATTATAAGGAACACAGAATTATTTACTTGCAAGTTCTTTTCAATTAAACATTCGACGTAAACATTTCAAGAAATATAAATTAATCAGAAAGGTTCTGGAAGGCTGAAGTAATGAAATGCTATCAAACGTTTCAGAGTGAGAGTGACGTACCAACCTAATGGAAATAAGGTTTGTATTGACAGTTAGAATCATTATGTAAAAGATAAAATCATAATATGGAGATTTAAAAATACCAATGTTTCTCTCACAAGAAGGTTTAATTACGATAATAAGAATTATTTGGTGATTCTCAACTGATTTCTTTTAATATAAATTAAAATTTGTTTCGTCCTATATACTTTCGAAAATACGAAATAGTACTCGAATAATGATGAATGGAATAATGGAGCGATCACGAGCAGTGTTTCTTTCAGAAACAATGTCCCGGGGGTGCACACTTAGTATTCCGGGGGGCACTCCTGGTAATATTATATTTATTATTATATTATAGACTTATTATTTTGGTCTCCTCCGGGGGGGGCACTCTCAGAGATCTATGGGGTGACAGTGCCCCCCAAAAACATGTCTGAAGAAACACTGATCACGAGTGGAAAATTAATTGTTGTCAAGGTTCGCAGTCTAATTTTAATGTAGAAAAATCCAGAGAAACTCCAGAGAAACTTTCTGCAACCCAATTGATAAGCACCCAATTCAAAGTTAGTTATAACGGTAAATATCGACTAAGTGTATTGATATTATTACTCTACATACACGCATATATTTTGTTTTAAGGTTAAATTACAGCCCTCTATTTGCATAAAATAGGAACTGTAACTCGGGACATTTACGTTGAATACGAATAGTGGTGACACAGTGGAGTACTGATGCAAACTTTTTGTTTTTACCGATGTCGTACAATATCATTCGCAGGGCTTAGTCTATAAGTATAAATACAATCCGCCTTATGCAGAGTCGTTTTGACGAATGATTAGCATTATACTAAAGGCCTGACTACTGCAGGAAACATATATTAGTCGAGCGTTTTAGTATGGCACAAATCACGTGTCACAACGACTCTGCGTATGGCCCAATATTTCGTGCATAATATATGGCGTAATACATAGTATTGTGATCTGTACGCTTTTACTTCATCAACGAAAGTATTTTTTCCTATTTCATACATACACTCTATCTTTATAACTCTCTTTCTAATTATATTCAATTACGATACTTTTCTCATATCAAAATTCCTAAATCTTCTTTTCCCGCACTCTAATGATTTTAATGAAAATAGTTTTATTTAAAAAGCAATTCTGCTAAAATAAATATTTCAACAGGAGTTATATTTTCAACATAAACTAACAAAATCAACTGCGACTAGGAAGAATATAGTATAGTAACAAGTAGGGGAGAGGAAGGAAATGGCGATCAGCCCGCTTCGACTTCTTGCATGACCCGAGGAGAAGCCAAATTAGTGCTGCCTTCTGCCTCTTGTAGCAACGTTTCTTGTGTATTGTCGAGGAAGTTGTCAGAGAAGACTGAAATCTACAGCGTGCTAAAACTTGTTTTTGTCAATTTTCTTGTAAGGATCTACATATTTCAATTAACGGTAAGTACAATTTTAAGTAGAAAGATCTTGAAGCTACTAAGTTTCATAAATAGTTATATTTATGTCTAAATGCATGACACATAATTATATTTCAAATAAACTACGTTTTAAAATATAACCAGCTCAATTTTCAACACGGCACAATGTTGGGAATGCCGATCAACGTGATCGGTTTACCATCATGATGATCGCCATTCTCAAGAAACTTTTGGAATATTTCTCCAGCCAGAAATCATAACAAGGCTAGATTTAAGATAGGTTATACGCCTACTTGAGACAAACACTGAAACTTTGGAACACGGAATTTAGTTGGAATTGATAATTACTGAAAATCGAATACAGTGGCCAAAAGTAATTCCAGTTTATTTAGCACATTAAACGGGAAAATGTTCATTTTCACTCTAATTATCATCAGATTAGGCCTATCGCTTATCTTGTGTGATTGTAGCATTAACTTTTTCTGTTCTTTCTTATTGTTGCTCTATATTTTATAGTTGTTATGGGAAATATCGAGTTAAGCGTATTGATATTATTGTTCTATGTATTTTGTTGTAACAGCGCCTCTATTGGCATAAAATGGGAACTCTAACACTGGACATGTACTGTACGTTTAATGCGGATAGTGGTGACACCGTGTGGCAATAACGCAAACTTTTTGCCTTTACCGATATCGTACGATAACATTCGCAGGACTTAGTCTATATCTATAAATACAATATTTCGTGAAGAATTCCTAAAGCTATTACATTGATCATGGTTGTACATCATTAAAGCATAAAGAAACATTTATAATCACTAACATACATTTACATTATGTTCAAAAAATTAATCTACAAAAGAAAGAAATTGGTTTCTTCGTTATAAGTCTATCACTAGAAATGCACTATTTCTTTTTGCTGAATGTTAAAAGCACAGCATAGATGATTCGTGATACTAAAATGAACCTTAGACTGGTGAACATTGTCATATGGAAATAATAGTAACAAACTCAGAATGGCCACAAAAAGCTATGGTTAATATGAAATGAACGCTGAGTTAAGATTAGGGAATATTAGTTTGAGACAGTGATTTTATCATATTTTATAGTTTAACTCATCATGAGGCATATAAACGAAAATGGTTTCGAATATATTAACAATTTTAGCATGTGTATGTAGTAGATTATACATGTGATTAAAATTTTAAAATGGATCAAATATCCTTGATGTATAGTATAAATAACACAAATATGATACATTATTTTGCATATGCAGCAAAGAGTACCTTATGAAAATGATATTTTGTTCTAAATAAGTGATATTTACAAACAGCTTGAAAAGTTTTGACCGTTGCATTTTAGAATATAAATATACTATTGTAATTTCGTAAATTAGAAAAACCCAGTCATTTCCTTGTCTGAAGTGATAAGAAAGTATTCAAAGTAAACTGAACAATATAGTTATATACACAACATACTTTGTTACTGCGGGAAATAAATAATATAAAAAAATCCTTTAAAGTTAGACGTGGGTGGAAAATAATTGAAAGTAAAATAACCAAATAAAGATTCAAGGTAAATGCACAGAACAACCCAGTTATATAAAGCCATCTTAGATATAACTGACACAGCTCATGGCGTCTGTGAGTACAGCGCTAACTTCTGGATTCCCTGTTTTCATCCTTGGCTAAGTAAGTTTTTGGTGGACAACAGCATATCAGTAGGTCTTCTCGGGCACTCCAGTTTCCTTCCGTATTCTCATTCCACCAATTTTTCCATCATTATTCAGTTCCCCTAATCATCTGTCTTTCTTAGCCAAAAGGACATAAGAATGGGACGCTAAACTGAAAGATTTCATTTCATTTTTATTTTATGTGTAATTGCCACCGCAATTCAACCTTTTACCAGAAATTTGTCCAAGAATTCTTCGTACAATGACGTAGTTTGGTGATACTTACCGCTTTTACGTGAACCAAGGGAAAATATTTCGTGTGTGTGTTGTACTAAGCACACACAAATAGTAAAACTACACTACACTTTTGTGTACTAATATACGTAACACTATAAATGCTTTAAAGATAATTAACACAGTTCTTCTGAGAATAATTGAATACAAACTATTCATAGAAATTCTTTCAGGTAGGAAACTAATTTCTGTTATAACAACAATATTTCACTTTGAAACCCAGAAAAAGTGGACATTCATTGACTACGATTAAAAATGCAAATTTCCAGCTAAAAACATCATGTATAATTTCAATAACTCAATACCCAAACTGTACGAAATCTCAACTGGGGGCACGAGATTCCAGTGATCTGTTTTTGTTCACTGTGTGATTGAAGTAAAATTATAACATTTAGAATTGACATCACCACTACCTACTATATACCATCATACTACTTGATTTTTCTAAGCAGTAATTTTACTTAAAGAGCTCTCCATTATGTTGAATGAGTGATGCAAAATGTATAGTGCAGTGTTGACCTTATGTCTCATAGCACACATTGTTCCTGACTCTATACATCCAAACATCAACTTACAAAGAAATCGTAAATACTTGGAGTTAATGGTGAATTTGCAATATACAGTGTATGGGTTTGTCACAATTCCAAATTGAGGGACTAAATTATAAACACAATGGTAACGATTAAAGATTTTAGCAATTATTACGAAGGTTCTTTTATGAATATACTCGAAATATTGCAAACTTGAAACCTTTTTTTCTACCCTTCCTTTGTTATGGTTTTATACTTGTAGTTAGGCTGATACTAAGCACGTTTTTCTAATCACCCTGATCATTTTTCACATTATCTTAGTATAGAAAGATTTCACGACAAATACCATTAAAGAAATTAAATAGCAATTCTAAAATTAGGGTACATGAAAATTTTGAAGTGAAGAAGTTACAGACACCAATCCAATAAATACCAGAGCTCCAGCAATGTTTAATTTTCAACAGTGCCATTCAGATAGATTTTAAGACAATAATTTTGTAGTTTTCTATTTCTTTTGTTTATATGTATCGTGAATGTTTCATTTGGACTTTAGATGAGCAAGATTCTTGCAGTGTTTTAAGTTTATTAGTAAAACTATTTTTAAGAATAGTTATGAATAATATTTATGTCTTATTAAATTGTTAAGAACATCATCCTTCACACCAGAGAAATGTATACTAATAGACTTCCTGAAAAATCTTGTCGACTTAGCGGAATTCAATAGTCTAACGGCATCTTCTTCATGCTGTATACTTGATTTCTTGTATATTGCAATACCTTACACTTTTCAATTGTAAATTTATAATGCTGAATGAGGCTTGTAGTCCGAGTAGGTGCTTGACTTACTTTGATCCTCACCCTCTGCACGCAAAACTTTATGCTGAAATATCGTATTTTCCATGTACAATAATAAGCCATGGGTGGTGCTTACTAAGTTATCTACCTCATTATCTTTGTCATTGCTGGGGACTGACTGTTCATGTACAGGTATATATATATTGTTCTATGCAACAAAAGT
Organism: Thermobia domestica; assembly: GCF_964235325.1. Classification (NCBI taxonomy): domain Eukaryota; kingdom Metazoa; phylum Arthropoda; class Insecta; order Zygentoma; family Lepismatidae; genus Thermobia; species Thermobia domestica. The sequence continues at coordinate 895,821 of NC_137456.1, forward strand.
AGTTACAAATCAGTCGACAATAAGAACTGAAATGGAAAGAATGGCTAGTCCAAAGTCATGTGAGTCTGAAACGAAAGTGTGATTTCAAACGTCATTTCCTGATAAAATTCCTCATGCAGGGAAGGAAGAAGCCTATAGAAATATATAGGATTACTAGCGCTGTATATGGCGATCATGTACGCTTATATTACAAAGTGATGTTTTCGAATAAGTAATTTAATTGGGGAATGGGGTTAATAGGAAATTATGCACGTATTGGGTAGCTTGCAGTAACATCTTTAAAGGTAAAGGTGAGTGTACGTCTGATGAGGATCTTGGCTAGAAGATCGAAACGTCACGTGTAAATGTGTTTTCATATTAAATAAGTGCAGTCTTGTTCAGCAGTGTGTTTATTTTTCTTTAAGGGCGTTGTTGGAAAAAAATCTTGGGCAAGCGTCATCTTCGGGTTAGTGTTATAGCTCATAACCTGCTATAAAGCCCGTAAATGTACAGAGTATCACGGATAGTCTTACCCTTACGATGGTAGCATTAGTGACCCATAATCCCAGCCAAGTGTTTTAAGTTTTACTTTTTTACTGCTATTTGTTTTTGTGACCTGCCTATCCTTCTAATCTTTTTTCAATACAAGGCAGTTAGTGTGTTACATAAGTTTGCGTGAAGTGAGTCCTGTTTTTGTTTTCAGAGTACTGTGGAGTAGCGTGTCACCCCTGTTACCATTTACGACTGTAAATTTCATTTAACCCGACAGTTGTTTCTGTCGCTCGCTATGGGTCCTAGGAGTGATACCGACTAAAATTTTGCTGACTTTGTGAACAGAGTGCTGAATGAAGAAGATAGCGTGTGTAGTAGTGAGGAAACTGAGAGTGATGAAGAAGATAAAGTTGAGGTTCAGTCTGAAGAGAGTAGTGAAATGGAGTTTGATTCTTCTGATGCAGGTTATTAGAATTCTGTGACTACAGGGATCATCATTAAAGATACAAATGGCCATGTATGGTCGACTCTATCACCTAAACTATGAATAATACATTGTGATAAATAAAAATTTATTTTTATTTTTTATGTAAGAAAACTCGCAGTGGGGTTATTGGTCATCCCGTGTTACCTACCGAAGCTATCATATTGATGTTACCATCGTAGAGTTAATGATATCAAAGATAGGCTCTGATTTCTGAGAATTCTGACACTAAAGGTGATACCACTTAGCTAGTAATTATACCAAGCGACTATAAAAATACTTTGAGAAACCTCAGGAAATATCTACTTGAGAATTGTTACGGATACGAAACATGAGTCCATCTACATGATCCTGAAATCAAACATGATACTGTGCAGTCGAAACACAAGGCGTATTGCATTTCTAGGAATTCCTTTTGGTACATACGGAATGACCATATAGCTGTTCTTCGAGACTCAGATTTTTCTGGTCGATTTCATGCTAGACAACAAATGGTAACACATATGCTTCGACAATTATAAGTACACAAGAAAACTGTCATGGGAAGTTATTTCTACACGGCATATGGTTTGCAAGTCACTGGATAATAGAAGGAATGTCGTTCCATAGAGCCTAATCATCCAGTCTATTGTCTAGAATCTGCTTCATGTGTATATTTCCTTTTCGAAAGCTGGAAAATTGTGGGCAAGGTCAACGAGTTGCTGACCGCAATGCAGTGAAGAAGGCTGAAATGACGTTCTTCAGAACCAAGATGTTCCGTTCTATTCCCAGAGTATTCGAATACTTGAGGCGAACTCCGCCAATTGTGTTAAAGTAAAATGGGACAACACTGAGAATTATTTACCTCCATAAATTTATATTAATTTCATACAGAGGTAGATAACTTACTGGATGCACCTCGTTACAACTTCAATATCTTGAAATACTAGTACCTGATAGTGAAATTTGATATAATCGATATTTGACGTTCCCATACTGTAATTGAGTTTTCTATAAGATAGTACTGTAGCAATAGCTATTTAATCTAATGTATGTAATTATTCTAAAACAACTAACATATCAAAATAACATTATTCATGTAGACTCATACGCAGTCCAGTAATTGTTTGAATGGATATGCAAAATGTGCAAATATTAATTTGCTAACAAAAAACATTAAACTGTATCAAACGATCAAAGAAGATAATTTCCTGTAATTCTAATGTATTAATACATAATTAATAAACTTAAGCAGAAATACTGAATAAATGTTGGAAGTACGTATAACGTGCATGTAGTACAGACTAATCTTGATCCTTCTTCAATAATTTTTGGTCCCTTTTTCTATTTTCGATTATTAGTTTCAAAATGTGAAATTAGTGAATGGCCTCCAATTTATTATTCCTCTCTCTATACATTAACCCACTCGTCAATGCTTGGTCCCAAGCAACCAACTTTGTTTATAGAAAATCAATACAAAATAATAGAGAAATGGAATATGTTTACAATCATATAAATGTATGCACGAATTGTACTTGAATAAAGATATATCTATTTATTTTATTTTCAAATATATATTTGATCAACAACAAATTTACAAGATACGTATAGGGATATATATATGCACAGATGACACGTAACATTAACACACTTATACTTTGCTTCTCTTAGACTGAAGAGAAAATATAGCTCTTCAATTAAACAAGTTGTCCGAAATAACAAGAACTTAAGATTCACTTATCAATTCCTAAAACCATACGGTTATTTCTGTGGAGAAAAAAAATACGTTAAAGAAAACATAATGAAATACGAAATAACATTCTGTTCCGTCAAAAGATTAATTCTTTTGAAGGAACCTTCTTTGCTTTCACGAAAGAACAAACTTAAATTTAAAGAAGAACTTAAATAAGGTTACATCGAACAACTTTTTATCAAAAGGAATTTGAATTCAGAAATTTCACAAGATACCTTCAAACGGAACCATGCGATGTGGTGTTGAATAAATTTATATATTTAATCGACAGTTACGAAACGGGAGAAAAATACAGCAGATAACACCAACTCCGTCACATTAAGATGATGGTTATTGCTTCAACGTCCGAATAATCAGGGTGATATTGACGTGCGAAGTATCAATAGTTTCATTCGTTGGATTTAGAATAATCTATTTATCTTCTACTCCAGTGAAAGAGTATAATATACGAATATCGTTAATATAGAAGAGAATATATTACAGGAAAAAAATAATGTAATACTGCTGCTAAATGTGTGTTCCGACGTTTTGCAACAATATTCGAGTACTGTATGGAAGCCCTAAATATTTGAAATAAAATACGGACATCTGTATGACCAAAACACCTTCGTCAAGATTATAGAAGTTGTATTGAGTGACACAAGAAACACGACATAAAGCTTCAACGTGTAATAGCATTCTCCACTTATTTAAAGGTAGATTGGTGCATTATATTTGATTAGCTTATTTTCAAAGGAGAACATTTTAATTTTCGTTACTTTTTTGACATTCATTTTAACAGTTTCTGAGTAACTAGCATAATTACTAATTTTACTGTAGAACTGAATAACCCAAGTGGGCATATACCCCCTTTAAATAGGAACGATTAACTTCACATTCTGATTTCTACCGAAATCCTTTGTTTTATAATCCGATACAGCTTATCATAAATATTTAGGAACCGTTAACAGAGAATTCGGAAAATAATTGAAATGGAAGTGTTCCCTTTTGGAAATAACCTTCTCGCTTTGGCTTCAATAACTGCGGAGGACAATCTCTGTGGTAAGGCCGTATGATATGTAAATGTAATGAAATTGTCGATCTTATAATTCATAAGTATAGATTATTCGAAAAACTACCAAATTGTTCATTAAGAAGTGATCATCCATAAGACTAATACTTTTTGCGTTAGCTTTGTTGGTTAGAGTTCAGCGTTCTTTTCCAGCATCCAGACACTATGTACCGTGGATCTACTTGAAACAAGTTACTGCTTACGTATTGATTAGTAAATAAGTTATTTAAATAGTCGAGGTTACTGAATTGAATACTTATCTGCTAATTAACTTAAATTATGTTAAACTGGCACTCGAGATTCTTAAACAGAGATAAGAATCTTGAAGCAAAGGACAAAATCAATAGCTTGTAAACTGACATGTAAGTGAAGAAAATGACGAACTGAAATATTAGAAACCATGATGAAGTCATTGTTTCAAATGAACATTCTCTAATGAGGACATGAAAAGAGAATGATAAGAAAACTCAAATTATTAATAAGGGACAGGTATTTCGCATTCCACAAAGACTATGCAAAACTGACGTAAATATAAATATCGCTACACTAGAAATGAATTGAATACTAATCTCTTAAAACTTAATTGTTATTTAACTAAGAGATGAGTTATAGGTCACTTTTCTCTTTTCGCAGTTTCAGATAATCATATACATTCAGGAAATTACTACATAAGAATCTAGCATATGATGAAAAAAGTTCTTTGAAATCTCAGTGAAGATTTTCCTGATTAAGGCAACAATAAATGCAGGGTTTCAATAAACATCTTTCTAGATATGAAAATGTTGTGAGAACTGTCAGGGGATAGAATGGTAAATCGAACATTATTAATAGAAACGTTAAAAGGTTGTTAAAAGACTCACAAAAATGATAATAGTAAAATACATATTACTTCTACAATCTATAAAGTTCAAAACATTATATTAAGACTTCTCACAATAATATTGCTTTGCTACAACCAAAAGTCTCTAAGTAATTACTCCGTTAATGACTTGTGTTTTCTCAAAAAAATCATTTAATATACATTTTTAATAACTTCCTGCATTCATGAATTGTGCTCTCTACAACTTTCTGAAATCGTTGTTAATCCTGTACCTCACAATAATATCTGTGAAATTAACTCATCATCAATTGCAGTACTATTGTGAAACATTCCAAGCAATTTATTTGTCTAAATTGCCATTATCAACCACTACTTATTCTCATAGAAGAAGACTCGACGTAAGAAAATGTCAGAAAGTTGTTTAATTGGTGGATGCTTCGTGTTACAGAATTTGTCTTGCTAACAAAAGTACCATATTGTTTCAGCAACAAGATTTGCTCTTTCATCAACATCATTCCAACTAATTGAAAACGTTTGGGATTCCTTCGGACCGGGATTCCTTTGCCATATCTACTGCAAGAGTTTTATTCCCAATGGGACTGTAAGTTGTTCGAATTACTTATTAAATTGTATGCATTTCTGGTAATTACAGTGTTGGAAATAGATGTTAAACTATAATTAAGTAAACCCTTACGACTCAATATTTTACCCGAGAAACGGTTAACATTTCAATAAAAGCTAATCTCATGTTTATACAACTTTAAATCGAATAATATTTTCTCTTTGTATCCTGAAAACACTATTTCATTACAAACTCATGAAATTAAATCGGTTAGAAATATTTTAACTGAACTTATGAACATATGGCCATTGATAATTCTAAATACTCACATCTAATAATGTCATATTTTATTAGTAGCACTTGAAGTTAGAAACAAGGCTTCCTTCATATAAGTTATTATTCCAAGTAGGTAAATATTTACTTCATTTCCATATTTACGTCACTACAAGTTCCCTGATATGTTCCACAAAAATATTCTATTACAACTTTAATCCCGAATGGAACTAACAGCTAACTAAAGTCAGATTAGAATTTGTTCCACTCACCAATCTTCTAAAATCTGTTATCTTCAACAATGTCAAAGGATCAACTTCCATTTCTTCATAAGAAGAGTATTTTATATTCTGATTTAGTTTCATCATGCTTTAATATAAAGCTTATTTTTAATTCTATGTATTAGAAGGCTTCAAAAGTATATTCAGGATTTATTTCTACGTTTTTCACTAGGTATCAACTGTGTGTTTTCTCTCAGTATTCAGTTGTATTTCTATGAAATATGTTAATTACTCAAGTTGTATGTTATGCTCGGAAGAACTTAAGTTAATGCCACAAAGAAACTTGATACTCCTATTTATATATATGCATCTACTCGATATTGTATATTCCATTTTATCAGTATGGAGAGCTACACTTTCTTATAATCAAAACACAAAAACATATTTGTTTTAAAGATATAAATATGAGGTGTCTCATCAATTCATTTTATTCATATTTCATTAATAAGTGTATCTGTTTATCATTTCATGTCTTACTTAACACTATTTAAATGAGGAAATATTTTGTAGACATACAAGTGTTTTTTTCTCAGAAGTTATGAAGATTTCTGGTGATGAAAGAACACCAGTTAATCCCAATTTAAATCCTAATCTTATTTTAAACATACTAACTTTCGAATGTTTTCCACAATTTATTTCTGCAAGAGAAAGAGAAAACATTACTGCAATGTGTACCTGTTGCTAACACCAACGTGTTGAGAGAATCATTGTTCTGCTTAATCGTAATGATGTTTTGAACGGTATCAGTGTATAATGTGAGTACTTTTCATAGACTAAAAGTGAAGAGAGTTATATGTTTCAAGCCTCTGTACATTAACTATCCATTGTATAATATTACATTTCATATTATCATAATAATGGCCATACAATGCATAATATAGGGTTACATATTGGATCACTGAGATGGAAGCGTGTTTCTACAAATTCTAAGGAATATCGCATTAGTATTCCGCCATTGCATACTACTTCTTAATAATATTTTTAATAACTGAACATCAGTAATGCATGTAGCAAACATTTAAACTTAAATTTGAAAACGTTTCATATTACAAAGCATATATTTTTTTTTCAGAAAGTAAAGCCTATCATGGCTAGAACTTGGCTCATGTTTCTAGCATTTGTAATTCTTTAGTGCCATTTCCGTTTCTAATGAAAAGAAACAGCTTTCAAGTAGAAACGGTGAGTACTTAATTATATTTATATACTTTGCTCAATTTTTAGACAACATAGAATACTTATAAGAAACATATTACATACTATTGTGGGGAGACAAGTGATTAGGGGGAGACGCATGGTAAGGAAGAACTTTCTGACTAGAAATATGTAATACATTACACAATTGTACATTTATTAGTAAAAATTTTGGACCCATTCTTAACATCATATCTCTATGACTAGAATAAAAATGTAGTCATAATAGTGGTTTTAAAAGCAGAAAATGCCATTTAGTTATTCCTCAGTCAAATATAGTTGTTTTTCTGAATTTGAATTCTTATTACTTCATATAAACTGCTAGAACAAGGACAAATGAAATGATGAATTTGCAGTAGACACATATTTTACTTATGAAATTATTGTCCATCCTAAAATGTTATTATTTTAAAACGTTAAGACCAAATGCTACCTAATTCTTAAACGAGAGAAAACTATTTCTTTGCAATGGCAATTTATCGTAGAAACATTTGGGAAATCATTACCATAGTTTTAAAAGCGGAGATTGAAATGTTACATTCCATCTACCTTACTGGAAATTTATCAGCACATCTAACAAAGCAGCATTGGTTTGGAGAAAATTGTGTAAACAATATTATTGACACTCTAGAGAAAATTACTGCCATCGAAGAGATTTTTATGACAAAATCTAAATAAAATAATCATCATGGTACGAGTATTATGTAGAACGAGGAAATTAAGATAAAATGAAGTTTGAAGTAAGCAATCTTAAGGCAGGAAATTAGGCTCTTAACAGTTTAACTAATATATTTATCTAACCAAGTTGTTACACAGTGTTTTCACATTTATATCTCTTTGGATGATGTCTTATACGTTACCATTCTAATCATGATATTATTTGTGTTGGTTATTTAATGCATTGGATTCTTACATGTTAAACGACCTCTTCCATTCTCTTAACTTTGAGATGCAGTCAACCCTTCAGAAACTCTGCGAAGTTAGATAGAAATGATCTCAAGTAATTATCTAATAGGATCACTGGAAGAGTTCTTACCTCTGTGACCCGAACCCTTCCATACTCATTAATGTCTATTTGTTGTGTATCTTTTTTTTTATGGAAAGACGTTAAACTGAACGAATCATTCTACTTCTAATAATGGTTACATAATGCTAAATGTGACAGAAATTTTAACTTGAGAATGGACAATGTAATCCATAAGTAAATTATGGATTTTGGTTGCGATATATTATTTCCTACTATCTGAATTGAAAACCAAGTGCTCTACGTAAATAGCGCAACGAGCATAGTTTATTTGAGTATTAGAGATAGAAATGCATAGGATTAAATAGCAAAAAGAATAAAAATGAAGGAAAGAAAGATCATTTGATTATAAATATTGTAGCAAGGTGTAGGTTCATTCAGTGACATTTGTTTAGAAACAGGAATCCAACTTAGTTATGAGCTAATAAGTCACCCAAAGAAATCAGAAAGATATGATTGTGTTATCACAATTAACGTGTAAAGGTTATTAGTTTAAAAAAAACATTCAAAGGGGAAGCCATCATACAACACATGAACACTCTTTTGTTTAGTTTCTATCGTTGTGAAAGGATTGATTCTTTTAATGGTATATCACGTAATTACGTTGTTCACTTTAAATTATGTATTAAGATAATACGCATATACCCATCATAGCATAAGCACATTTTATCCCTTCAATTTAGATTCTCACATAAATCAAGTGGAACTTTTGGTACGAAATTATGTGGTTTTAAATTGGATTAATTTTATAAGGAAGATAACATTATGGCAGCAGAGGAAATGGTTACGAGACTCCACAATCGTCGGTGCCCCCCTCGGCGGAGTCCCTCATTTGCTGCTTGGCTTTTCTACTCGAACGTCTGATCAGACTCCTGCTTCGTGGCTTCGAACGACTGAATCCCGCTTCTAGACTTGTGGCGCCTTCAGAACCTGATGGAACGTCTGCAGGGCTTGCGGTCCTCCGTCCACCCTTCGTGCTCACGTAAGCACTTGATCTCCTCTTTAAGCCTCCTTCGTCCCCGGTGGGCGGGAGGATCTTCGACAATGCCAAGAAGCATTTGAAGATGTCGCGGACGCAGTAATTGTCCTTTGCAGAGCATTCGATTACCTTCGCCCTGCAAAAAGAAGAAATAGACTATCAACAAAATATTCACGTATACATATTAATTATGACTCTAGATTTGCCTGCTTATAAGAAGGCTGCTAAGTCAATAAAAGTACACTAATATCCTTATGTATTGTTTCTAAATGGAAAGTTCACAGCTGGGTATTATATGGAATTTCCAAGACTTACATTGTGTTCTCATAGACATTAAGAACATGTGTCACGTTCATCTGAATATGTTTTTAAACGATCTTATCTCAATATATTTATGCTAAAAGAAGTCCAATAACCTTAAACCTTGATTTATTTTACATTAACGATCCAGCAGGAATATATATAATTCTGACTCAAAATTTTCTTCTCTATAATAGAAACGGAATATGACTGGATTTCAGGAAATCGAGTTGTTATATTTCCTCTCTTTTCTACCTTATTGTAAATTATCTTGGAGTCAAATTTATTTTGTATTTGGATAATGGCGGCAGTTTAGTATCTTTCTTTACTTTTTCATTCTCGTCTTACTCTCGTATCTTTAAAGATATAAGTTATTCTAGCTGCACAGTGTTCAAGTCGATTATTAACTACAGAATCGGTTAAGATAGGTTTAGTAAATTCCTAGAAGATAGTCTATTACTCTTAACACAGGTATAGCTGATAATAGCCATTGATAAAATTATTTGACGATCATAAATCAGGCAAATTGCAACATTTGTAGGTAAATGAATACGTTCAAATAGTCGAAAGTTATCTATGAGAAAATTTCGTAATACAGTCCATAATCATATAAGCTACCCACAAACGATATGACTAATGTAATGAAAATACAAGCAAAGCAAAGTTGAAACGTCTTTGGTCCTATTTTTCTCGAACGTGTAATATTTTATATTTTCATACAAAATCGGGCATGTGGTAGGCTTTTCTTTGAAAAGCCCCAGTTTCTTCCACTGTGCGTCGCTGTTATAGCTGACAAAGAAGATTCTAATGCTCAGGATATCTACACCACATTAAGACCGAAGTGTTATTCGTTTTCTATGATACAATAGATACAGAGCTACAGATATCCACAAGGAAATGAAGCCGGTGTATGGAGACAAGTGTTTTGAAGTGCGAAGTGTGCAGTAGTGTTGTAAGAAGTTTGAAAATGAACGTCAGAATATTCGGAATATAGACGATTAGGAACGCAAACCACATGTGTCGAACTAAACAATTGCCAAATTTTACTCTTGGGATTGGGAGGATATGAAGCATCCCTCTTATTGTTCAGACATTGCTAATAGGATTCCATATTTTTTGTTAATTCAAGAAGGTCTTTATTCGTCATTAGTTACGTGATCCTCTGGCTGCCTTCTACGCAACGGGCATCGACAAATTTGTGGGACCAGATTCGTCAGTTCAGAGAGGAAGGTGCAGTTCCCCCTGAGTTTGAGTAATACGTGATTTCTAATAAATTGAATACTAATATAGTAATAAAGACGTAAAACTCTTGTGTTGGTGGACAATCTTGTTCTCCCCAGGGGAGATCTGAAATGACGCAACTGTGTGGTGTAGTGGGACAAATGCTTCAATAGATGTGGTGATTATGTGGAAAAGTAGGCAAAGATGCGTAGAATGTAGTGTATGTAAGTTGTTTTTCGTTTATGGCTTGTAATCATCTGGCAACAAATTAGTAACCAAAAAGAGTTTTCGATTTTATCTCGTTCAATGTCCCAAACTTGGAAGAAAGTTGTTGGTCTTCAAATGGAACTTCAAGTTATTCCGTACTGAAACAGTGAATAAAAGTACTTAAAACGATGAATTATTGCAAACTTTGAGAGACAAACTAGAGAGAGATAGTTCATTCGTAGAACGTTTCTGGAATAATTATTGCTACAGAACATTGCTCGTAGTATTGTAGTATGGTATATTTTAATTACTTTATAAGTTTATAATATTCCGTTTTGATAATTACTGAGAAATCTTTTAGGAATTACTTTAGTCAAGATCAAGTTTTCCTTCTGTATTTTTCAATTATGATGATTTTGTTGACTATTATACACTCATTCGAAATATGTGACGCAGTAACATTTGGAAACAATGAGCCCCTCGTTTCTACGGAGTTGCCTACATTGCCTTTGAAGACTTTGGGGCAAAACCCCGTCAAGTTCAAACAGTGAAAGTGTAAAGAAGATATCTTCACAAGGGTTTCTCTTCATCCGATTTTCATCAAACTCGGCATATATAAAATAAAAAAAATACGTGTCTATTTAATTTCGGTCTATATATATATAGACCGAAATTAAATAGACACGTATTTTTTTTGTTTCTCTCGGAAAAGAGGTTAAAGGGAATAAATGGACCCCTTTGTACATATTGTACAACATTCTTACAGAATTTGGAATACTGAAAAAGAAAATCAGATTACTAAAAATGTGTTTAAATAAATCCCAAAGTAAAATCCGGGTAGGAAAATTTTTGTCCACGAGCTTTGACGTCGAGAATGGCCTGAAACAAGGAGATGTGTTGTCTCCATTATTATTAAACTTTGTTCTGGAATATACTATAAGGAAAATAAAAGATAACAAACCGGACCTAGAGTTGAACGGTATTCACCAGGTTATGGCATATGCTGATGATATAAATTTAATAGGGAACGATAGGAGAACAATAGAAAGAAATGCTGCAGTCTTTTAAAACGCTTGGAGGGACATGGGTTTAGAAGTAAATGAAGACAAAACTAAATAAATGGAAGTTCGTCGGAACCGTAATACGGCAAATTATGGATGCGTTAAAATATCAAATAATACGTTTGATAAAGTGGATACTTTCATTTATCTAGGATCAATATTAACAGACGAAAACTACCTAGGTATATTCACGAAGAAATTAAATGTCGATTTAAAACAGAGAATTCTTGTTATTATTCAGTTCAAAATCTCTTGTAATCGCGAATTCTATCGACGGATTTGAAACTTAAAATATATAAAATGATAATCATGTCTGTTGTTCTGTATGGTTACGAAACATGATCCCTTGCTCTGAGGGAAGAACATAGACGGAAAGTATTTGAGAACAAGATCCTGAAACGAATTTTCGAATCCAAGAGAAACTGGAATGGGGAATGGTGGAAACTTCATAACGAGGTACTACCTAGATACATAATTTATGCGGTTTACCAAAAATTGTTAGAGTCATCGAATCTAGGAGACTCAGGTGGGCATGTCATGTAGCCAGAATAGAAGAAAGTAGGAACGCTTTCAAAGTCTTAACTGGAAGACCAACCAAAAAACGACCATTAGGAAGACCTAGGCACAAATGGGAGAAAAATATTAAGATAGATCTCGCAGAAATAGCAATAGAAAGTAGAAACTGGAACTATTTGGCTAAGGATAAAAGTCAGTGGAGAGCTTTTGTAAATGCGACATTGAAGCTCAGGGTTCCATAGGCTATAGAGTTAGTTAGCTAGTTAATTACACAACCATCGTCTGCGACTTTCTCGTTTTGCACCAATTATGAATCTATGATGAGGCAGTTCTTTGCTGAACTTACAACGAAATAGACGCTCCACTGTAACAATAGATTCAATTTTGCATACCGTAGCATACAAAACAACTTCTCTTCGGACGTCTCCATTTTCTAATAAACAAGTCACAGCGCTGCTGTAGCCATTGAATGGAACTAATAGATGGTGTTTTAAATTTTAAACTTTCCTCTAACTTCCTGTATCTAGTGATGGACAATATGTGTCTCTATCTATTGTGGTGTATCAAAAATAAATATTTTAAATTTGCTCCTTCTCTTAGAGTAACTTGTATATATATAAACAGGGTGTTAATGAACTAAACCGACAAAGTGTAAGAGGTGATTCCTTACATCAAAATAAGAGAAAAGGTTCATATGGACCTGTGGGGAAAAGTACATAGTTTCAAAGCTAGGTCTGCCCCAAATCGCGAAAAAAGCCAAATTTCAAGAGGCACTATTTCGAATTCGAGAAACTGTGGATGGTGGTCCTTATCAGCGTAAAGGAAGTCATGTACACGCAGTCCAAAAATGCACATTTTATTAATGTTCAATGGGTGCACAGGGTATTACCTGCTGGTTGAAATTCCCAGACATGCCATTACCAAATTTTAAGATATTCTCTGACTTTATGATTAGTCCAACTTCAAAGTAGGGAAACGATAAGTCTTGATAGCAGTGAAAACGAAATCCTTTGAAGCGATGTTGGAAGTGTTAAGGATCGTCAGCAGCACGGTCTCTCGTACTGGGGAAAACGCATGCTGCGATCTTTTCTTTCACGCTTATAAATGAAGAAAACGTGAAACATATCGTGACGAAAAACATCGCATCACACGTTATTCTGAATACAAAAAGACATGGAGCTCCCAGTCCCTAACACTTCCGACTTCCCTCCGAAGCATTGAATGTACATTGTTGACAAGGCATACCTCTTGCCTACCTTGGACCCTCCTTGAAATCTGGGTGTATCTGAAAACGCTATTGGGAATATATCTGAAAGTTACATCCTGTAGGGAATACGCTGTACACTTATGAAAATTGATGAATTATGCACTTTTGGATTGTGTGTGCGTTTCTTCCTTTACGCTGATAAGGATCACCATCCACAGTTTCTGGAATTCGAAATAGGGCCTGTTGAAATTTAGCTTTTTCACGATTTTAGAGAACCCTAACTCTGAAACACTTTTCGTCATAGATCCTAATGAACTTTTTCTCTTATTTTGATGTGTATACCGTTTGTCGGTATAGTTCATTAACACCCTGTAACACCCTGTATATATATGAAGGTTCTCGAAGAGAAGGTGTAACATTTTTAGCTGATTGGTAACACTGTCTGGTTTCAGCACTAATCGTCGTCGTGTGAAATGACTAATTCTATATCCGTAGCAAGTTGTTACATTAGTCAGCAGCTGTGTTGATTTACACGTGTTTTGTTTACATCTTCAGGTTTTTGTATATGGTTACTTTTCCGATGAGTATTCAAGATGGACAGTGACATGTCTTAAAATTTTGTTGATGTCCACACGCATATGCCGATCAAAAGAGAGTGAGTAGAGCTACAGTGTACAGGTGGTACAGTCAGAGACAAAAGTTCCTTCCGTTGGACAAAATTAGTTTAGTAAATAACTTCAAAATGGAAAGAAAATATGAGTAGAGTTTTCATTAAATTAAAGAATTTAATTTTCTGTTATTGCCATACCACCGTTATTACCAAATATATATTTTACCAAACGGAAAGAACTTTATTTGCTGACTGTATAAGGTGTTCGAACATAGGAGAAAATCAGCCGCTTTGCTTACGCATCTTGGACAAAAACCGTTCGTGTTTCACTAGACGCTAGCCAATATTGTTACATTAATTATTAGTGATGATATGCATATGTCTGTGAGAGCGCTATGTGCACATTTGGGCATATCGAAAGACACACCGTCCACCGAAATTGAAAAAGAAAGGAGATTTACTCCGCACGAATACGGATTTTCTTCCAGCAGAACGGATGCAGCAGCGTGTTAATGTTTGCACCCAATAGACGATGATCCCCTCATTCTGGGTCGAATCATAACTGCCTATGAAACATGGATTCACGACTTTGACATGTTTATATGTACCAGCAGCCTCCCAAGAAGTAAGTGCGATAACAGAAGAGCGCTTGTAAGGTAGTACTGATCGGAATTTAATGATAGAAACAGTATGGTGTACCAACACATTGTATTTCTCGGGCAAACAGAAAATTCAAATCACTACCAAGAATTCATCGACAGTTTGCTCGAGTATGTAGCAGAAAAGAGATCACATTTGAAGTACTTCTTCATATTGTACCACGATAACGCACACCCACATGCCGCGCGGGCTTATCAAGATTACACGACAACATTTTTCAGCATACATCATACAGCCCGCAACTTGCATCCTATATTTGGCTATTTCCACTTTTAAAGCTAACGTGATCTCCATTTCATGACGAACAAAGAAGTGATCACAGCAACGCAAGTTTTCTTCAGTTTGCTGCTTAAGGCAAATATTCAAAGACATTCAAAAAGTGCTAAGAGCGTTTGGACGCTTGCTTAGCTGTTATTGGTGCCTATTTTGAAAAATGTTCATCTACTTGATATGCTGATTTTGAATAAAAAGTTTTGGTTTGTAAGCTTTTATCGTTACAATTTAAAACTTGCTTTTACTTTTTGGAGTAGAAATTAGTCAGAAACAAACTCATGCATTCGCCTTTATTTAAAAAAAAAAAAAACGCAGTCATATGTTTATATTATCTTTATTTGTTATTACCATCTTCACTAAGCATAATTTGAGTTGGTCTGAGATGTTTATTTTTATAATTATTTTTCAATTTGGAAGATAAAATTTTGATCAGTGAACTTTTATTTGTATCAGCTTTGGGCGCTAGAGTTATTAAAGCTTGTATCGCCAATAGTTTGAGCTTTGGAATTATTGCTGTTGTAATCCTAATATTCGATTCCAGGCGTCAGTTGCAAACTAGTATCTAACGGGTCGAAAGCAGTTTAAAGTTCCTATTAAGTGCTACAGTTAATATCACATATCATAAATGTTATATAAGTTGTAATTACTATTGTTATAAAATATTTGGTGAGTTGAAAAACTATTATATTGCTTTATCGAGAAGATTAATATTATGACTTATGTTACGTCCAATTGAAATTGAAGTGTAAGTCAAATCTGGTTTTCGTCAAATGGTTATATGATTTGATTAAATGTGTATTTTGTTATTAATTAATCCTAATACTATTATAAATTTATTGACTTCTGTTTCAACTAATTTTGTTATTATTAAAAGAAATGTTATTATCAAATTTTGCCATTTTATAAAGAATAGTTTTCTAGAAATCAGATTTTCTTTTATCCCAGATTCCCTGATCAGATCTAGCTATTAGTATAATTATTAAATCAATCTTATTACTAGATTGCTTCAGCTATTCGTAAAACAAATAATTGAAATTAAATGTGGGGAATGTTTAAAATTAGAATTGCATTCCTGACCGGTAACACTGAGATTATTCTTAAATGGGCCAGTCTCATGTTGCAGAGCGTAATTTAACACTTTTCAATGGAACGTATCGTTTTCAATTGAAATCAACCACGGAAAAGTGGTAAATCCATCCAAATTATAAATAAAACCTTTCTAATTCTTTGTCCTGCATGAACAGGTATAGCTATTCGCATAAAAAGGTAAAGAAAAGGATATCAATTGCGGATACATACAGAGATGAATGTAGCATATTTTTAGGGTTGTTAAGAGCTTATTTCTTGTAGTTGCAAAATGTTTATGCATGGTTAGTCGTAAACGCTCCCATGAAGTTCCTACTTTTCACTAACAAATCCACAAGTGGACGCGCGGCACAGCAAATTTAATGTGCCTTTTCCTGGTCCATGCGTAAAACTTACTTCTAATGCATTCTAACAGAATATAACATTGAAATTACAAGTAAGGGCTCTTATATTGTAGTATGTGTATGAATACATAACTGAATAGTAAATTGAAAATATACTATGAAAATGATCGTTCTATTGTGTACCAAATGTATCGTGTACAAGAGTAACACATTAAATACTTTCTCAGGTAATGTCTAACGTGATCTTTCTTTAATTAGTAGCAAGCATTAACTAAAAATTCCGTGTTTGACATTTTCAAGCCAAATTTGCAGTTTCAACTTGGAATTACGTATCGACAACAACATAATTGTATAAATATAACATTATATTGATTTTGGGAGTTTTTGGAATAATAAACGCTATCTGGAAGCAGAGCAAATTAAATCCTTTATTTGCATCACAACAAAGGAAAGGAAGGCATATATGGGAAAATTGATGCTCCCATTTCTTCCCCAATGTGAAGAGAATTGTGTTATTGGGGAGGATACCACATGTAATTGATTTGAGACTACAATCTAGAGGCACACAGCATTCGGAAGGCTAGTTCCTGTATTTGCAATATATTTTGTGTAGCCTCAATAATGTACTTATTGTTATGGGAGAATTTAATTTGCCCATCATGCCTTTCGTTCTATGCTATATCCCCAATGACCCTGAACGTGGGAGAGGAATCCAATGAAAACCTTCATCTTCTTCACCAAGCTATTCATTTCAGCGAACAATCGCCTCTGAATTTTATTTTACTAAAATGTAAGTAGAAGGAAAAGAAAGATTGTTCTTATTATTATGTTTTATAATATCAAGGGAGTGCATTGGGTTGAAATGGTTATTCTTTCCTTGTTCATTTAACTTCGATATGAATACATTATGCACAACCTCATTTCAGATGGAGGCTTAAAGACTAATCATAGGATATTTTTAGCCTCTTTTTAATGTCAGTCTATAGTTCAGTTTCATTATCATGTCAGTCATGTGACATTCTAAAGTATTGATTTTTCACTTGTTTTAATTGACAATCAAACATATAATTACTTACTTCGTAGTTTTCTTTCACAAACTTCTTGGCACTAAAAAATTGTTTGTATCTTATGAATATTAGTTGGCGTGTAGAAGTGATAACCTGTATAATGAAGGCAAGATTGCATATGTTATGTATATAGTGCAACGAATAATTTAACTCCATATGGCACGGTAAATATTTAACTAACGTTGCTTTAGGTTAATTGTTCTTCACATCCCGGAGAACCTTGAGTTTTGTAGGCAATTCAATAATGATAATTTTAGAATATTCCTCAAAAGGGTCCTTCAATACACAAGGGGTGAAGGTAGTACTGTGCAAATACTGGCTGAGCACGATCGAAGAAATAACCGAGGGGAAATTTCGTAGGTCGGGCCCTGCTACTTTCGTCTACTCTAGCTACATACCTTTCTCATCTGAGCCTCCTACACTTCATGAAATTAAAAATGTTCAGCAAATGGTAAAAATTATGAAGTTCTCCGACATCAAATTTCCGGCATTCCATTCCTATTCTTCTTGGATTCGAATACAAGCCTCAGAATGTTACTCTCAAAATACTTTCAGCCTACTTTCTTCTCGCAAAGTAAGCGACATTTTTTCGCAACCATACAGCATAACAAACATAATATCAATTTATATTTTTAAATTTCAAATTGTCCGACAGAACACATGAAGACAAAAAAGCTTGGGATGAGTAACAATACGAATTCCCTGTTTTCTGTCGAAGTTTACTTCTTTGGTGGTCATGGTTTTATTCTATTAATGTTCATTCTAGATGTTTGAAAGTATCTACCTTGTCGAAAGGACTTTTATAATTCGAATATCGCTATAATTTGCAGTATTAAGATCACGGCGGCCTTTAATATATTTAATTTTGTGTGCAGTTACTTCTAATTCATGTAACTTCAGGCTATTTATAAACCTATCTTCTTTTATTGCCATCACATTCACATAATCAGCATAAGCCATAATCTGGTGAGTGCCATTTACCTATAACATTCGCTTGCTATCTTTAGTTTTTCTTAACAAAGTTAAATGATACGGGGGCAACAAAACTCTTTGTTTCAGGCCATTCTTGACCTGAAAGTTTGTAAAAAAAAGTGTTTTAATAGTTGGAATTACTTTGGAATACATCAAATCACTCATTAATTAATCTAACATTTCTGGAATACCGAATTTAGTAACAACGCTGTACAATATTTCCATCCTAACTGCGTCCTAAGCATTTATGGGATCAATAAATAATAATGCACAGGGATATTGTATTTCCATTTCTTTTCGAGGTTCTGACGAATAATAAATATTTCATTGATGATTGATACTTTCGGCCTAAATCTGCACTAATAATCTCCATTAATTTTATCTGCGTATGAGGTCTATCATGTTGAGAGGATTTTATGGAACGTTGACAAAAGAGAGATCCTGGATTAATTATCACAATAAATATTAATCTCTTTCTCATGGATTGGAACAAAGATTGATTTTTTCTATTCTTGTGACAATTTCTCTATATTCCACATAAGGAAAATAACTTTGTGTGTCTCGTTTCACATTTTAATTCTCCAGCTAAAATTAAGTTGAGTTGAGTTGATTTTGAGTTTAACGTCCCGTTCAGCAGCGAGGCTATATGAGACGTGGACCTACTGATTAACGTCGAATCCGAACCACATGAGCTCCCGCCGGGAATCGAACTCGGGTCTCCCACACCAAAGGCGCGTCTGCTAACCGCTTAGCCACGGAAGAACTCCAGCTAAAATTATCTCAGCAGAAATTTCTCTACATCCGAAGATTTATGTTTCTTTAATTTCTTTGTAAGAATTTTAAATTCTATTTAGTTAAGGTCTGGACAACACGGGTCTGCGTTTTATTTTACCCACAAACATTATTTTAGGCAATGTGTTGGGCAAATTTTAGGAGATACCTTTCCATCTACTCAAAACACAGTTCGTTTCTGATAGAATTGATTTAACCGCTTAGTTGAATATATAGGGGTCGCAATGGTAATAGCTTTTCTTAAAATCATTGCAGGTTTTAAACAGTTCTGGATATCTGCAAGTACTGTTATCTACATATCCTTACTGTTATCTACAAGTTCCATAATTTTGGCTTTAAGAAAATCTCGTTTTTGCAATTATGTCTTTCGGATTTCGTATTCAATGAAGTTTTAACTGCTTTCCCTTTTGTGCTAATTCAATGTATTCCTGATCGATCAATGGTTTGTTCTATGTGTTTCCGCGTGTTCTTCTTTCTTTTTACAAAAATTTAAATGCTATTCCTAATATTGGCCCAAATATCATCAATAGGCCTACTACTAAAATAGATTTAATACTTCCATCTGGGATTTCCCTGTCATCTGACTCTCCTCTAATTTATTTACATTAAATCTGTCCATTTTCAGTTGTTGATTATCTCCATTTTCCAACTCTTTTATAATTTTTGTTATCAGGTAGCGGTCGATGTTTCATTAAGCTTCTCCAAACAACCGAAAATCAATTGGGGTGGAATGTCTTTTTCTATCTAATAGGTGAAATTAATTGTGTGTTTTGTCGCGATGCTAAATATCGCAATATGGGTACCTTCTTCGCAGTTAGATTTCTGAGTAGTTCAAAGTTGACGGGTTTAACATTGATAATTGCACACAGCTTAGGATCTTCAGGCTTATTTTGTCTTATGTTAGCAACTATTTTAGTGATGTTAGCAAATTCATTATTAGATATTGTTCTCCATGATAGTTATTATGTAATAGCACATTACCATTATGTGTTTTTCCTTATGCAGGCTTCTGTTTCGCATAATCAGTTTGAAAATATTCTCTCCTCCTATCTTTACAATGAAATATGCTAGTAGAATTCCCATATAGTACTGTAGAAATTAGTCAAATACGCGTTGTACTTCTTCGTAGAAACTGTCCTTTATACCGCCATCCTTATATTCTATTTATTATCTCCTATTGAGAATGCACATTGATAACAATATTATCGCACCACAATCCCAAAGGCTAATAAAAAAAAGTCATTCATTGAAAAAGATCGTTTAGTTGGTGTTATTATTTGTTTGTGAATGAGAAACACTTTTTATAGTTGATTTTTACTACCTTCTACATAACAAATGTAAAATTTGAGGTCTGCATTCTCTCTTTCATTCCCATCTAACCTCCAGGATCTTATATAGTGTATTTCTCTAACTCATTTGTTACAATTATTAATGCACTTGCCTTATATTGTATGTTCAAAATCTTACTCAATTTTAGTTTGCTGAGGACATGCCAAGTTATCAGCCTTCTGTGAACGTTTCTGAGCAAGTAGACTACCATTTTGCAGAATAGGATTATTATCCTTGTGCTTAGTTTCCAAGGTCAGGAATTTGTCGTCTGACCGCGACTGCTTATTCAATATATTTGCAGCTAACCTGTATATGTAGACGCCTTCTACACGATCCTCAACGTGACAATGTGTCATGCCGTGGTGACAGGAATCCACGTTGCATAAGCAGACTTACAATATAAAATGTAAATTCACTCAGTAAATTTTTATGTGGCATGTAAATAGGTATGCAGTTTCAACTCTAATGTATCCTGTTTGTTGTCCTAGTGATCAGTGCAGAAATGGGAAGGATGTATCATTGCCTAGATTTAAGTAAATAGAGCAAGGCACTACTCAGAATGTTGTAACCTTCGACCTAAATTGAATGAACTAAACGTGTTGTCACGAAATACGCAACAGATTTTCCAGGCTAGCCATTTCGAATGAGGTTCTTCTTGCATTTCCCTCTTTCACACCAGGCAAATGCCTGGATGGTATCTAACATACTGGTCCTAGACCGCTTACTTCCTTCCCAAATCCTTTCTTCCTTCCCTTTCATCGGATAGTGTACTCCCCGAGGGACTTCATGCCTCATATACGTGACTGCTAAATGGCCTTAGGTACTGACAGCTTAGATATATAATTCCTAATTCTAATGAATTGGTTGCCAAACATTAGAAACAGTCCCCAGTTACCACATAGGGCCATCGTTGGCATTTGGTTGTCCTACCATTCTTTATTATTGGCTTTAGTGTATGTCCTGCTTAAAAACACATTGAGGAAAAATTAATTCTAGAAAAGCACTCCGGTCTTATATTATTGTCTGATAAATAATGAAACAACAAAACTCATGATCATACTGTCTTAACACATGGTATACTCACACAAAATGTATACTTGTCGTTCTTACTCCAAAAGTTCATTTGAGCTTAAACGGAGAGCGTTAGTTACTAATAGAATCTTAATAACAGAAACATAAACTTCATATATTTACTATAAAGTATTTTCTTAAGTAAATGTGCGGCGAAATGTAAAGCAATACAAGTAATCAAAATTTCTTAAATGTGTTACTTGTTTGAAGAAGAAATTAGAGAAGTTTGTATGAAATGTGTGAAAGGAATATTGAAGAAGACATAATTGGAACTCGAAATATCTCAGTTGCCTCATGAGAAAGTGCTTTGTGCTATCTTTCTCACTTGAATGAGTTGTTGCCAAGGTAACCCTCTTCTCTCTGGTCATCTTCGTCGTTCCCTCAGGATCTCCTCTCAGTCATTAGCACGTGAGAAGCCATCAGTTACCAACTGCTCAGTTACGGGTGGTAGGAAGGACACACACCGCGACAAAGGGTTCACTGGAAGTGGGGTCAGAGAAGAACGCTCAGAGAAGAAGGGGTTTTTATAAGGTAATGAGAGTAACACTAATGAGGAACCAACAGAGGGATACCGCACAGCAAAACATTTACATTTTGCTTGATACTTAAATAAGCGAAGTAAATTAGGTATTACATTTTATACCAGTAAATGACTAACATCTAGAGTTCAAAAGTGCATTAGCGGTGTAAGAATAGAAAAAAATTTAACACAACCCACTGAGGAACACGGGAAGTGGCGAATTTAGGTCACATGGTGGATACGAAATGCATTACATCATCATCGTTTTCAAGACTAATGTAGTTTGGATCTACTATGCCCCATTTGTCTCACTTAGTAGTTTTCTAGAGCGTTATGTTGTTTGTAATATTATAGGTCCTTAATTTCTAACAATGAATAGTGAATATATAACTGAATTTTTTTAACATTTAGATTTCAAATACGTAGTGCCATTTCAAAAATCTAGAAACGATTGTTAATCTTATGGTATGGTTGGCTGATTAGAGTTTAGTATCACGTTCAGCAGTGAGTTTTCATGAAATGTGAAACTACAGCTTAACGTGGGATTCGAACAAAATGAGTTCTCACCAAGGATCGAATCCGAGTCTTCTACGTCAAAGATACGTTCCCTAACCATATAACCATAAGGAACTTCTACCGCGGAGTACGTCAAACGCTTTTTCTATATAGGCATTTCCATCATACAAAACGTCACCGGCTCTTCTCAATTAGATTCAACAATATACTTTACGGTAAAGAGTCATCGTCAGTAGCAAGCAAAAGATATATGCTTGGCTTGGTCTTACGTAGTTCGAAACCCTGTCCCATAACTTGTTGCCACTTAATTCTTTTAAAATAAGTAATGAAGAACATCAGGATTCAATAAATACAATGAATACAGTATAAAGAAGTAAAGATGTGAGCGAGTAATGAAAGAGACAAATGTCTCTGAATTAACGTAGAAAGAATGCTGGTAAACTTAGTAATGTTGGGAAGCTATGAGATCATGCATTTTGATGTTTGCAAGTTCTTAGTGATGACAGAGGTAAAGGATTAACCATCCTACATGTGAAAACTAGAGAAAGGATGGTGGAATTCCTCAACATTCGACTTGTTGGAGGTGAGGACTGTACATATCTTTAATAAGTGAATTCTACGCTAATAAAACTCTCTGTAAATAAGTAACTGTATAAGTCTTAATAACATCACGGCTATTTTAAACAAGTAGGAGAGAAAACATCGATATATCTATAGCACCATGCAGTTCCTTCAAAACCGTATGTTGTTAGTAACAATCCAAACGCAAGTAAGTCACGTATTTATTTTGATAATTGTATTATTATTCAGCAATCAGGCGAACTTTTCATTGCTAAGAACAAGCAAAGGTATCACAGCCGTTTCAAATCCTGACTAGCAGTTAAATACAGCTATACTGTAATTTTTAGTGTGCACGTTGACTCGCACAGGCATCACAGACATCTAAATCACTGACGTTGAGGATATATATTGGTTTATATTTTGTGTAGTGAGCAACGTTTTACTCGGCACATCATGTATATTATTTCTTTAATCTTTCAAGAAAATAACTTTTTAGTGACAGAATTAATTTATTGACTACCTTGTCATTAGTTGCAGAAGTGCTGCTATTTATTGGGTTGGCCCAAAAACCCTGGCAATTTTTTGTGTAAATTTTCCGTGAAAAATAAAATGTTTTGTAATGCGTTTTATGTTATTCGATAGAGAATTATTTACTTTACAAAATAATGTGTTTAGTTCTTCCGTGCTGATATACAGTTTGTTCTTTTCACGTCATTAAAATGGAGTACCAAGTCGACAAAAAATACCATTTTCGACACTGTCTATTTTTTACGTTTCATCGAAGTGCTAAAGCCACAGAAGCTGCTCGAGAAGTTTTTAAAGTGTATGGCAAATACACGATGCTCAACATAGGTTTCAGCGATTCAAAGACGGCAATTTCGACCTGAAAGACATGCAATGCACCGGACGTTCCGTTCAGCTAGATGGAAAACGACCGAATCAGCTTATTCACGAAGATCCTCGCCAAACAACAAAGTAATTGGCAGAGAAAATGGAGTGCTTCCACAGGATTATAGAGCGTCATGTTAACTCAATGGCAAACGTTCAAAAGGAACAAAAATCCTGAACTTATGGGCCAACCCAATATTTCCTCTGTTGTTAAATTTGTTCTCGGTATACTTCAAAATATTTAGATCTCTTAAGAATATTTGACAGTGAATTTCATTATTTTACTTGTCAGCTCAATACTTCCTTTTCCCCCGGCCACTGTATTCTGTTTCTGTCATAAAAAATGAATACCATAATTCATTATTTGGAATAATAAACACTTCTGACCAGAGTATATACACTTATTTATTTAAACCTAAGTACACGGTGTAACGGTTTCGACAATTTTACGTTGTCTTCATCAGACACTAACTGAAATCTGAACACTTCATTATTCTTCTAATAGTCATTTCTATTTAATATGAAAAGATTTCGTAAAAGTAATAGCTTAGGAACTGTACACTATTAACAAATCTTGTGATTTACAAAACGAGTCTCTACTATAGTCGCCGTGTTAGGTACTTCATTTAAAAACTACCGTTTAAACAACTCAATTTGAAACCCAATGGAGTCGAAGTAGCACATGCGTGTGTCGAACCTTAACACAACAAAGGTAACATAGAGCCATCATGTTGAATTAACACAGGCATTTTTACTGAGCACTTGATTAATTTAGTTAAATTGATGTAGAGTTTAACGTCCCTTTCAATGGCGACGCTATACGAGACGGGATCTACTGGTTAACGTGGAATCCGAACCACATGAGCTTTCGCCGAGAATCAAACGCGGGTCTCCGAATTTGATTATTTTAGATAGAAAGCAAAGTAAACTGTAAATGTAGTTAAATATCATATCCACTATGAAATTAAATGCCGATTGAAAGCTGGAATTCGTCTTATTACTCAGTCAATTACTGTTCTTGCCTTCGTGAATTATATCGACGTATTTGAAGCTTCAATTTCACAAACCAATAATTATACATGTTGTGCTGTATGGATGCGAACTAGGGACACTTACTTTGAGGGAAGATTACAGACTAAAACTTTGAATTAAATTCTGAGATTAATATTTGGGCCTTAGAGAAACAGGAGTGTGGGATGGCGGAAACTAAATGAGCGAGGTACTGCATAGTTTGTAATGTTCATCTAATATTGTTGGGATCATTAACTTTCGAAATCATAGGGTATTCATTCTGATAGAATACACGACCGCTTTCAAAACTATAAATGGCGACTCAATCAAGAAACGTAACTAGTAAGACTAGAATCCACTCGGAAGTTGATATGAAGGGATTTCACAGAAAAACAATACAAAGTGGAAACTGGATCCAGTTTGTTAAGGACGAAGGTGAATGTAGAGGTTTTGTGAGTATGACATTGAATCTCCGAATTCTATAAGCCATAGAGTTAATTAAGTGCTCGTTTGGATCTAACTTAAATAATATCACGTGACTGTAATATGTTACCGATGGGAAGCATACATGTATTATCACTCAAAGAGACAGCGTTCAAGCACATTTCTAAATAGGAATTGGTATTCCAGAAATATATTTAGGAATAACGTATTATAGAAAGTGGACAGAGGACAATAATGGTTGCATATGGAATAATATACCTCGGGTTTTTATCATTATTATTCTTCTATCAATATAAATGAAATCGCTGCTCTTCTGATATGCTTCATAATGTAACACGAGGAAAGTAAGACACTGATAAAAGAGGTATCTCATATAATGTTATGCAATAACACAGATTGTGCATTTTTCTGGTCAAGTGGCTAATATATATGTTTTCTGATTGCATGATCATAGGTTCGATTCAATCCGCGGGAGTGAAATTAAACCAGAGTATTACGTCTCATCTCTTGAAATGGGACTTTGAAGTCAAACCAATCAATAGACAACAATAACACCAAATCTATGATTTTAGGTTACATCTATGATTCGGATCTATGATCACTCAATCGATTTTATACACCATAAGTAAACAGTGGGATGGGAACTATTATTTCAAAAGTATTCTGCGACATACCCCACTTTTAACCATTCAGCTGTTGTGTACTAGGTGTGGAGGAATTGTATGATACAATGGAATTTTTAGCTGTCTCCAATGTATGTTACCCATTGTGAATTAGTCTGATAGAGGCACCAGTCCAAAAGTGTCAATTCAGTGTGGTAGACATAAATCATAAGTAACTGGTACGATTGTCTGGCTTAAAGTTATTACTTGGTCGGAGGTCCATAAGGGAAGTGGGTTCGAAAGTTCTAATTAAAACTTTGGCGTTGAAACACTTGAATCCTCTAATCGTTTTCTTACAGAAGTTATCCAAGAGCAAAGAAGGAAAGAGAATTTTCCGGTCCGAAGCATTCACGAATTTAGAAGTGTGAATATTGATTTTGGTGGAAGATCAGTAGTGATAATTTTGATTGCAGATCGGAAGATGTTTAGTAGTCGATCGCTAAATCTTGTTTTATTCCATGTACTCAATAAATTCACGTGTCTTAGAGTATGTTAAAAGACAATCTTTTATGTGTATCCTAAACATGGCCTCTTCGATACATGTTCCTAAGTGTGGAGATGAACTCGAAATATGGTTATCCTTGCCCTTGCTTGAGTGAGGTTGAAATTTTGGGATTAATATACATCTTTCTCCTCTTCGGTTGCTTAGTGCTAGCAACAAAAGAAAGGAAATACGTAAAACGATGAAGGTAACTGATATTGCCAGCACTGCGCAATTTTTGTAACAAGTTTACTCAGTGAAGGTTATTGATGGTAATCTAACAGGATACAAACTCAATCATAACTTCAACGACGCAATAATGAGAGGAACAATGGTCAGTATTTACGGATGTTTGGAAAATTCTATGATACATGACATTGAATCATCCGTACACGTGTATATGTATCATGCATCGTATCCTGGGTGCGGCACTTGCTAAGAACCAATGAGAAGGCAAAAGGGCAATAGGTTTCCATATTTAGGGAACTGACGCAATGTATGGTCTGATTATCACAAGATTTGGGTGTGTCCCTCGAGAATACTTAAAAAGGGCCTCAGGGCCTCCTGTTGTTGATTCTGTTAGCGGATTGATTCGGACATTAGTACGAAGCTCATCGACAAGCAACTTGTTACACAGCTATACAAAACTCCAGTCAAGGTATGTAGCAGAGATTATCATAAATCCAATTTCACTTATAGGTATGTCATTTCACATTTCACAATGTTTTGTCTACCTACAGGAAAGCTCTCACGATTAAGAACAGCAGTCGTATAATTGCATTTCGTCTTCTATCCTAAAAGAAAAAGAAATAATAAATATGATGTTACTTATTCATTATAAAGCCGAATGTAAGTTGAAAGTTGCTTTAATTATAATGTAATAAATTTCAATTAATATTAACAGAGCTTTTTATTCTACCCCTAGATTAAGTTTTCATCATTCCCAAGTGTTTTTTGGTGTAAAATTTTAGTTTAATCTCCTTTTGTGACAACCGCTAAGAATTAACGTGAGCAGTTCTCCAAATATGTGCGAAATAAACGAGCAGGATGAGAATAGAGACCTGCACCATCGTCACATAAGACAATTACTTTCCTTAAACATGAAGAACTACGACGTTACATATTAGAAGTGCCAGAAAAGTTTTTAAAAAAGTTTGCGTTTGTCTTGAAATTTGTGCTAATAACACGCACGGTTTAAGGGGTTACAATGCATTTTATTAGAATAATTACATGTTTCAATTACATGTGAGAATGCTATACGAAGACAAAGAGTGGGAATTGACAACATCAATGAGAATATTCATTAAAGGAGATCTGAGATTTTTTAAGGTCTATTTATCAGTAGATAGTAATCAAACCCATCGAAGGAAAAAAATAAGCCATTTGGCAACTCACACCTATCAACGCAGCTAATGAAAGAAAGAACTGCGAAATTCGAGTTATGTCACAGAGGTTTTGTATTTAGATCATTTTGTACGACATGTGACTCCACTATTTTCAACTTGGCATTGTCATTTGTCAATCACTATTAAAATCACACCTACTATTGTTTAAAATTTTCAAAACAATTGGGTACTGCTCTGAATTATGTACATCTCAATTTTTACATTTCAATTTAATTATTCGTGAAAAAGAAAACAGAAACAGCACTAACCTCAACTTAGGAAGTTCGCAGTAGACCCATTCTGAGACGTCCTCGATGCGGACTTCTCTGCTGTTCTTAGCCAAATCAAACTTGTTGCCAGCCACAACGATCGGAATCTCCTGAAAGTCTGCGCGCTGCTCTCTGATTTCCTCGAAACACTGCTTCACGTTCAGAAAGGAGTCTTTGTTAGTGACGTCATAGACAAGGAGGAAGGCATGGGCAGTGGCAATGGACAGACGCCTCATGGCAGGAAACTGGTTGTCACCGGAAGTGTCTAAGATGTCAACCTTCAGCGTGACGGCTCCAAAGTCGTATTCCCTGTTATACAGATCTTCCACTGTGCCACGATACTTCTCGGTGAACGTATTGAACAGGAAGCGTTTCACAATCGCACTTTTGCCCACACAGGGGCCACCTAGGACCACGAGACGTATTCGTTCAAAATCGGACATTATGAACAGATTTTATTACATACACGCAAAAAGCAAATTGTTTCACTGCAACCCCTGTTCTACGGACACTTTCAAGAACACTAAAATTGTACACAGAATGTAACAAAAAAATGTAGAACACTGATAAATACTTGCTTAACCTTAAGAAAAGAGACTAAGTTGAGCTCTGAAGATTGTTAAACTCGAGAAAGAAGGAATGCGAAGAAAAATGTTCACATAACCAACTGATATAATATTGCAATATTTATTCATCAACTATACCCAGTAGACAGAAATTCGAGAAACCTGCAGAGACACTGACGTACGTATATAGTAACATCATTATGAATGATTTATGAGAATTTTATGTTCCATATTTGAACCACAAGTCGAGAGGATGTACATTGTACAGTACAAATATCATTCCAATCCTTGGCATATTCGTTGGCGACACTTGAAGTAAACTCTGGACTGATCCTTCCTATTGCAGATGTTTTCCTCGTCGTTGTTGACGAACAAAACCTGCAGAAGAAACGAATACGTTTATCAGATCCAACACAAATACATTATACATTTTATATATCAAGCAACAGTGTTTGAAAGTAAACAGGAAATTAATTAACTCCATGCACAATTTCAGGATATTACTTGGTTTATCAAATGAAAGAAAGGAGTTCCAACAAATATAGGTCGGGAAACAAAACCCTCTTAGAATTAGGAACCTCCGAAAATGTGAAACATTATGTTTTCTACATACCTTGGCTTGAACAACATGAGACTTGTCGTAAATGTTTTAAAGAATTATTCAGGAATCTCTATATGCTTTATGTAATAATATGTACATGCTTGGATCAAAAGATCCAATATATTTCAATCAAAATTTTTGGTATACCTTATCTATGGAGAACTACATACAGTGTAGCCAAATTCAAACTATCACTTAACTCACAAGGGACTATTCTGATTTTGTGAATTCAATTGCTCGAAATGATTGCTAGCACTAGATTCAGACAGCGATGTGTATTGGCAGAGTGGGAAATAAATAAGGGGAAAGTGCGAAGATAGAACGTAGAAAATGTCTAGAAATGTCATGTTAATTTTGAAACGAGTGGAGGGATTGAGGTTAAATGTTGGATATCAGGAATGCATATAGAGCCCCACTCAATAGGCATACAGTGAATCTATAGAGCAGACAAAACTGCAGCTCCTCGTTAATTCATGGAGAACCAATAAAGATGAAGAGTTGATGCAGAAACCGGACAATGTTGAACTTACTTGACTCCTTATCCCTGATGGTTGCCCGTCATCATACAACTTCTGAGTGTGATCTTCCATGAGTATAACAATTTCGTAAAATATGGTAACGGAACAACTTTATTCATTTGCAATCATTCGCCCACTGCCAATTTACAGCACCAAGGTTCCAAGCTATGATTAGAGACGCTTGCTACAGAACTGAATATTTGCAAACAGTACCTGGCGCATTCATGACACCTGCCGACTATTGTTTCAATTTCAATACCGGCGACAGCTGTGACGAGCCCGATTGTCCATTTTATCGTTTTTCAAATGTGTCCACTGATGTCTCCAGTTTTGTTTCAACCAGACAATCATTCCTAAGGTCCATAACAGTCACAATTAAATAGAGCTCTCAAACCGTATTGGCCACTACTGATTTCAATAGGCTGTGTGTGTCAAGAGTCATGTCACATTACTCCTTTCCCATATATTTTTTTTTGCCCTAAATCCAACATGGTTGCTTTTCAAATGTCCATCATGAATCACATTACGCCTATTCAGTAGAGTTCTACATGCATTCCTCATATCCAACTTTAGACCTGAATCCCTCTACTCGTTCCAAAAATTTAACATGGCATTTCTAAACATTTTCTAAGTTCTATTTTCGCACTTTGCCCTCATCTCCCACTCTGTATACGGTCTGCCACTAAACACTTTCTTTTTCTCTGTTTCTTTTGATGCTGAATCTAGTGCTAGCAATCATTTTCAGCACTTGAATTCACAAAATCGGAATGTTCCCTTGTCTGTATGATGTGCTTATTCCGTAGAAAATACGGAAACTTGATTTAGGGACCGTCCAAAAATTTTGTGGCCCTGACCCAAAAACCGATTATTGCCCAAGATCGCAGTCTTTTGATATATGTTTTGGATCATTCCTAAAATTATTGTTCACAATTCGCTGGTAGATACCCCACAAGGAGAACTCAATTAAAATTTAAAAGAATATCCCTGAACTTCAACTTACTTTATACGCTTTCTTACGCTGGTACATAGGATTGTCCAACAAAGATATTTAGATAGAAGATAAATGAGTTTGCTAGTAATTTTGACTCCCTTGGAATACGTTTCATAATTTTCAAGCAAGAGCATTTCAAAACGTGCATTTTTCAGGTTTTTGTCAAAATGAAAAAGGGCATTTCCCGATCAATATTGTAAATATACTCATATGATCAATATTATAGGGTGAGTATATGTTATTCAACAAATACGTGCTATTGTTTATAAACATCAGACAATAGACAGAACCAGGAAGACACGAATAACAGCATGACTGAAATCAAAGAACAACGAAATGGCTTACCTGAAAAGGCTTATAAAAGTAAAAAGAAAGAAGATGGAGACATTAATTGACCACTAATTGCTAACCCATACCTGCTCCGGAGGTTACCTTAAACAAAAGTACTACTTTACCTAAAATCTCTGGGTGCTTTGAGCAAAGGAGATTGTTAACCACAAACTATTCCTTACGAGGCTGCCATGAGCTAAGGAGGTTACCAAAAGACTATATTTTGAAGTTGATACAAGACACCCTGGAGGCTGTTATGAGGTAAAGGACTTTTTTGTATAAAATATTTTTGTTCACTTTTTTGGTTATAACAAAAATTTAAAATAATAGCTTTGTAAACACGAAAAATTTTTGTAATATTTTATAAAATAAATTAGGTAAAGGGCTAAAATCCTGGACTACCATTGTATCTCCTTACAGAAATATTACTATATTTATTATTTTTTCTTTCATTTGATAAAAGGAATCTCCTTATAAAGTTAATACACAGAATTTATTAACACGCAATATATCTTTACCATATAATTAAATTACAACTATTGAACAAATCATAATAAATATGTGCAATCATTTGTAAATTTTCCAGGTATATAACTAAAAGTGGAGAAAACAATTTCTCACATCGAAAGTTGAAAATGTTTTCAATGTTTCTGTAGGCAGAACTAACGTCTCGCATTGCATTACGCAGAAGAAGAGATAAAAAATAAATCTCGTCTCTTCTCGTCTCGTAAATATTTCTAGAATGCTCATCTTGTCTTGGTTCTCGAAGAATTCTTTAATTCTAGAAAACCTTCGGTCGTCTCATTTCGAAATTATTCTATTCTCGTTTTGAAAAGTTATGAGAGGTCCATAAAATGTGGATTATAATAACATTCAAACGATATTTATTATTTGAATACACTATGAAATGACTTGAGTACACTTAAAAATCGATATGTATTACCGACATAGAGATAACGTAACTGTCTCCATGAATACAGTGGAGTTAATCAGCTGGTTGTTAAAATATCTCAAGTGTACGGAATCGATAGTTAAAGGAGTCTCATTGCTTCTATATCTAGCAACTATGGGAAGAAAGAAATAATTCTCTAGTACTATTTTTTGGCAATCAATATAATGTACAAAATGTTAATACTAATGCTAATGCTAATACCTTTCTAAATCATAATTGTTATTAATAGTATGTTTGAAAAAAATAGGACAAGTCTTTTTTGTCAGTTGCATGTGTTTCTTTCATCCACTATTATCTCTTGGGATTGCTGAGTTAGTAAGTAACCTTGATGTTTTCCCAACACTTACAATTTGCTTGCAAAATGACATATTACACTGATTTTACGAAACAAATCACCATTTCATTGAACATATTTACATTTGCCTTCATTATGCATTTGTTATCCATAAACGTTCAGTAGGCATTCCATTGACCTGTGAAACCGTTTTTTTATTCTTATCTTTCATACTTGACCTGGTTCTCTTTCGGGCTCCGGTATTTCCAGTTTTCCGTTTAAAATCCAACAGAGGTCGAAATTATTATTTCATCTATATATCTACATTTCACCATCCACTTCGTGTTCATTTTCCTAAATTTTCCATTACTTTGCGTGTCTTATCAATATTGTAGAAGTTATTGTTAATTACATCATCATCATAGGTGTTCTGCCATTACTGCCACTGAGATGCTTCCGTGCTTCACGGTCTTCTGCTAAATTTTGAGCTGGAAAAGACATATCGACGGCGAGAGTGCAAAACCCCGTATTTTTACTTTTCATGGAAGTTTATATTTTGGTTTCATTCAATTCCTCATATCCGAATCTACGTGTGTGCAAAAGCTCATAAACGAAAACCCAAATAGAACGTGAAAAACTAACTTTTAAAAACTTGTATCGCATATAAGATATGGTAAACGCAAAACGGTTTTATTGCTTTATTGAAAAGTTTGATTTTAATGAGTTACCACGTTTTGCACTTTCGCCGTCGAATGTCCTATTTCTGTTGTCAGCAAACTAGGGAAAGATAGAGTGGTGGTTTTCCATTGCCTTCCATCCCGCAGTATCCCAGCCATTAAAGTCATTCTGACTACGCCTGAGACTAATGTCCAAGTTGCAGTAGTAATCACTGTGATTTCCGCTAACTTGGCCACTTGAGAACTGTTGCCTTCTCCCAAAACACCCTTCGTGTGGCTATTCCATTTAGAGTAATTCGGTAAGGGTGGCCATACTGGTAGTGAACTACCACCGACACAGATCTAAATTTCATTGTAGTACGCAATCCTACTCCCCGGCACATATTTGTCATCGTAAAATTGGTGTTTATGGTGTTGATTTTAATTACAAGAATGTACTTATAGGGAAATGCTGACATGACTGTTCGTTTAACGGCACGTGACCAAGCTGTACAACGATATGTTGTATCATTATCATTTTCTTGTATTAAGCTTGTAATGTTGTATCATTTTCTTGTAATAAGCTTGTAAATTTTTGGGCGATACTTGATTTTTATATGCACTAACCAGCTATCTTGATAGAAGAAGAAGAATACATTAAATTATGATTTTGTGTTTTTGAAGGTTGTCGTAGATACCTTTAAGGTATGTAATGGAATGTTTTGGTAACCCGGACGACGGATTGCTTGTTTTTTATAGAAACGTAAGTTATAATGTTTTAAGTAGTCCCTCGTTAAAGATCTGAACTTTCTAATAAACGACATATTGCGTGAACAGTAAGTGAATTATTTGATTTATTCATAATGGCTCAATAATATTTTAAGAATCAGTAGTATTGGTTATATATTAATGGTGGCGAAACCCGGGAATTGTGATTTTGATTAGAAGAATAGTATAACGATTTCACCACTGAGCCCAACATGAATTATACCGTGTTGCCAAGTGGGACTAAAATAAATAGAGACATCAAGATGAGTGTTCCAGGAAATGAAGTTAATGTAAATGATGAAGATATGGAAGCTGGAATGAAAGCATCTGGAAGTATAGTGGAACTTATAAGAGAGCAATTCAAAATTTCCAACAACTAAACGACGACAAATTCAATCAGTTAATGCTTAGAGAAACCAAGAAATAAAACAGCAATTCAATCAGCTACAACAACAAATCGAGAACAAATTGGATAATAGATTCGACCAGTTTCAACATAAATTGGACAACAAGTTCGACCAGCTACAACAGCATTTGAACCAGCAATTTGAACAAATGATAGATCGACAAACGGAAAGAATAAACCAATGGATAGAACGAATGGATCAGCGAACAGGACGGAGACAAGAATTGGAGCAAAGTTCATATCAAAATTCTACCGAAGTTGCCGATACTGTAATCTCTGAACATAATAATCACCATAAAGAGTTACAAGAAGGTTTGCCAATTATTGAAGAAACTTCATTATCAGTAAACTTCAATGCGTTAAGTGAACCTGAACCTTCTATTGAAACTGCAGAGAATATAGATCCTAGATTTTCATCGATGAAGAAATATGACATTATTGATTTAAATCTACGGATAGAATTAGCTGAAGGTTCGTAAAAACATACTGCGGTATTGGTTGGATCAGATTATCCTAATTTTTCTGCTCATTCGAATGTTTTTGACTGCTTTACTGATGCTGTGTGCAACAAAGATTTTGGTTTGTATCAAGGTGCGAAACGTTATGATCATTTTCGTCTTGGGAACACGATTGACTGTCTGTATTCCCAGTATATTCAACATGATATTAATCCTGTACTTCATGTAGCAGGAAGAAAATTGATTACAGTATTCGTGAAATTCAGAAAGAGAACATATATTCCCATTAATGCTTGTAGTGATTGTTCGATTGAATCGGAGCTGTTGAAATGTTCACTCAACGAAAAGACCAAAATGATAATAGTAAACAACCAAATAGTGCTTTTACAGAACGTGATACAGTACGTTGACTTCAATCAATTAGGTACCGGCATGACATTGCAAGATTTTGAAAATTTATCAATGGTGCAATACAGTAATAACCTGAACCAAACTAACCTCAATCGAAACCAAATTCGAAACATACAAGTGAGATTAAAGTGTAATCCCAATGTACTAGATGATGTTAAATTCACGTGTACCGGTGATGCAACCAAACCCAATTACAGAGATGAAAATCAAAATGATCGGCGAAGAGAAGATTGGATTGACAGAAAGAGAAAGAAGTCAGACAGAAATTATCCGCCTGACAGCAATGCGGCTACTTCTGAGAAGCTTAACAGAGATACATCGGATGCCCCAAGGGAGTCTTCGTGGAATAGAAATCGTAATAGGACCGACTACCATGGATGTCATGTAAAGGATAGACACAGATCCGTTAGGAGACACGATATGTCACTACCAGTGAAACGAGTCAGAACTAATCCTAATTTTACCGGTAATGGAAACGAACCTAATGCTAATAGCAAAAGTAATAGTAATTGTGTAACCAAATCTAATCTTCGTAGTAATAGCAATAGTAATCGTATTACACGTAGAAAGCTGAACGAATTCATTGGCCATGTAACTTAATCTAAAGTTGCGGCGTCCGAAAGAATCGTATTCAATTGATTTTTGCTTTATTTCGCCTTTCAATATCGTTCATAATTTTTATTTAAATTCTGTATATTCCTGGTTATGATAAAATATTGTCTTAGCTCAATAATATTTTAAGTTGTTTAGAATGTAACTTTAATTTATGTTTTGATATTAATTGTCATGTTTTATGTTGAATGATATTGATCCTTTCTCGTACAAAAGATCAAGCCTATGAATAACTTACAAACTTATAAAATACATCTTTGTCAAACCCTTCTTCACTACGCCCAAATATACAACTTAGTTTTGTTAACAAACTTTTAATGGCCTAGAACGCATTATGAATAATTTATATAATATAATATTCTGACATGCCCTATCGACGTTATGATGTATGAGAGTATAGTTAATTATGAAATTAAAATAAATATAATATTGATATTGATGTAAAAATAAATAAAATGTATATGAATTATGATATGGAATATAATTTATATATACGAGGGGCATCTGAAAATGTGCATACTTATTATGTAAAAGCCAGCGGTCCAGGATTCTTTTTCTTTTAATTGGTAACCCAAATAAAAGAAAAGTACGTATGTTCATTGCACCATATACAACGATATGTTGTATCATTATCATTTTCTTGTATTAAGCTTGTAATGTTGTATCATTTTCTTGTAATAAGCTTGTAAATTTTTGGACGATACTTGATTTTTGTATGCACTAGCCAGCTATCTTGATAGAAGAGGAAGAAGACATTAAATTATGATTTTGTGTTTTTGAAGGTTGTCATAGATATCTTTAATGTATGTAATGGGATGTTTAGGTAACCTTGACGACGAATTGCTTGTTTATTATTGAAACGTAAGTTATAATGTTTTAAGTTGTCCCACGTTAAAGATCTGAACTTTCTAATAAATGACATATTGCATTAAAAGTAAGTGCATTATTTGATTTATTCATAATGGCTCAATAATATTTTAAGAATCAGGAGTGTTGTTATAGCTGTACACTCTAATTTTTCAAAAATACCTGTTTTGATGAAATTTCAAAAAAATATACTTGCTTCGTACTTAGCATGCAAAAATCTATAAGAATCAATAAAAAATTTGATGCAGGCTTTTGGTCAAAAATCTTCATAGTAACAATACAGTCACATAGGGAATTTCATTTGATGTTGAGTCTAGTGTTCCTTTCAGAAGCTACGATGCATGACACGTGGACTTAGATCTAAATTTGAGATCCAATAACATGGGCTCCGGCCAGGAATCAAAACCAGCTCCTCCATGAAAAAGACATGAACGACAACTGCTTAGCCATGACGGAGCTATCATCGTTACGTGTCAACATATTGATATAGTGATCCCATTAACGACTCCTAGATAATCATTAAAAATGAAATATTTCAAGTTAATGCCCTTTGAGCTAAGAGAGACAATGATTAAGGCAGGGGCGGATCCAGTGGGCGATCGGGGCGATCGCCCCCCAGAAGAGGAAACTTTCTTATTTTAAATATATAAATAAAACCCAACCCAAAGTTTGGAGCCCTTAAAAGTAGCAGTATGAGAACCCACCGCCCCCAGAAGTCGGGCCTGGATCCGCCCCTGGATTAAGGTAAGTGAATAATGGACCGTGCCAGGTATAAGCCGACATGACCTTCTTTATCTAAGTTATAACATAAAATGTCCAAAATACGTTCCGCGAGTAGTATATGAAAGGAACCTAAAACAAATAAATGACAACACGTTATACGAAGACACAAATCTCGTGCCGTGGTACTTAGTTTACTGTGCTCCCACTCTGGATCAAAAGGTAACACTTTTTAATAGTTTTGTGCAGCAATTATATAATAAGCATGCCCCTTTGAGAAGGAAATGAGTGTGTAGACCCCCCAATCCTTGGATTAACGATGATATACTCGCGCTCATGGCTCTTCGAGACTCTGCCCACAGACGTTACAGAGCGGCTTTAAAACAAAAATCAAATATCTCATTAATGCAGGAAGAATATAGAAAGTTACGAAACCGTTGTAATCAAGAAGTTCGTAAGGCAAAAATCGAATTTGCTAGAAGTCTCCTAAGCCATACGACTCAACCACCAGAGCTATGGCAAAAACTGAAGTTCCTTGGTATTGGTGTCAAAGCCAAAATCGATAAACTTCCAGAACTTCATATAGACACCATAAATGAACAGCCATGCTATACACCAGATATCACACCAGATAAAATCAATACTTTGAAGAATATTAAAAAAACGAGCCCTGTAAAAAATATATTTAACCTTCACCTCGTCACTGCTCCGGAAGTCATGAAGGCAATAAACAAAATCAAATCACCTGCTTCAGGAGCTGACGACTTGCCAATCATTCTTATTAAAAAAATATTACCGTTCATTGTAGATGTCATTGTGCATATTTTTAATAGTTTCATCACAACCGGAGAATTTTTATCAATTTGGAAACTCTCTCACGTTCGCCCATTGCCTAAAACCAAAAATCCAACAAAAGCAGAAGATCTTCGCCCTATTAGTATATTCCCTGCACTCTCCAAAGCATTAGAGCATATAATACATGACCAATTAACTAAGTTCCTCGAAAAAAAATAACATCTTAAATCCGTTTCAGTCAGGTTTCAGATCTCATCATAGCACTTGCATTGTTCTAGTAAATATCACTGATGATATTCATGCCGCTATGGATGAACGCTAAGTTACACTGTTATCCCTACTAGATTTTTCTAAAGCTTTCTAAACTATAGACCATGACATACTGATTGCCAAACTGTCTTCCTTCTATAACTTTTCCCAGTCAACTTTATCTTGGTTTGGCTCTTATTTATCAAATAGAAAACAAAAAGTTGTCACTAATAACATATGTTCCAATACGAAACTTGTTCCATGTGGAGTCCCGCAGGGCAGGGTCCAAGGACCTCTTCTGTTTTCCTTATACATAAACGATTTACCTGAGCACATCACCCATTGTAAATATTACTTATATGCAGATGATATACAATGCTGTTTAACCACTAATCCCCTAAATTTAACCACCGCGATTGATCACTTAAACAGTGACATTGAAAGTATCTGCACATGGGCACGTAAAAATGGACTGCAAGTAAACCCAACCAAATCAAAATATATCATGCTTGGTTCTCGTAAACTACTCTCCACAATCAATATTACAAGCCTATCGAATGTTCTTGTAAACAATGTAACCATTCCTGTAAGCGATAGCGTCAATAGCCTAGTACTCCAGATCGATAAATTCCTAAATTGGACAGACCATATTAATAGAGTATGCAAGAAAGTGTACGGCTCCCTCCATTCTCTTCAGCGTTTAAGAAACCTTCTTCCAGAATCCATTAAAGCGTCCCTGGTTCAGTCATTGGTAATCTCTCATTTAGATCATTGTGATACAGGATATGTTGATTTAACCGAAGATCTGGCAAAACGTTTACAACGCATTCAGAATGCCTTTCTCTGAATCTCTCGGTAACTCTTTAACGTGCCTAACTGTATATCATTTTTACTCTCGTCGTAAAAAAATGAGATCCGACTGTAAAAGAAAAATGTAAATGGTTGAGTGGAAGAAAAGGTTATGCCTTAACTCCGCCATTTTAAATAAGAAATAAATAAAAGTTGGTGGAAAGAGAATGTGGGACAAAATGGGAATATCCCACGAAAAGCCACGGACAATATGTTCAGAAATAATCGCTCTAGCTAAATCGCAAAGAACAGAATTGAGCCATTCGCTTTCTTTCAAGAGGTCATGTGTGAAGTAGTGAAGGAATGAAGTAAGTATAAACATTATAACCTTATGCGGTCCCCTGTGTGACCCTCCTAAGTATAGTACCTACATATCAGTAGAAGGGCTTAATATCTTGGAATAAAATCGAATAAATTATTTGGAGGAACCGAAGGAAGTTACTGATTGGCAGTGGCGTATTTACGATTTTGTTTCGGGAGGGGCTTTGCTAACTTTCGGGAGGGCTTTGCCTGGAAATGTGAAAATTCTTCAAGATATTTCATTTACTTTACTATACTAAGTAAGAATTCGGGGGGGCTTAAGCCCGGAAGCCACCCCCTAAATACGCCACTGCTGATTGGTGACTCTGCCAGAAGAGCGAAAAAAAGTCGCATCCCCTATTTTTTTTTAAATGTTTACTTTCTTTCCCTTCACAAGCAAAATACAGTTCTTCGTTGTTTGAGAAGTGTTAACAAGAGGAAATAAATTTCTTCCTCGCGAGAAAAGTCTCCTTTGAGTTTTACTTATGACAAATTCCCTTGATTTTTCCTTTTCCTTGTAAACACGTTTTTGGCCAAAGAAAATACCGCCATGTAAGAAGCCAGAAGAAGTCAAATAATAATCTGTGAAGCCTTTACTTCCACTCCCCATAATATTATGTTATTAGCATAGTTCCAGAACCTCCTCTATTAACTTGTAAAGTAAACAAACTTTGAGGAAAATTCGCCTTGAAATATTATTATTTAGTTAACGTCATTTTCTTACTTTCTTTCGTCTTCGTATGTAACTTTACTTCTCAGAAGTTTCTTCTACAAATTGTAACTTTTTATTCAAGTATTTATATTCATTTCTAACTACTTCGTCACTTTATTAAACCTAACTAAAACATGTGACTATTGACGTTGTGAACAAATTATGAGGAGAAGGGTTGCTAACTTTAAAGTCTCTTCAAGTCTTCGCTTGGAGAGAATTAAGATAAATTCAAATAATTGGCAATGTCGTAATTTCTTACAATATTAATTCAGACGGAATATTTTAACATACATTATGAGCTAGTGGTCTACTTACTACTCTTAACGCACGCTGGCAAGGTGTGCTACAGTCGTTCGGGCTCTTTGATGGACCGGTTCCATCAACTTAGATATCCGTCCCGTAATTCTTCTGTATGGACTATTAGTCCTCATGCATGAGGTGCACCATCAACATCTCTCCCTTGTACTTGACTCGCGTTAGCGATGTGACCCCTATCCTCAAAGGTAGTAGTATAAGCCTATTGCGCCACCAGATTGAAGTTCTGAGTGTCTACCAGTTACCTACTGATGGAGGGAGACCTGTTAACGAGTCAGTCCTCCCATGTGTTGCAGGCGTGTTGCCCAATCGTTGAGTCAAGCTCACCTTATGCCTACGCTCGCCGTTACCTAGATTTCTAGGATAATGTCATACAGGCTACCAGTGAAAACTTAAGATAGAAAACGATCTCCTACCGTATCAGTAATACCAGGTAATATACAGGGTGCAACATTATCTTGAAACTCCCTAGCCCTTGCAACCTTCGTAATAATAAATAAAAACGCCGTAATAATCTTAGCTACAAATCTCCATAAGAAAAATCTTTACCATACTCCATTATAATACCGATTAAAAGTGTTGCCAACATAACACAACCTTGTTTAAAAC
Organism: Thermobia domestica; assembly: GCF_964235325.1. Classification (NCBI taxonomy): domain Eukaryota; kingdom Metazoa; phylum Arthropoda; class Insecta; order Zygentoma; family Lepismatidae; genus Thermobia; species Thermobia domestica. The sequence goes on from NC_137456.1 coordinate 937,101, forward strand.
AGCACTAGGTCAGATTATTACATAGACCTATTTCAAATTGACATGTTAAATTTAAAGTTACTATGAAATATTATGTTCAGTGTCTGAGGTATTTCGAATAAATAGGAATAAATTTCCAAGGATTAAAAATAACTTCTATCAAATTGTTTTATTTGGGAAACCTTGTTAAATAACACTGCTCTGCATCAAAAATTATGTTTTCGAATGAATGGGTGTTCCTAAAAGTTTTTGATAAATTTCAACGGTGCTGAGTTCAACGGTGCAATCCGTTTCCCTAACATGTCAGTTTTTTTGAGTAATTCAAGAATTTATGTTTAATAAAGGTCCCCTTAATATGCTATAGAACGCAAAGGAATGTCTCCAACCGTCTCCATTCCTAGTGATAAATTTAAAGTGTAAATGTCATTATATTATAGTATGTGGTCTAGTAACACTAATTCCACTGCTCTTTACTTCACAGGTAGTCTGGTAACACTGACTGGAATGAACTGGGCGGTTGCATAAAGCGTAGATTTGTGTATGTAGACAACAATATCGTCACGTGGCTGCAGAAACGACCAGAACACGTTCTATTATATATGAGGAAAGTACATGTTTTGTAATCAAACACTAAATATAACACTATTTGTGAAAGAAGCCTATTTTGCGTACTTTGGCTTTGTGCTTGGCGATGAAAAAAATACTATGGACGCCCCAGAAGGTATGTAAGACATGTGTGGAAGGATTGCGGTTGTGGATGAACGGACAAAGAGACAAATTTTATTTTGCTCTTCCAATGGTATGGCGGGAACAATTAAACCATATGGATGATTGTTATTTTTGTCAGTTGAAAGTGCAAGGTTTCAGTACCAAGAACAAACATGATATAGTGTGTCCTCATTTGAGATCTGCAATGCGACCAATAAAACATGACGAGCCCTCCCTGTTCCTTCTCGTCCATCAAGCAGTACATCACCGCAAAAAGAACAAAATGAACCAATCAGATAAGCAAGCCTGGCTGAGCTACAAACATGTAACAAATTCCTAGGAAATACAAGGAGTCCAGACTACAAACACATTGGGAATGCCATGTTGGGCAACTCAGGAAACTCGGATGTAACATGAGTTTCAAGTTACAGTTTCTGTACTCACATTTGGACTATTTTCCACACAATTTTGACTTTTACAGCGGAGTACGAGGTGAACATTTTCACCAAGGCTTAAAGGATCGAAAAGAAGATACTATGGTGGTTGGACTACTAACATGATGGCATACTACTGTTGGTCTCTGAAAAGGGAAAGTACGTCTCATGATACGTACGGACGAAGTGCAAAAGGAAGGAATTCTTCCTGATAAATAGGACCATCATTATCTGTGATTGTAAGCAATTACTGGTAATTACATATTGGTTTTCGTTTTCTGCAAATAAAATGGACGTGATAGAACAAAAACGATTACACATTTTGAATCAGCGGCACAAAATTAGGGAGAAACGACATTCAACACCAACACATCAAAGAATGTTTTTCAAAACGCAGAGCGGTGTCAGTATCAGATCCAGATACGTAGATGGTTTCCAATACATGTAGAGATAATAATACGACAATCGGATATCTCAAACCGTTTCAGAGTTATGATAGGCTCTGATAAAGTTTCAAACATTGCTTAAAACTATGAAGTTGTAACAATTACTTATAATTACAACTATTAGAAAATTTCGGACCCAGACTATTTTTGGAGTTTTCGTACATTTTCAGTTAGTGACTTATTCCTCAAAATTCTATTTACCCGATTGATATGGTTAAAGTCTTGTTTCTTAGAAAATCGATGCCACTATTTGTTGGTATAAGTTACATTGCACTGTTACCAACGGGAGAGAAATTATTGAGGAGTAATTTTTTTTTTTAAATCCCTAACCGAATTTCAAGATTTTTGTACATAGCTCCCACACCCGTCTGTGCCACTTTGGCCACCTCAGTTCGAGAGGGTTAATACAAATTGCTTTGGGAAATAAATTTTAGATATATAAATTAAATACTATTTTCATTTTATTAACAGATATTGAAGTAATATATCAGAGAATTTGTTTTTCAAATTAGGGAATTTCGATTTACATTGTAAATTTACTTCCAGACGATACGGATTTAATATTTGCGATAGGTTTGAGCAGAAAGAAGCCAACGGGGAAGATTCTTCAGACGCCCAATGTTTATCACAAATAATTTCATGTTTTCGCTTATCGTGTGTGCTCCATGAGAATGCAATATCGACAACGGACGTCACATATTTCTTTACCTTCCAGTCTCAACAGAGAAATTATAGCAGACATCGCTGCTATTCTTGGTGCACTCCATTGATATAAGAAAATCGTTTTCTATTTTCCGTGACTCTCATTGCTCTCTGAAGATAATATTAAAATCGGAAATAGTACGAGATTCCAACAGAAGGTATATAGCTGAGATTCAAGCTGTTCTTGTGTCGCTAAAGTTATACCTCTTAAAAGTTTCTTACCATTAATTACAATTTCAATTCACTGCGAATCAACACTGAAACAGGAATTTTTTACCACTTGTGGCTTTAGTAGAGGGATTAAGACACGTTTATTGAATATCAAAAAATATTCTCGCTATCACATACAATTCTTTATCTGTGGTGATTAATCAACTAGAACAGTGACTGAACTTATTTTTGGGCCACTAAATCCACATTGAAAACATTTCTGGCTAATTATTATAGTTTTTATTCTAAAGAATCAAGCGAAGCCTGCACGCGATTTCAACGTTATTGGTTTCAATAAAGTAATAAGAATAATTACCAACAGAGTCCATTTTTAGATTTCCCATAAAAGGGACATATTACTCAAAAAGTATCTTCATAAAAAAGTATCATCTCATAGCTACAAGGTTACTGTACCTGGCTTTCGCGGGTATTGCTCTCAAATACTATACTTTGCTAAGGGAAACATGACCGTTTATATCTGAAAATTAAAAGAAATTTACCTGCGGTCCAAGATAATCTACTGGGTGCTAACAGTATTCTAGGGAATGTTGACCCCTTGCTCTCCTCTAGTTACGGCTATAACCTCGGGATACGAGGGTATGATTCTTGATGGGAGCTCATGTGGTCGGAATCCCACGTTAGGCTGTAGATCCACATCTTACATAGCAAGTGTGCTGAACGGATCGCGTAACTGTAACTCAACCTATCAACCACAGTTGTTAATAGCAGAACGGAAATTTTCAAATCCAAAAAGAAACAAGACACGCCCGGTTAAAGAGATCTCTGGAAACCCTTCATAAGACTGGAAATGAGTTCTACACTAAATTTCAAACAGCAAATTCACATAAAGAAAATAAGTTTCACTCTTTCATATTCTTTTTCTACCGTGAGTTTTGATCAACAAAATGGCTGCTTACTACCTTTTCTGGTTTGAAAGGAGGAACAAGAACATAGATAGAAACAGGGTGTTATAAAATAAACGATCTGTTTTACAACGAGATACTTTGTATCGGTTGATAATTACTTGTATCTTGGGCAGAAAGTGCTTCTACACAAGCAATATACCTGATATAATGTTACTTAAAAATAACAAAAGAAGAATGTTTTTAAGATATAAGAAATATACATTATTATTGTATAGTTGGTTGCTATGTAGTTGTTTATGGATATATATATAATTAACATGTATGATTGCAGGACAGTTTGTGTGAATATACGTTAAAAGAGAATCAACGAATAAATTATCTAATACTTATCATGAACTTGTAATTTCAGTATAAAAGGTGATAATACTAGTGGATATAATTACGGAAGATATTTTAAGGTGTAAACGATTATTGCCACTAAAGTTATACTTATATTATTAACCGAACCAGGGTTGATGACTACCTTTGGTGAGTCGTTGTAGTTTATGAAACAAAAATCTTGAAGCCATACGCCAGAGTCTCGTCCTCCAATCTGTTCATTCCACCCAATAAGATCTCAATGTTTTGATCCAACATTCATGGCAGAAACGAAATTAGCAAATCAGACGATGGAGGGAACGAGAGTAGCCAATCAGACGTTTTGATGCTCAGTTGTTTTTCGGCTTCATTGCTTTAATAGGATGAAGATAAATAGGGCAGGTCCTGTATTTTATAACATCCTTGGGATTAAAACCTATTCTAGGAACACTGAATCCAAATCAAAAGGCTTTTCGCTACTTTGTCTTTCTCCTTTCATTTTTATGCCTATCCACAGATAGATAGATAGATGGACTTCCCAGGAAAATGTCCATCCGATACTTGTGCGTTTCATATTTTCCAAGTCTAAGAGGAAGGATTTTATATATATATATATATATATATATATATATATATATATATATATATATATATATATATATATATATATTAAAAGAAGCTTTAATATCCCCGTTGGTTTTAAAGAAGAAAGTTGAACTCGTTCTCAAAGAAATCAATGACCTATGAAACAAGACCACTAAGGAATTTAACAGCATCAAACATCGTTTATGAGAAGGCAATTTTCATCTCCATTGTGTCTGAGAACGTGTGTCGTAGAACTAAAGTCAACTTCAGTAAATCATGTAAGTTTAATGTTAATTTCCTCTCTTAATACAGTGTTTCTTTAAACAATAAAAGACATAGTCGCTTGTCAAAGGATTAATTTCCACAAAACAGAAACGTAATTGTTTTTAACGACAACCGAAGGAGTTCTTCCCTTTTGTCACTCGACACCAAATTAACGCTTCATTGCTTACAAATGTTACAAATGGATTCCGGGTAGTAATTGCTCCTTAAATTAAATTCATGTCTCCCTCTTCGTTAACGGTGTATGTTTCCAGAGCTAAGTAAGAGAACATTTGTTACTATGTAATCCTAGAGTTGCCAACTAAAACATTTTCATGCCAAGGGAAATACTACGGGGGCCACACATAGATCCTGTTGGATCGAAAAGGTCAAGAGCAAATTATTACTAGACTTTGTCTAATGGTACTAGAGGATGATTTCTGGCTTGGTCAAATGTTCTGAAAATCGTGTTTTTTTTAATCAATGTATCCGCCAAGGTCAAAGGTCGCCGAAAAATTACCTTATATTAGAAATCTTTGAATATATTTAAAACGGTTGTTTTTTTTAATAGCCTTCTATAAAGTTGTTCAGAATTAAATTTCTATCAAATTCACTATTCTAACCTTTCTGACCAGTGGCATAGTGTGATCAAAAATTTAGGAGGAGCATTATTCCCTAAACTATCTTTGAAATACCTGGACCATACAAATATCTATATGAGAAAGAAGTAAGTAGATATTTCAGGGGAGAAAGTTGGGGGCATATACCGGTACCTCCCTGTTCCACCCCCACGACTCGACGGCGTTGCCTAAATCCTACCTTTATCGCAAGTTAAATGATGACATATAACGTAAACGTATACGGTACATTTTATTTCATTTACTTATATGGTATTTAGTTAAATGAAAGACACTTTAATTTCTTATGAGGTTTTCTTAGGAGTCGTACTGTATTTAGTAAAGCCAATATTAACTATTTCTTTTTATATATAAGATACTTTTTATACCTTCATTGTCTGAATTCTGAACATAAATCCTGTTTACATATAAGAGAATAATTTTATTCTGCAAAGATACTTAAGGTTACTGTGCCCACCCCCTTGTCCGAGCACTTCGCCTTTTCGCCACCAGATGCTCACTTTTTCATTTAGCAATCACTGCTGGCACCTCTACTGGGAAGAACTGAAAGATCGTACCGCTCATTTTAAATGTGTCCAGGATATCCACAATTGAAGTAGGCGGGGAGAGGAATCCAACAGTTTTTTTTTTCCTTCGTGCACCTGCAGTCAGAGACTATTTTTACAAGCCGTGTTGTTCAGCCGCAGGGCAAAATCTCAACCATTGACGGGTAACAGAAATCTTTTCTTTTTGCAGGTAGGAATAGAGTTTTTGTACGAAAAACGTGAATTAGGTTGCAGAGAACGTCATTCGCATCGCGTTGACAAATTTTCTTTCGTCCGTTTATCACATGAAGCTCTTTTCTTTTTTTTTCGATTATTACCAGAATATGAGATAAAAAAACCTAAATGGTTCTTTGTATACAGAAAGCAAACAATACCAATATTTCCTTACATATAAGTATTATATGATTTTTTTTCCTGAAGTGTATGATGCTTGAAAAATGGACAGAATGAATTTTGACTTTTCTATTTGTCCCTATCCTTCTGAGTAGAGAGAATGTTGTGGCGCAACTAAAGGGCCTGCAGGACCTGCAACATTGAGAGGCCCAGAATAGAAAGAGGCCCATTTCAGTTTCGAAGTTGAGCTCCTCCGTGGCTAAGAGGTTAGCCTACGCGCCTTTGGTGCGGGAGACCCGGGTTCGATTCCCGGCGGGAGCTCATGTGGTTCGGATCCCCCGTTAATCAGTAGGTCCACGTCTCATATAGCCTCGCTGCTGAAAAGGGACGTTAAACTCAAAATCAGCTCAGCTCAGTTTCGAAGTTAAACTTTATAATGTTAGGATGTTAAAAATTATGTGATGTTCCAACTATATCTCATTTTTACATGTGAAGACGTTAACACCTGAGCGATTATTTAGTAAATTAAATGCCAACAAAACTTATACTGACCAGCGAAAACATTATGACCACTCGCTACTTTTTGAACGAAATCATTGTGCAGAGATAAGAGCTACAAGGCATAACACAACCGCGCGCCAAACGTGACAAGGATCTCACTCGATTAGTCAGTGTGGTGCTTGTGCCTTGAATGGGGAAGGACGACGATATATCAAGGTGAGTAAATGGCTGGGAGCTTCATTTCGGAAACAGTGCGACTTGTCGAGTTTTCGCGATCTGCCGTGCTTATGTATTTCAAAGGTGGGAAAAGGACAGTGAAACTAAACAACAAAAAGTGGGGCGACTACACCTCATTAAAAATGTCGGATGTCGTAGACTCTCGAGGTTGGTACAGCAGAATAGACGAAAACTATAGCACAATATAGTAATAATAATAATAATAATAATAATAATAATAATAATAATAATAATAATAATAATAATAATAATAATAATAATAATAATAATGTGCATTTTTTTGCATATGAGCAAGTTGTGACTCACTAGATAGAACATAGAAAGTCAAAACTGTTCTCTGTAAATTTTACGTGACTCATGGATGTGGATAGAGGGGTCCGTTTAACATTTTTGCGGGGAGGCCCATTCGTCCTTACTTACGCTACTGAGAAGTAAGGTAAAATAATAACACCAATATATATAATATATATAAACTCCTGGCGCAACAGTCCCTTGTGATCTATCTGAGTCTGCAGCGGGCTTATGTTAGTGGTCAGCACAACTACACCCAACGTAGCCGGCTGTCTAGATTGAATTCCGCTATCTTTTAGTTTCCCAACTTTTCTTTCGATGTTTGGTCAACACAGCAATATTTGAGTGCCACACCGGGAATTAAACCCTGGACGACGCACACCGTATCACTTTCGCTAATCTTTTGGTAAAATTCAGGTTAGGATAGTACTGAATCATTTTTGGAATATGCCATTTCTCATAAGGTAAAGTTCAAAAGTATTGTGACATAATTAAAAAGCTCATTATCAACCACGTATTCTTGCCTCTAATATCACTAAAAGTTTTCGAGATATGTGTCAAAAATGGTTGAAACACTTGAAGTTAGTTTAGTAACTTGAAGAAGATAGTGGCCTTATACATACATAATTGCTCCAATTTTTATTTTTATTCTTCTTTCTCGTAAAAAAAAAAAAAAAAAAAATACAAAATCATAATTTCAACCATTGTGGTACATTTTTCATAATTTGAAAGGCGAACAGCCGGTTTCTTTCCTTACGTTTTGAACTTGGGATTTATATTCTTCTTGTCACTTATCGTGAAAGTCATATAATGACATGGGTCCCAAAGCTAGAATATATTATGCGACAGAGGTAATGACAATTTCATCTCTCAAGATCTATTAAATTTGACATTTATTGAACGATAGCGGTTTTATAATACGAATAAATTTTTCGCAATAAGGTGCATATAGTGGTCGTAAGAAATGACAAAAGCTACCATTGACCTTTATAGTTTGACTGATGCTTTTTCGATCATGGTCTTCCCCTTAAATTTTGTAAAGGACAGTATCATTTTAATTATCTTGGCCTAATTTGCTAAAGCCTCTCATTCGTACGCTAAAAGAAAGATTTCTATTTTTTATGTATAAGAATTCAGGGAATGCAAATTTATTCAAAATTCGTTTACAATTAAAGTCGGGTAAACAGATATTCCTTCGAGATTTCTGTATTTTGAAAACAAATTCACGATTTCAGTTCTTTGTCTTTACTTGTTTCCATGTTTTTTTTTTTAATCAATACTGTATGATCAATTCCAAGAATTATTTTAGTTCCCCGGTAAATCCATTTATAACAAGCTCCAAATACTGCTACAATTTTAATGTGGTTTCAGGAGAATCTGCATATATCATCCTTTTGTTACTCTCTATATATTCATCTACTATGTAAACAAACATCAGTGAAAGAGAGCTAACACGTGCTTCGTGAGGAACGTTGTCATTCCTTTTACTGATATATCTAGAGAGTCTAGTGTTGCCACGAGACAAGACGAAACTTCTGGCTGTGTCGTCTCGTCTAGAAAAGATGTGCCCGTCTCGTCTCGTATCGAATAGTTCTGTCTCGTCTCGTGGCAATACCAGAAAGGCTGAGGCCCACAAAAAGAGCCGTTATACCAAGTGGTTAAAATTACAACTTTTAACCAAGTTTTGTTTGGTAGCAAAACACAACACGACTGAAATCTTCGACTGCTTAGATTCGACTGAACCAGTAATTACTTCGATAGAAACATTTGTAAATACCGTAAGTACAGTCGAAAGGCAAGATTTCCCCATTTATTCTGATATCCTTTTTTCAGAACCCCTGGCGCCACTACAACAAATAAGGGAGCCTACGTAACTTTCCCATTTAAAAAATTGTTTAGCTTCGAATAACATCATAAAACAATATAAAATATAAATTTTATTGTCAAATCAGCATCTTTTCAAAACTCAGTATCGAGAAAGGCTGACACGTTTCTGTCTTGGTTCGGAACGAGAAAGACCATGAAACAATAGTTAGTTACTGATAAAATTGCCACTTCTATGCGCACTTGTACTTCTATAACAGGATTTTTATACGTAGATATCTCCACCAGCCCCCGGAATAAAATCTTCTGAAACACTGATCTCAATGATCGCTTTACATTGTATTTGAATCTGGAGCACTATCACAAAGTAATTAAACTTGAATCGATTGAAAAACGGAAGTAAAAGATGTTTGTAAGAATCATTTTTAAAAAATGTTTTAGGTATTCCCTGTTCTTTGTAGGATTTGAAACATTGAATCATTTGAAATAATAAAAGATGGTATACATTTCGAAGGCAAATAATTTATTCCGAGTTAATAAAATTTTAAGCAAATTCAGAAACTGTGTTTGTATTTTTCGAGACACGAGACGAGACATTTCACAAAACGTTTCGTATTGTATCGTGTCTCGCTTTAAAGAGTCCTGTCTCGTCTCGTTGGAACACTAAGAGAGTCTTACGCATTCTCTTTCCAAGAAAGTGAAACTTGAAAAGCACATTCAGTCAATTGTTATCATAGAATATACTATGGGCATAGTCACTGATGTGTAGAAGGTGACACAGGCGGAATTTGTTCTTATGGAGCCCTTGGCGAGTTGGAGCCGTGGGGCTCTATTATTTGGATTGGAAACATTGGTTCAAAAATATTTTACATTTAGCATACATATATATACATACACACACACACACGTACATGTGTGTTACATATACTTTAATTAATGTGTGGACCTGCGGACAAGGTATAGTTCGCCCGCCCAAAAAACCGCCTCTGGGGGGTGGGTTCGAAGCGCACTTCTGAAACATAGAATTATGCTAATCGTAATTTTCTGAGATAGACTACCCCCCGAGGAATAAGTAAATAAATAAATAAATAAAAATAGTTTCGTAATGTTTATCTTCCGTATACGAGTAATTGAAAAATTTTAGTGTCTCAACAATGAGAGCTGTATACAGGTGATCCTGCGTTCCTGGCGGAACTTCCCTAGTTCCGGCCCAAAATTTCACACTATACCCTCTTTCGGCTTTCTCCCCCACGGTAGTTTTAAGAATTTTTATCTATTATCTACTCCCTTGGAGTAACTGTTGCTCTGTATTTTCACGGGCTTGCAACCGTCAGAATGAATATCCTGGCTGCTTTCCCAGCTACCTATTCAGCATGCAATAGATACATGCAATAACAATCAAATCCCACACAAACTACTCTACCCATCAAATATTTTAACATGGAAAGTTCTTTTACGCAACGTATCTCGTTTGTATAAAATGGAATAGACCTAAATACAACTTTTTTTTTAAATGTTCTTCTGGAAATTCGATAGCGAGATCGCTCACATCAAAAAATGAGAGAATTAGTGCTCTGACAATCTGGTAGAAATACAACATGCCATATATACACATTACTGTGATTACATTGCTATTTATTCAATGATTATTTTGCTTAGAGCTTTCTTACTCTCCAGGGTACTCTTCAAGGGTATATAATTACTCTTCACTTATGTCGCGAAAAAATATTCAGCTTGCAAATTTATTTTGAGAACTTCTCATTCCCTAATACATGATTATTCTCTGAATTTGTACGTACAGCCGACAAACTTACATAGAATCTCAACAGAGTTCAAATGTGAGGTGTCTGCTGGGAAGCACAGGTCAGTTGTATGGGAGGGGCTTTTAGAGCGCAATTCTAGGAACACTGTGGGCTTTTAGAGTGTAATTCTAGGAACGCAGTAGGGGGCCATCCCGCTCCATCTGACGAAAAAAAAAATCTGGAGGCACACAACTAGTTCACACTGGTTATAAAACAGGCGCAACAAAGTTCTGAATGAAATATGTTTATTTTTTTTCACTATTCCATTTTCCGAACAATAACATTTACCGATGACCTGTTAGCCCCTCCACCACAGCCACCATGAAAACAAATTCAATCAGAATTTGTCCAGCTCGTTTGATCACGAATAATTATCGTTTGATCCCAACGCATACTGATGTATTACACACAATTTGGCTAGGGCTTGTTAGCCCTTGATAATCGGCATGTATCATTCCATAGATATTTCAATCGTAAATAGGTAAGCAACGTTTGCTTAGTTTCTGGTAGCAAGTTTGGAAAATAGTTTATTGTTTATTTTAAAATGGAGGCCTCCAACAATGAAACTAGCAACAATATGAGAAATCGACATGTACCATTCTCTAGATATCTGAATCGTGAATATGTCAAGTTTGGTCAGCTTGTGGTAAAAAGTATGAAAAATAAAGTGAATCGTTTATTTAACAATGGTAGTCTCCAACAACGCAACTAAAACAATATGTGAAATCGACATGAACCATAGGATAGATATTTCAATCTTACATAAATACGCAAAGTTTGGTCAGTTTCTGGTAGAAAGTATGACAGACAAAGTTTATTGTTTATTTAACAATGGTGGCCTCTAACAATGAAACTAACAACAAGTGAAATCGACAAGTACCATTTCATAGATATCTAAATCGTAAAGGAGTGTGCTAAGTTTGGTTAATCTGTGGTAAAAAGTATGGCAGATAAAATTGATTGTTCATTTAACAATGGAGAAATCCAACAATTATTTATTGAACAATGGTGGCCTTAAACGATAAAACTAACAATAATATGTGAAATCGACAAGTACCATTCCCTAGATATCTCAGTGGTAATCCGATGGGTGTACCAAGTTTGGTCAGTTTCTGGTACAAAATATAGCAAATAAAGTTGATTCTTTATTTAACAATGGTGGCCTCCAACAATGAAACTAAGAACAATATGTGAAATCAACACGTACTATTTCCTACATATTTCAATCTTAAATGGGTGTGCAAAGTTTGGTTAGTCTGTGGTAGAAAGTATGGCAGATAAAGTTGATCGTTTATTTCACAATGTAGAAATCCAAGGATTGTGTATTTAACAATGGTGGTGTTCAATAATGAAACTAAAAACAATATGAGAAATCGACACATATCTTTCCCTAGATATTTCAATGTGTGCGCAAGGTTTGGCCAATTTCTGGTAGAAAGTATGGCACATATAGTTGATTGTTCATTTAACAAAGCTGGCCTCTAACAATGAAAGTAACAACAATAAGTGAAATCAACACGTACCATTCCATAGATATCTCAATCGTAAATGAGTGTGCCAAGTTTGGTTAGTTTGTGTTGAAAGTATGACAGATAAAGTTGATTGTTTATTTAACCATGGAGAAATCCAACGATTGTTTATTTAATATTGGTGGCCTCGAACAATGAAACTAAAAACAATATGTGAAATCGATTAGTACCATTAAGTAGATATCTCTGTGCAAATCCGATAGGTGTGCCAAATTTGGTCAGTTTGTTTTGGAAAGTATGGCAGATAAAGTTGATTGTTTATTTAAGAATAGTGGCCTTCAACAATGAAACTAACAACAATATGTGAAATCGGCACGAACCATTCCATTGATATCTCAATCGTAAATGAGTGTGCCACGTTTGGTTAGTTTGTGGTAGAAAATGTGGCGGACTGACTGTATACTTAACATTGGAGAAATCCAACGATTCTGTATTTAACAATGGTGGCCATCAATAATGAAACTAACAACAACATGTGAAATCAACACACAGCATTCCGTAGATATTTTAACTTTCAAGGGGTATGCAAAATTTGGTCAGTTTCTGGTAGAAAGTATGGCAGATATAGTTGATTGTTTATTTAAAATTGGTGGTCTCTAACAATAAAATTAACAACAATAAATGAAATCGACACGTACCATTCCATAGATATCTCATTCGTAAATAAGTATGCCACGTTTGGTTAGTTTGTAGTATAAAGTATGGCAGATAAAGTTGATTGTTTATTTAATAATGGAGAAATCCAACGATTGTTTTAAAATGGTGGCCTCGAAGAGTGAAACTAACAACTTGTGAAATCGATTGGTACCATTCAGTAGATATCTCTGTGGTAATCCGATGGGTGTGCCAAGTTTGATCAGTGTGTGTTAGAAAGTGTGTTAGATAAAGTTGACTGTTTACTTAACAATGTAGGCCTTCAGTATTAAAACTAACAAGAATATGTGGAATCGACACGTACCATTCCCTAGATATTTCAATCTTAAATACGTGTGAAAAGTTTGGTCAGTTTCTGGTAGAAAATGTGGCAGACAAAGCTGATTGTTTTTTAACAATGGTGGCCTCTAAGAATGAAAGTAACAACAATAAGTGAAATCGGCACGTACCGTTCCATCGACATCTCAATCGTACATGATTGTGCAAGTTTGGTCAGTTTGTGGTAGAAAATATGGCAGATAAAGTTGATTGTTGTTTAATAATGAAGAAATTCAACGATTATGTATTTAACAATGGTGTCTTACAACAATGAAACTAACAACAATATGAGAAATCGACACATAGCATTCCGTAGATATTTCAACTTTAAATGGGTATGCAAAGTTTGATCAGTTTGTGGTAGAACGTATGGCCATTAATGTTGATTGATTGTTTAACAATGGTGACCTCTAACAATGAAACTAACAACAATATGTGAAATCGGCCCATACCATTCCATAGATATCTTAATCTTAAATGATTCTGCAAATTTTGGTTAGTTTGTGGTAGAAAGTGTGGCAGAAAAACTTGATTGCTTATTTAACAATGGTGGCATCTAACAATGAAAGAACAATATATGAAATCGACACGTACCATTCCCTAGATATTTCAATCTTAAATACGTGTGCAAAGTTTGGTCGGTTTCTGGTAGAAAATGTGGCAGACAAAGTTGATTGTTTTTTAACAATGGTGGCCTCTAAGAATGAAAGTAACAACAATAAGTGAAATCGGCACGTACCGTTCCATCGACATCTCAATCGTACATGATTGTGCAAGTTTGGTCAGTTTGTGGTAGAAAATATGGCAGATAAAGTTGATTGTTGTTTAATAATGAAGAAATTCAACGATTATGTATTTAACAATGGTGTCTTACAACAATGAAACTAACAACAATATGAGAAATCGACACATAGCATTCCGTAGATATTTCAACTTTAAATGGGTGTGCAAAGTTTGATCAGTTTGTGGTAGAACGTATGGCCATTAATGTTGATTGATTGTTTAACAATGGTGACCTCTAACAATGAAACTAACAACAATATGTGAAATCGGCCCATACCATTCCATAGATATCTTAATCTTAAATGATTCTGCAAATTTTGGTTAGTTTGTGGTAGAAAGTGTGGCAGAAAAACTTGATTGCTTATTTAACAATGGTGGCATCTAACAATGAAAGAACAACAATATGTGAAATCGACACGTACCATTCCCTAGATATTTCAATCTTAAATGCGTGTGCAAAGTTTGGTCAGTTTCTGGTAGAAAGTGTGGCAGATAAAGTTGATTGTTTTTTTAACAATGGTGGCCTCTAAGAATGAAAGTAACAACAATAAGTGAAATCGGCACGTACCGTTCCATCGACATCTCAATCGTAAATGATTGTGCAAGTTTGGTCAGTTTGTGGTAGAAAGTATGGCAGATAAAGTTGATTCTTTATTTAATAATAGAGAAATCCAACGATTGTTTAACAATGGTGGCCTCGAAGACAGCTAACAAAAATATGAGAAATTGATTGGTACCATTCAGTAGATATCTCTGTGGTAATCCGATGGGTGCGCCAAGTTTGGTCAGTTTGTGTTAGAAAGTATGGCAGATGAAGATGATCGTTTATTTAACAATGTAGAAATCCAACGCTTGTGTATTTAACAATGATGGTCTTGAACAATAAAACTAACAACAATATGAGAAATCGACACATATCTTTCCCTAGATATTTCAATCTTAAATGAGTGTGCAAGGTTTTGTCAGTTTCTGGTAGAAAGTATGGCAGATAAAGTTGATTCTTTTTTTAACAATGGTGTCCTCTAACAAAAAAAGTAACAACAATAAGTGAAATCGACACGTATGGTTCCATAGGTGTCTCAATTGTAAATGAGTATGCCAAGTTTGGTTAGTTTGTAGTATAAAGTATGGCAGATAAAGTTAATTGTTTATTTAAGAATGGAAAATTCAGCAATTGTTTGTTTAACAATGGTTCCCTCGAACAATGAAACTAACTACAATATGTGAAATCGACAGGTACCATTCGCTAGATGTCTCTGTGCTAATCGGATGGGTGTGCCAAGTTTGGTCAGTTTGTTTTAGAAAGTGTGGCACATAAAGTTTATTGTTTATGTAACAATGGTGGTCTTCAACAATGAAACTAACAACAATATGTGAAATCGACACGTACCATTCCCTAGATATTTCAATCTTAAATGGGTGTGTAAAGTTTGGTCAGTTTCTGGTAGAAAGTACGGCAGATAAAGTTGATTGTTTACTTAACAATGGTGGCCTCTAACAATGAAACTAATAACAATAAGTGAAATCGACACGTACCATTCCCTAGATTTTGTAACGTCCATTAACCAGATTATATCCGTTTTTGCTTAATTTTTGAATTGTTCATTTTATTTTTGATTGTTTTAATTTTATTAGTTGTGTATGTTAACATTGGTGATGGTGGCGCCATCTACCGTTTTAGACACAAACTATTTGGACGTAATGAATAACCTTAACTTTACATTCTCGCTTATTACCAAATATTAATATATATATATATATATATATATATATATATATATATATATATATATATATATATATATATTATATATATTAATATTTGTTTATTACTTTTAATAGTATGAATTGTTTTCTCTCCCATCACTTCAAATACTGAGTACGCTGAACATACAAATACCTTATTTCTATTTTTCTTTACAAGGTACATCAATAAATTGGCTTATAATTGCAATAAACAAATAAAGTGATACTGAGGTGTTATTTAGTTATATACTCTACATTTATTACACGAATAGGTACACATTATAAAAATAGAAGTGACTCGATAACATCAAAATTACGTGTCTTCACACTGCAGAATTGACAACAAGAAATGACATTAAAACGACAGCAACAAGTTTTCTTTTTTTTTTTTTTTTTGGCAAGTGCAGGGAAATGGAAAGTCGATACTGAGATGTGTCGAGTTCTGGGACTTCATCGAATATGTGGTACCACTTGCAGCACTGAAAGTAAGTTCTTTTGAGAGAATTCCAGGCGCTTCATGAGATGATACTGGTGAATTCTATATTTATCCATCGATGAGAATTTACTTAACATCATTTGCACTAGAAAGGTTTCTGGAGACATGATCACAGATTCTGACAGTTCTTCTTTGTTGAATTCAGTCAGATACTGTGCCATGTTCTTTGCAGGGGTTACAGTAGAATCCTTAGTGTCAATTTTGCTGCGGGTTAGAGCGTGGACTGTCGGTAAGACATCAGTCACGGAACTCTGCAAACATGCAGCAAGAATATGGATGGGAACATAACATAAAGTGATCCCAGTTCCACATAATGCCCATAATTCTACTAATGCACGACTTATGAAGTCTTTCTGGTAATTATGTAAGGCACAGATGAAGGCATCAGTATCAGAGGATGCAAGAATTAGGCGCTTAATGCTCAAATTCGAGACTGTGTGCTTAATATTAAAAATTATTTTCTCATCGGCATCGGCATCTTTTAGCTCGCATTGCAAATCAGAAACATCGCTTATTTCTTCATTTAACAAGCGAATGCTTCTTTTCCCCAAAACTTCTAACACACCAACATACGCATCCTTCTCTCGCAATTCATGACTCATGTTACATCAAATAGTCAGTGAAAAACATTTGCAGTCCGTACTTACTTTGCGAAGATGCCCAGAATGCATGCATATCATTTCATATCATTTGGCATTGGAGATTTTGCGCCATTGATTGTAATTTCAGTGGGTTGACTCTCACATCTTTGTGTGATTTTACACTATTCTCTTTATACACATCAAATATAATATCTATTCTGCTTGATCCTTGTGCTATCGATCGAATTGTACACAAGATATGATGTGCAAATTCTCCAAATGTCATAAACGACTTTTCAGCCGACGCAGCAACAACATGGTCATGAAACATTAAATCAAATGCAGCCGAAGTTGCTAAAGAAGACGCAGAGAGAGTTGAAGTAGTCATTTGAGGCAACTCTTTTCCTCTATCATTTAAGATGTGTTTGACTTGTACAGAAAACCATATTTTGTTAGCAAGATGAAGTTGAAGTTATTTCGTAACACAATAAGCGATTGAGTGGGTATTCTCTCTCCATAGCTATGTCAATAATCCTCAAACTTTCAGATGTTTTCCTTATGATGTCAAATTTCTTGTTTTCTTGTTGAGTCTTCGGTTTTTTTTTATTCGCACCAGAGAAATGGACAACTTACTGTCTTTCCTAATAAATCTATCGTCGCGAAATTCAAGATATTCTCTATCGGCAATGCTCATCCACACCAGTTTGAAGTTCCCGTCTGTTTCCGTAATGGTTTCCAGTTTCTAGATTGTGCAAACTACAATCATTTAAATCAAACGGGTTTTATTATTTACAGATAAAATTGACATTTTTTCACACTGAATCGGCGTCTGATTGCATGACATTTAATGAGAATTTGTGCTGAAGCATATACTTGTTACTTTCCTGGGACCAACACATCTTACGATGAAAGTTTTTGATGTTGATCTATTGATGTTGAACTAGATCGCGTTGGGCAACAGCTTCCTTCCGTCTTGTGACCCCAATGATTCCTCCTGGGCTTTTTTGCGAGTTTGTTGTACAGTTGCTCTGGTGCCTGATCCATTGCAACTCCACTAAAGTTTCGATCTGTTTGTTGGACAACAAAACGACTTCTCATGAACTCCTTATAGATGGTTTTATGTGTTTCTTGAAGCTTCAAACAGTCTTCCAAATGAACTGAACCCCATCTAGAATAATTATCTTTAGCGAATTCAAAGAACAGTGGAAGGGCCCGTCGGAGAGCAGATACATGAAAGTGACAATTGCCCTCTCTGTTAGCTCGAATCATATTTCTTTAAAACTGGAAACACAACACTGATGAATGTATTCCAATAAAATAAAGGAGCGATACAATCAACTGCAAGTAAGTTCTTTGTATGAAGACAAAAATGTTACTAATAGTACTAATAACAAAATGATTATTTTTTATACATATTTGAGAATTGCTATATTAAACTTTAATCCATCTAGGATACAATAAGCTTATAGGCAAGAATGTAATGTTTGTAGATCTTTGCAAGTACCTTTGCAGATTAAAATTATTTTATTTTAAATAAATAGGATTCATACTCAGAACACATATTAGAGAAAGAGGATATAAAAATGTAGATTATATAGAAAAAGAACTAGCAGTTAACACTGGCTTTTCTAAATACAGTATGACTTAATGAAATAAAACCTCTGAGAAATTACAATGATTTACATTTAACTAAATACGATAAAAGTAAATAAAATGTAGCGTACACGTTCACATTATATATAAGCATTTAACTTTGTGCGCATTTCTTGCGATAAACGTAGGTTTTAGGCAAGAGCGTCGCATCGGGGGGTGAGGGTGGAACATGGAGAATATATACCTTTTTCCGAATAGGGCCTTGCATTAACACCGGTTTTCCGCACAAATTAAAAACACGCGTGCCCTAATTTTTTGCGTATTGGAGCTACACAAAGTTTTGTTACAATTCTCCATATCCTTTAGGCACTTCTAACGTTTACTTATTCGCACTTTTGATATTACGTAATCAAATATTTGGAAGGGTCTCTGCCCCACCCAAGTGTTTTTTTTTTTCAGAAAAATACGAAACACGTATTTCCTCATTTTACGTCTAGAATATCTGTGCACAATTTCGTTCACTTCGGTCCACTTGTTTTTGCCATTCGGGCCTCAACTTTCACAATTTTGGGTGGGGGTTTGGTCCCCTAACCGTTTTTCCACAGAAAATAAAAAACACGTATTCGTTTATTTCATGTGTAGTACGTGCCTGCCAAATTTTATCAAAATCGCAATGTTACACTTGGAAACTGTTACATAAGAGCAAGGCTTAAAGTAAGCCGAGACGCATCCAAACTTTGTTTCGGCACATTGGTATCCAGTCGGAACTCGGTTGCATTTGTCTCTTAGCAAACATTTGAACATTTCTTTATTATTGTTACAAAATTTAGTTTTACCTATGAAACCAGTTTTATACACGATATTAGTATAAAAATGGAACTTCTGCTCTTTATTGACTCCCTCCATTGACTAAGTTCCATCCAATTAGTGTGGTGAACGTTCGAGGTTTATTCGGACATCATTTAACGCTTTATATAAGGAGGAATGCATTTTCACGATGCTAGAATTTGAGATGGTCTCTATGCCAAGACGTTAAGCTTTGTGGTGTCTACAATTCTATTAGTTACCTAACGCTTTTCGTCCTGCAATGCAGGTTTCATGCTAGTTTATCAGAGCTGAAAACACAATTTCTCCCTCTTACAGTTTCTGTTCAACTATCACAAGTATTCTTTTGGAACATAAATATAATAAATTATTCTTTCCAGTTTCCTCTGAGTTTCTTCAGCATCACCAATGACAATTTAATTCTTCCCTCTTTTTCTAAAATAAATATTAGTACTTTTTGATAGAGCATGATTTAAATAATAGGTGTAGCTGTAAACCTTGAAACATTTCTCAAAAAATTATGAATAACTGTGTAAAATTAAATATCGGACAGTTTGAGAAACAAGATCATCACTGTGTCGTGATTTCAGTTGAAAGGAAGTCATTACTGGGACCAAAAATAAAGGACTATCTCTACTAATCAGGACGTCTGATAGCCTTAAGGCAGCGTTTCTCAACTGCTGTGTCGCTGGATTTTAAATTTGATGTCTTATATATCTGATGGTAATATTTCTTTCTCATATTCTCGCTTAAGAGTCATAAGTTTCTCTTATGTTAATATGTACGTATTCAAGAATGTTTCTTAATTTGCTTGTAGGATATGTATCTCATAGTCGTTCCACAATAATAAAAATGTATATATTTTACATGTTTTTTTTTCATTTAGGAAAATAATCACATTCAGGGATGTCGCGAAAGTTTGACGCCGTCCCCCATCCAAAAAAAAAATATGTGTGGCGTCCCCCAGTTCCTAAAGAGTTACAATGGGCAAAGATAGGCAGGGGGACCGTGTGACGTCATGCCGCTACCTACCGTCCCCCTACCTTCTCAGATCCACTTTTACCCCTGGGAAAAACAACGTCAAATAAATCTTTGAATGTAGGTGTGTGTAACTTTTGTAATGTTCGTTATTTATACGTCCTATAGGAATGAAAATAATGTTCTTGTCTTGATTGGGAGCGGGGTGAACTGTCTCCCTCAATAATCTGATTTGAAATGTGTCTTTTTTTGGGAGGGACAAATGTGATGATTTGTGTCCGATTGACACAAGAGAAAGTGAGATGAAATTGATGTCCTCCCAGAATAAGCATTAATTCTGCCCGCCTCGCAATGTTGAAGACAAGTCTCTTCCCCTGATTCTCCACAGCATTGTTTTTCAACTTCATAAATATTTTGAAAATCGATTTTTTTTTTAAACAAAAAGATTATGGGAATTGTCTACTCGGCTCCCCCAATGTTGAAGACAGATTTGCGCCGCTGAAATAATCATCATAAATGTGATAACCCTACGTAAATGCAATCAATCAATTATCATCTTGTCGAGATACATTAATGCAATAAAAAGCAGAGAAGAAATAACCTACACCGAAGTTGTAAAAGTCATCCATTTTGAAGAATATATATTTAAATTTTTATATAGCATTCTTACTTTCTATCCATGATGTTTCGGGTTCAAATGCAGTAATCAGTCATATCGACTGATTTTACCTAGTGGTGGGCACAGAAACCGGTTTTTTGGTTTCCGGTTTTATAAAAACCGAAACCGGTTTTGAAAATTTAAAAAAAAACAGTTTTTCGACGGAAACGGTTTTCACAGAAACCAGTTTCGGTTTTCTTCAAAACCAGGTTTCAGTTTTTCCAAAACTAGTTCTATTAGTGACCAAAATAGTGCTTCTTTGTTCTCCTGGAAACCGATTCCTTTTCCACAGAAATAGTTTTATGTTTTTTGCAAAACAGTTTTCACTGAAACCGGTTTCGGTGAAAAACCGAACCCTTTTGTTTAGAAACCGAAATGTCAGTTTTTCTGGTTTCGGTTTTTCTAGAAACCGGTTATGCCTATCGCTAGTTTAACCAGTTATTAATCAGATGAATATAACCTATTTGACCAGAGGTGACACAACCTATTTGACGATTTCGTGCGTTCGTTTTCTGGAGTCATTGCTGTGTATTTATGTTCTTAGTGGAAATAGTTGTTGGGAAGGGAGGTATGAGTATTTTTCTGCATTACCTTACAGTAGACAGAACATACGAGTACTAAATCACAATACATGCAGTCCATTTCTTAATTTGTTGTATTACAATATTGTTAAAGTAATTGTTGTAATTTGAAGTGGAAAATGGATACGAAGTAAAAATCACTTCACGAAGTAATGCATTGAGATATTACAAGAATTTCATATTATAAGGTGTTATAACTTTGGAGAAAAGAAATAATATCATATTTAATAAATGAACAGACATAGATGAATGTGAGGTAGATAGAAGTGTGAGAACCGTTATTAAAATTGGTATATATTATACTCAACCATGCTATTTAAAGTAATTGCATAAATTTACACTGTAGACCAGTGGCGTAGAGAAGGAAGGAGCTGATGCGCTTGAAGTGTTCCTCTTTTAGTATAGTGATCTCAAAAATAGATTCTGCCAATATTCAGTATATATTCTATTTGTGGTCTCTGATAATACTATAATTCTAATAATTTATCACAAGTGTTGCACAATCATGTCTAAACGAAACTTACTTCCCAGAAGTTCTCTTTAACCACACATATGGTTAAATTAAATTGATTACGTACTACACTGAGTGTTTACTGAATTGCAACCACCGTCCACACAAGAATGTGGTCAGTAGCCGAGCTCATTACATGATCACGCCGACTGGTAGTATTGCAGAGAAAGAATAAAATGTTGATAAAATGAAATTAAATATAATATTGTTTTTAGAATGTCTTGTTTTAAAAACATTTTTAATACAAAAAAGATTAGGCTCAGGTTTAGGAATTAGATTTATGGACTATCGGCATTTATGAAGAAAAGAAACTTGATGAACATAGATAGAAAACTTAGGGAAACTATTTCTTTGTCTTACTTACTACCACTGCTACTGGGAAGATCAATCATCTTTCTCAACTAAATTTGAACTCGGTATTTTCTGAGACTTGTTGTTGTAATAGTTGCAAATCCGAATTTTATTTATTAATTAATGTAGAATTCCTGATTGACTGTGTCGAAAATAGGGTAGTTCGAAATACTTCTTATTCACTTTCGATTACTACTAACAATTTATATCATTTGCGATTATTATTGGAAATAATACTGCTACTATTACTACAAGTAATAATTACATTTCATAACCAGATAGGTATGACAGCAAATAAGGGCGAAATAATAAAGGTACCTCCAATTTCTTCAACTAAATCCTGTTATGCTGCAGTCTTTACTGAAACATTTATTCTAACACAAGTAACTTCAAATATATCCAACACTTATGCTTGTAATCATATGCGCATAATATGTACGTATGTATGTGTGATGAGTTAATAATTCTTCCGTATTCCGAAAAAAAAAATTAGTTTGCATTTAGTTAAAATTTCCAGTCCCTGAAAAGGAGAATTTCTCTTCTCCCGAATGACGTGCTGTGAGGAACGAACTATTTCTCGAGTTTCAGAACGAAGATATCGAACTCATCGAAATCCTTCCCAAAATAACCCTGGAACAAATCACGAATATGGTAAGAATTTTCTGACCTCCATCATGTCTGTGAGGAGTGTTCCCCTTTTCTGAGGATGGTCGAGTGGTGCCTTTGGCTTTACGCTAGTTCTTGCTCTGTTTAGTGCTCAAACTTGCTTCTGCCTGGTCGATTATGAAAATCATTCTGTTAATACTTTCAAGAAATCGCTTCTTACCTTTAATTATTTTAAATATTTCCATTTGGCTCCATTTGTTACAAGTCGTAAATTTGTCACTGATAGAATGTGTATTAGCAACCATTTATATATTTTTGTTCAGCCCAATGAGATATACCAATTCTTGTACGTCTTGTACTTTATCTATTTTTCGTTAAATGTTGTATTGTTTAATTCAGTTCAAATACTTTTCAAATGAAATATTTCGGTTTAACATGGTTACCCTAAGGGAGACGACGATTAAGGAAGAAAAATTATGGTGGAAGAATTGGTGGGACGAGACGCGAGGAAGTAGCTGCTGCTGTCTTGAAATAGAGTTACCTAACTGACCCGTCTACTGGAACCCGCGTTGGCTACTCTACATTTCCAGAAATAAGAACAGTCAAAAATGTTTCCTACATACTTCTTTTCTTTTAAATTCTTCTTTATGGAAAAGTCACTTTATTTTAAAATCTTTCTGATGCGATAACTTCTCGAAAGGTGGCTGCCTAATAACTTTCTCAGCATACCATAAACTATATACAGCTGCCCAACTACTAGAAATAAATACTAATACAATAGAGCTATTCAGATCAAAGGCACCACTATTCAGAGTAAGGAATGTTATAATGTTTTACTAGTCATACAATTGAACAATTTCCAAAATTGAAATCTATAAAGATATAAAAGAGAAAACTCAATAAGATCTTAAACCAAGTTTGCACAACGTAAATTAATTACTAATCACAATATGATAGTTTCAACGTTAGTTGTAGAAATTATGTTTAATGATAATATTATCATTAGTGAGTAGTCGAATTTCCATTTTGACCTGGAAGCTTCGCAACTTTTTAGTGGAATAAATTGAAGAAACCATACGACAGTTGTTAATTAATATTAACAATGACATATTTTGATATGACATTCATCCTTACACAATTGAAGAGTTAATTACTTACACACAACACTATCCCCTTCGTCCTTTTCATCCGTCAATTGTCTCTTATTAGTAATCTCAATCAACTACTAATATGCTTTTGCACCTGATGTATGAACATAGTATTACATGAGTGCAGTAAACATCATAAAACAGCCCTTAAAATGCAATACCTGAGCTGCTGAAATAACTTTCGTTAATAGGTGGGCTTTATAAGATTATATAAAGTTTTCGTAAATGTAAAATTTGATTAGAATCTTCCTACTTGCCAATCTGTCTGATTTGGAAGTACAATGACTTGGTAAAGCTTCTTTTGACTTTCACACAGACCAACAGCGAAAATGTTGCCATCATCTTTAATGAGAATTCTGTAGAAGTAAATTCAACAATATTCCCTTTCTTCAAGAGCCTACTATCAACCATTTGTTAGGCAAAACCATTTAAATATTGCCTCTGGGAAGCAGCCTGTTCTGAGTGTTGTTAGTTGGTTGAAGTGCACTGCACCAAGGCTATAGAAGACGTGAACATACAGTTTAACGAAGTATTAGATGCTTTATGGATATTGAAACAGGAAATACTAATAAATTTCAACCACTCCTGGTTTTAATAGAGTGTCCCGGGTGCTGATTGTATGTGGTGTTGAGACGTTGAATCGATTGCAAAAATGGTCGACGCTCTCTGTCCCTGTTTCTATTCTATGGTGATCAACGTTGAAATAGGATATGGTTGATTACTACCAGCGTCATAACTTACATTTTTTGGGCGGATGAGGTGGGCAAGCATTAATACGCGTACTTAAGCCTCCTAGAAAAAATTGTTTTTCTAATTCTTGCCACCTCTTTCCATCTCTCTCTTACTCTTTATGGGTCCCCGGAGCCTGTAGGCCTTTCCGCACGGCAAAGTCTGCGGGTCCGTTAGTTACGCCACTGGGCCCGTTCCATACATGACAAATTAATTAAGGGAACAATATTGATAAATCTCAAAGCCATACGAATAAATACTGTTTCTAGGCCCCATAATAGTAGACATTTTCACTGAAATTAGCCCATGACTCATTTTTGTTTTATTTACCTTTTGTGTGCTGTTTGTTTATGTAATGTACTGAACCTGTTTGATGCTTCATTTATAATTTCATGTTAGTATCGTGTATGGAATAAGAAAATTTTGTCTTAAACTGGGCCCCCCACTTACGGTGGGAGCTTCCTTGGGGGGCAGTTGCCCAATGCCCCCACAAGTTACGGCTCTGATTTCTAATCATCGGGTTTCTATAGAGGGTGATGGACGAAATTGATTGAATTTTACCCTGTTCTTGGGACACTAAATCGACTACAAACAAACATCTTGATATCTCTGAACGTTTTTGCTCTATGGGAATCAATATTGAAATACGAGAAAATTTCGAACACTTCTGGTTTTGTTATTGTGTCGAATGTTGTAGCTATATGAATCCCTGAGACGCTGAATACAAAGCAGAAAACAGTGGTGGATTTATCCCTGGGTCTCCTTGAGTTCCTCTAGTTCCTTGAGTTATAAAAAATAATTGAAAGTGTATTTATATATTTTGAAAGTTTATAGTAGCGTTGCTTTTTACTCTTGATTTATTTTTTATTTTTTTGAAACATTAGATATAGTTTCATTTGCAGTTTTTCTGTTATGCAATGTGTAAAACAATACTTGAGATCCACAATATCAACCTAGTCATAATATTCATCAGGAGAGAGTGAAGTTGGAAAGCTCTGTGTTACCAATAAAATATTGTGAACTCGTGATATATCTATCATAGTCTGGCTGCCCCATAGTTTTTACTTTGTAGATCCTCCACTGGTAGAAAACAGTTTGGTGGTGTCGATTGAGGTTTTTATTGTATGGCGATAGTCGTTGAAACCGGAAATAGTTAATGTGAAACACTTCTATTTAAATATAAGATTCACGAAGAAGAGGAAACATGTTCTTTGGACGTTCAATTGGCTGCAAGAAAAACCTCTCCATAAGATTTCTGGTACTTACACGGAGCGCTGCTTATGAATCTGAACAATTATTCTTTGTTCTATAGTGTGAAAATACAGCAAACTTCATACGTTAATTCAATACTGAAATTTGATGTACTGATTGCAATAGAGGAATAAAATCAGAAATGGGACATATTCTTGGTACTCAATCCATACAAAAAATCCTTGCCACCTATTATTTCCGCTTTACCCATTATCTGATAAGTAGTGTAATTGAAACAGGAGAGATCTTCACAACTTCCAGTTTCAACTGACAGATGAGGGTCGAGACATGGCGTTGAATCACTCAAAAACGATTTTTTGATGTCCCTGATCATTTTCGCTCGTACGGAAATACGTATTGAAACCGGACATACTAGTGAATATCAATAACTTCCGCTTTTAGCAGAGGTTTAGATGGTAAAGGTATCTTCTATTACGGCGCAGAACCGATTCCAAAAACTGTCTGTCGTTATCTAGTACCGCTTTTATTGATCTATGACGAGAAACATTGAAGCTGGAAATTGCTAATGTCAATTACTTGCAGTTTGAATAACATGTTAATGAAGTATACGAATTCTATTGTTGGGTGCTGAATCGATTGCTAAAACGCTTCTCAAAATCCTATTTTTCTTTCCATATTGAAACCGAAAGTACTAATAAATCCCAACCACTTTTGGTTTTGGCAGAGTGTTGCGGATAGTGAAGATGTATTTCCTTGTTGAATTGAATCAACTTACAGAGAAACTATTAGTACTATTGTTGCTATCTATCACTATTTATATCCTACAGCGAAAAACGCCGAAAGAGTAAGTTTCACTGTAAAAATAGCACTAAAAGAAAAGTAGCAGGCTTTGGGGTCAGATCAGGAATACTAAAAAGTTATCTTATTTTCAATTCCAAGCTACGTTTAACACTATTTTTGTTTTGTTTTGTTTTGTTTTGCGAGCTCGCTTCTGCTCTAAAGAAAAACTTGGACGCACACAAAAATTCAAACCCTAATATAAGTATATATATTATATTATATTAAATTATAAATATAAAAGAAAATTATCTGAAATATGAATACTGGCGTCTGTTGATTCACGAGGAAAGGAATACCAGCGTGACCCTTT
Organism: Thermobia domestica; assembly: GCF_964235325.1. Classification (NCBI taxonomy): domain Eukaryota; kingdom Metazoa; phylum Arthropoda; class Insecta; order Zygentoma; family Lepismatidae; genus Thermobia; species Thermobia domestica. The sequence goes on from NC_137456.1 coordinate 964,269, forward strand.
GCTGGCAGATTCCATCCCCACGAAACAAAACCAACAGATATGTCACGCTTTTTGTGGCTCCCATCAGCTCCACTGGAATTTCCCACCAAACGAGGCCTGTCAAATGCATTTAATAAGCAATACCAGTAATTGAAATGGCCCCAGGCGAATCTACTTACTCCAATTTACTGTATTTGCATAACTGACAAACGCTATAATCACACAGCTATAGTTTGTATTTTTCCTCTCACTTGAAAAATAAATAAATATTTGTTTGTGATGCTATTTCTCCGGGGCACGATTAGCGACCCTAATTACGCTTCGTACTTTGTTAGTTGATTCCCTTGGTTAACGAATTCTGGGAATTTCAGTGGATGATCAATGGTGGCCAATTAACTATTGCAATGGCTCAGCGGCGATTGAATCAGAAATTTTAAAAATCCCTTCTACTAACACCTAGCCTTCGTATTGTGTAATTTAAATACTAGCTTCTCCCAAAACATATGATTATTCAAAACCCTGCCAATTGCAAACCAATGATTGAATTCCAAGAATCGACAGTGTTATGCTTAGTCTTTAACGGACGACCTCGTAAATGTATTTCTTAATTGGAGAAATGAGCCTGATCAGACAGTATTACTCTTCTACCGTGTCAAGCAAGCATTAGAAAAGTACATCTGTTCACTCAAACTCATCGAGAAACGACTCTTTCTGTTGCGTAAGAATGGACTGCTTTATATATACTTTCTACATAATACATTTATTTATAAAAATAAAAGTAAAATAAAATCTTTGAGTTTAACGTCTCGTGATTATGCAATTAAGGCTAAAAAGAAGTTGATTACAGCAAGTGAATGAAGATGAAAGATTTGGTGCAAACGGAAAGTGAGAAGAAAACCTTCGGATACGATGTTGTTTACCACAAACTGACTTGGACGCAGATCGAACCAGAGGTATGAGCTCTACCACTGAGCCCCGCGTCCTACACATTTATTTATAGCATGAAAATATTAATCATGTAATGCAATGAAAGTTTGATCGAAAATACTACTTTTTAACGTAGATCTTTTAATTCAAATAACTCTAAGAAATATAACTATTTTTGGCACCATTTCGTCTCTCAGAATAAGGGATTTCAACAAACTCGTATTTAAATTTTACGTCACACATACGCATACATTTTAAGGGAGACTGAGACTGGTCATTAATTCTGTGTCTCTATATTTGAGCGTCTAGATAGAGGACAATGTTAATCGCCAGTTCAAGTAAAATTGAGTTATTCGGTGGAATGGGTTAGGATCGGACATCACAATACTATGTAGGTAGTTTAGATTGAAAAATGTACCAACAGATGGTACGGAAAACTTGTTTTGTATGTGACGTTGCATTGGATTCTATGGAAACGGTTAAATTTCTTTTCAAGTTTACTCCAAAACTAGAAAGTGTGACTATCCAGCACGCTACCATGAATTTTGGTTTGGGGAACAGATGTCGGTATATCCTAGTTGGTATGCAACCAGTAAAGGGGTGAGCACGTTATTTGAGTTGCATATGTAGCGGGATTTCCAACATAATATGCTATTAACTCATGTTTTATATGTTCACTATAATTCATAAACGCATGCTGCCACTGGGAAGTGCCTTGTCCTAACTTATCACATGAAAATCGTAAACAGATGCGCAACAATAATTTTTGTTACTTTTTGGCTACTGAGGGAGGGGATAGTGAAGTAAGTATTTTAATCTATTTTAACCAGAGAAAAAATTTCCTATTTCAACGATTTAGGAGTTTAATTAAGTAACAAATAGTATACACTGTATATCATAAAATAAAAACAAGAGTAAATCAAAAGGTAAAATTGTGTACTAATATAGGTGGAAATATCACTAATGCTAACAATAAAAGACGCAAGTTAAATTGCTATATTATAATCAGTATAAATTAATATGACACTCTATTTGCTTTTTATAGTTTTACCAGTATTGATAAGGCATGTTGATGTTAATATAGGACCATAGGTGGGGCAGAAGCGAATGCTGAGGGGTTAAATAAAGGTATCTAGAAACACCATCATGTATTTATCATTTATGGAATCTGAACAGAAAAACAAAAATTTGAATGGACAGGTAAAATTAGTGCTATTTATAAGGAAAGCGTAGAACCGCATACTCAATAGGTCTAGTCGTCTTAAATATAAATAACGGTTAAAAGTGTTTAAGATAATATTAATTGTATTAATACCATCTAAAATATAAAATATACCATATAATACCATATAAAATATAAATTAACTATATTGAACTCATCCTGAATATTCATTCTCATCAAATCACTGTAATTGTATTCTTTTGTGTCTTCCTTTTATTATGTTTGCCCTCCCAAAAGTTGACGTACCTCATTCGAAGTTTAGGGCGGGGCAATGCCCTCGTGTTCCTGTGCAGTAGCGGTTGTTGAAAGTAAAAACTGAAGGTTGCAGCCAGAGCCAGACTATGATAGGTATATCATGGGTTCACGATACACTTTGAAAAATATATAATTAATAGTTTAAATTATTTTTGTCACCCAGAAACTTGGATCGCTAGCCCCATGGCCCCATGCTAGAACCACCATTTCCCCTGTGCCTGCACCACTGGAAATCACGCTCATTTATCTGGCTGTCCATTTGTCTTCGAGTGTGTTTGCCTATTCCACCGTAATTTTCCGAAAGTTAATCCGAAAAGTTACTCAAACTTTTCATGCATTCTCCTCTAATCTTCGGAAATAAGCTTGTGTTGAAGGTTGAAATTCACCACGAATACGGAAGCAAATGAGTAGAAAATTAATGCAAGTTACAACTTTTAAAATATACATAATGCTGAACTAAAACTATTTACGAGTAATCTGCTATATAAAAAAGAGTTTTATACTGATCCAATATGGTATGTAATTTGTTAGCTTTGATGGTTATTCTGTTAGCCTAGAGTTTAGAGCATCAGCTCACTTGTTTAATAATTATTATAAGAAAATAATTTTCGCAAAAGTTATTCGATCTTGGTATAGTATTTCTTCAAGACTTCTCAGGTATCTCCATTACTCCAGGTTGAAATGTATCAAGAATGACTTCACACTCTCTTTGCTTTAAAACAAAGTATATTTCATCCTGATCTTAGCAAAACAAATTGATTTCGATTTAATATGTCGAACCCCTACAATCAATGTAGTTTTTTATTGAAATCATACAAGAACGAGGAAGTCGAATTTATCTGCCTATTCGAAACGAATATTCCACTATATTTTCGTAAGTATTGTTTACTTTTGATATAATATGTTGTATAATTTACGGGTTTGGAATTTCCAAGTATTCGCGCTTTATTGAGCTGTGGTTGATTAGGTATGTGGAAGTGACAATTGCCATACTTCGTCCGTCACGATATAAAAGAAGTACATGACTTGATATATTGTACTTGATATGTGATCAAATGTACACTCATGTCCAAAATTATTGTCACATGTGTACACATATGTTTTGGTAGAAATATAAGTTGATAACAAATTATCCCGGTATTTCTTATAATGTTAATGGGTGTATAATCGGCAAAGCCATATATGTGGCAAATTTCATGTCAAAAGAGCAGTAAATGAGAACAATAAAACGAAAATAAAACTTTCTTGTCCATTTAGCAACATTTTGTTTTACTCATTCTAATTTTCGTACTTATAATTATTTTCCTATGAAATTTGCCACAAATATACATTTCCCGATTATACACTTAGCATCAGTATTAAAAGTACCCTGCAAAATAATTATCAAATTATATTCTTACAAGAACGCAGTTATAGATATGCGACAATCATTTTGGACATGAGTGTACCTGTTGAGAGTTAAATTGTGTCAATTGAAGAGGGTCAGTTCACTCAATCCCAAAAAGCATATTTGAGGACACATTTTTTAAATGGTTATGTCTACTTTCTCTTAGGCTTCCCAAGGTTGGGGTTGGGGTTAGGAAAAGTGTGTAAGTTCACCATTTTTTGATAGAACGTTTAATCGTATCTTTTTTATTCTAACAATTTTCATAAAATATAGCAGTACTTTCTTTGATTGAAGTCTTTTTCTTTCGACTGATATCAATCAGGCCTAAGCAGAAGTGCTTCCACAAATTGTAAAAACATTTTTGGATTCATTTACTTAAATAAAATCCGATATTCATGAGTTAGTGTTGGAAATTTATTTAGTGCAATGACAAATGTATTATTTTTCCATTTTTATATATAACTACGCCATTGAAAGTTGTCCTCTGTACACACACACACAAAAAAACTCGTTTTAGCTTTGAATTGGCAAAACGAAATTGATTAATTTCTTCATATAGTATTGCATTCATGAGCATTCTATTTTAACACTAGAAAGTTACAATTAAAAACATTTTTATGCTTCGGACTAATTTTTACAAGGATGTTATAAAATAGAGAATCTGCTCATGTGTACCTTCATGCTATGAACTCAATAAAGGTATAGAAAAAAACTGAGCATCAACATGTCTCATTGACTACATGTCTCAATGACTACAAAAGTTGGTTCTAAACGTTGCCATCCTAGTGGAAGGAACAACCAGAGTGGACGTTGCAAAACTATGACGTATGGCTTTATGATTTTGTTGTATACGCAGATTATCTACTTTATAACATCTTTGAAGGTTTATAACGAAACTGAAAAAATCACACCGGATTGGTCACTGGGAGCTCGTTCGTTTTTACGTGGCCTATTCTGTGAAATAATGTACCTAGATCCAAAGTCAGTGAAATTCTAAGTTTCCATCACTTAAACCATTGCCCTGAATAAACAAACATAACCCTTGCATTCCTGAGCTAATATTTTGAGAATACATTCACTGTAGCACATCTCCTTTTGTGCTTGAACAAAAGAACCTTTGTATCAAGGAATACCTGTGATGGCTCATCTCGACATAATGTGAACATGGAAGGCACGTTATCTTCCATCACCTCATTTGAATCGCTGATTTGAGAAACGTCATAAGTCAATAATGTCAATAATGTCGAAAGTCAATGATTTGTCACGTCCTGTGAAATTGGCTGTAGCTATTCAACATGTGATTTTTGGGTCTTACCGCTAACACTTAATTTGTATTCTCACTAAAATTTAATTTGTATCTGCAATTTCGCATCAAAAAATCCAAAACCGCATTCCAATTGCAAGGTACTGGCGAATTTTCTGGAGGCGTGGGCGATATTACCCCGGATGAATTTAAACGAGAAACCATAGTCCCATAAATCCCCCATCCTTACTTAATCGTTTGTCACAAACCGCATGAAAATCGGACCTGAGTTAGAAATTGTAGACCCAAATGAAATCCATGAGTTTTAAAAGAATCACTCTGTATTCTTTCAAGCAGATTATTTAAACATATCTCACATTAAATCTTGTGAAAAAGCTACGTCACAAAATGACATAAATCAACTCTTGGGGTAGTGTGAAATTAAAATATAAATATTCATTTACAGATGTTAGTGTATCACCGATTTTCTATTATCTCGGCCTTGTAACAGAAAATTAACTCTCGAGGGCTTAAATCTCTGAAGAACTTTGAAGAGAAAGATCACAAGGATATTGACAAAAGATGATTAAAAAACATGGCCTTCGGTTGAATCAATTTATAGAACATTTTTTTCTCTACTGTTTCTTTCCTTTTATTATTTTGATTTATTTCCTTTTACGTTCTGCTCAAAACAAAATTGAAACATCCAGATATAAATTTTTGAAACAGAACAACGATTGGATTATTTTATTTTACAAAATACACAAATTGACAGAACATATGCCAGTAGGAAGTCTGAAGTTATATTCTTTTCTGAGATTAGTTCTCCACAGTAAACAACAATTTATCATATCAATATATCAACTCTAAATTTTTTCTTTAGTCTGTTTTTATATACAAAGGGGTTAACAATTTATAAAAAAAACATGGGTAACAACGTATCTTTCCACAGCTATAAGTTTCCAATATTATGTTGAAATAAAAATTTCAATCTTAAGCTCTCTGAACTACAACGTACCACAAGAACTTCCGAGTAATAATTGCGGAAAAATGTCTAAATATTCATGATTCAATATTGTATATTGCCTGAGTAAGGAATTTAAGAATACAAAGCTGCGGTTTGAATAATTTCCAAATCATTGAACTCAGTTTTCAAATATTTGTTGTATTGGCAGTCCGAGTTTTACGTCCCACGCTTATGCCGGTTAGGCTAAAGGAGAGTTGTATTAGCACTATGCCTTACAGTTTGTAGTTTGCAGTTTAATACCCTTTAGTATCAATGAAGCTTAGTAGATCTACAGCTTAACGTGGTATCCGATAAATATTAATTTCTATCGGATATCAAACTCGAGTATCCCATGCCACATAATACATAGCTATTTAGGTACAATTAGTTCTATGCGAGTGTCATAGCTTTTAAACTAATTTTCTCTTTCGGAATTTTCTGTTTACTTACTCTTCCGGAATCTCTGAAGAGTATTAATATTCATAAACATGCAATGTAGTCCCACTAAACGTAATGCGTTTTGGATTTCATTATTATTCTGGTATCAGAAACATAAATACATTTTAAACATTTACAAATATTAATAATATTTAATGGAAGCTTGGCCGCAATTAGTGCATTCTCCGACGCCAAGTGTAAGTCATCTTCCGTGTAGAATATTGGATACAGTGGATGCTGAAGCTTTGGTGGTCTTCTCCACAATCACAGTTGATATTATCGTCCTTAGCGTAGTTTTTTCTTGTCAGATTATCTCTCGATCTGTCTGCTCCCTGTCTCAACCTATTTAAAGCCTTCCCTTGTATCAAAGTGTAGAGTTTCAGATTTAATTTCCCAAGGCAGAGGGGAGGGGGATTTAACTTTCAATAATTCTGACCTGATTTCTCCATCGGTGACCGTAAGTTCCTTTGATGTTCTTAGGAAACTCTTACTGCACTTCAGTTTTTGCGCATGTGGCTCATTCTCATGTAATGGATGAGATTTTTAATGCTTCACTTTCTTTCTTTCCTTGTTCGCTGCTGCTATTTCTCTTCGAACAGAAGATGCCAAAGTGATTTAACTAAAGTGGATTGTCAATGAGATGAAATCTTTCAGTTTCACATCCCACGGTTATTTCCTTTAGGCTAACGAGGTAAGAAAGACGGATGATTAAGGCAAGTAAATGGAAGGAAACGGGAATACCCCGACAAAATCCACAAATACGATTTTGTTCAATAAAATCTTACTTGACCGTAGATCAAACCAGAGAAACCACGCACCAGAAGTACGATCTCTACCACTGAGCCACGGTGCCCCTTCTGGAGCAAATGCACATGTCATGGATTCTACAGGTGTCATTCAGAGTTGCACCTACCTATTTGGCATGAGTTCAATTATTCCGAACAGGAAAAGCATACTTTGCAGCGCGAAAACACAACCCCATTTAGGTTGGCTACCCCACCATGATCTGGTCAGATTTCTAAGACTTTCCTACTGGAAACTTCAGACTTGAAGCTCATACAATGTTTCTTGAACGTAAAAAGATGAATGTTTGACTGAGGTAGGGCTACTGAGCTAATAGACTGTTCAGTTGCTTCCTTTGTGGTCGAAGGACGGTGACGCAAACTAGAAATGTAAGACCTGGAGTAGATAGATAAACTGAAAATCAGTAACAGACGTACTATGTATACTGTGTAGTTTATCGCTTGATTAAACCGGCTGTCACTTGTGCACATCAATTAATATTCCTCCGATATATAACTCTCTCATTAGCAAACCAGAATTTTCACAGAGAATTTATAACGTATTATCTTACTCATAAAATGATATTTAAGTATCCAAATATCCTTACATCCATATGCAACCAAATATACTGTCATTGAGTAGTATAACTGGGTTTACTGTTCTCAATCGACGAACAGAGAATAATAAACATGATCGGACCTTTACCAATCGCAGTTAGCATTTAACAATTATTTTTCGTAGTGGTCTGAAAACACGACCAAATATTGAAACTAACTCTAACAGATGCACGTTGAATACTGATGTACAATCAAATTCTTAATATATATCAAATCCTCGTCTCTTATAAATAGTAGTTAGTCTAGAGGTCTGGTTTGTTTTCGGTGGTTATACAGGAGTTTTGGCCTTGACCAGGCATCGTCAGCTAATCGAGAAACTGATTCAATTAAGACGTACGGCTGTCTCCGGTTCATAGATTTCCCATGAACTTCATTCTTAGCACTTAGAGGATAAAGATAACATTCTCGCGTTGAATATTGTATTTGTCTCAAATGCTTTTAGTTTTGACGTTTTATTTTGTCTACACCCTCCAATTATTCCATAAGTAACATAATGAATGCAAGCTTAGATTTCACCTCATTGAATAGGTGCTTTCGCAGTACAGTCTTCTAAAGTAACACTGAAGTGGGCAGTAAATATAATAACAGCTGACAAATGAAAGCACCAGCAGTTTACTTTATATGAAAGCTACTGAGGATAACAAAACCTACATAAAAAACACAAAAATCTGATAAACTCATCATTTGTAGGTATCAAGCGTTTCTCTGAGAGGATATAAATAGTGTGAGTGTTCTGATTACTCCTAATTCCTTCGTTTATAGCTCAGGATACATATGGAAAATACACAAACTACATAGTAATTAGACAGAAAAAATATTAGGTAACTGAGTTTCAAGACATCTTGTTAAAGCTCCTTCTTATGAGTTTCCGAACATGCAAAATGGCAACGTTACTTTTCCCTGAAAACAACATTCTATTTTTATTTCAAGACTTGAAACGTAACTCTGTGTGGCTTACGATGTTTCGTTTCTTGTTAGAAGCTTTCCATGAACTCGATACTTTGCACTTAGCAAATGATGCTAAATGGAGTGCTATTACTAAATCCTTTTAGTTGTGGTTTCTTATTTTGATTATGTCCTCGAGCTATTGAATAATGAACGCAAAACTTCAATTCCTAAAACAACTTTCGCAATACAAGTATTGGAAATATCATTATAAAAAGTTTTCTCAAAATTACTTCTTCATTTTTAATCACGACATAAAACAAATGAATTGAATCAATTTTTGTAGAAATAATGTGAATCTATTTTGCGTACATTTCAGATATTAAAGTGAAACTAAAAACTGATTCTTTTGAATGTATATCTTTCATCGTTCAACCTATAATTGAATCAGTGATTGCACAAAGGGCCTAAGTCCTATTTTATTAAGTTTGAGGCATTAAAGAAACACTATTTCAATCCACGATTGCAGACTTTTCTTGCACTCGCCCTATAGTTTAATGTTGATTTTACACCCACGCAACACCTTCTACAGCGAGAACTACAGAGATATAGGACAGCAACTTCTATTAGACCTTGATAACGCTAACCAGAGGGTTTCAGTGTGTTCCTCTATAACTTTATATAACTCGATGCTTTGAGTGAGTTTTTCATTGTTCATGCTATCTTCCTTTAAGTTACCCAAAATTAGCACAAATCTTTTCCATGCGATTTAAATTTAAGAATCAGGTAACATAATAATCGTTTTCATAACTATTCTGTCATATGAAAGTTAAATATTTTATTATTACTTTATTTTTAAATGCTAGTAATAACGTTAACTACTCCGAAGAGTTACGCCTTTGTATGGAAGAGATGGATTAAAGGTTTATCACAACGTATTCTTTTATTTATGAGTCACTTCAATTACACATAAAAACAATAGTTATGTAGGAGGCATAGATATATTTAAATATAAATAGCAGACATTGTATCGTTTTGCTCAAATCAGAAGGATAGAGTATTAACCCTATGTACACCGAAGTGCGTTAAAAATTGTCCACACTTTTATTAGGATAAAAAGGTTTATAGAGGTATCTTTAGTATCATGCCATAACTTAGATTTTGTGTCAAAATTGATATAAATTTTATTTTCTGTCATTCAGTACTTGTAGAAAGTAAGCCATTTAAAAAAAGTGTTTTCGTAGGGGACGTAAAGTACCCTCCCTAAGTGTAACGTGTTACCATAATGTGTATGAGGTTACTTCCAGTTGAATTTGTAAATCCTAATGCTAGGCGTTGCTACGTGTACAGCGGAGTCAAAGCGGCGTACACCTGGCAGTTTCAGAGTGATCATATTAAAAATGTAATAATATTCCAAGGCTTACACGAAGGGAGTGTTTCAAAATGTCCACCACACAAATTATTATTTTCTATTTCAGAAAATGGAATATTCTTTTCTATTTTGTACCAACTATAAACTTAGACAACTGAAGGTAAAAAATAAAGACCTTTACATTTTCTGCGATAGAAAATAGTGATTTACGTGGTGGACATGTTGTAACCCTCTCTTGGTGTGCCTTTACGTGTAACCCCTTGGTATGCGTAGTGTTAACAGTAGTAAGGTAAGGCTATAGGAGCTGAAAACTGGCTTACCCTTCAAACTGTATCCTGTCAACAGTCAATAAGGGTAGTGTTTTTTTTCCTATAGAATATGCTAGCCCCACCGAAGGGTTATGTCCTCGAATGCGAAAAAGTACTATACAAAATTAGGGAAGGTTTATTACTATAGTTGGGATATGTGTTCTTTATTTATTCGTTAATTACTAAGTTCTCACTGTTTTTAACGTATTTTTAGAATTTTATGATCTTCAGATCATAAACATAAGGTTGGGAGCTAAGATTAGTGTTTCACAACGTACATTTCAGTGTATCAGTCAATCGATATTATAGTTTTAACACTTAATCAGTATTAGATTTTATTCATTATTTATTATTTCCTAGCATCAATTATCTGCTTCGCTGGGTTAAGAAAAAATACTAATATGTTCCGTTAGTCACTATTACTAAAGCGCTCACTCATACACGGTCATTTTAGATTATTTTTATATATCCCCTTCCTCTCCCCATGTTGCGAGGCACGGCATCGGAAGTGTCATTGTTCATCTCAACGAATCCGAAAACTATGAATTCGACCCTGATATTGGGCATTTCGATAATTTTTATTTATATCTCCCTCCCCTCCCCCAACTTGTGGGCTGAATTTGGAGTATGAGTAGGGAGTTAAAGGGGACAATTTAAACGGCACCAGAAACGTCACTGTTCATCTTAGAGACTCAGAAAACAACGGATTCCACACTAATATCGGTGATTTTCTATCATTTTTAAATATCTCTCCCCTCTCCCACTTTTAAGTTACACCGTCAAAGTGATATGACAAAAACTATCTCAGGTTTAAACTTCGTCTAGGTTGTAAATTTGATCGAGATCGTTCCGGTGGTTCAGGAGTCATTACGTTGCACATATATATCCCCTATATCCCCTCCCCTAAGTTCTACCGTGTGAAATGATAAAAAACATCTCAGACCCGAACCTCAACTAGGTTAAAAATTTGATTGAGATTGGTCGTTTGGTTCAAGAGTTATTAAGTTTTATTTATTTTCTAACTCCTCCCTCTCCTCCCCTCCCATTCCCCTAAGTTCTATCGTTAAAGTGAATAGGTAAATACCATCCCAGGCCAGAACATCATTTACGTTCAAAATTTGATCGAGATCGGTCAGGTGGTTCAAGAGTGATGAAATCATAAAGTCAGTCACTTTCATTTTTATTTTACATATATCTCCCCTCCCCAAACCCTACGTTGCACCGTCAAATTTAAATGACAAAAATTATCCCGGGCCCAAACGTCATCTATGTTGAAACTTTAATTAAGATCATTGGGTAGTGCAAGAGTTAAGTTTTAATTATTTTCATATATAAATCTCCTCCTCCCCTTCCATTTCCCTTGCCATGCCCTAACCTTATCTATGTTGAAAATTTGATCGAGATCGGTAGGGATTTTTTTCTCCCCTCCTCTCCCCTCGCCTAAGTTCTACCGTGAAAGTGATATATAAAATCCATCCCAGGTTCGAATCTCACCTATGTTGAAAATTTGGTTAAGATCGGTCTAGTGGCTGAATTGTGATGAAGTCACAAAGACAGTCACTTTTATTTTTATTTTTTAACATATATCTCCCCCTCCCCCTCACCCCCTACGTTGCGCTGTAAAAGTGAATGAAGAAAACATCCTAGACCCGAACCTTATCTATGTTGAAAGTTTGATGGAGATTAGTCGTTTCGTTCAAGAGTGATTAAATTTTATTTTTTTATAATTCCCCCTCCCCCTTCCCTAAGTTCTACCGTCAAAGTAAATAGCTAAAGACACTCCCAGACCAGAACTGCATCTACGTCAAAAGTTTGATCGAGATCTGTCGGGCTGTTGGAGAGATTAAGAGTCACAAACATAATCATTTTCAATTTTATAGTATAGATAGTATAGTAGATATTTTATAGTATAGATTATAACTTGCGTTGAGATACAGAAGTGAGCATTTTCGAAGAAAGAAAATATCATACCAATCTTGTGGGGACTCAAATCCAATGAGAAGAACTTATTTTTTTTGAAGTGCTGGAAATGTGTTTTGTTTTGTGTATCATTCAAGTTGGCGTGTTGAGATGTGATTCGCTTCCACATTTATAAACTGCAGAGAGTGCTGCCATCTCTTTTTATCTCTTAGCGCTTGGTTACACCCTTTGAAATCAACTTTACCTCTGAAAGATTTTTTTTCTTCTCAACTATTTGCACATCCACCAACAGGAGACGAAGATATGAAGGGATTAACCTCCCACTTCATGACGTCATCTTCGCAACGGGGGATTTGAACCATGAAACTTGATTGAAAGCAAATGACGAGATCTCTCCACCACAGTGGTTGCACACAGTCTGAAGGGAAAAGTATGTCTCTATAACGCTGTAACTGATATGCGACAACATTGCCGGAAAAAAGTGTGCCAGATGTATACGCATCGCAACCGTTACGTGTCACGGCAGAAAATGATAATACGTTTTCTCTTGCATCAGCGTATCATATTCGTTCATGGCCGTTTCATTTAAGAGTTATGCTTTTGTGTGGCAAATTAAATTTCAACCCGATTTTCTTATTATTTCAAATCTTGACAATTTGTTTGAACGCTCACTTTAGTGCCTTTAAACGACAAGGTTTCGGGTTCGGTTGCCGATGATAGAATCAGAGGTATTGCAATGGTCCTTGCTTATACATCCTCACTGGTGACAAATGACGTAACACACAAATCAGCCAATGAATTTGCTTGAAATTAAAACAAAACAACTCTGATAGTTAGGAGAGCCGAAGGATTAATGATGCAGAAAGAAATTCTCTATTCTCTGTTGTATTCATTGAAGTTCTCCTTTCTTAAATGAGTCAGTAATAACCGATAATGTATCTTCCTAAAATCGATCTTTATGTTATCAATTCAGTTTGTTTACTTCCCAAAGGTGCTTGCGCTTTCTCAACTGCTATCTTCGTTTCTGAGGACGAACATTGCATTGTACTTATAATATTGTATCAGATATCGTAGTAGTAACGTATTAAGTACTAACGTGTCTTACAGTTTTTGTTGAATTGACTTAAAGAAATACAATGTATTTAAGTTGTGGTGGTTGATTGTAATTTGTATGTAATATGTGAAACAATTAAATATGGAGGTCCTCCCTGGATAAGCGGTTAGTGCACTTGTCTTTGACGTGATGGACCTTGTTCGATATCCGGTAGGAGCTCATATGGCTCGGATTCCATGTTAATCAGAAGGTTCACATTTCATAAAACCTCACTGCTGAAAGGGATGACAAACTCAAATCAATTAAATATGATAATTTGTAACTTATTACTTTAGAAACGAAAATAATTGTTTCGACTTAATTGTGAAATATTTAGACATTAGAATATAATACGATTTGGATCACTTTCTTTGATTTTTTACAGTTATGGTACAAAGTTTTAACTATTACAATTATTTTAACACTGCAAAGGTAATGTCAGGACTTGTTTCTTGTTGTTGGTGAATAAATATACAGTTGTAAAGATGTAAATAAAATTTCTTAGTGTAGGATTCAATCTTATTTCTATTGAGCAGAAATAAGGTCGAACTGGCTACTATTTGGCCCAGGCGGCTGACATATTGGCTTCTCAATCGTCCCTCCCACTGCCCACTATTTTCGACCCACAATAAAAGCACACTGTTTTCTTAAATAGCCACACCGTACATTATACATAAAGAACATAATATAAAATCAGAATATATTGGATATATTTAATGTAATGATATTTATGAGAATAACACAGACAGAATTATAATTTCAGCATTCTAGACAGTTCGGTGGAACTAATCGCAAAATCATATATTGCCATAATTAAAATGAAAATTTCTTACATCGTCGTGATATCATAAATCAGGAAAGTAGTCTCAAATCTCTTTCTGTTGGGTTTCATATTATAATTTTTCCTGGGCCAAGAAACTAAACTCTCAAGAATTGTATTGACAGGCAATTATGTTTTCAGTTCCCTTTTATATTTCACAATAGGAAGCGTGTTCAATTTCACTATTGTTTTTGGTTGCACCGACATGACTCTGAAGCTGACATGGCACATTCTTACCTTATAGGAGACGTGAGTCGCAACAAGATTTTAACGAAACTCTGAAAGATGTATGCAGATTGCAGCCTTGACTTTTCACAAGAATATTAGTTGTTGCACACGTTTTCCACATTTTTTCTCTTCCTCCTACCCTCCTCTCTTTATTAATATTTTCATTTGGCCCCTGTCTGGGTGATGATCGCCGCCTATCCACTTGGGCCAGTCCGGACCTGATTGAGCATAATTTTCAGCTTCCACAAAAATGCGCTGCCTTTTTCCAAGGGGAACAGACACAGAAGCGAAATCTCAAATATACACATCTCGATACAATAATATTTCACGTAAAACTATTATTGACGTACATTGTTTAAACTTTATTTAGTACAGTAAATATACTGAATATGATAGTGGGTGAGAAAAAAATCTAAAAATGTGTTGACAAGAACTAAACCCCTTTCGAAAATACAGAGTGGCGATTACCCGCTGTTTCTTTCCGCTGCTTCAAATATAAGTTTGTGGTTTTACTTTAAAAATAATCTCAAACTAGAAATTTTGTGTTAATATCTGTGAAATATTGAAAAAATGATTAGAAATGTGTTTCTCTAAATTAACAACCGAACAGATTTACATAATTTTAACATCGGAAGCAGCGAGAACTGCAGTATCTGTCGCATAAACGAGGTTAACACGTTGGTCATGTTGAACATTGAGTCGCCAGTGCTAATTATCGTCCTAATTAACTCAAACAGAATCAGTTACAAGATCACACCGGAAACATATTCAATTATGCTGAGAAATAAATGATCATTACATTTTCTTCTTTTATTTCAGCGTAGGTACACATACGGTTATGAAACAATGGAAACATACATGTACTACTTCAACTCGTAATCTTTGTGACCTAGCACTGCATATTAGTGGACTGCTGTATCTTAGTCGTGTATAAATTCTGGCAGTACATATTAATATGTGGAATAGCCAGTGGCGGCTTGTGAGGGCATTGGAAATTAGATTTCTGGTCTTTCGGCATCTATGATCCTTACTCCGTCACATAAGAGGGATGACGCCCCTCGGCGATCACACTATCCGAAAAAAGAGAAGGAAGAAAGGATCGGGGCAGGAAGGAAGCGCCCTGTGACCTGTATTTTGGGTACCATTCCAGCATTTGTCTGGTGTGAATGAGGAAAACCCAGAGAAACCTCATTCAGGATGGCTGGCCTGGAAAAGCTTACAAACTTTTTCGACCGAGTGTCTACATCGGGAATCGAACCTGGGACCGCTTACATCAAAGACGAGTAGGTTATCGACTACGCTACGTGGGACCGTAGGATCTTGAGGGAATCCCAATCAGTAAAAATTAAACTTTTATTGCTTTACGTCAAGGGAACAAAACTTAAACGTAATATTCTAATTCTTATATTCAACAGTTAGAAAATTAGGTAAATTTTCTTCCTCTAATTTGCTGCGATAAAGTTTTAATTTTTTACTGATGAGACTTCCCTCTAGAAATGCCACTCATAATAACTTAGCTGTTAGTGGTGCAAAGTTACAGAAGTCTCCTCTTTCCCCCCAAAAAAAGCGAAATTGCTATTTGGAGGAAATATATTCAAAACTAACGGTATTACGTGAGTCGAAAGTAATGTTGTAAGGTAACAATGGAACACAGTGTTGGGAAAATGGCCTACGTGAGCACGTTACCTGTCATTGAAGATACTTGTGACGCAGAACTGTACAGATAATACGATTCAACTGACTGTAGAAGGTAATGAGCATGTCAAACCTCGTGTTTTCACAATAACAGTCAAACGAAAGTTGAGCATCCTCAACACCTGATTCGAGTTTTGATTTTCAAACAACTTATCGCTGCCTCAAACATGGACAGTTCTCTCGTTTTCTCCCACTTTCTTCATTTCATCATTTCATTCATTTCTCATCATCACCGCCTTCTTTAGCCTAGTAGGCATAAAACTTAAACATTTCATTTTCATTTCATTTGTACTATAAATTTATGGCCCCAGTGAGGAATCCTGCAGATCATTAAGACGGGTGGTCATCGCTTCCCATTGCCTATGTCAACAATCACGATCCGCTGCGAGTTACATGATATGCATATATTTGGTCTAGGAATTAATTCGTGCGGTTGGTACGCACACATTGAAGCTGTAGTACAAACACAAAATACATAAATACCTTAAGAAAAATATTGTCCATCGCTAGCCACCACTTTCGCCCATCTGTCAGGCAATGTACGGATTCCGTGGCGAAAGAAATCCTCATCCTTGGAAGCGATCCAGTCAGAGACCCATGTTTCGATATCTTCTGAAGAAGTAAACCGCTGTCCAATCAAATCGTTGTTCATGAAATCGAACAAGTAGTAGTCCGAAGGAGCAACGTCTGGTGAATACGGCGGGTGGGGTAAAACTTCCCATCCGACATTTTCTAAATAGGTTTTGACCGGTTTTGCGACATGTGGGCGAGCGTTATCATGTTGAACAATAAGTTTATCATGTCTGTTCTCCCATTCTGGTCGTGTTCTGGCCATAGCTTGCTTCAAACGCATTAATTGTCGTCGATAACGTTCTCCATTCATAGTTTCACCCGGTTGCAGCAGCTCATAGTACACCACACCTTTCATATCCCACCATATGCACAGCATAACCTTTGCACAGTGAATATCTCGTTTTGGTTGTGAAGGACCTGGTTCACCTGGTTTCACCCAGGCCTTTTTTCGTTTAGGGTTCTCGTAATGGATCCACTTCTCATCACCCGTAATAATTCGATGCAGAAACCCCTTTCTGCTCTGTCGTTGAAGCAGCAATTTGCAAATGGTTTTTCGTCTTTCAACGTCTCTGTCTTTCAATTCATGTGGAACCCAATGTGACATCTTTTGAATCATTCCCATGGCTTTCAAGCGTTTGGAGACTGTTGTTTGATCAACGCCTAATGCTGCTGCAAGTTGTTCCTGCGTTTGACACGAATCCTGCTCGAGCAATGCTGTCAATTCTTCGTCTTGAAATTTTTTTGGCTGTCCAGCTCGCTCTTGGTCTGCCAAGCCGAAATCACCACTTCTAAACCGTGCAAACCACTTCTGACACGTTCGCTCAGCTAGAGCATGGTCACCATACACTTCCACCAAAATACGATGACTTTCAGTCGCACTTTTCTGCATGTTAAAGTAATGCAGCAGGACACCCCGCAAAAACACTTTATCAGGCACAAATTGCGCCATGTTCACTTAACTACAAACTGGTGTTGTTGACGCTTTAATCCACTGCCCTATACTACGAACGATACGCGATGACAGGGGTTTGCAACACATGTGTGGATACACGGAACTGTGGGACGCTCCGTTCGTTGCGCCATCTCTTGTCCACCCGCACGAATTAATTCCTAGACCAAATACATGGATATACAGGGACGAGTTTTACGGGCGAAACTCCTGATAAGTGACCACAATGAATTAGGATTACGCCAAGATTGCCGCGAATATGCAACATGGATTGATGATGACTGCAAACGTGCATAAGGTCGAATGAGCCACCGTCTACCTTATTTTAAACTACAAGCCGTATTTATTTATGTAAAACACCTTACGAATCGTATCCGCAGTATTCGCTCAACCGTGAAACATGGACAATGCTTTATAAGGAATATGGAAATGAAGTTAAACACTTCCCGTGGCCAGTTCATTCTCCGAATCTGAACATTCATAGCTATGTATGACACCGCATTATTCAACAAGGTACCGATATACTTCATTATTGATTCACGATATATCCAGGCAAGCAATAACACCGGTACTCCAACTGCAAAGCAATTACCTGTAATTGTGTAAAACCATGCAACCAAGAATATACAGACAGTATCCGGATATAACGCTTTAGCTTGGTAAATTGAAATGTACTGGGAAAAAATAACATTTTATTTAAACTATTCCTTATTCATTCACTTAATATTATAATATCAACTAACTGACAGATAAACTAAATAATGCAATTTTTCTCCTCAATTGTTCATTCGGCTACTCACATAAAATGTAAACCCTTCCCATTCGTTACAAACATAAGGAACATCGTCTGTAGTACGCTTTGGAGATTTCCGCTTCCATCTTTTCTCACGGAGCTGATACACTGCACGTTCAATAGTGTAATATTGCTTCTTTTTATCATTTACGACGTTTATCCGTTCATTACATGTTGCGTTTGATCTATTATGAGGGCAAGATGTTGTCAAAGTCATTTAATCTGATAAATTTCATACTTTTCTATTGAAATAATAAGTATATGTATACAAAGAGAATTCAAGCTATCTGACATAGTTAAGCAACCTAGAACGATAAACATTTCATAACAATGATAGCTTCAAACCTCTCCTAATTGCTAACAGTTGAAATCTTTGAATGCAATCCTTACTGCTAATTCGGACCCTATCAATATCAGGTTGCATTCATCATAATATCGTTTGCACAATGGAGTAAATACTGTTTAAAAAGAAATTTGAAGGTGTGAGTTCTGTAACCACACAAGTCAAGCTGAAGAGATATTGAGGAACCTAATAAAAACTGAATATTTGTTGGAAATGTAAACTTGGAAATCGGATTTTCTTTTTTATACTTAGTTACATTTGTTATTTAACGAAGTGTAAGTATGAAAAAAAAAATCAGATTTCAAAGTTCAAATTTCCAACAAATATTCCGTTTTTATTGAGTTTCTCAATATCTCTTCAGCTAAACTTGTGCAGTTATGCAAGTCACGGCTTCAATTTAATCCGGCGTAAAGAACGGATATTTTCTATCGTTGTTCCATTTTTCCTGTACAAATAATTTCTGATCATCTACTTCAATGAAGTTACTAAATAGTTATCAAAACATTTCCTTGTTGGCTGTCAATTTTCGACTTCTAGAAAGGATGGTAATTAAACTAAAAGAATGTATGATATTTTTGAATAGAGTAAAACATAACATTAGCAAAGTCAATGTAAATTTTCCGTAGTAATAAATAAACTATGTTTTCATCCAATTATGAATACAATAAGCAGTAATATCAGAATACAGGGAATTAATTCAGGACAACATTTTTCACTCTAGTCAAATATTAAATAACGTAAAAATGCATGGATAATAGAATATGTTACAGTGGAAGAACAGCCCATAGTTTATAGGTAACTCGTATTGATCAATACAGAGAATAGCTTTCATGTACGTCGTATTCAAATCTGTCATGCGGAAGCGGAAGTAACATATGGGGCACAGAAAACCAATATCAGTTTTGAAATAGTATTAAGTTCCATTATTAGTTGTATTTCAGTAAATTGCGTGCTATGTTGTAGGGTAATGTGATAGAATCAAGGTTTTCAGGCGGAAGTTTGTGTGCATAAAGGATGAAACAATGTGAATCATTTAAATACATCGTTTCTAACTAAAACTTACACTAAAATAGAATATAATTTTCTCCTCTGTGCATTTGTTTAACTATATTTAAAACAAATGATTTTCATTTTACATATTAAAATTACGGAAGACTTAAAATGATAGAAAAGTAAAAATGTTAGCAGAAGTCTTGAAATATATTCTTCACTTCTGGTTTCAATGCATGACAAAGGCAAGATATAGAACCTAATTTACGTCCTGAATTAATATTTTAAAAACGATTTTGGCTATCTCTCTATGGAGATTACTTCTGGTTTCAGTATAGGGATAAAAACGAATACAGAATATGTTCTGCTGACTCTGAATTCATATCAAGAAACAGTATCTGCCAGTATATTTGTCCTTTATAGCAATCACTATTGAAACTGAGAATAGAAGACATCTGTTGATTTCGGTGACAATGAACGATTACGTAAATTTAATAATGTACCTATTTTTGGGACGCTAAATTGATATCACGAAACGGTTTCCTGTTGTACCGCTTTTGATGTACTAGGACCAATATTAAGCAATTAATTTGTACTTCTGCTAGTTTTACAACACTGACAAGGGTGGACATGATAATTATTTGAAAACATTTTATCTGACAATATTTATATTCTACTGAGATCAATATTGAAACCGGAACCTCAAGACTTGTACCACTTCCGGTAGTAATAGAGAGATAACAACGAAGTTGGAATCTATTTTTGAATGTTGAAATGTATTTTATTGTTTTCGCCCTGAAACTTCGCAGAAAGACAGGCAGATGAGCATTGGTCTTTCTAAAGACTTCTCTTACTTGGAAAATGTTGAACCTAAGTTTCCCACAATATGCCCAGACGTACGTGATAATTATGCTCTTCTGACATAAACCCGATTTGTACGTTTCAAGAAAAATAAGCATTTTATATATAACGTTGCTCATCTATTTCTGTCTTGTTGTTGTTCATTGTATTTTTAAAGTGTCTGTAGCACGTTGTCTAGCCAGATATTTCTGGACGCTGGTCCAGGTCTTCTTATTTAAGTAACGAGAAACATCAACAGAAGCAAAATAAATGCTATTCGGTATACTTGAGTGTCTCTTTGAGACCAGATAAAAAAAAACCGAAAAAGGAGGCAGTGGAATGTCTTCTCGTGGTCAAACTCAAAAATATACTTCCAGCCCATTGTTCAGAAAAACGGTTAGATTCTGTTATAATGCAAGCCTTAAGGCATGAAATCGAGTGTAGTTATCAATGCTGTGAGAAATATATACAATTTCTACAGTGCACATAAGTACATAAAAAGTTATCATTGAGTTTAACCTTATGAAGATTATTTGTAATTTTTGCACATGAATTACTTCAAGTCTTAAAGGAATTTCAAGTAGGGATCTTAAAGATGAAATATGATAATTGTATTTCCAATACGTATTGAATCCATTTGGAAGAATTCTTCAGAAAGGGCAAATAACTATATCTCTTTACATTGAAACACTATGGTAAATGATATTTCAAATATAATTTATCACAGAAAATAAAGTTTTTTGACAAGAAATAATTACAAAATTTAACGTAAGAGGTTCCATAGTATGCGCTTCCTTATTCAATTCAAAATCGGACATTTTTGGATTTAGCACGTTTTGGAAGTACACTCCTCATATGTCAAAAATGTCCAAAAATGAATTTGATTTTAATCTCCGTTGAGGGAGCTATTTCTAGCGCATCTACTGCAGTTGTTTCATGAGTGGAAAGAGAATCGTTGTAGTAGATTCTTGGACCATAAGCAAAAGACCCTGCCCTTGTCAAAACTATAGAGACTATCCACATACCACCTCTCCTTAATATTAGTGCCCTTGGCCTCTACTGACTACTCTCAGTAAGTGGATCTTCATTAATATTAATGAAATAATACAATTATGTTTAAATTATGTAATAGAGAGTCTAGCTATTTTCTTGATAAACCGTGCTGGCTCCGGTTAGAGATTACGTTTCCTTCATCACATTCCGGACACTGAGGATTACATTCGATGGCTTGCCATTCTATGCACATGATGTTTTCTCAGTTCCACTGACCGAATGAAAATATAGTACTTTTCAACACACGTGTTGGCAACCTTTCTTCCACTTTCTATCCAATTATTTTGTACTTTTCGTAATTGGCTTTTCAGTGTTATTTAAATAGTTTGTAATTCTTTCTAAAAGAATAGTCTCCTCAGCGTTGAACAATACAACAGAGAAGAAGCTGAGAAGTGATCAAACGAATGCTTTGTTGCTTCTTTCCATGAGACAAAAGACAGAGAAAAGACGAACCAACGTTAAAAGAGAAAGAAACAAAGGTCAAATTGTAATTAATCTCCTTTTGTTTTTCTTTTGACTTCGTGTTTGTTACTTTCACAGACGAGATCTCTTCTTTGTTTTAAGAAAACATAAAAACAACTTCGTATCTTTACAAAAGAAAATCTACTAAAAAAGGTTCTGCTTTGTTTTCATTTTTTTCTTCGTTTTTCTTGTTTGTTCTAAACTTGTTATTCTGTTATTGTTGTCAGAGAGCAATTAGTCTTTCTTTTGTTTAATAACATTACAAGATATAAAACAACTAAGGAAATAACAAATCACAATCAATTTTGTTGACGTTTTTTAACTTGTAGAGCGGAATATAGGCAGGCACAGATTCTAACATATTCTATGTTGTCGTTAGTATTTGGCAAGAAATAATGTTCTGAGTTCAATATCTACTCAATTACTTATACATAAAGGTAGAATGAGAGACTTCTGACCTTTTCTTACAGCATGGTCAAAGTTCGTTCTTTTCTTGATAGAATATACCTTCTCAGTGGTCTCACATAAACTTCATTAGGAGTTGATGGTAATCTTTGAAGGTAGACAATGAAATAACTCAACAGATGCTGGACAACCATACATTCTTTAACGTGTTTCTGGCTGCATAACAGCTAGGAGTTTTACAGCAGAGTTTGGGTTGGATTCAAGAACGAGGTATGTCCACTTTTAGATTTTTTTTTCCGGAGTTGCCTGCTTCTTGCTCTAACTTCACGATGACCTCTGTATGTAGATACTTACCTTGCAATTATAACACTGAATATAATCATCGGATCCACATGATTCTTGCACACAATGTACAGTGATTTTTTCCTACTGGGATATGTGAAAAAAATCAAATTCGCAGAAAAATGGGCCTACCTTGTTCTTGCATCCAACCCTTCAATTATAGTATCATGTTCCATCTGTTGTTTCCGAACAATTATAGTATTATATTTCATCAGTTGTTTGGAACGTAAGTGGGTTATATATGAACTCGGTTAAGATTTAAAACTAAAAATTGCATAATTATTCCACAATCAATTTTCTCTGTCCAATGTGAAAACTTGATTTTTATAATTACGTCCATCAAATAAAATTATTTCCATCATTTTCTCTCTGCTCACGTGGCCGATCCTGGAAGTCGAGAGCCACGTATTTGTATCAAAACTCATTAATTTCTTACAGATATCAAACAATGTAACGCATACATGAACGCCTCCCACTCAAAGTTATACAGAAATCGTAGCCACTACTTCTACTATCCTTTGTATCTCATCCAATAGAACAGATTTTGTTCCCAAATAACTTCTGGAATATTAAGAAACTTCATACATATATGTGCTGTGAGTATGTTCACACATATCTTGAAAATAGGTACATAAAATTTCATGATTTTTTAAAGAAAGAACATTCTTTCGTGGTGCGTCCAATAAAATGCATCCAGATCTAATGAGAGTCATTGGAATAAAATGAAATGAAATGAAATAATTGAGTTCAGTGTCACATGATTATCCCGTTTTTGGCTAAAGTAGACAATGGTTAAGGCAAGTAAAAGATGATGGAATGAGAATGTTAGAGGAAATGGGAAAACCCCGGAAAAATCCACAGACACTATGTGGTCCACCACAAACTTACTTGACCGGTGATCAAACCACAGAATCCACGCACCAGAGCTAAGAGCTCTACCACCAAGCCATCGTCCCTCCCCCCTATGGTAGTCATTGGACCTAGAACATCAAATACCTCGACGAGTGATCATTAATACCGTAATTAACCGACATTTTTATTCGTATATTTTCCAATAAATTTAACATAGGGGTGCTGAGTTTTTATTATTTCTTAAGAGAATACTTTCGTTTCCTAGTGTAAATTTAATAAAAGGATCTGATGTTAGATGTTGGAGCTCGACAAACAAACTACTCGATGAGTGGAAATTTTAATACCGCAATGGAGTGTAGTCATGCTCACGTATAATTACGTTCTACGTAAATCTATCCGTTCACGTAAATAGATTTGAAGAAACACATTTGTTCATATACATTCCTTAGCAGCCTCTTTTTATAAGAAGTTACTGCCCTACGTTTAGTTTTGCTATGTGTCAAAACTATTGGGATAAGAAAAAGCTGGAAATTTAAATCAAAACTTTTAAAAAAAGTTATAACCAATTTTTAGAAGCAGAAAATGAAAGACTTCTTTAATAAAAATATACATTAACTAACTTTAAAAAGGCCCTAAAATGCATAAATAATTTAGCAGCATACGAAAGGAAAAAAATAGTTTCTAAAAGCCACTAAAACATTACAATGATATAAAAATGTTGAAGTCTACGCCATGACGAACAAGTTAATAAAGAAACGTATGTTTTAAAATAGCGCTGAAATATTAGTGTTACACAGGTCTACAACCCAAATTTTGATTTGATAACAGTGCCTTATCTTAATGTTTTTGGGTGTGCAGAAACCGAAAATGAAGTCTGTTTTTCTCCATCACGTACAGTCTTTTTTTCAAAAGCATATAACATAATAGCAGGTGTGTAGCATGTGTGTATACGTAAAAGAAAAAATTACACTTGTAACAGATTGCGTTTATTTATAACTATAATTAATTGATAAATTAAATTATAAATAAGTGAATAAATAAAATAAATAAATACATAAATAACCGTAAATACACTTAAGTAACAAAAATAATATGGTGTATTTCATTGACTTGTAACAAGTAGTGGTGTTTCTCCGTAAAGGCTCCTAATTAAAATGAATGCAAAAACAAATATATAAATAAGTATAAAAATTGTAGTTCTTACACTTGTAACTGCTAGCGTTTGTTTTTCCGTAAACGTTTTCTACATTGCATTACACTCCCGCAGTGGGTGGTGTATTAGTCGGTGTTGGAAGCTAAACCGATTTAAACTTGTTATATCTCGAATTTGGAACCCCTATAGCTGCTCATTCTCCCAGTCAGCCAGTCGAAGTGTGTTAATTGAACTGAATACACGTAGTTGCGTGCAAATGGCTACAAAAATTCGAACTGGCATTGCCAAAGATGTATCATCGTCGTTGTGTTATCAGTCCAGACTATTTATGTTTCATCTGTGGTAGTACACGATCAATAAATACCAACAAAATACAAACGATTTCGTCAAGAAGGTATACTATGCATATTTCGAGTTAAGAATAGGTGATCAAGATAAAGTGTGGGCTCCTTATAAAGTATGCCATAGCTGCGTAGAAAAACTGCGCTAGTGGTACAAACGAGAAGCAAAATCGTTTAGATTTGCTATCCCAATGATGTGGAGGGATCAAAAAAACTATGGGGATGACTGTTACCTTTGCACCTGTGATGTTCAAGGTTATACTTCCAAAAAACAGAAGATCATTAACTACCCTAATCTTGAATCTGCTAGTCGTCCGGTACCACATGGTCCGGGATTTCTAGTTCCTCAACCCCCTGATGCCTTGGATAGCTCTGATTGGGAAACAGACGGGAAAGCTTTCAACGTGGAAAAGTATGAATCAAATATTGATTTTGAACCAGATACTTCAGATAACTAACAGGACCTTTTTCAGAACAAGAGTTGAACGACTTAGTGCGAGATCTTGGACTTTCGAAAGATGTTGCTAAGTTGCTTGGCTCCCGGCTTAAAACATAAATTTATTACAACCAGTCACATCTTTTCCATGGTATCGACATCGCGAAATAGTTTTTGTGCCTTACTTTGCACACGGTGAGAATCTTGTGTACTGTAAAGACATTCCTGGACTGATGGACCAATTTGATGTACAATATGACTCGAATCAATATCGTGTATTCATAGACTCTTCGAAGAGAAGTCTAAAGGCTATTTTATTACACAATGGTAATACATAAGCCTCAGTTCCAGTTGACCATTCTGTACATTTAAAAGAAACATACATACTTCTCTACAATTTTTTTTTATAATGAGCATAAGTGGTAGATCTGCGGAGACTTGAAAGTAAACACCACACTATTCGGTCAACAATCTGGGTACACAAAGTTTCTTTTTTCTTTTTTTTCTTTTTTGCTTATGGGATAGACGTGACAAAAATTTCCGCTAAAAAAGACTGACCATCAACATATTCTCCGTTGCCAGGTGAAATGAATGTCATTAGAGACAGTTTGATTCATGCTGACAAAATCCTGCAACCGCCTCTTCACATAAAGCTCGGGTTGATGAAACAATTCGTAAAGTCTCTCAATCAAACAGGTGCATGTTTCAAGTACTTACGCTCCATGTTTCCTGGTTTCATTAACGCCAAGGGATCTTTTTATGTCCAGAAGGGATCTTTTTATGTCCAGACATCAGAAAAATTTTACATATGCACAATTTGTTCTGATCATGGATGAGAAGGAGAAAGAAACCTGGAATTGTTTCAAAGAGGTTGTAGAGAACTTCATGGGTAACGTGAAGGTTCCGAACTACAGAAATATCGTGGAACGCATCTTGCGTGCGTTTGAACAATAAGGTTGCACGATGAGTCTAAACGTTTACTTCTTACACTCGCATCTGAACTATTTTCCGGAAAACTTGGAAACGTTAGTGGAGAACAAGGCGAAAGGTTCCACCAAGACATCAAGGAGATGGAACGTAAGTATCAAGGTAGATGGAACGTGAATATGCTAGCGGACTATTGTTGGATACTACATCGAGATTCATCTGAAGCGTCTATAGACGGAAGAACTTTCCAAGAAAAAAGGAAACGCTTTTAGTGAAATGACTGTGTACTCTGCCATTCTGATAAATGTATGGACTTATATATCTGGTATTGTTCAACATGGAAAGCTAAAAAAAACTGTCAGCCGATTGTGTCCTTTTATCGCAGTTCTTGTCTCTACAGGTTGTGCCTTGAGCTTCATGACTAGAACACCTACTAGGAGAGACTGATATTAGAATTGATTACTTATAGTTTATTTTAGTATATTCTATTTTGTATTTTACGTTATTTTATGTTATTGTATTTATTGTTTAACATATTGCCAAACGATCAATGGGGAAGAACAAACACTATACTTCCCACGTCTATTATATACGTATAGGTATGCTACACACCTCCTATTATGTCTTATGGTTTTGAAAAAAAAAAAACTGTACGTGGTGGAGGAAAAATGACTTCATTTTCGGTTTCTGTATACCCAAAACTATAACGATAAGACATTTTTATTAAATCAAAATTTGGGTTGTAGACCTTGTAATATTAATATTTCAGGACTTTTTTTTTAAAATAAAAAAAACATACGTTTCTTCGTTTTAGAGCTTTTAAATTGTGTCTGCTTTTAAAAGCCTTTTTAAAATCTATTAATATTTCTTATAAAAATCTTTTGTTTTGTTTTATCTTGTAGTTAATTGTTTTAATATTTTCCGTTTACTTTATAGTTCTTGCAATAGATTACTTCTGTTCGCTCTTCTGTTCCATACGCCAATGTTTTTCTTCTCTGTCTCCAGTTTTCACTCTCCTATTTATTTTATCTTTTTATATTGTTACTTGACATAAGACGTCACACGCAATACGTTCATTTCTTTCCTTTCTACTTTGTATACTGATACAGAAAATACAGTTACTAACTGCTTATTTCGCCTTTCTGATACAGTATAATGCATTATTTTTCATTATCTGATATTTATGTCTAAAATAACTTGTAGAATCATTGTAACAGGGGCGTCATCTAGGGGGAAGTAAGGGCAAGTGCCCCCTAGCAAATGAAATGAAATCTTTGAGTTTTACGTCCCACGGTTATGCCGGCTAGGCTAAAGGAGACGGTGATTATGAGAAACGAATGAAATGGTGGAATGAAGAAAGTGAGAGGAAACGGGAGAACCCCGAGAAAACCCACGCACACGGTGTTTGTCCACCACAAAGTTCACTTGGCGGGAGCGGGGTTTGAACCCGGGACCCCAGGCACCAGAGGCGAACGATCTACCACTGAGCCACCGCGGCCCCCAAGTGCCCCCTAGAGTTTGAGGAAGTAGGCTATATATTTTAATCGATTGTCTACTAATATGCTAATACAAAACGTGAAAGTCTTATGTCAGTGGTGCTCTTGTCCCCCTCAAGCGAAGTCTGAAATGACGCCCCTGGTAAGTAAACATAAAACACGAGGTGCATTGTGATACATTCATGGCAAGACCTGATTTAAAATACAAAAAAGTTTATTTTAACTGCTGATTCATGTTTCGACTGTCTTTACGCACTCAGGATATATACAGGAAATTCGAGAGTGGCACAGAATTGAATACAGGCAATATCTAAATTTTTGACTCAGTACTGATATTGAAAAACTTCTAACACCTTTACGATTTATATTTTTAATAACAATAATTAAATTTATAAACAAAAGTTTATCAAGGTGAAAAGTAATGGAAACCTTGAGAGTATAAATTTCATTTTTAAAATTATAACCTTTTCTAGTTTAGACATAATCAAATAGCATTCTTTATATTTACATGTCATAAAGTGTTGTTCCTATACTTAAGAAACAAGTTGCACTAAAGTAAAGAGAGAGGTCATCAACAAATTTAGAAAATGTAAATGTGTTATTGTTTTTTTGTTCCAGCTACTAATGGCAAGAAATAATATATTTGAGTAAAACGTTTGAGAATCATTAATCTTCACAATCATAAATTTTGAGGTGGTGTTTAAATGACCTAAGTAAAAACCTAACTCCCTCACTTCCGTTGGAAACGAAGAGACACATATACAACACCTGCCTCCGACCCATTATGCTGTACGCACACAACGCATGGCAGCACGCAGCAAAGCTCCACCTCCGATCACTGCAGACGATCCAAAACAAGGCTGCAAGGGCCATCACGGGTCATTCCAAAGACACCAAGTTCACTCAAATTCACGAAGACCTTTGCCTTCCAATGCTCCACGAGGTGCGAACCAGACAATCAAAGAACTTCTGGAGAAAGACAGCCACCTTCACCAACCCGGAAATAGCACAACTAGGACACTCCAACCATAGACGTCACTGCTACAGGATGCCACGTCCACCCTGAACACAGCAACCACCAAACCATAGAAGATGCCCAAGACTAGGGAGCGCGACAGTTGCGGCCCTACCAATCCAGATGCACCAAACCCCCACGCCATGCACAAAAAACAGAAATAGAAGGCATGGGCTACGGCCCAAAACTTCTAGAAATCAAAAACACGCCAAGATAAGTCTGAAGTCTGAAGTCTCCCT
Source organism: Thermobia domestica (assembly GCF_964235325.1). Lineage (NCBI taxonomy): Eukaryota > Metazoa > Arthropoda > Insecta > Zygentoma > Lepismatidae > Thermobia > Thermobia domestica. The sequence goes on from NC_137456.1 coordinate 993,656, forward strand.
AACATAGCAAATTCTATTCACTCGATTCGCAAGCAATATTATCAATGCGGAGTTCTCTAACTAAGAAACCTTATTTGAAACAACAAACTGAACATCTCTTTTCGATAATTTTCTTTAATCCAGTACCATATTTCTTGTGGTTTTGGGACAGTTAGATGTCATGGTTTGTGGAGCACATCTGTAATGTTTTTAGAACACTTATTTGCCAAAGTTAGTAAGATATAAATCTTAATTCTGGCAACACTGTTTCATCAGCTCAAACATACTGATTCAAAATGATGTGAACGATTACAACTCATAACTTTTTATTAATTACCCAAATAACTTCAAATCTTACAGTTAAATGCTAAAATTCTCCAAGTTTTTTTAATAAAAAAATGAAAATAGTACATCACAAATGTTCTATGTGGGCCCACTTTCTTACCCTGCATACATCTATTCGGTATTCCAATTCTGCCCAGATCCGTTTCAACATGTTTGCATCAACAGTTTGCACTGCAGCAGTGATGCGCTCTTTCAGTTCATTCACATCTTGGGGAAGAGGGGGTTTGTAGACAATGTCTTTTAGATGTCCCCACAGAAAAAAAAATCGCAGGAGGTTAAGTCCGGTGATCTTGATGGCCAATGTAGAAGCTGATGATTAATTTTACCTGACCGCTCAATCCAGCGGTGTGGCAGTCTGTTAAGGAAATTTCTGACATTGTGATGAAAGTGACATGGAGCTCCATCCAATTGATAGATGAAGTTTGCACTGTCATGTTAGAACTGTGGCATAAGCCACGTAGTAAGCCTTTATAGAAATGTTTGTCCAGTCACAGTTCCTTCGTCAAAGAAATACAGACCATAAACTTTTGAAGATGAAATTGCACAAAACCCATTCGTCTTCGGTGAATCACGCACAATTTCACAGATTTGGTGAGGCTTCTCAGTTCCCCAAATGCGAACATTTTGTTTATTCACTATTCCTGTCATATGGGACGTAGCCTCATCACTGAAACAAAGTTTGCTAAAAAAAAATCATCAACAACACTGCAAAACTCTTGAAATGACTCACAAAAAGTCTTACGACACGTGTAATCATAAGGTGTTAAGTATTGTAACAACTCCACTCGATACGGATACATTTTTATATGTTTACGCACTACAAGCCAAACAGTTGTTTGAGGCATTTGAAGGTCTTTGCTAACTCTCCTGTTAACTTTTGTGGGCTGCGTTGAAAACTGGTTCGAACCCTTTCGACATCTGCCTCAGAAGTGGACGGCCTACCGGGCGATTTTTATTTACAAATGCATCCCGTTCTGTCGAATTTGTCATACCACTTACTTATGGAGTTCTTTGATGGTGCATCTTTATGAAATTTTGTGCGGAACTCGCGTTGAACACTAACAACATACTGACAAATGTGAAACTGTAAAACGCAAAATGCTCTTTCTGCACCACAGGCAGCCATCTTGGAACTAATCACTCTGCCACCTAGCGGATAAATTTAAAACTACTACGCTCGTTCCAAACAAAAGTTGAAGATAATCTTGAAAGTATTTCCATAGAGATTTCATTGTTGACAGAGTATTATCACTTATAGAACGTTTCCTTATCGTTCACATCATTTTGAATCACGCTGTATATTTTAAGGAAGAATAAGACCATTCTCTTAACTGTTAGGTCTGCTTTAACATTTGTAGTTTTGAATGTCTGTTAATGTTTTTAATACTTCTTTATGTAATATAATATTTTTTGTTACTAATTGACACTGGCTAAGAAGGAACTTTGTCATGAGGGACATGTCAGAGGGAGAGGCGAAGGAGACTACAATTAATGTACGATATCAAAACAAGAATCGTACGTGAAGACGAAGAGGTTAGCGGAATTCCGTGGAGCATGGGAGTTTGTCACTTGAGTAAGTGACCTGCCAATAATGGCGAAATACCTATGATGATGAAAATAATGATATTTTTGTAAAACGTTTTACAAAATTATGTAGGAATTCTGAATATGTACTGTTTTAATGTACTACATATTATAATAATTCAAATTACAAAAGTTTCTACCAACAGCCTGGTTAAAATGCTTGTGAATAATTTGTCCAGCTTGACTTTGGTTTGTTTATGTAGACTGTTGATATTGTGTCTTATCTCAAAATTTTATCACTGCCTCCATCCAGGATCTTTGAATCTTTATACTAGCCTAAGTTCGTTATTTATAGTCACTTGTAGATATAACTTCGGAAAATGTCAAAATCTAAACTACTCTAGAGATTCCACTATTCATATGTTATTAGTCCGTTTAATAGTTCAGAACACCTTGTACGTGAGAAGGAAAACATGTTGAGAAATATATGGCATTTATGAACTCAGCAAAATAATATAAATAAATAGAATGGGATATAAATAATAGTAATAAAGTCAAAGCATCACAGAATAAAATAATGAGATTAGATCAAATTCAAATAAAATGGCCGCAAGGCAGTACAAGATGGTTATTCAGTTAGATGCATCCTCTAACGCCTGAACATTAGAATACATGTCGAAGTTTCATAGAGATGATATGCTCTTCATATTACGCAAGGCCAACACTGATCCAAGTACGAATCAGTACGATGAGAATTCTCAATACGCAGGTGCGCCTGCAATGCACCACCTCTGCCTCATTACGCTGCGACACCTGTCAATTCCCGAAAATATGTTTCACAGAAAGAGTTTCATTTTCCTTCGCCTGGTTTCAAATAAGTTTCATTTGGGAACAGATCCTTCAGACAAAATAGCTGCAGAGATCGGAGGAAGAAAGAGTGTTTTAATATAAGTACTCGTAAAGGGTATCATTAGTTACTCAGTCAGGTGCTCTTTTCCTTTAGTCTAGGCATGTTAAACCATGCAATGAACAGTAACGATACATCTCTGCCAATGTATGCGGTGAAATCTCAAGTGGAACATTTCAGGTTGTTAACTGAGCAATGATACTGATGACAGATAATACAGACTTATTGGGAGCTGAAGTATTTAGTAATGATGGCACAGGCAGCAGAATTTTCATAACAAGACTATCCGAGGCTTTGGATTGAATATTGTAACAAAACAGCACACTGTAATGTTGTAACAGTGTATGTTGAAGCTTTTGTTGCAGAATTGTTGTTGTCAGTGTTTCTTTTGTTACAAAATTTTCATCTTTGTAACTTCGGTAAAAAAAAAAAAAGTAATAAAATCGGAATACATCAACACTTTAGACGTTCGCTGGTATCCCTAGTCATTCCTGTGATTTTTGGCATCTGATACCAGCTCAAGTTCAAATCAACAGTCAAAGAGGAACAACACAGACTAATTTAAAACAAAAGTGAAAGGAATGCTGCAAACATGATTATTAATAGGATGAATGACATGAAAGAGACAATATGAACACTCAAAACAGTTGAGTTGATCTTGAGTTTAACATCCCTTTCAGCAGCGAGGCAGATGGGACCTACTGATTACCATGGATTCCGAACCACATGAGCTCCATTCAAGAATCAAAACCCGGTCTCTCATGCCAGAGGCGCGTACGCTAACCTCTTAACAACGAAGGAGCTGAAACAATCAAAAGAAACAAGCTCAAAATTATTGACAGTAACAAGCATGTAAGAATGCATAATAATGAAATAAAATATATGGTACACATCAGGATTTAAGTTGCTACAAATAAGTTCTCCAAGCTGTAATTCCAAAGCAATTCGATTTACTTTTCCTTTATTTGAAACAGAAATTTGTTTAATTTCATTCAAAGATTTCGTTTTAGATCATTTTCATATCTGTGTTTCCAGAGAACGAGCTGCACTAGATACCGCAGAGAGTTTTTACAATACATTAACTTTTTCTATATTGAATTTCAATTTATAAAGCAGGCAAGGACAGTTATTGAACGAATCGAAGAGCAGAATGTAAGCCAAAATCAAATTGGAAAGAGTTGTAATCACAGAAGATACATGATTTAAAAAATAGACATAGCAACGGTGGTATAGAAGTAACCTCAATAAATCTCTAATTTACAATTATAAAACCCACTGGAACAGAACAAAGTCACTCTTGCAGAACGGTTTTACATATTGAACTGATGCATACGTTACGTAAGATTCTCTACGAATTAAAAAAGATCTGTAACAAGAAGTCTCTGCAGAGGATTGTTGCTGCGGAAGAGGAAGGGACATGGTTAACACGGTTGGTTTCTTTATTTCCTTCCGAAACAATGTTCTTGAGGAGCTCACCTAATGCAGAATGGAGGGGAGGGGGAGGGATTTCATTTCCATTTAAAGTGCTGTTACGCAAGTAGTCAGACAAATTGCCTGCTAAAGAGCTCTTCCTTCCAGCGAAGGCATTTTATGTAATTATCTCCCCCTTTGCTTCTCAAGGAGACTTCTTTGCCATCCAATGCCAGAGAAAATAAGGAAAGCCAATGAGATAGATAAGGATGGGCGAAAGAAACTCATTTTCTTCAAAGCAATGGAGTCTCTTCTGCCTCTGTTCATTGTAAATCATTCATTCACATTAACATCGATTTGTCTATTACATACCCTTATTACAATTGTAGTATGACGCAATATATCTATTCAGATTACCTGAAAGGCATTTCCTTCAGGTAACCACTTCTTAATACACACACGTAAACATCTAAACAAATGTCAAACTTACGTTCATAATGTGGACGGTAATAGGAGCATTTTGAATTTGGCAATAGCTACAGGTCATCAACTAAGGCGAGATATCCAAGGTGAGCAGGACATGTAAAATGGTTAATACTCCAGAGTGCATCGCATTTTAGCCTCGAGGAGCCTATGGCTATGCGGAAAAGACCTTTTAGGTAAATTAGAAATAAGTGGAATAATGATAATGCAAAGCAGGGATTGAGAGAAGGTGGTAAGAAGCACTTGCGCAAATCCAGCGAAGTTGAGGGGGCTGTCCCCCAATAATCCGATTTAAAATATGATAATTTGTGTTCGATTGCCACAAAGGAAAGTGATATGAAATTGATTTTCCCCCAGAATAAGCCTCAAATCTGCCTGCCTCCCAATGTTGAAGACAACTCTGCTCCTCTGATCCTCCACAGTATTGGTTTTCAACTTCTTAAATATCTTAAATATGGCTTTAAGAAAACATTACTGGAACGGTCTTACCCGTCCCCCGCGATGTTGAAGGTAAATTTGCGCCGCCGCCGGTAAGAATAATTCAGAGTGGATTGGCTTGGCACTGGATGAAATACAGAGCATAAACTTCATTTCTGCGGCGATGAACCTTCTGGATCCTTGATATATTTTAGTATACATATTTTGAATTTGTTTTCTCTTGTTTCTCCTTCGATCAGCAATGTCTTTCTTTTTTTGACGGAGCTTTCTGTACTTTCCAATCTGGAGTGCAAGGTATTTGTAATTTCTTTGTAGATCCCCCCTGCAACATCTTACAATGACAGCAAGCTCATTATTTGTATGAAAAAGTAGTGTAATGACCAATTTCAAGATTTGTACGAACGTGATTTCGTGTTATGCAAAGAAAGAAGACTAAAGTGCAGTGAAAGAAGTGAATCATAAATTGAGTGACATTTCCAAAGATCCAATACTTCTACCTACAAAATTTAATTATATAAGGCGGGAATTTTTTAGATCGAATGGATCTAGGTCCTTTGGTACATCGTTCTTGTATTATAAAGTTGCTGCTCTCAAAAGCCGGTCAAAACACTGAGTACGGTATTATTCCCAGGATTTTGAGGTAAAGCGAAGGAGATCAGTTTGTCTCTTAAAATGTAAGATTCAAAACTATCGTTGTAATTACTTTATGTAAAAAAAAGTGCAATTGATTTTTAACAAAAATAAAGAAAAAATATAAATAAAACCATCAGAATAATATAATTTTATAACAAACATAACACTCCAAATTCATTCCAATAAAGATTTCTTCAGGACAACAAAGCAAAGATCAGAAAAAAAATTAAATGAAATCTTTGAGTTTTACGTCCCACGGTTATGCCAGTTAGGCTAAAGGAGACGGTGATGATGAGTAATGAATGAAATGGTGGAATGAAGAAAGTGGGAGGAAACCGGAGAACCCCGAGAAAACCCACGCACACGGTGTTTCTCCACCACAAAGTTCACTTGGCGGGGGCTGGGATCAAACCCGGGATCCCAAGCACCATAGGTGAACGCTCTACCACTGAGCCACCGCGGCCCCAAGCAAGGATGGGAATTTTAGAAATTATAGTTACTATTGCATTAGAAAGTAGTTTTGAGCCATTTATAGCACAAAGTATTTATCGATTTCTACTACTATTTTTTAAATATTTTAGTTAGTGCTCAGACATTTTAATTAGAATTGATAATCGGATCCAATAATTCGAGTGTCACATGCCTCTTTAGATCTCTCTCATTGATCACGGATTAAAAAAAATACTTAGTTAATATAACAGTACTTAATATATCATTTAAAATTATGTTTATCTAATCCAATATAAGTAAGAATATTCACGTGGGGGGGGGGGACTGAAAAGGTGAGCGATGCTTGTGTCAAGGTCTCACATGATGGCCAAGTAAGTGATTCCAAACCACTTCTCAAGCACTAAGACCACACCAAGAGGTCTATTTTATTTTTTGGGTAACAAAAATGTTTTTTTTTTAATTTTATGCCCTTATGCAACTTATTATGCGACCGACTGTACCGTCTCATGTATCTGTTAAACATATTCAAACTACTCATATATAGATATAACTGTATTTTCAGGATTGCCAATTTGCAAAATTTCCAGGGAAGGAACCCCAACCACCCCGTTAAACTTGAGTGATTTCCATTTATCTTGAAAAACGCATGTTTATAAATCGAGGTTGAAAGCAATCCATTGAGGGATATTTAGATGCATCCATACACGCCTTTATAATATAAGAAGGTATTCCACCGGGTCCAAAAGCAGTTTTTTGATTGTCATTTCTACTTTAGATTGAATGATTTCCTCAATGCAAAATGACTCTAGTTGTTTTTATTTACATCAGTTAAGAAATGGTTTGTGGTGATGTTAGCGACATCTGTATCAGGCATATTTCTATTCTTTTTTAACAAACGGGACTGCAGAGCCTCTATTGTTCCTATATTGTTATACTCCTTGTAGCCTCTATTGTTCCATTTTCTGTGTAAAGAACTTTGCACCTCAGATAAAGAGCAGAACCCCCGCTTGGTCTAGTGATGCCCTCACCGCTGGTTTAGTAGCTAGCACGTCCACCTTTGGTGTACGGCGTCCCTGGTTCGATTCCCGATGGGACAGCCTTTCAGACTTTAACTGTTCTCGATGTTTCTGTGTTCGTGTCCCTGTCGTTCTAGGTTAATAGAAAAAACAAGTTAAACGAGTAAAATAAGTAGAAACCTAGTAATAAGTAGTTAAGCAAGTTAATGAGGCAGGTTGGGTGAATCAGTTAAAGTTTTAAAAAGTGGCTAGCATGCTTGAATTCGGTTTGCGTGGTCCTGGATTCGATTCCTAGTGGGGGTACAGGTTTTTAAAACTACCCCTGCCTTGTCCATTTACTTATGAACTTATTGGTAGACGCTTCTGCCCCTAACTCTGTTCAATCTCTCTCTCTTTCGTTGTTTGTAACCCATTCGCTGGGGGTGGCGCTTTTCTGGACCTGAGTTCTAATTTCTTATCGCGGGTATATTTATATATTTTTATTATTATTATTTTAAAGCTGATATACAAATATAATTAATTAATACAACTATAATAAATTAAACAAACAAAACAAGACAATTACATACTACTACAACACAAGACCAACTACAAAGATTACATAACAACACAAGCAAATAAAATTCCTGTAATCTGAATTAAAACAAAATAAAATGTTCTTAGTTGAATCCAATAATGCTATTCAATAATTTCCTATTAAAATTATTTGTTGTGCATATTTGGTTTTCCCTGTTCGTACGAAATTGGTTTCTCTTCTGATAACCTTTTATTAATTAATTAATTTATTTATTTATTTATTGTACTTTATGTTTTTCCCTGTATGACTAAACAAGTCTTTCCTTTTGACTATAAAGTAATTAACCTACTTGATTTCTCTCATGTGGTTTCAAATTTCTTTTTATTTTATGTTTTATTTTTATTTATTTTTTCGGTTTAATGTTAGGTCCTCCATATATCCAGAACAATAAAATACATAGAATAAAATTAAAATTTACGGTCTTCCATATACCTAGTTGTACGTCGGTGCTCCGTATAATTCCAACACTTGTTTAAGAAATAAAACCTTAAAATAAAATAAACTCTTAGTATATTTAAAACACTGAAATCCACTTACACAACACACAAAACACTCACATAATAACACTCAAATACACTTAAGACTTGATTTGAGAACTCCAAGCTCGAGGATTGTAGACTAAACATGGGTTATCGCTGTCTATTCCTGGCAAGATCCAGATCGATAAAAGCTCTATTTTTCTCTGATATTTTTGAACATAGTCTATTTAAAATAGCTCTATATTCTTGATTTTTTATTAGAGGAAGTAGAGCCTATGGCAAGTTGTTCTTTAATAAGTCTTAAAGTAATACTAGCAACCTGGTCTTCCTCTAAATTCAAATTCCTACAATAAAATAATAGGTGGCCTGGAGATTGAACCTCATCACAATCATACAAATCAGACTTCTATCTTAGCAAATGTAGTCCGAAATACGTCATGGCCCGATAACAATTGTATCGTATGCTTATTAAGGTCCAAACCTCCAAGCTTCAGTCTCTCCCTTATTGGTGGGAAGATTTCATAGACTCTTCTTGATTTTCTACTACTTAGCCCGTTCTCTTACCATGTATTTAGTATATGCTCTTTAATATCTTCTTTCGAATATATTCTTGTTAGATTTAATAAAAAAAAACTTTCCTAAATAAAAGGTATCATTGGTATATTACAAGGTGAAACTTATCATATATTAATATAACTTTATTATATACTCTTAAACTTAGGGTATAAAATTTAATTTTCCTCTAAGTTTGATATTTGATGAGTGTTTTTTATTTTCTTGAAATTTGTTTACTATTACGTTGAGCTATTAAGTTTCATGGGTTTTTTTACTTTCTTGAAAACTTTACATTATTATTATTATTATTATTATTATTATTATTATTATTATTATTATTATTATTATTATTATTATTGCATATCAAAAAGCTTTTATTAGAAGAAGAATCATATATCAGAATTTAAAATGGATTCTTGTTTGAAATACACGCTCCAGTTTATTATGGTTGCCTTAAAGTAGCCAATATTTACCAGCGGATCTTAAAATAGATAAATGAAATGGTTCGATGCCAGTAGTGCCTCCACTGGTATAGTCGCCATCGCACCGGACTTCCTAAGTAAAATCTTCAGAACCACAGGATTAGGGGTACAGTTGAAAGTGGTTCGGATTCTACTATAATAAGTAGGACCGTGTCTCCTTTAGCCTAGCGGACATAATTGTGGGACCTTAAACTAAATCAAACCAAAATAAATCAGATAGAGCAAAACGAACTTACAGTTTTTAAAGTAAATAGGCTCATTTTTCTTCTTTATTTTATATAATTTGTTTCTGAGAGGGAAATTAAGTTAGATTAAATTGCTGTGAATATTGCAACTCCATATATTAATTAAACATTCTATTATTTACTACCAATTGTTCTACGTTCATAGATGCCTTAATATAAAAAGTCGCTAATGTAAACATTATAAAACGTGAGACAAGGACCTCATGGAGTAAGCGTAACACTTAATTAACTTCAACGTAAATGGATCACGATTTTTCTTCTAAAATGGTTGAGTGAAGATTTCTGCATAAGTGTGGGGTAATCTTTATGGAAATGGCACTTTATTACCCGCTTCCTGTGGCTCAATCATTTCTTGTTCTAAACTGACTGCAAACTTCCCGAAGCAACAGACAAACTTTGTCAAACTAATCACTAATTGTTGGAGGCGAAATTTCCTGCCATCTTCCGGCCTACTTCTGAAACTTTTACTCCTGCCACAAATTCATTGGCTTCTGATTAAAATTTAAATGAAAAACCACGTGACCTAAGAAAATAGAATGAAAGTGGAAAATTTTCTTCAAGTAAAAGAGTACTCTCCACAGAATGACTAGAATATTGGGATAATGTGAAAACAAAACTTTTTTTTCTCGTAGCTAAACCAAGTATACACTCAACATGTCGAGATACTAATCCTCGAATTATGTAATTAGTGTCTAATGGACACAAGATATCGAAAGGGGTGTCATATACAGAAGGTGCCGATCCTGAGGGCCGGGGTGCTCGTGCCCCCAAACGCTCATGTGGGACCCCACACTGTATTTATGAATATACAATATTAGGCATAATTTGAATGCAATTTGTCTTAAAATCCTCATATATGCCTTCTGCATCTGAATGACCCCCCCCCTACCCACCCAATTTACAGAGAAATCGGCGCTCTTGCATATATATTCAATAGAAATCGTTAAGCTTATCACAATGAGGTGGAAAAACTAAAAGTTGGTGCTGTACGATACTCACGCCATCTGTCAAAAGGAAACTAATACTAAAGTGTACAGTAATCCTGTGGTTCTCAACCTAATTCCTATCACGACACCCATTTTATCACATTCTCTTGGCAGCAACCCCCTTATAATTTCTGGTTTATAACAAGCTTGTGTGCCGCTTTTAATATACCTATTGCGGAGATTTCACGATCTATTTCTATAATAGTAGAATCTATTTCTTGCATATAGTGGATACAGTAAGTTCCCTAAAAGCTAATGATTAAAAACAAATTTGGTCAGTTCATTTATATTAGAAATATTGAATCCGATTCGTCATACTGTTTCAAAATGGAGGCCGTTTGGAAATTTTAAAACTTCGTAACTCCCTTAATTTTGGTTCATATTATAAAAATTCTAATTTTAGTTTTTGGACACTTGTTAGAAAAGTTATTAGTATTTTAAATGACTTGACAATATGCGTCACGAAGATTGAACCGGACATTGCCGTACTAGTGAAATCACACCATGCTCAGGTATCTCATTAGCTTTCAATTTTAATTGTATTTCAATATGCAGGTTTTGTTGCATTTGTATTTTTCTGGTATTTCTGTATGCAGTTCTCATTAGTTTTATATCGTACCTCTTTCATTTAAATTGGTTATTAAATAACTCTGCATATGTTGAAAATGCTTATAGATCTATTTTTTGTTGTTCCTAACTGTATATATAAAAATAAAAATGTGCCTATCAGAAGAAAATTCAAAATAATATTTAAAAATATTTTCCGGTATTAGATTCTAATGATACTACGCTTATCATCGTGACTCCCATGAAACCCACTCGCGAGCCTCCTAGGGGTCAGAAACCCTAGGTTGAGAAACCCTAGTATACACTAATCACACTGTGTATTGTGACATTAGGAAAACAACTACACAGGATTGTTAGTGAGACACAGCCAAAAAAAATATGTTTATTTTTATTTAACTAATATTCCCTGAAGATAGACACATTAATCGATAGAGGGGGTAAAGTGGCTCAATGGTAGAGCATTCACCTCTGGTGCTTGGGGTCCTGGGTTCGATCCCAGCTCGTCCTAATTGGGCTTTGTGGTGGACAAACACCATGTTCATGGGTTTTCTCTAGTTTCTCCCGTGTCTCTCCACTTTATTCATTCCAGCATTTCATTATTCGTCATCATCACCGTCTCCTTTAGCGTAGCGAGCATAAGCGTGGAACGTAAAACTGAATGATTTCATTTGATTTTAATTTGAACACGGTAAAGTAAATCGACTCTTTAATTCCGAAAATAGTCCTAAAGTCTTGAATACAACATCTTGAAGATGTCCTTCAAGAGATAGTCACTACATCCATCTCATAGGACACTTGCTATGGTGTGACGTAGAATTAAGACTGTTAATGCTGGGACGGAAGGGAGTAAAAACTCTAGTTCACATCCGTCAAATGATGTCTACCGCAAGTAAGATCTTACAGACTCGCTCTGAGCAAATTGTTTCCAGGAAGTTGGGAAATGAACGTTGGCATAAAGGGCCACATAATAGTTATTCTTACTCTTATTTGGTTTATTGGTAGGTGTGAATCTGTGCAAAGAGAAATATGAATTTTTTTTCTTGTCTCTTAAGCATGTTCTCATATAAGTACATGCTCCGAGAATGTACTCATTTACCGAGCGAAGTAGCTCAAGTGGTAAAGCGTTGGCTTCGCATTCGAGAGGTCGTGGGTTCGATTTCCGCTTCCGACCATCCTGACTGGGGTTTTCCAGGGTTTCCCTCAGTCCTGCCAGGCAAATGCCGGGATGGTACCTACTAAAACAGGCCCTGGCCGATACCTTCCCAAATCCTTTCCAATGTTGTTGTTAGATATCCAGTATAAAATGGCCTCAGAGCTGTATCTGGTAATTGTTAAATAAAACAAATAAAATAAATACATAAATAAGGATGAATCTCTCAAATTTAGATAATCGATATGGTTGGTAGTATGGTATAATTAAATTGAGAAATTAATTTACTCTCTCTAGGATATCCAGATATCTACAATAAAACAATCCATATTTACCAGTGTGTTTATGATTTGCTGTAGCGTGGTTCTACACTAATTGAAAGTCAAGAGCTACAAATATGAGGATAAATTAATTGAAGAAACTTCATATTTACAGACAACACAGGAGTTCTATAGCATGGTCAAGAGACAGCATACATGCTCTTTCCCTGCTTTACTATTTGTACACAGAGACGCAAATTAATGTATACACCCCTTAAATCTGGTAGTATATGTTGAGGACGTTCATGTGAAAAATGCCCCTTTCTGCCACAATATGTCGACAATAATGTAGAATTGAGCGATATGTCTATTATACTTATTGTTTCTAAAAATATAACGTCATATGGTTGGTCAATTTTCTCTCTCCAATCTTTCAGGGGGTGCTTGTTCTGCAGTATTCTTTATAAAAATGAAATCTTTGAGTTTTATGTCCCAAGGCTATGCCGGCTAGACTGAAATGGTGGAATGAAGAGAGTGGAAGAAAACGGAAGAACTCCAAGGAAACCCATGCACATGGTGTTTGTCTACCACAAAATTCACTTGGTGCGAGCTAGGAACGAACCAGAGACTACATGCACCAGAGATGAACGCTTACAACTGAGAAACTGTGGCCTCTAAGTATTCTTTATAGATTCTTAAAGAAATAATTGTAGAGTTGCTAAACGAGAAAATCGGTGGCGTGAAAGCGTGATCCTGAAAATTCCTCACATCGAGATAAAAGTGGAGGTGGTGCCTGACTTTGTTGAAGACAGTGTCTATGTAAATTTTACCAAGAAAACATTTACGTCGTTACGGTACACACAACCACAAATATTGTAGGTATACACGTATGCTTTAATTAATGAAATATTTGGTTTTAATGACTGTATCCATTAATTTGAAATCACCCCATATATTATTTAAATGATAATCTTATAACACCGAAACACTTTACTAGATTTGTTAATATGATTTTCTTTCCATCTTATGGGGTTATATTTTAGTCTGTGATTGAAGAATGTGATATGTATTGGAGGTATTTGACTGAAGAAAATTTATATTCCCTATTCGATTGATTCTCTTAGTGCCGCACTCTATTCACATTTAATTCAAGAGTTGGACTCAAGAGTCTGATTGTCGGCCTTCGAACAAGGTAAGAAACTTCCTCTCCAATTGTTCTTCCCACCCACTTTTTCTTGTTCACAGAAAAGGAAGTTCTAGAAGTTACTCTACAATTTCTTTCTAACTATTCGATCTGTTATCGATATATTTAAATATTAATGAACATTTGCTTTTCTGCTCTTTAACTTTTTCAACGAACTTAAGAAGATTGTCACTGAATTATCTATATCTGTGTGTGTGTGTGTGTGTTTGTCTGTCTGTCTGTCTGTATGTATGTATGTATGTATGTATGTGTTATTTGTAATTGTTTTCAATTTTGAGCCCTCCATTCCATAGGGCATCAAAAACCATCTGAGAAAGTTATGGACGTTTTCGCGTCACTCTTACCTTTCCCGAGATATTTTCCAAAAAAAATGGCCGATTTCCTGAGATTTAAGCCACAATATCTCATAAACCGTAACCCGTAGAGAGATCATATTGGTGTTGATGAATACCTAACAGGATGATGAACATTTTCTTACCAAATTGTAATAGGTGGTCACTGGCCAACCGGCCACCGTTCCCCATATACTTGCCAAAAAGGTTCGAATTTCGGGAGATTCAAGCAGCCATATCTCGGGAAACGTAAATTATAGAGAGATGATGTTTTGCGAAGTTTTGCTAGAAACAGAAGACGGTGCGGATGAAAAGATTTACTTATACATATAGGAACAAACACAGGTATCCTTCCCGCTCCATCTCTCTATTCTTTTTAAATTCGTTCTGGCAATGCTCTTGGAGCATTCTTAACTTTTTTTTTTTTAAATTCCTGTTAGTACCACATACATTCTATAACATGTTGAACTTGAGTTCCGCCCTTCTATAGGTTCAATGCTGAATAGCAAGGTTAAATAAACAGACAAAAACAACGTTCCTCATACTATCTATGTACAAGACGTGTTCAAAGGATACCGAAATAACTTCATTTATTGCTCACTATACAAATTTTCATGCGCTATTACCTTGAGAATACTTCCTTCTACTATCAATGCACAACTACTCATTGTTCCGTCAAATTTTGAAACGCCTTCTGGAAATACCTTTCTCCGTAACGTGCAGTACTCTCCTAGCGTTTTTACTGAATGTCCTCTATGGACTGGAGTTGAGTTGATTTTAGTTTAGCGTCCTGTTCAGCAGCGAGGCTATATGAGACGTGGACCTACTGATTAGCGTGGAATCCGAACCACATGAGCTCCCGCCGGGAATCGAACCCGGGTCTCCCACGCCGAAGGCGCGTACGCTAATCGCTTAGCCACGAGGGAGCTCCTCTATGGACTGGAAGCAATGTCCTTTCAAAATGGGTTAAAGTTGTTTTTCTTTTTTTTAAGTTTGGAAAATAGAAATAAATCTGCTGAGGCCAAGTCCTGAGAACAGGGTATGTAATACTCTAAAGAATTGCAGCGTTTGTTTTTCATTACAAGTTTTTCTGTCAGAATTTGATAGAAAGACCCTAGAGTTATGCCAAAGTCTTTAGCAAATTCACAATTTTCACGAATTACAGCGTCACAATATCATTTTTCTCGTTGACGTAGAAGGTCTCCAGGTCCTTTAATCTTCGACAATCGAAAGTCTGCCTTCCTTAACCCTTTCACAGAGGAAGTCGACTTTTGTCGACAGAACCAAATTTCCTTAACATGCGAATGTCGACTATAGTCGACGTGTTAAAATTTGTTTGTCCGTATCTTGGCTTTGTCGAGAGTAGTCGCCAAAATTGTACCGTTCATTTTTGTTTGTGTTCTATTGTTTTCGATAAACAATAGAAATCACACAGAAAACCTTTGGCGACTACAATCGACAAAACCAAGATACAGACAAATTTTAACACGTCGACTATAATCGACATTCGCAGGTTAGGGATTTTTTTTTCCGTCGCCTTCCACAGTGAAAGGGTTAAATCGTTTAGCACCGCCTTTGCCTAATATAGCAATCTTTATAACCTTAGTTAACTATTTCAATTATTTCTGTGAAAGTTTCCCTAGTTTTAGGCAAATTTTAAACAGACACGTTCTTCCTTCAAATCACTTATTATTGCTTTTCCACAGTACATACACTACGTTACTTAACCACCAGTTCACGCTAGGTGCGCAGGACAGTCATAGCAAGCAATATGTAACCATTAACTCGCTAGTTAAAAAGTTGGGGATTACTCTAACAGACCTCATACGGAAATGGAAGAACATATTTAGATTTTGATTGTTGATTTCAGTATATTTCAAGTATGATTTCTTGGATCTAGGCCTGTGCGATATGTTGATATCGATATTGATACATATCAACGTTCGATATTGCAAATATATCGACATCGATATATTAACATCCTTAATTTTCGATATCGATCTTCGGTGGGTAGGTATAAGGAGTCTCTAAGACTTGTGATGTATGAAGAAATAAAACTTATTTTTTACAATATCTTCTAATGAGAATTTCTTTATTACCGGAAATTGCAATGTAAATAAATCCATTCGCAAATTTTCAATATTATGTATTGTAATTTCTTAGTCGCTAAAAGTTTTCTGTTCCCGAAAGAAAAGAAAAAAAAGGAACCTTCAAAAGCCAGTGATTCGAATTTTGAACTAGAATTTTCATACGAAATTATTTCGTTCCTTGCTCGGAGATTTCCATCCATTTTGTCTTTGTCACCGCTCATTGGCAAAAAGTGCATATATTATCGCTCTATGCGGACATGCTCTTAGGCAGAGTCAGAGATTTGAAAAGGAAAGTAATTTTTACTACTACTACTACTACTACTACTACTACTACTACTAATAATAATAATAATAATAATAATTATTATTATTATTATTATTATTATTATTATTATTATTATTATTATTATTATTATTATTATTATTATTATTATTATTATTATTATTATTATTATTATTATTATAACTACTGGGTTTACCATTGAGTATACAATTTTTAAAATGGCTATGTTAGCAGACAGGATGCTCAGACCCGGAATCGACGTTTTGATCCAAAAGTCGATAAAAGCCTCACCGATTTTGCCGATTGTCCTGTATAATGATTTGAAACAAATCAATCCCTACCAACAGGGGTCGCGTATTATCGCCTCAGTACGAATATTACTACCGTTTAAGCTTGAGCAAGTGTTAATCTCGTCACAATATATAAATTTCAATCACTTAATTATGATTGTTCAAACTTATGAAAGTCAGATTAGATTGCAAAGTAATAGAAATCAAGCTAATTATATTCCTGTTCGAAATAAACATGTTAGAGAGAATTGTAATCCTAGCACAAGAGATAAAGTTAGATTTACTCGTAACGACCATACGACAGAACCTAACTTCAGAAGGAACAGAAATTATAGTAACTATGGTAAATATAGTATAGCTGTAGTTGCTACAGTAACTAGAAAAATATAGAGATAACGAGGAACCATCTTGTGTAATCTGAATGTACAATATTTTAAGGTGTCGAACAAGATATACGTTGAATGATAATAATATATATATCAAGTGCATTAATGTGTTGAATAGTTCCAGATAAACTCGTGTATTGCATAAACATTTAAAATCAGAGCATATGTAACATAGTTCACGACAGAATTAGCGTTACAATGCAAACCACATTTTTCAAAGGTGTGTATCAATAAATCTTCCTTGCGTTTTTAATCTAGGATTGTGACACGAAGACACGAAGACCAGCTGTATACGTAACCTTGTTGATCAAGTGTTCAAAAAAAAAAACTAATGACTCGGAAAATCACCAGGCGTACTCCACTTTCTGGTATAATAGTTAGCGTGTGTCTTCAGTAGTCTCGGGTTGGATCTTTTGATAGGATAACATTAAGTGCTTCAGTTTATAGCTTAAGCTATAGGTCTATGATTCAAATACCTGCGGTGCTGAAAGAGAACTCTGGAAACAAGTATATGTCGTTCAATTAAGGATTAACCTACCTTTAACGGCTCCGTTAAATACTAAATATATACAAAAAAAACAGTCTTCAAAATCTGGTATTGAGAAGAATAGAAAGAAGGATATCAGAAACATAGTAGACGGAAGCACTGACATACAAAGGGAGGTTTGAGAGTTTTAACCCCATTTAGAAAGGCATTACGCTAAATAACCATTTACCATATTAAGATCTAAAATAATATTAACTTTGGAGATTGAACTCCCCTTTCTGACGAATAGTGTACGTCAATACAAGTCACCAACATTGACACCTAATGGAAACAATGACTAACTTCAAATGCGACACAAAAATATTATGTTATTTAATGTCTTACATAACTTGAAAGTTTGCAAATATATTCTTTAACTCATTTCAAAGGTAAAACAATAGTTAATTATTGGATCAATTTTCTTCTAATTTTGTTAAGGATTGTACTCAGAGCCATACTCAAGATTTGCTCCTATCAAAACACGTTGCTAATTGCAATTTCAAAGAGTGACAGTATCATTATGTTTCTCCTCATTTAACTAAGGAAACAATTCATAAAATATTGAGATTTGATGCTCAATTTCACCCAAATAACATTCCTGAAGTCTTTGATTTGTAAATTCCAGTTTGTATATTTACAATCTTCTCTTCAGAAGGTTAATCTAAGACGTAAAAATGAGCAAAGTTTTCTTTTGAACAACATTTCTTACTTGGTATGTATGAAGTAATTTATGGTATCAAAAAAGTATCAAAGACAGAAAGAAGAAGAAGATTAAAGAAACACAACGAAGAAAGAATATTCATAAATGAGTAACATGAAAGGCGGAGAAAATAATATTATGAAAGAAAAACCTTAGACATTACATAATAAATCGTCTGAAAATAAACTCAGCGGAAAATGATGTAAATACGAAGAAAGACGATAATTTGCATACAAAAAGAACATTAAATTGTGAAGGAACTCACTTGGAATGAAAGAGAACCAGTTTCTTTCAAATGAAAGGATCTTTAAGACTCTTTTACAAACAAAACAGTGTAAAAGCAGCAGCAGATGGAGTCATTTTATGCTTCCTAATTTTCCTCAAAAGATCACCTTCTCTTTCGCTAATTTCTTAACAAACAAATAATTAAACAATTAGCTCACCTTTTTCATTTCTTCAGAAATGTTAAATCTTACAAAAAAGGTAACCAGTTTTTTTAGTTCAACAGCTAATTGTATTATCATTATTGTTAATAATAATAATAATAATAATAATAATAATAATAATAATAATAATAATAATAATAATAATAATAATGTCTTCCTTGCTGGACAAGTAGCTAGCGTGTGTGCCACATTGCTCCTGATTTCCATTCATGGTGACAAAGCATTGAAAATTTGAATGTATTACTGAGACTCAGAGTCCACTTTAAACTGAAGTTCCACGTCTCATATAGCCTTGATGTTGAAAGGAGCTCTGAATTTCAAGAAACAAACAAATAATATTAGTAGTAATAAACTGTATTTTCAGTAACGCAAAGAGATTGTAGCCAAAAGAATAGAGAAAGATAAATCACTTTCGTTTCTCTTGTAAAAAGACGACAGGGTTCAAAACTACGGAAGATGCAATATTGAACGAAGACGTCATATGTCTACACCTTCAAGAAAGGATCATACGGACAAGAATAAACTCTACTCCTGGGACTTTGAGGTTATGTAAAATATATATATATATCAGTCTTACAATTTCTGGTCCGACATTTATCGACAGACAGGCAGATGGATGAGAAAATATTTGAATAAAACTTCTCATATGTGCCTATAATATAGGCTAAAAGTATGGAAACCAAAAAAGTGTGTGATAAGGTTTAAGATAAATATCGTATAATCAGATTAGCCTCTCTCATAGTATTGAAACATTGAACTTCTCTTCATTTGATCTGATTCTTAACAATAAAAATGAAAACAGCCAGTTACTGAAAATAATATTTTCATTGCTACGTATATTTTAATTAAAACAACTTTGGTGTGAGACCTCCCGTGTTAGATTCCCGGTGGAGACACACGGCCGAAAATATATAAGTTTTTACGGACATCCATCCTGAGTGAGTTTTCGTCGGTTTTTGTCGTTCACACCAGGCAAATGCCAGGATGGAACCTAACATATGGGTCCTAGGCCGCTTCCTTCTTTCCCTTTCCTTGGATAGTGTGATCACCAAGGGACGTCATCCCTCATGCGTAACGGATATCAAGTCCATAGATGTCAAAAACCCAGAAATCTAATTGGTAATCCTAAATCAATTAAAAAAAATGACATCCACACATCTAAATATATACACATAAAATAGATAAATTAAATATCACCCTGTTGTCATATTTGTAATGTAAGAAGGTTCGCGGGGACTCAGTGGTAGAGAATTATCTTCTTGTGCGTGGGGTCCTCGGTTCGATCCCAACTTGCGCCAAGTGGGCTCTGTGATGGAAGAACACCGTGTGTGTGTGTTGATTTCCTCGAGGTTCTTTCTTTTTCTCCCACTTTCTTCGTTCCATCACTTCATTCAATTTTCATCAGCACCGTCTCCTTTCGCTTACACTTCATAACCGTTGGACGTAAACCTGAAAGATTTCGTTTATAATTTAAATAAAGAATGGTTGCTAAAGAATAACAATAATTATGCATGTTAATTATAAGTTTAGTTGATGTTACTAATTTCTACACAAATCTGTATAAGTCTATAAGCTGTAAATTTCTAACTCTTTTGGTTTATACTGAAGGGCATATCTATATGAATCAGAGATTTGTGAGGGACATCAGATAGGTAAAACTGAGGTCGTACACAATATTATGACAAAGGTTGACAGTCTCTATTACATGTTATAATGTTAGTGATAATTATTACTACAGACATTACTTATCAGTGAATTACATGTAGGTAAACATATTAAAATTGCTCAAATCAAGTTAACTATTGTGAATTGCTGCGTCTCGTTTTCATTTGATACATAGAGAAATAAATAAGAGCTTAAACATACTTAATAATACCTAGGATCGGAATTATTTCCTTAAGTGTGTTTCTAAATTGCCAGGTAATGAGAATTAACTCTTAAAGATACACAGACAGGTTGTTTGTAGAGGTAGCTTGACAAGTCCTTGACTTGTGCAGGTAGAGGAAATGATGTAGTAAACGCCACGCTTAGGACGATTTACAGAGGAACCAATTTCACAGCGAGTAGGGAAGCAGTATTGGAACGAGGATACGGTAGAACGATAAACATACCTCGCCTCCGCCGGAGATGAAACTTGGGCCGTCTGGTTCGTAGGTAGGTGCATTACTAACTATGCTACCATGGATCTAATTAGTCTGTAGAGTATGTCATCATTGAACCACTGTTGACACCCAAACCATTGTGATGAACAGTTCATGATACAGGCTAATTGCTCTGTTGTCTGAGCGCGTGTTTCTCTATATAGATCCGACATTAATGTAGTCCCAACGATACTCTTGACTTTTCTAACCTTCAATGACTAACATTAAACAGTGAAGAATATACGAAATCGTAAATAAGATGTTTTTCTCAGACTAAACTTTTTCCTTCATAATCTTTAAACCCAAGATTAATTACATTTATTTACGTTTCATAGTACATGAACTAATTACTTCTACTAATTACCAAACTACGAGCAACTGCTCCAAATATTTATATAACTCTTTCCTTCTCAAGTACCTTTATTAATTCCCGGATAAATCACAATAATTTTCAATATCTTAAAGCTCCTTGAAAAACTAAACATATCAGCTTCCTCAACATTATCTAAAATACTTTATAATACTATTACTTTTTATATTGCTTTTAACTCTCACATACATACAACAAACATTTGGGGAGCCAAAATATTTGGCTTAAATTCCGTGCTTTCTTGCTGTTGTCTGTATTTTTTGCTGGTTTACGTTAGATTAGGTCAGTAGGTTAGTTTGGGTTAGGTTAGGTTAGCTTAGGTTACGATTTTTGGATTTGGGGGGCAAGAATTCTTTGCTTAAAATTCGTACTTTCTTCCTATACTTTCTGTTTTTGATGGTTTAGGCAACGTTAGGTTAGGTTAGGTTAGGACTTAGTTATTACTCTTACGTAACATCAATTCATTTTTCCTGTAAACAAGTTGTTCTTACCCGATTTTGGCTCCCCAGTTTCAAACCTATCCCCAAACATTGTTATAGGAACGCTCTTCAATTGTTTTTATAGCTATTCTATAAACCTTAAACACTTTTAG
The DNA here is from genome assembly GCF_964235325.1 of Thermobia domestica. Lineage (NCBI taxonomy): Eukaryota > Metazoa > Arthropoda > Insecta > Zygentoma > Lepismatidae > Thermobia > Thermobia domestica. The sequence continues at coordinate 1,015,502 of NC_137456.1, forward strand.
CCCAATCCTATAATTCATGCTCTCAAAAGGTATGTAGGAAAGGCTGTCAAATAACAGTTGGATCTGTTGTTTGTACAAGTTTAGACTCCATCTTCAGTGTGAGGCTATAGATTTAAGGTGGAGCCAAGACCTCCTTATTTTGTTCAAATTTCAATGCTTTTAGCAGGAAATCAAACCCGAGACTGTATTTATCAAAGGCGCACGCAGCAGCTACTAGACCAGTTGGAAGGGCAAAATGAGTACCTGTTTGCATATAGATTGGATGGAGTAACAAGGTAGATTAGTAATATTCAAGTTTTTCATGAGGCGAAAAGTACAGAAACGAACTACAAATTAATTTATGTGACTATTACAATTAAATGTTTTGTGTTCATATCACTTGTTGCTATTGTCTTGTTGAAAAAAAATATGGAGACTCCTGGAATAGTCAAGGTGTATAAACTGTCGATCGATATCCCTTTCCTGAAGAAAAAAAGAGAAATAAATTCAAATTAAACAAGAACTCTTTCATAGTGTTTCAAGAGAGAATTTTCTATGGTCTCAGGCTGTATGTCATATAACTAATATAGACACTTTTGGGAAAGAAAACTTGCCATGGTGAATAATACTATTGACTGGTTCGATAGATTCTTTAAGCCTTCGTTCTACGTCAAACGTAACTAGACACTACACGCAATATGCATTTCTTGTTCGTTATTAAAGCGTTAGGGGACAGTTCGTGACGACTATCATAACGTACGGGATATAACTTTGTAATATAGAAAAAAAAGATGAAACATTTGTAAGAGCTTACGAAATACAGCTGTAGAAAAGACTAAGAATATTATAAATAGCTTGGTAACGCAGAAAAGCAACGAATATTTTCTTAAAATGTTAAAGAAAAAACATTCGAGATAACTGAGAAAAAAAATGAAATGAAATCTTTGAGTTTTACGTCCCACGGTTATGCCGGTTAGGCTAAAGGAGACGGTGATTATGAGAAATGAATGAAATGGTGGAATGAAGAAAGTGGGAGGAAACGGGAGAACCCTGAGAAAACCCACGCACACGGTGTTTTTCCACCACAAAGTTCACTTGGCGGGAGCAGGGTTTGAACCCAGGACCCTATGCACCAGAGGTGAACGCTCTACCACTGAGCCACCGCTGCCCCCTATAACTGAGAAAGCATTAAGACACTGAAAAGTTAATACAAGTAGATTTTTACTACGGTACAGACGTGGACAAATTATAATTATAAGCAAAATTGGCTTTTCAGGAGAAAATACAGTAGTTCCAGAGAGTTTTCTCATGGCTAATGGGTAACATACGCGCCTTTGGTGCGGAAGTTCGGGTTCGATTCCCGCCGGGATATCATGTGGTTTGGATTTCATGTTAAGCTATAGATCCATATTTCAAATAGCCTCGCTGCTGAACGAGACGTTAATCTCAAACACGAGAGCAACTGTGTTAACTCCATCTAAAATATGATTCTAATATTTGTCATCCTTAAGCTGGGATTCGTTTATACAACATGAGATTAATACACTTCTCTTGACGTAATGTTAGAAAAAACAAGTCTGACAATTTTCAAAACACTTGAGCTTTCCCAGTCTGTAAATCGTTATGCACTGACTGATGGTGGTTTGTCCTCAACTAATCCTGTGATTTTAACTTTATTTTTAATTTTCTAATGTCACTTTCGCACTGAGCTAGATACTAATAATTGTAGGTGTCAGAACAGTATTACTGCTATGTTTCTTTCTTTTTGGTTAATGGTAGTGGGCGCGTCAGTGGTAAACCGTCAGCTCTGGTTCAAAGGATTACTGTTTGCTCTCAGACTATGTGAATTTGTCGTGAATAACATCATGTCCGTGGATTTTCTCGACGTCCTCTCATTTCGTCCGCACTAACATTCCTCAAAATCGTTCACTTTTATTAATCATCGTCTCCGTTAGTTTATAGGGCCTAATTGTGGAAGTTGAAAGCAGAAATTTCGTTTCTTTGGTTAATGGTATTTTGGCATACTTCCAGAGAAAAGAGGAACAATTTATAAATGTTGAATGGGAAGTACCACGAATACGGCACACATCCTATCAGTCACAATATTGGTGAACTATACACTGAACTTACTTCACAAAGAGTTTGACCTCAATTACAACCATGAAACATGAACCACTTGCTATATTCGATTGATTCATTGGTTTATATTTTCTTCCTCCTTCAACAGCGAAGCTATAAAGAACCAAAACTACATTCTAACGTGGCATCCCAATCGCTGTAGTAAGTTTGATGCTCTTCCACAGGGAGACGAACTAGGAAATTTCTCCACCGAAGACAAGTTCACAAGCACTACTCCAGTAACAGATAATTGCATGCCTATCTGTTCTTTATTATTACATTAAGGGTTATTTTCATTTTCTTTATTATCTGAGTCTTTATTACAAGTATTCTGCTATCAGGGTCAAACGTCTTCAAACATTTTGACCTGGTTGTGATATGAAATGTACTAACCAGTCAAAATGTGCGCAACTGCTACTTTTTGAAAGGAGTAGTTGGGCTAACGTAAGAGTTACAGAGCACATCTAAACCGCTGGCCAGATAGTGACAGGAATTTCACTTCATTAGTTCGTGTGATGCTTATGGTTAGAATACGGAAGGCCAGTGATATACATTAATAATCGATAAAATCCAGGTTCTGACCGCCGGACAGTTGGAAACGAGCATTTCGAGAACAGCGTGATATGTCGGGTGTTCGCGAACTGCTGTTGTCAGTGTCTTTCAAAGAGGGAAAAGAATGGTTAAATCGGCACCAAGTGACAAGACACCTCATTAAAGATGTTGGATGTTGTTGACTGTTGAGACTGGTACAAACGGATAGTGTACAATCTATGGTACAACTAACAGCGGACTTTAACAGGCTTTAATAGTGAGCAAACCATGAGTATGTCTGAGCAAGTATTTTGTTGTACACTTCCAGTTATGGACTTGCACACCCGACGTTCCACGCGTTTAGAATGTTAACGGAAAACAGAGTCGATTACAAATGAATTGGGGACGTACCTATCGTCATTGAAACGCCCAGCAATGGCATAATCACTGTCTTTATCACACCAATGGCCAGATCAGAATCCATCACTTTCTAGTAACTGGTACACGAACGTACACATTACGAAGGCGGCAGGCCAGGGGTGGCTTCATTGTGATTTGAGGAACCTTCAAAATATGTCCCAATAATGCTTATCGAGAGCACCATGACAGCTTCTAGATAACGGCAAATGATTGCTGGTCATGTACACCATTCACGTTTGCAACGTTTCTACCTCGCAATGGTATTTATCAGCATGAAACGCTCCTTGTTACAAAGGCAACGTTGTATTAAAGTGGTTCAAGGAACACAGCAGTCAATTTCAATTGCAGCAATGGTTCCCACACTCATACCATCTTAAGGCGTTCGAACAGATTTGGGATATCTGAACGTCAGATTTGAGTTTATCACGGAATTCACAGGAATTAAATAAAGTTTTGTGTGTGTTGCAGATGTGTTGCAGAATTCTCCATTCGCCAACCAAGGTTTCATTGCCGCTGTTCTTTGAGCCAAAGTTGACATACCAGACATTAGATTGATGCTCATAATGTTTTGGTTGGTGCTTGTACATCAGCTGGCTCACAATGTGCGCTAGTAATAATTGTAACAGGAATAATCTAGACCACTGGAGGAAAGATAACGGATACGCATTCAACATTGGAAGTCATGCAATTAATTTGAGTTGTTCAATCCTTTCTTTTACTGTACAGAAACTACTATATCTCTGTTAGAAAGCAGTTGATGTGATGATAAACCGTTGGAATAAACTTTGAAGGTAGAACTGAACAACGAGAAAACTCTCGAAGATAAACCGACACAGTAAGAGCAATAAGATTTCTTTTTCATTCGCACGTGGCACAAAATCAATGGCAGAGAGAAGGAGGGAAGTGCTGTGTGATGGATGGAGTCGATCCATCAACCCAAACGAGAGACCGCTCCTTGGAACAACCAGCTTATAAGATCGCGGACGCTGATACGTTTGAGGCTTATAATGAGGCAAACTTCACCCGACGCCCTGAGATATGCGATCTCACCCAGTCGGAAAATCATTACATTCAACCGCAAGATATTTATTAGAACTTTTATATATTAGTCAGTACTTTAAAAATGTCATCAGTATTACACCACGAGTGAAGATTACTCCTTATAATAGATTCTAATGCTCTTGATCCGCACCTTAAATCTTCGTTTTCACATAACATTTACCTTGTAAATGTAACCAACAGAGCAAAATCTTCTTACACTCTTTGTTTTACTTTCTATAATACTTTGTATTATATTTTCTATTATGATAGAGCCCTTCTCCTCTAGTATAATAGTGAGTAGGGTGCGTCCCTTTGATGTACATGGTCCAATGTTCGATTCCCGCGGAAATCTTGAAATTTCAACGCATTACGCTGGCTGAGATTCTACCCTAAACTGCAAAACCAAGTTTCATATAGCCTTGTTGTGGAAAATGTAAGCTAAACTTTAGCAGTAACCAAAACAGCAATCATTATATCTCACTAATGACTACAAACAGTTTCTTCCATTTCAGATTTATTGTGTCCTCCAAATCTTCCATCTAATTCTCTCAACACGTCGAATACTTTTAGTTATGTTTCATCGTGGGCTCACAATGTTTGTTTCTAGTCCGTTTCGTGATCCTGTATTCAGGTGAAGGAAAGCAAACTCTGTCCAGATGATTAGTTTCGCCAAAACAAAAAGAAAAGGGAACTTTTGGCCGGACAGCTCCCGAAGAACTATGTTACGTGGATTTTTGATGAGTGATGCGCTCAGTAAATCGTCTTCAAGTCTCGTTTTATTTGTGGTTTTATACATCGAATTCCTCTTAATTCAGGTAGGCTAACAACTCCCATATAATGCTGGATTTGCACTAAATACGTTGTGAGTTCAGTGGAGATCAAGTCAGACGCGAACCATAAGAACTAAAAGAAATACAAAAAGGAAGATTTATTGGGTTTGAACTAGAAACGAAATGAAATCTTTCGGTTTTATGTCCAGTGGTTATGCCAGCTAGGTTATAGGAGACGGTGATGATAAGAAATGAAGTCAGTTGTGGAATGAATAAAGTGAGAGGAAACGGAAAAAACCTGAGAAAACCCACGCGCATAGTGTTTGTTCACCCCAAAGCCCACTTGGCGCCAGCTGCGATAAAACAGAGATCAAACGCATCAAGGGTGAACGCTCTGCCACTGAGCCATCATGGCCCCCATGTTTGAACTAGAGTATAATAAAGGAGAGACATACATAAACTTCTGCTAATCGTGATCTAATAAACAACGCGCCTTCTTTCTATGAGTGTGTTTCCGGGTTTCATTCCAGGTGGAACTCTTGTTTCGGATGGAAACGCAAATAATGTTCCAATTCTGCTTATTTTAAACTGTACAACCCATCTCATGAAACCTCTTTGCTGGAAAGGGATGTTGAACTCCAATAAACTAGCCAACTAACCAATTGTAATAGATTAGTCATACGTTGTACTACTCCTTTCACTCAACATCAGAAGGAGAGAAAAAGATATAGTTTATTTATCAGAATCTGATTATTTAATCTCTCACAACCTTTAGAGTTTGTTTCTCATTAGAACTAACAGCATTTTTAAATTACATTTCTTGTATTTATATCGAGTAAGAAACATCAAACACTTTTCTCCTTTCCCTAATTCCTTATTAAGTCTGCAGGTGTATTATCTACCCCAACTATTTTTCCGTTCTCCATATCACCAAGATCTCATTTCAAATCATTTTTTCATTTCGTAGACCCATGCACGTCTTCATTGACTTGTTTCTCATCAGCACCAATATTATTACAATCGGTTCTTATTTTTGTATAATATCCTTGATATCCCACAAGGAAAAGTCAATATTTATGGACTTCAAATGTTTATAATTTTAAGCAAGTAACGCGACCTGTAACAAATGTCTTCCATTATAACTTCATTATAAAAGTAGAAAAATTCCAGAAACAAAAATACGAGTGTTTATAGTAGCAGCACAAGAAAAAAATTGAATTTTCGGCACACGAACTAAAGCCTGTAACACACCATAATATCTTGAATAAAGTTTGCACGAGACAGTGTAAGAATTCGCTTAGGAAGTAGACATTTACGGAACATTTTCCAACTAACTAACTAAACTAACTCTATGGTCTATGGAACCCGGAGCTTCAATGCAGTGGTCACAAAAACTCTCCACTGACCTCTATCCTTAGCCAACTGAATCCAGTTTTTACTGTATGTTAATATTTCTGCGAGATCCATCTTAATATTTTCCTCCCATCTGACCATCCAGGCCTATCTGCCCATCCAGGTCATCCAATTGTCGTTTTCTGGTTGATCCTCCAGTTCAGACTTAGGAAGTGTTCCTACTTTCTTTCACTTTGCCTACATAACCTGCTCACATTAGCCTCCTAGATTTGATGACTAATAATATTTGGTAAACCGTATAAATTATGTAGTTCCTAGTTATGAAGTTTCCACCATTCTCCATTCCCGTTCCTCTTAGGTTCGAATATTCGTCTCAAACCTGTTCTCAAATACATTCAATCTATGTTCTTGCCTCAAAGTAAGCGACCATCTTTCGCAACCATACAGAACAACAGGCAAATTATCTTTTTATATATTTTAAGCTTCAAATTCCTAGACAGAATTCGCGACGACAAGAGATTTTGAACTGAATAATAACACGAATTCCTTACTTTTAGTAGACATTAAATTTTTTCGTGAATATGGTTTTTGTCTCTTAATATTGATCCTAGGTATTTGAAGATATCCACTTTAACAAAAGTATTATTTAATATTTTAACGCATCCAAAATTTGCAGTATTTCGATCCTGACGAAGTTCCATATATTTAGTTTTATCTGCATTTACTTCTAAACCCACATCCCTGCAAGCGTTTAATAAGACCTTTGTATTTTTTTTCTATTGTTCTCCTATCATCCCCAATTAAATTTACATCATCAGCATATGCCATAACCTGGTGAATACCATTCAACTCTAGGTCCTTGTTGCTATTTGATTTTCGTTATAGAGTATTCCAGGATAAAATTCAATAATAACGGCGACAACGCATCTCCTTGTTTCAGACTATTCTCGACGTGAAAACTCGTAGACAAAATTTTTCCTACCCGGACTCAATTTTTGTATTCATTTAAATATATCTTAATTAATCTAATTAGCTTTTTCGGAATTCCAAAAACTGTAAGAATGTTGTACAATGTTTCTCTCATAACCGAGTCGTAAGCCTTTCTAAAATCAATAAATAGTTGATGTACCGGGGTATTGTATTCCCACTTCTTTTCGAGTATTTATCGAATGGTAAATATTTGGTTGATAGTTGATTGATTTCGTCCAAACCCGCACTGATAATCTCCAATAATTTCATCTGCGTATGGGGTCAATCTTGCTAATATAATATTTGAAAGTATTTTATAGGATGTTGACAAAAGAGAAATGCCTCGATAATTATTACAGTCAGTTTTGTCACTTTTCCTGTGAATTGGAATAATGATTGATTGTTTTCACTCTTGTGGCAATTCTTCCTTGTTCCAAATAAGGAGAATGAGTTTGTTTATCTTGTTCCACAATATTTCGCATCCAGCTAAAATTAACTCAGCCGGAACTTCGTCTACACCCGGAGATTTGTGTTTCTTTAATTTCTTTATAGCGATTTCTTTTAGGTTCTGCAATATACCGTTCTGCGGTATGTATTTCCCTTTCTCCAAGCACATTAGTTTTTGTCTGCATGTAAAGCAAATCGTCAAAGAAATCTTTAAGATGCTATCTGTATCAGTAAGAACAGTAGCATCGGCTTTCTTTAATATATAAGCACGAGGTTGATAGCTTTTCTTAAATTCGTTGATCCCCTTATACATGTCCCGCATGTTTGTATTTTTACTATTATCTTCGAGGTCCTTGGTTTTAGGTTTAAAAAGTTGCGTTTCTTTGTTCTAAAAGTTTTGAAAGTTTTCCGCCTGATGTCTATGAAATTTTGTGTAGTTATTTCATTCGGACTTTGTAGCCAAAGTAATTTTGCCTGTTTTCTCTTCCCTGCTAGTTTCATGTATTCCTGGTCGAACCATGATTTGTTCCTAGGTATTTCCGTATGTCCCAATTTTTCTTTTGCTGAAATTTTAATGCTGTCTCTAATTTCAATTCAAGTATCCTCAACACTAGTGCACTCCGAATCTACTAAAACCGAGAAAATATTCGAAACTTGAATCTGGTATTCCTCTCGTACCTGACTCTCTTCTAATTTCTTTAGAATAAGTCTGTCCGCTTTAAACGACTGGACGTCAATTATGCTAGGTTGTTTTCTTCTATCTACTAAAACGTGATCAATTTGATTATGTGTTTTTCCGTCTGGTGAGTTCCAAGTGTATTTATGCACGCCGAGATGTGGGAATTTTGTACTCTTCACGGTAAGGTTTTTGGATGTTGCGAAGTTCACGAGTCTAACATCATTGTCATTACTTTTCTTATGTAGACTTTCGATCCTTTTAATCGGTTTGAAACTATCCTCTCGCTCTACCTTCGCATTAAAATTTCCTAATAGAATTTTCGTATAGAATCGCGAGAGTTTATCAAATATCCGTTCCACTTCTTCGTAAAAACTTTTATATCGTCATCCTTATCTTCAGTTGGGGCATGTACATTTAGAACAATATTATCACACCACCTAGTCTTAAGAGTAATAAAAGAAAGTCTATCAGTAACAAATTCAATACGCATAATTACTGATATTATTACTTTGTGAACGAAAAACCCGGTTCCTAATTGGTGATTTTAATTTCCTTCCTAGTAAAAGAATTTCCGTAAAATTTTCGGAATTCACAGATCCATTTCCTTCCCATTTAAGTTCCTGAACTCCTACTAGGTCCAGCCTGTATTTCTCTAACTCACTCGTTACGGATTTTAACGCGCCTTCCCTATAAGAATTCTAATATTCCATGTTAAAAATATCATGTCCATTTTCTTTTGCTGAGGTCGTGCAAAGTTTCAGTCCTTGATCAAGGCTTTTGTGAATGTTTCTGAACAAGTACCTTTTTTTACAGGATGAGGTTGTAAGCCTTACCCAAACCTCCAAGCTGGAGGACCGCTCCTTATCGTGTGTTCGTTTATTCAGTATATTCGCAGCTACCCTCTATATCTAGATTCCTTCTCCTCGATCCGCAACCTGAGGACGCGCCATGCCGTGATGAGAGAAACCTACAGTTTCCAACAAGGATTTCATTTCCGCGATTGGATTTCTATTCGGAAAGTACGTAATCTTCTTTAAGAATGTGTCTGTCTTATGATATTTGTCCTTCACACTTCACTACAAATCAATATTTTTTTCTTCAGATAATTTTTGTTTATGAAAGACAAAAACAAACTGCTTACGACACTATTTAAGAAGATAGTGTGTTATTACGGATATATGATTGAATAAGAAAGAGAGAGAAAATATATCGGGAATATTAACGCTCAAGATAGGACTGTATTGGTATAGACGAGAACTCGTTGCATTGAATTAAAAAAGGTATTAGAAATTTCGGATAAACTGTGCATAAAGCGAAGTAAAATAAATTAGTTAATTTTACATTTTGAAACTACAATGTACTTCCGAACAGGACGGTAGCCTACCCAAACATGTAGGGGGGGGGTGATCCAACTATATTATACTATATCACCATATTATAGTTCATTTGCAAGCCTACCGTGAAAATTTTAGGAGGCCAGCAAAAATTTAGGGGGACCCGGCCCCCCTAGACCACCTGTGGTTACGGGCCTGCTTCCAAACTAGACAAATTCAATATTGAAACTGGAAGTAGGAGTAAATTCGTACCATTTCTCGTTTTAGTATAAAGATGGATGGACGGATGGTATGCTGAGGCTCAAGCAATTATCGCTAACTACGACCGTTCTTGTCCTATGGTGATCAGCATTGAAAGATGAACTATTCTTGAGACGCTGAATAAGTTTGAGAAAACCACTTCTGGATATGTTTCATCGTTTTTGTTTTGATACTTGTTGACAAAGAGATGGGCATAGCTGTTGTGTAAGACTCCCGATAGTTATGCAGAGCACAGTTTAAAAGTGTAATAAGTGAGTGTGGTAAAACAGGAAATAAACTTTATGTTTGAGCGGTTTGATTAAAGAGAGAGAGACTTTCTAACACGATGATAATAATGACCTTTGAAGGGAAAATCTGGTTATACATATCGCAGCTTCCTTCAAAAATCTTATTAAATTTCCTTAACTCTTCGACGAAGTTGAAAGAAGCCAAAGAGAAAATTACTTTATGGAAATGTGTTTGAAAGCTAATTTTTGCCTCTACATTTTTCCTTTCACAAACTGCGTTTTTTTAAATATCTGATCTGTCTTCATCTTTATCGCCCTTTCTACCGTTACTCAATTGAGGGCACTGACGTTGATTTTTTTAACTTTATTTTTATAATGTTTCAGGAATATAATTCTGCTATGAAAGCATAGACGTTACTAAACTTGGACCCCAGCTGATGTAATATGCTTTCCTTACAGCTTCTGATGGCCTAGTGCACTTGTTAAATAAAATATTAATTTACTTATGATAAGAAATCTTTACACTCTAATTTTTCATTGTACAACGATATGTTGTATCATTATCATTTTCTTTAATAAGCTTGTACATTTTTGGGCGATTCTTGATTTTTATATGCACTAGCCAGCTATTTTGATAGAAGAAAAAGAAGACATTAAATTATGATTTTGGTGTTTTTGAATGTTGTCCTGGATACCTTTTAATGTATGTAATGGAATGTTTTGGTAACCTTGACGACAAATTGCTTGTTTATTATAGAAACGTAAATTATAATGGGTAATAGTATACATGAGAACCCCCTGTCTTCCGTGCGCGAGGATACTTCATATTATATATTTATACGTTACCAAATTAAATCACTGCGTTGTCTTCATTATATGTGCTTAACATTCTATTTTTACCTTCTAGAATAAATTTTGTTGATTTCGATTCGAAAAATGTTAAATATTTTTAAATTTATATCATGATGCAGACCAAAATCCTTGTTGCATATAATGTAATGCGCTATAGCATATAAAGTACAAGGGCAAATAGGTACGTTCTTTTTTATTTTCGTATCAGTGGATAAGTAAATGAAAGTGGGTTTGTTACCCCCTTTCTAAGTTCGTAGATACTCAATGAATAATCCCTAAAAGTATGAGCGTCCAGCTTCTTCTGGAACTCAGACGGTCTTACGTATACTATATCCTTATAATGTTTTAAGTTGTCCCACGTTAAAGATCTGAACTTTATAATAAACGACATATGTGTGACAGTGAGTTAATTATTTTGGTTTATTCATATTGGCTCAATAATATTTTAAGGATCTGGTAGAAAATGTTGTTATAATTGAACCTGAAATTTAGTTCAAATAATAATAATAATAATAATAATAATAATAATAATAATAATAATAATAATAATAATAATAATAACGGGAAAGTTCATTTTGATGCTAATCCTTTGTTACATTCCAGAACGGTGAAGACATATTTTAAAATAATTATAATTTAAAATGAAGACATATTTAAAATACTTTATATATAAAATATATGCTTTAAAATAATTATTCCATCAATTGATACATTATAAGTTGTTAATTATTATAAAATATGAAATGTTATTGGTAAACTATAAATATGGTAATCAAGTAAATTATTCCTTTGTATTTACATGTATAACAGAAGAAATCTTGTCTGACTGACTAATCGACGCTCAGACCAAACCGCTTAACCTAGGAACTTGAAAATTGAACAATGGCTTGGAATTGTGACATAAGGTGCCACTGAGCAAGGATTTTTTTTGTAAATTCGATGGAGAGAAGGATAATAGGGTGGCAATTATTACATTAATATCCCTATATCTCGGAGTCTCTGAAGGGTAGACATGAGATCTGCTATTTAAGGTCTTAATTTAAAATAGACACGTGTTTCAACGTTCTTTTATGGTTTCCTTAGATGGGAAGGTAAAGGGTAACGCTTGCAAATATATAGTAAGATGGCAACATGTCGAAATCACTTAAGATTATAGACATATTAGGAATAAGAGAGGGGACGAGCAAATGTGGGAGCCCAGAGGCAAATTCAGCAGTTGACCTAAAGCTACCAATAGTTTAATAATACTTAATTACAAAAATCATTTCTTCTATTAAATTAATTATGTTGTTTTTTTACTGACGTATGTACTGATGTATTTACTTTCCATTTTAGTAGGAAACCTGACACTTCATGTTTAGAACTTTATTTTATTTATTTTATTTTATTTTAGTTCAAGCACAACACAACAGGCTCTAGGCCCAATTATTGTGTTGTCTTTGACAACGAAATACATATTAGTACAAAACAGTGAGATATACAAATAATTAAAAGAAATACACATTACAAAATAGACAATTTAAAAATACACATTCATATTGTCTTTAGCATATGTGCTCTTTATATGCCGTTTACAAAACATGCCTGTTTAATTGTTCTTTTGTACACACTTTCCGACATGCTAAATATATCAATATTGAAGTCTTTTTCGACCTCATTGTGGAAAGTGCTTATCCTCCATATAGGAGATTTCCAAAGGATATTTGTTCTTGCCTTTCTTTGATAAAACGTAGATGTGTTTCCTATCCTCGTTCTGGTTGATGGGACTTGGAAACAAAGCAAGGAACGCAGATCAATAGAGTCAATCTTATCATGTACTAATTTATATAAAAATATTAGATCATTATATCTTCTTCTTTCGTATAAAGTGGGTAGTTGATAATTTTCCAGTAACTCTCTGTAAGATTCATATTTCAGGTAAAGCCCAGTTTTCCTGTACATTAGATGTCTTAGGAATTTTTTCTGCACTCCCTCAATCATATCACAGTATTTTTGCATATTTGGTGTCCACACAACAGTAGCATATTCTAATTTTGACCGAACGTAAGTGAAGTACAATTTCATTAAAGTTAAATAATTACGAAACTCTTTACCTAGCCTCATAATAAAACCAAGGTTTCTATAAGCCTCGCTCGTTACTGTTTCCATATGATGCTTAAATGTTAAATTTTGATCAAAGAAAATTCCAAGATATACTTGGGAGAGCTTAATTTTGCCCCATCAATCGAATAAGTATGGTCTACATAACTACTCTTACGTGTAAAACGTAGGAAATTATATTTATTTACATTCATTTTAAATTTATTTTTATTACACCATTCCATAATGTTAGTTAAGTCTTGTTGTACTTTCTCGCAATCATCAATTGAATCTACCTTAATATATATTTTGAGGTCGTCTGCAAATAGAAGACAGTTAGCATGTTTAATTCTAGTCGGCAAAACATTCACTGCTAAGAGAAACAAAAGCGGTCAGTGATTTGAGCCCTGGGGAACTCCTGACAAAGCATTGAACTTTTCAGAGATGCACCCTTTATAAACAACTGATTGCCTACGGTTACTTAAGTAGGACTGTTCTTTAAATCTACGGAGGTACACTGGATGTTTGAATATGGAGGATATTTTCAAGGTAGAAGATCCGATATCCAGGAAGAAGATCAATTCAGTTTAAGATATTACGTAAGAAATACCTCTGCAATAATGGGTCAGCCAGGCGGAGTTAAAGGGTTTAGGAAACCGCAATTATCCCGGGGGCCGGCTGCTGCATATTATGGAATGCCTCCTGTATATTATGTGTACATTAATACTGCCCAACCTTAAGCTTGGTTTATCTCATTCAGTTGAATACCCCAATCTATGAATGATAATACATAACGTAATCACAATATCAATTATAGACAAAGCCTCGATGCCACAGTCGTGAGACATAGAACATTGGAAAGGATCTACTGGTGATGAGCATAATCTATTTGTACTATTACACTCATAAAATCATATCAACCTTTCTCTCCTTAGTTTGTATTGTGTACTAGCAGCGTTCACCCCGCTTCGCTGCGGTCACCCCGGAACGCAATAAACGTTGTTACTTAGATAATTTTTACTTTTTCGCTTTCAAGTGATATGATAAAAACCATAGAAGATTGCAGTAAATGTTAACATTATATCGCCTGTCATTTATGTTAACCCGCCCCGCTTCGCTGCGGTCACCCCGGAACGCAATAAACTTTGTTACTTAGATAATTTTTACTTTTTCGCTTTCAAGTGATATGATAAAAACCATAGTAGATTGCAGTAAATGTTAACATTATATCGCCTGTCATTTATGTTAACCCGCCGAGTGACACGGTCATGCGGGTTGCATATAAATACGTTTATTTTTACCTATGATGAACTAACAAAGGATTTGTACGTTATGGACACTTGAATGGTCAATTATCTCAAGACACTGGTAATTAAAAATTAAAGTGATATGATAAAAACCATCTAGGATGCAAATCCTAATAACCCCCCAAAAATGAAAGAAATTGGTTCAGCCGTATTAGCGTGATGAGGGAACAAAGGATTTGTGCGTTCTCTTTTATATATAAAGATTTGAGTCCATTGTTATACAAATATACCACCCATGGATCCATGACTACTTTAGTATTGTAAACACATTTTAAGTTATTAGCCTTTTCTGCCTTTCCTTCACATTTATTTTCTATCTCCTCTTCTCTGCCTTTACTGGGATCATAGTACGCAGTGCTTGCTATATGCCAGTGATGCCAACTCACTCCAAAAATCTCATTTTGTGGAATTTCTTGACAATTTTTCGAAAAATGCATAAATGGAATTTTCGTTACAATTGGAGGCAAATATGGGATTTTTCATTTTCATGAACAAAATTATCTATGAGTGGAAAGTAGACCAATGACTTGAAATCAATGTTAATTGTCAAATTTCGTTACAACAAAATGCATGGTAGCACAAAAGTAACTCGTGATTCTCTGAAAACAAGCTCCAAGAAATGTCAAATTCTCTCTTATTTTTTAAAAATACAAAGAATATAATTAACTGAATAAAGTAAAATGCAAAATGGGAAGCAAGCAACTTCGGAAACGTTCTACATAAAACGAATGGAGAATAAAGTTGTTCTAGTAGCCTTACACTCATTAGAAAGGAATAACGTGAGTACTAAATCCTGACATACTTGTTTTTCGCCTTTTTCAACTGTCTCTTTCAATTAAGAAAAAACAGTTATTCATGACCTACTTGATAAAGGTAGAAGATGTACGACATACAATGATTTTTATTTCTTATGTTTTTTTTAATTTTATTTCTTAATAATATAATTAGTATAACGTAAGAGATAAAAGAGTAAAATAGGAATTTCTCTCTCTCGACATAGGATTTTACAGGCTGGCACCACAGTCAGAAACTTCCAAACGACTTTCGTACAGAGAATATGCTCCTCTTCACAGTGGGGGGCGAGCAGAGTGGCGGCCCTTGGCTCCGAAGTAAGGGGCACAAAATTTGGGAGGAAAAAAGAAAGGAAAAGCGGAGAAAAATTATTAGAATATTTTGGATCAACAGCAGTATTTTTCAATGTAATATTTAATTTGACCAGGGATAAAATGTGCTCAAAATCAAGGAAAAGCATGTTTTATTTTTGAAAATTTTCATACGCTTCGCGCCAACCATGGTGGCGCATCGCAACTGGTCTATCACTTTTATGAACGGTGCGCCGTCATATACTCTCGCCCCGGGCGCTGATTTTCCACGACACGGCACTGCCTCTTCGTTCGTTCACAAGGCAACATGCAGAAAAATAATCGTAATTTCTCTACCTACTGTGCAAAGAAGTTATGTAAAATATTAATAATATCACATAAAAAAATTACGAAAGGGACTATACCTTAGGGAGTTAAACTTTACAAGTAACATTTATTTCAGAAACTGTAGCTGTTGTCAATATGTGCATACAGATGTCTTCACTTACAACAGCTTCCTTGAATAAAGAAAAGAAAAAAAATGAAAGACGTTGCTGCTGGAAGGAAGTACTTGTTGTCAAAGCAACAAAATATTGCAAGAGATTCCCGAACGTTTGCACACAGAGATTTAACGGTGTTCAAGGAAAAGTAGATAGCTACATAGATAAGTACACTTGATAGCAATGAAAAATGCAAATACAAGAACATATATAGCGATGGTGTTCTTAAGGGATGGATTTGATGTTTTATTCCTTTGATAGTACAACGAGAAACATCACATTACGTAATTCAATACTAGAATTTATGTCCAATACGAAACTACTGATATTTAAAAAGTGGAATTCTGAGGAAAAGAAACACAGAATCTACTAACTCCATGATTTAAGGCATTTTCTTTACATTCTCTGATTGTTGGATGTTTCCAAAGGAAAAAGTGATTCAGGTTAACGGTCTCTTTTTCGAAAGAGAAATGTTTCTGATTTTCCTCTACTTTTTAACCCAGAATGAAAGATAGTACTCTTTCTGCAGATAATGCATGCGTTCATTTTTCCTTCCTCTAACAAGATACAGAATATGAAAAGTAAATTGATAGTTTCCATAGCAACCGATACACGAAAGCCAAAGAAACAAGATACAAAGTCCTTGTATTTTATTTTCATTCTTTTCCCGGAAAGAACAGAACATACGACATTCATTTTCAATTTCCTTCTACGCCATCTGCTCTTTGTGGAATTGTGTTCTAATATCACCGCGGGTCATTTTCGTGTAACACTAATACTTTTAAAGACGCCTGCTTTAAAACTGTGCTGATATCCTAATTTTTTCTAAACAGTGCTGACTTTTGACACTCTCTCCAGGGTAATGTGTGGTTCTTCGGAGGAATTTTTTTCAGAGAAAAATACAGATTTGATTTTATTTAGAACTTTCACCTCTAGCAGTTGTGGATTGTAGCTTCTTTTGTTCATTACAAATATGTTATGGTCTATGCTAATTAACAGAATCAGGTGATCTGAGAAGTTAGCTCTTTGGATTGAAGTTAACTGCGTCTCTTCCAGCAGCAATGTTATATGATACTCAGACTATATGAACTCCAAGAGGTGGATCTAGCCCCCTAGGCCCCTAGTTTTTTGAGTGACAAAATAATTGATGTTATTATTTTTATATTTTTGAAAGTCTATAGTAAACTCATGTTATACCTATCTTAATCTGAGTTCTGATTGTCCCACCACCAGGTTTTCTGCTCCAATCGGAAGTCGAAAACAGGTCTCCCACGCCCATGGAACAAGGACTAACGATGTACCCACGAAGTAGCTCTGACTTGATAATAAATCACAAAAAGTATAGTTTAATTTACATATACAGTGCTCTTTCCGGAAGTACCATAAAAGAAGTGCGTGTTTGCAACTGAATTTCTACCGAAGGTACATTATACGATTGGAAAGTTATAAATCCTATTTCAGAACTATACAACATGCATAACTTTGATAAATCAGTATGACGTGAAGTTGTAATATTATACATCGTGCAATTGAATGAAACTGTTTTATTTGTGTTCCTGAGAAATTGCCTCTCATGCTAAATTTAAACTACTCTCCAAACCATTGGTTCTATTGCTAAAACACCGTAATAAGTAAAATGTCAACCAGTTATATTCTTCATATAGTCCATTGGACCTGTCAGCCGCCAGAGAAGGCCTAAGATGCTGTGGCACGATTGATCCCAGAAGAGAGTTTCTCTTTTCCGGGATAATGTTGTGGAGTATCGTCATATAGAAATGCAGGTGCGGGGTTGAAATTTAAGTGTATGATTCATCTGTTAAAGCTTCTCTGGAGTAACGGTCACTCGTAAGCTTACTTTGAATGTCTAGCATCCTAGCAGCAAATGTGTATTAAATTTCGCTTTCCATCATCATATCTGCTGTTCGCTCACAACGATGATGCGCACTGCCATTAGGGATGCGCACGAGTCGAGATATGTCTCGAATCTCGACTTGACTCGATTCGAATTCGAGTCGAGACACACTTTGTAAAATTCGAGACGAATCGAGACAAACGTATTTCTCTACACGAATTTTCGAGTCGAGACTGCTCGTAAAAATCTCGACTCTACTTGAATGTCTCGAAAATCTTTCTATAATTTTTAATATTAGTTTGAAGAAAGTATTCACTCAGAAACAGCCTTGAAACCAATCCCTTCATTATAAAGGTACAGAACGGATAAACTTAACAGTTATCTGAACCCAATCGAACACATCTGGGCTATGATTGAAAGTGACGTCAGAGCGCATCGCCCCCTCCCCGGAAATTACGGG
This sequence comes from Thermobia domestica, assembly GCF_964235325.1. Lineage (NCBI taxonomy): Eukaryota > Metazoa > Arthropoda > Insecta > Zygentoma > Lepismatidae > Thermobia > Thermobia domestica. The sequence goes on from NC_137456.1 coordinate 1,033,763, forward strand.
AATTAGGTGACCTGTGTGTGTACATGTGGTGCCAAGTCTCTCCAGCGACCTACCAAGGATCATTGCGTCCATGCCAAGACGCGTCCCATTGTTATCTGTTCCAAAGGTGGACTTACTGACAATTAGGTAGGTAGTCATAATATCCTGGCTGATGTGTGCTTATATTTTAACTCGTATATTTTGTTTCGACTCGAATTTCGAGACACGAGTCGAGACAGAAACATATTTTCGCGTCGAGGCACGAGTCGAGACAACATTTTCTCGAGACGAGTCGCGACAGGCTTAAATCTCGACTCGACTAGTGAACATCCCTAACTGCCATATTGGGCTCACATCGATAGCGTCAAACATCGTAAGTGGCTGTCACTGCAGGACTCGTTCTAAAACAAGATCGCCTGAACGTTGTGAACTTACAGGATTGTGTTTCTGCTTGAATAAAAGCCGTCACACTGGCGTGTGTCACCAGTGCAGCGTAGGGCCATTGAAAAGACGACACAAACAACAAAACAATCTTCGAACGTTGAGTTAACACTCGTAGATGAGTGCACGGTCCCTCTTGGCGTTGTTTGTTATCCTGTAGTATGGTTACATTGCTCTGTCCACTGCCCGATTGTCACTGCGTACTGTTGTCTTTTTCCATTTCTTCCATACACACATCGCAGTCATGGCATCATGGTTCCTAATTCGAATCAATTTCACGGTAGAAGAATTTGGTTATTGTACGCTATCCATTCAGTCGAACGGAGTCGTCTATTAATATCACCCTGGTGATGTTCGCCCACACATTCCGTGTCCTCTCGTCCACGCAGCACTGCTTGAAGCTGCGTAAACCGCGTTATCGCAAAACTCCGAACTTCGTGTTTAGAGGTACTACTAGCTATGGCTTTGCAAATATTGTATCTCTTTGTGATTGTAGCTCTTTCTACAGCATTTCTTAGTTCAAGTTTCGATTCTGTCGTTCTCTTTTAGTTTGGTAACAGGAGAAAATCGCTGAATAGATCCTAATTATAAAACCGAAACACGTCCTCTTTTCCGTCACGCTATCCTGGAATGCTATAGAATGTTGCTTTAGAAATTGTAAGTTTGGTTGTATAAGGAGAAGGTATACAACCAGTTTTCGTTATAAGGATAGACAAACGTCTAACAGCGACAAGCGAATTCCTTACAGTAAACAATCTCCCTAACAGATGTCGATACGTGCGTTACCCTTGCCAGTTTGACACTAATATATGTCGCTATTTGCTGACGAAGCCTTTGTAAAACTGTAAGAAATATAGTAAGGTATGGAGTTTGAGACGGTTCGTGGGTGAACTCAAAAAGAAGTGTTAAATTAAACAATTAGGGCGGTATTCAGAGAAAATTCGTTAATCGAAGTTAAGTCACAGAATAGTTAGAACGCATACTAACTCTTTACTAAGGAAGGTGCACGTTATGGTATTCAGAGTCTACTTTGAGTACAACTAAAATTATGATTTGGATATGATTAACTTATATAACCACAATGCATCGGGTGAGAAAAATAAATGTGGCAACTACGGAAAAGTACATGAGCGCATGCGTAGTCTGTAAAAATGAAAATAGATGAATTACGAAATACCAAATGTTGTGTCGCACGCTAAACCGCGGGTAAAAGATTAGTCTCTGCTCTAGATTAATTAGTCACATGTGATTAACTTCGTCCAATACTACGTCCTAATCAGACTCTGAATACAATTTTGATAACCATCCGTTCGTCAACCCCGTAGTAAGGTGTTAATCAGATGTCAAAACGACTCTGCATAAGGCCCTTAGAGTTTTTCATTAAGCACGGTTTCAGCCTATAGTGTACAGCAAGCTGAATAATTGAGCTCAATACCTTGTCCCATGTAAAACTTTTACTTTTAATGAGGTACTTTATTCACAGTCTATTCAATTAGATATTATGGGGTTTTGAATTGCAGTCTACTTTCGGAAAGTAACAAATATGTAGAATTAAGTATGTTATTTGTATTTCGAGCTACGAAAGATTAGCAGTGGACCCAGACAGCGCCGTGAGAAAAGAATTAAACATATCGAAACCTTTCTATACGAATGGGCAAAATGATCAAGATCATGCAAAAAGATTTGCTAACATTAAGCATTATTATTATTATTATTATTATTATTATTATTATTATTATTATTATTATTATTATTATTATTATTATTATTATGTTTTTTGGGAGGTCTTGGGACTAGTGAGGTTTTTATTCTTCTTTTTTCTTATTTCTTTTCTTATTAATTTTCAGTCTGGACCTGGAAATGTTTCTTCCATATTTCTCGATTTTCAGCTTTCTCTTTTAACTCCCAATATTCTCTTCTATTTTTCAAACCATCGATCACTTGTAATCTTCTTCTTCCTATTCCTTGCTTTCCTTCCACTTTTCCTTCTATGACGGTATGAATAGGACAATTTCTTCGCAAGATGTGTCCAATCCAATTAGTTTTTCTACGAAGGATGGTGGCTAGAATCTCCCTCTTCTCTCTTATCCGTTGACAAACATCTTTGTTTGTTACTCTTTCTGTCCATTTTATCTTCTCCATCTTCCCGCAACACCACATTTCGAAGCTCTTTAAATATTTCTTCTCTAACTTCCTTAATGTCCAATTCTCTAAACCATACAATCCAATGCTCCATCTATAGCACTTGACCAACTTCTTCTTAAGTCCAATATTGAGCCTACTAGTTAAGAGTAATCTTTTCTTGTTGAATGCTTCTTTTGCTACGGCAATTCTTGACCTGATCTCTCTGGTGCAGTACGCGTCTTTCCTCAAATTACTTCCCAGACATTTCAAATGGTCGACCTCTTCAAGTTCTCTTTGTTCCACTCTGAAGTTAAGTATTGTCAAAAAACAAAACTTGATAAATCTTCTGTATGACTCGAATATAGATATAATTATGTAAATCTGAGTGATCTAACTTGTGTCCTTTCATGAGTAAAATATTTCCAAAATTGAAATTTGAGGATATTGACCTAATATATCATCTTAACACTTTGAAACTTACTAATATTTCAGAGTCTAAGGTCATTGGTGTAATCAGATTGGTTTATTCCTGCCTTTGATTCACAATGTCACGCTTTGAACCTTAAGGATTGTAGTCTAAGGCCATTCGTGAAAATTTATCTTTGGCGCAGTTTGGTTGGTCGAATACTACTTCTGATGAATATTAAATCTTAGATTTGAAAATCGATTTTAGGTTATGAAACCTGATAAGCAATTAACGAAACCGATTGACATGCAATGGCATTTCTCAACATTCTGAACCTGAGAGTTTGTACAGTCAGTGACAAAAGTTCTTTTCGTTTGATGGAATTAGTTTCGTAAATAACTTCAGAATGAAAATACAGTTTGAGTGTAGTTGTCTATAAATTAAAAATAATGTAATTTTCTGTACGTTCCACCCATATAAATATTGCACATTTCAGCCATACCAGCGTTATTTCCAAAATAAATTTTATCAAATGTAAAGAACTTTTGCCGCTGACTGTACCTACGATTTATAGTCTAAGGTCATTGATTGAACATTCAAGACTTTATACCAGATATGTAATTATTAAAACCGATTGATATGCAAAAATAATTTTACATTTTGAACTTTTCACAATTCGGACTCGAAGGTCATTAGTGAAGAGTTATTCTTCATTCAATCAGATTGGTTGATCAGTGGCAAGTTACTCCTGATGTAATCTTATTGGTTGACTACTTTGAAAACTTGTTTAAATTTTTTTAAAGGTTTCAAAATTTTCGTTTTTAACTTTTAGATCTTTGTTTTAAAATTTTTTTATGGGTATTTGAGTCTGATTATTAGTAAAATGATATGATTGTATAATCTCCTGAAAACAAAGTTGGATGATACGATGAAAGGATTTACATTTCAGGGCATAAACTGAGTTTATCATTGAATGAAATAAATGTCATATCCAAGGGCGCTCCAAGGGGGGCAAGTATAAGCGACGTTTCAAATATAATTTCAAATTTTGCTGTATGTAATAAAAAAAATCTATTGGGTTTTCGATATTTTGAAGTACAATTCCTTCTAGGGGCGGCGAGCGCCCCACCTTGCCCCCTTTGATGGACCCCCTTGGTCACGTCTATCAACCAATCTACTTAATTTTGATAAAATTCAACTCGATAACGTTGTGTGGCACACACAAAAGAAATTGTTCTGTTCTTTGAAAGTAAAATTAAAATAAAAGCAATGATACCAATAGTAAAAAAAAAGCAATGGCGAAAAAGAAAATAGTCTTTGAGGGTCAAAAGAGTTAGCGAAGTTTCATGTGTAGCATTCTGTGGCCACAAACATGGACTCAACATAATAAAAATAAAGAAAGAAAGGGCTTGATTTAAGTGTGACTGAATGTTGCTGGTTTGAAGGTTAATTGGGTTAAAATGTGTTAATTGGAAAGTAGCATCGTAATTTCTTTTGATATAATTTGTGTTCAGAGAATCAACTTAAGCACCCATCATCCACTACAGTGCCAGATTACAGTGCTTTTTGAGTGTTAAATTATATGATTAAAAGTGCTGTTCATGAATTGTAAGTGTATGTGCCGATAGTGTAAGTCACACTAATTCGTTTATCATTAGTTCGTTGAACATTTTCTGAAATGTATTACTCTATAATCATTATGTGGAAAGTTTAATATCCGCAGACCCTCTCTTTAAACACTGGAAAAACATTCTGTACTTCAAGTTGCCAAATATCAATATTAAATCATTTATCAAGTGGCGGCGCTACATTGACGAGGAGGGTCGACCGCCATCCCAATATTTTTTCATGCCTATCCTTCTCCCCTCATTTTTCTATGTACAACTGGTGAATAATAATAATAATAATAATAATAATAATAATAATAATAATAATAATAATATACAACTGATAATAATAATATTCAAAGCGAAACAAATGTGGTTGCCTCACCATCTCAGAATTTTTCCCTCCCCTCTTGGCCCCTACTGTTACGACCCTAGCGCCGCCACTGCATTTATCCTTTATTTTGTTTGCTGTTTCCTTTTTACAAATTTACAGTAAATTTATAAGAAAATATGATACTTTTATTGATAAAGATGTAATTATACACCATTTCATATTACTAATTTTACTTTATATGTATAAATTGATTTACAGAGGTTTGGCAAATAGATTGCCACTTTTTCTGTAAATTTACCTACGAAATGTTTTACAGTGTATCTAAATTTCACTGAGTTAGAATTTGTGTCTATTGTCCATCAGCGGTATTCATGTGAAATATAATTTCACTAGAATCGACCTTTTCCGAAAGAATGTTATCACACTCAAGGAAATAAGTGTTTAATATTACTCAGTTTAGATAGGCTATATCGTCATGGTGATACTAGAAGTATTCCACTCATTGATATTGAACGGTTGGGTGTAAAGTATTCCGTTTCAGATATTTTCAAGAGATGAGAAGTTTTTTTTTAATTTTTTATTCTCTTCCTCTTATGTTCACAGAAGATCGTATTTTTATTTCTGATTTCTTCGCTGTTTTCCCCTTTTCTAATAGAGTTTGAACTCAGCTACGTATATTCCATCCAATCAAATGCTTTTTCCTTTCTTAACACTCCATTCCGATAATTGAATCAATAGGAAAGGCTCTTGACGTGATGGATTCCTTTCTTCCCATTATTGTTCTATATTAGACTTGGCATTACTTTGGAGCAGAGTTTCTGCCTCCGTCTGTTGAAGTAATGATCTGTAACTTAAGCAACGGAAAGAATAAGTTTTTTTGTACTTTGATGGAATATGAACTTAGATTTTTCTGGGGGGAAAGCATTAATACGAGTATTTGGGCTCCCTAAAATAGTTGTTTTTCCAATTTTTGGGTCCCCTCTTTCCATCTTTCTCTTACTCTTTATGGCCCTCCGGAGCCTGTGTGCCTTTCCGCACGGCAAAGTCTGCGGGGCCGTGAGTTACTCCCCTGGGCCCATTTCATACATGACAAATTAATTAAGGGGACAATATTGACAAATCTCAAAGCTTTACGAATAAATATTAGTTGTAGGGCCTTTAATAGTATATATTCTCACTGAAATGGGCCCACAATTCATTTTTGTTTTATTAGCATTTTGTGTGCTGTTTTGTTTACGTAATGTAGTGAACCACTTTGATGCTTGATTTGCAATTTCATGTTCGTATCGTGTATGGAGTTAGAAAATTTTGTCTTAAAATGGGCCCCCGCTCGAATGGTTCGGAGCTTCCCTGGGGGGTCAGTTGCCCCCTCTGCCCCACCACAAGTTATGGCCCTGAATATGAAGACATATGTTCAAAGTATGCTTTAAATTTAACATTGCATGGAGGAAAATAAGTTCACAGTATTAAGAATTTGTTTCACTTTGTTCATAGTAAATTGTAGTGAAATCCATATTAGTATGAACCTTAGAATGGTTATTTAAAAAAATGAACAAATGCAGCTGTATTGTCCATTAGTTTCTACAAATGTTTGTGCAGTAACAGAAACCACAAAATTAGTTTGACAATAATTAAAAACAGGATAATTACCATATTTCGATAACCACCTCATATTTATATGACATGTTCTGACATGACTGCGGTATCATGGACAATGCGATGCTACATGATTAGACACAACGTTCCTTGATTGCGGATCAAAATGTGAAATATACATAAGTACTATACACCACGGTCGCTTCCACAATGTACACCGCGAATCTAAAGAATATCGACAGCACAGTTGTAACCGTGTCTCAATGAAATCAATCGATTAGCTTATAATTGTTTTCCACGTCTTCTTTTTTTTCTGTCTATATAGCTTTCATTGAGTTATACAACTTCCCTGGCTCTTTTCATTGGTGGAGGGTCATTTCCCTGTCGTTGAGGAACTTCTCGAAAGTAATTCTACCAATCACCATAGATATGATTCTGCGATACCATAACATTTTGTGTTCCACTAATAAATGCACTGCGTTCAAAAATAGCTTAGATTGGTAACTTTTTACATGGTTCTCAGTCAGCGAAGACTTATCTAATCTCATTGCACTGCACTACACATCCAATCTCTCGATAAAGTATCACATTCGATTCCTTTTTGCTTCTCTAACAAAGCCAGCAATCTTTCAGCTTCCTAATATGCATTTCCTTCAGTCTTGATAATGTTGTTACTTCATCAGAAAAAGAAATAATAATAATAATAATAATAATAATAATAATAATAATAATAATAATAATAATAATAATAATAATAATAATAATAAGAAGAAGAAGAAGAAGAAGAAGAAGAAGAAGAAGAAGAAGAAGAACTGCATCTTAGGTTGTACAAAAGAAGCAATGATTGATATAGTTTAATTAAATAACTTACCATAATAACTTAAATACTTTTAGTCAGTCAGACTAATAGAGAGCCACAGTTACATATTATTGCAATTACATGTATTACAATCAACTATTCCATGGAAATATTTGTATCAATAATTAACACGTTAATTTAATACGCAACCATCTTCACTGAAGTTGGGTTTATTCTACTTTGGCAACCAAACTATGCGTAATGCACTTGATTTCTTGTAAAAAGGTTTAATTTTAATATATATATATTAAAATGTTAGCTTTATATGTTTGTTCCCAATGCTTTTGACAATGAGATCTCGAAAACCACAAGTGCTAGAAATTCGCCGTTTTCACTGGTCGATTCAAAATTTTGTGTAGATTATCCAGTTCTAAATGAATATTTTTAAAAAAACATGGCCGTTATTACATTTTTAGGGGTACACTGGAAATGTTGAAATTTTAAAAACACATTACATCCTACGAGTTATTCATTCCAACACCACATCGTTATATATAGGGATTGTATATCTCTCAGGCGTTATTTCCATGGGCAGATCATAATGAAAACAAAGGATAACCATTTCTCCAGCGTAACATAAATCTTTATTGTTTGGAGTGTTTTGTTCAATGAACGCTATATATCACTGACATCATAATTAATTGTGTGTGTAATGTATTGCTAATTACATACTGCATGCAAGAGGAAAGAACACACTGATCATACATGAATTAGAAACTCCGACCGGAAGTAGGTACAATCTTCCAAATGGTGTAAGATATTGAAAAAAAATAATCGAAAAAATCTCCTCTTTATGGTACCCCTTGCTGATTTTTATGAAGAAGTCCTTCATTTGTGTCTGTAAAGGAACATGTAAAAATGTTTTGAGGAATAACAGGAGATCATGTTCATATGTGAATGATGCACTGTGTAGAGAGCGCAGGTTCAGCTAGTAGTGTACTGAAAATAATTTTATAGTTTTCATGCTCCATGTTTATTACGCGTTACTTACCCTTAAATTATAATTATCTTCCATTTGTTTAGTGTCTGTTTAATCCATCACCGCCATATTTTTACAAACGTGAATTTAAACATTTTGAAACTTCCTTATATATATAAAATTGTACATGTAATATACAAATGTAATATATATAGGGCTTTCAAAAATGACCTGATTTTAGAAGTCCATATGTATTGATAAAAACATACTACAAAAATGAGATAAATTTCAAAATCTTCAAATTTTAGCTATGCTATTACAAAGGCTCCATGTGTCCAGCACCAACAGCACTAACATTTCCTCCATTTCTACCATTTAATCGGAAGTGCGACGCCGACCTGGACTCTTACGTTTGCACAAGCATCCTCTCTCTTCAAATTGGTGATACCAACGACGAATGTTTTTGGATGCAGGCAGATGAATGCCAAAACACACGAAAAGCACGCTGGACCGAATCACTGACTCAGTCTTCGCAAACTGCAGCACACAAAACACTTTCTGTTGAGTGGAAGCCACCTTATTTCTCAGTGATTGTAAGCTAAGAAGAATCATTGACTGACATCTAACGGCGATTTTTGTGAAATTCTGGGCCACTCATTTCCTTCAAGACACGGTCCATGTTCCGTAATTATTACTATCCAAAATCAGGCCATTCTTTTTGATACACAGTATATAGATAGATAGATAGATAGATAGATAGATAGATAGATAGATAGATAGATAGATAGATAGATAGATAGATAGATAGATAGATAGATAGATAGATATGTGTGTGTGTCAATTCTTCAAGTGTATTTTTCCTTACGTACGCATTCTTCTTTCAAATTTTCCTACAACCTATGAATAGAGAAGTACGTACAACAAACGTAAATTCATAACAATCGTAAGGCCCTAATAAGATCTCCCTTATTTTTACAAAAACAAAACTTCTGTTTCTCCTCATGTATTACACCACAAACAGTAAAGGATAGAGCTATTCTTTGCTAATAAAACTTCTGCTGACCAAAGCAGTATATGTATTTCAAGAGCAGAGATGGTCATACTCCCTCATTTTGCCCTCATGAGGGCCGCCCTCACCCTCACCTCACCCTCATTTTAGTAGTTGAGGGTGAGGGCGTTGGAGGGTGAGGGCGATAAAGTAATTGAGGACGAGTGTGATGGAGGGTGAGTGTAGAGGCGTCAATGAAGGGTGAGTGTGAGGGAGGGTGAGGGGAGGGCGTCTATGAAGGGTGAGTGTGAGGAAGGGTGAGGGGAGGGTGAGTGTGATGGAGGGTGAGGGTGAGGGAGGGTTAGGAAAAATGACCATCTCTGTATAGATACATTACATTTTCAGGTATGTAATATAGCCTTCGTCAAACACATCGAAGCCTAAGTTACATAGCCGAAATTGTAACACACACATATACTTTTAAAATACGTATACTGCTTTGGTCAGCTGGAGTTTTATTAGCAATATTGAATATTCCAAAACTATAATAAATAGTTAACAAGCTATTCTTTATCTATGGATGCAGCATCCCATCTCCTTTGTCATTACGGTTTCAATATTTCAACCTCGTTGTTTGGAAGTCTATCGTACTCTCGCAGTGTGAAACAAACTCCGGCTTAAAGATAATATTCGTCCAACCATGCCCGTTCAATATCAATGAAAATGTATCGTTCCGTACAGTGGTACCCCCCCTTATGTCCATGACGCACCCCCCCCCAATTTTTCAACCCGTAGGTGTTCTTTCATGAAAAAAAAATCTTTTCGATTAATTTTTACACTCCCTCAAACATATTTATACAGATTTTTAAACCTCCCAAATATTTCAATGGTTCCGTAAACACTGTTTAAGAAATCCTTAGAAAGGAAACATAAAAAATGTAGCTGATCATCCGGGTTACGGAGTCTTAAATTCATTCTAAAGAGTGAGAGAAAGCAATTTGAAGTCTCTTAACAACTGCTTTATTTGTGTTTTGTCTGCGAAGGAGATTTCAGGGACAAAGAAACGGAATGAAGTGAGTTATGAGCCTCCTATTTAGAAGAGTGACAAACGCAACCGGAAACTCTCGACTTAAAAGACCCATCATTTGTCTTATTTTTCTTTCTTTTTTTTTTTAGATGCAGCAGTTGTCAACATTTTTTTTTATTTTCCTTTCATTTTGTTTTCTCTGCTTTTCATTTTCTTCGTCCACACAAAAAACATATAAATAACTGTTTCCTTTTGTAGTTCTATTATGTAAATATATTGTTTTCTTCGTAATGACTTCCATATAGCCAATTTACAGAATAATGAGTCAATCTCCATCCGACGTGAATTGATGTAAAATTAATGAACAACATACAAAAACTTGAATACAATCATGTATATAAAATTATGAATGGTGATTAACATTTGAGAACAAGAATTTATACCGATATCTCTATCGATACTGAATTTAAGAAGAGGTCGTCGATGGAATTGAAATTCTATTACTGAATGAGTACTATCTTTCATATATGCAACGGAAAATGATTTTTAGTACACAAATCAACGTGTTAAATAAATATACAGCGTGTCCATAAAAATACTATCATATTTTAAAGTGGTATTACGTCGCTTTTGATAATTGTATTTAAATGAAATTGCTCAAGTTTAAAGAAAAACTCATGTCAACAATGGACAACAATGTCAATACAGGGATCAAACACAGAAAAAGTAAATTAATTGATGTTTACATTGTGATTAGTCGATATGATTCCATTTTTGGATATTTAAAAGGCAGTTCCTGTTTCTGTTAGATGTCACTTGTAAAGCTTTTATGTTTCTGTACTGTAATGCCTTTATGAGCTAACGTAAATTTATTTCCTTTCGTTGTGTTGTTATTGAAGAATAAGTTACAAGGAGTTAGTGGCGACCCCACAAGAAAGAAGTTGGTGTGTTTTTTAATATCACAACACGCAGAGTCTGGTGCAAGTTCAGCGAAAGTTCCAACATCATGATCCTACACTCACACCAATTTTGAAGTGATACCGTGATTGTGGAGATCGTGGCTTCATATGTCGTCAAAGGAAAGAGCATTCAGGGAGACCATCTGTCAATGCGGGAATTGTGTAACAAGTGGCCGCCGAGGTCGCCTAACTTGATGTGTCTGTGACTTCTTTTTATGGGGTACGGATAGGATTGTCTCTATGTACCCCTATTGCAACCACAAATGCAAGAAGTGCAAGTTTGTATCAGTCTGTTATCTACTTCATTTCATCAGCAGTGGCGAAGGGTGGTAAGAGGCCCTGCGGCCCGGCCTACCCATTTACTTTCAGAAATTATAATTTATAATTAATTCATTTTCCTTGCACAGAATGCATGATATTTTCTAAGTTGAAAAAAAAAATGTTCGATAAAGAAATCGTGGTTGGCACCACTGCTGGGAGGCTCACCGAGCAGTGTCTCAGGAGGCAGAAGAACTACCGCCAAGCTACTCAGAAAATCCCGCGAGAGAACGTGTTGGAAATGATGTTTTCTTCACCAGCGTATAACCTGCGAAAGAGACCGGTGTAACGGGCAATTTTTACCCTAGCAAATTATTACCCTAGAGGGTAAAATTTGCCCGGGAAAATTTGACGTCAACAATAGGGGTACAAATATTATCGTGAAAATATTACCCTACATGTCAATCAAATATATTGTTGAAAGGAGGGTAAAAATTGACCGGGAAAAAATGACTTCTCACGTAAGAGGGTAATAATATCCCGGGCAAATTGTACCCTATAGCTAAACTCGCTTAAACTACACAGTAAATTTCTCCTAAAGAGGATAATAATTGACCAGGAAAAAATGACTTCTCACGAAAGAGGGTAATAATTTCCCGGGCAAATAGTACCCTCTTGCTAAACTTTATAGAATTACAGTATACATTTCTCTTAAGAAGGGTAATAATTGACCAGGAAAAAATGACTTCTCACGAAAGAGGGTAATAATTTCCCGGGCAAATTGTACCCTATAGCTAAACTCGCTTGAACTACACAGTAAATTTCTCCTAAAGAGGGTAATAATTGACCAGGAAAAAATGACTTCTCACGAAAGAGGGTAATAATATCCCGGGCAAATAGTACCCTCTTGCTAAACTTTATAGAATTACAGTATACATTTCTCTTAAGAAGGGTAATAATTGACCAGGAAAAAATGACTTCTCACGAAAGAGGGTAATAATTTCCCGGGCAAATTGTACCCTATAGCTAAACTCGCTTGAACTACACAGTAAATTTCTCCTAAAGAGGGTAATAATTGACCAGGAAAAAATGACTTCTCACGAAAGAGGGTAATAATATCCCGGGCAAATAGTACCCTCTTGCTAAACTTTATAGAATTACAGTATACATTTCTCTTAAGAAGGGTAATAATTGACCAGGAAAAAATGACTTCACACGAAAGAGGGTAATAATTTCCCGGGCAAATTGAACCCTATAGCTAAACTCGCTTGAACTACACAGTAAATTTCTCCTAAAGAGGGTAATAATTGACCAGGAAAAAATGACTTCTCACGAAAGAGGGTAATAATTTCCCGGGCAAATAGTACCCTCTTGCTAAACATTATAGAATTACAGTATACATTTCTCTTAAGAAGGGTAATAATTGACCAGGAAAAAATGACTTCTCACGAAAGAGGGTAATAATTTCCCGGGCAAATTGTACCCTATAGCTAAACTCGCTTGAACTACACAGTAAATTTCTCCTAAAGAGGGTAATAATTGACCAGGAAAAAATGACTTCTCACGAAAGAGGGTAATAATATCCCGGGCAAATAGTACCCTCTTGCTAAACTTTATAGAATTACAGTATACATTTCTCTTAAGAAGGGTAATAATTGACCAGGAAAAAATGACTTCACACGAAAGAGGGTAATAATTTCCCGGGCAAATTGAACCCTATAGCTAAACTCGCTTGAACTACACAGTAAATTTCTCCTAAAGAGGGTAATAATTGACCAGGAAAAAATGACTTCTCACGAAAGAGGGTAATAATTTCCCGGGCAAATAGTACCCTCTTGCTAAACTTTATAGAATTACAGTATACATTTCTCTTAAGAAGGGTAATAATTGACCAGGAAAAAATGACTTCTCACGAAAGAGGGTAATAATTTCCCGGGCAAATTGTACCCTATAGCTAAACTCGCTTGAACTACACAGTAAATTTCTCCTAAAGAGGGTAATAATTGACCAGGAAAAAATGACTTCTCACGAAAGAGGGTAATAATATCCCGGGCAAATAGTACCCTCTTGCTAAACTTTATAGAATTACAGTATACATTTCTCTTAAGAAGGGTAATAATTGACCAGGAAAAAATGACTTCACACGAAAGAGGGTAATAATTTCCCGGGCAAATTGAACCCTATAGCTAAACTCGCTTGAACTACACAGTAAATTTCTCCTAAAGAGGGTAATAATTGACCAGGAAAAAATGACTTCTCACGAAAGAGGGTAATAATATCCCGGGCAAATAGTACCCTCTTGCTAAACTTTATAGAATTACAGTATACATTTCTCTTAAGAAGGGTAATAATTGACCAGGAAAAAATGACTTCTCACGAAAGAGGGTAATAATTTCCCGGGCAAATTGTACCCTATAGCTAAACTCGCTTGAACTACACAGTAAATTTCTCCTAAAGAGGGTAATAATTGACCAGGAAAAAATGACTTCTCACGAAAGAGGGTAATAATATCCCGGGCAAATAGTACCCTCTTGCTAAACTTTATAGAATTACAGTATACATTTCTCTTAAGAAGGGTAATAATTGACCAGGAAAAAATGACTTCACACGAAAGAGGGTAATAATTTCCCGGGCAAATTGAACCCTATAGCTAAACTCGCTTGAACTACACAGTAAATTTCTCCTAAAGAGGGTAATAATTGACCAGGAAAAAATGACTTCTCACGAAAGAGGGTAATAATTTCCCGGGCAAATAGTACCCTCTTGCTAAACTTTATAGAATTACAGTATACATTTCTCTTAAGAAGGGTAATAATTGACCAGGAAAAAATGACTTCTCACGAAAGAGGGTAATAATTTCCCGGGCAAATTGTACCCTATAGCTAAACTCGCTTGAACTACACAGTAAATTTCTCCTAAAGAGGGTAATAATTGACCAGAAAAAAATGACTTCTCACGAAGGAGGGTAATAATTTCCCGGGCAAATAGTACCCTCTTGCTAAACTTTATAGAATTACAGTATACATTTCTCTTAAGAAGGGTAATAATTGACCAGGAAAAAATGACTTCTCACGAAAGAGGGTAATAATTTCCCGGGCAAATTGTACCCTATAGCTAAACTCGCTTGAACTACACAGTAAATTTCTCCTAAAGAGGGTAAAAATTGACCAGGAAAAAATGACTTCTCACGAAAGAGGGTAATAATATCCCGGGCAAATAGTACCCTCTTGCTAAACTCTACAGAATTACAGTATACATTTCTCCTAAAAAGGGTAACAATTGACCAGGAAAAAACGACTTCTCACGAAAGAGGGTAATAATATCCCGGGCAAATAGTACCCTCTTGCTAAACTCAGCAGAATTACAGTATACATTTCTCTTAAGAAGGGTAATAATTGACCAGGAAAAAATGACTTCTCACGAAAGAGGGTAATAATTTCCCGGGCAAATTGTACCCTATAGCTAAACTCGCTTGAACTACACAGTAAATTTCTCCTAAAGAGGGTAATAATTGACCAGGAAAAAAAGACTTCTCACGAAAGAGGGTAATAATTTCCCGGGCAAATAGTACCCTCTTGCTAAACTCTACAGAATTATAGTATACATTTCTCCTAAAAAGGGTAATAATTGACCAGGAAAAAATGACTTCTCACGAAAGAGGGTAATAATATCCCGGGCAAATTGTACCCTATAGCTAAACTCGCTTGAAATACACAGTAAATTTCTCCTAAAGAGGGTAATAATTGACCAGGAAAAAATGACTTCTCACGAAAGAGGGTAATAATTTCCCGGGCAAATAGTACCCTCTTGCTAAACTTTATAGAATTACAGTATACATTTCTCTTAAGAAGGGTAATTATTGACCAGGAAAAAATGACTTCTCACGAAAGAGGGTAATAATTTCCCGGGCAAATTGTACCCTATAACTAAACTCGCTTGAACTACACAGTAAATTTCTCCTAAAGAGGGTAATAATTGACCAGGAAAAAATGACTTCTCACGAAAGAGGGTAATAATATCCCGGGCAAATAGTACCCTCTTGCTAAACTCTACAGAATTACAGCATACATTTCTTCTAAAAAGGGTAATAATTGACCAGGAAAAAATGACTTCTCACGAAAGAGGGTAATAATATCCCGGGCAAATAGTACCCTCTTGCTAAACTCTGCAGAATTACAGTATACATTTCTCCTGAAAAGGGTAATAATTGACCAGGAAAAAATGACTTCTCACGAAAGAGGGTAATAATTTCCCGGGCAAATTATACCCTATAGCTAAACTCGCTTGAACTACACAGTAAATTTCTCCTAAAGAGGGTAATAATTGACCAGGAAAAAATGACTTCTCACGAAAGAGGGTAATAATATCCCGGGCAGATTGTACCCTCTTGCTAAACTCTATAGAATTACAGTATACATTTCTCCTAAAAAGGGTAATAATTGACCAGGAAAAAATGACTTCTCACGAAAGAGGGTAATAATTTCCCGGGCAAATTGTACCCTATAGCTAAACTCGCTTGAACTACACAGTAAATTTCTCCTAAAGAGGGTAATAATTGACCAGGAAAAAATGACTTCTCACGAAAGAGGGTAATAATTTCCCGGCCAAATTGTACCCTATAGCTAAACTCGCTTCAACTACACAGTAAATTTCTCCTAAAGAGGGTAATAATTGACCAGGAAAAAATGACTTCTCACGAAAGAGGGTAATAATATCCCGGGCAAATAGTACCCTCTTGCTAAACTCTACAGAATTGCAGTATACATTTCTCCTAAAAAGGGTAATAATTGACCAGGAAAAAATGACTTCTCGTGAAAGAGGGTAATAATTTCCCGGGCAAATAGTACCCTCTTGCTAAACTTTATAGAATTACACTATACATTTCTCTTAAGAAGGGTAATAATTGACCAGGAAAAAATGACTTCTCAATAAAGAGGGTAATAATTTCCCGGGCAAATTGTACCCTATAGCTAAACTCGCTTGAACTACACAGTAAATTTCTCCTAAAGAGGGTAATAATTGACCAGGAAAAAATGACTTCTCACGAAAGAGGGTAATAATATCCCGGGCAAATGGTAGCCTCTTGCTAAACTCTTCAGAATTACAGTATACATTTCTTCTAAAAAGGGTAATAATTGACCAGGAAAAAATGACTTCTGACGAAAGAGGGTAATAATATCCCGGGCAAATAGTACCCTCTTGCTAAACTCTGCAGAATTACAGTATACATTTCTCCTAAAAAGGGTAATAATTGACCAGGAAAAAATGACCTCACGAAAGAGGGTAATAATTTCCCGGGCAAATTGTACCCTATAGCTAAACTCGCTTGAACTACACAGTAAATTTCTCCTAAAGAGGGTAATAATTGACTAGGAAAAAATGACTTCTCACGAAAGAGGGTAATAATATCCCGGGCAAATAGTACTCTCTTGCTAAACTCTACACAATTACAATATACATTTCTCCTAAAAAGGGTAATAATTGACCAGGAAAAAATGACTTCTCACGAAAGAGGGTAATAATTTCCCGGGCAAATTGTACCCTATAGCTAAACTCGCTTAAACTACACAGTAAATTTCTCCTAAAGAGGGTAATAATTGACCAGGAAAAAATGACTTCTCACGAAAGAGGGTAATAATTTCCCGGGCAGATTGTACCCTGTAGCTAAACTCGCTTGAACTACACAGTAAATTTCTCCTAAAGAGGGTAATAATTGACCAGGAAAAAATGACTTCTCACGAAAGAGGGTAATAATATCCCGGGCAAATAGTACCCTCTTGCTAAACTCTATAGAATTACAGTATACATATCTCCTAAGAAGGGTAATAATTGACCAGGAAAAAATGACTTCTCACGAAAGAGGGTAATAATTTCCCGGGCAAATTGTACCCTATAGCTAAACTCGCTTGAACTACACAGTAAATTTCTCCTAAAGAGGGTAATAATTGACCAGGAAAAAATGACTTCTCACGAAAGAGGGTAATAATTTCCCGGGCAAATTGTACCCTATAGCAAAACTCGCTTGAACTACACAGTAAATTTCTCCTAAAGGGGGTAATAATTGACCAGGAAAAAATGACTTCTCACGAAAGAGGGTAATAATATCCCGGGCAAATAGTACCCTCTTGCTAAACTCTATAGAATTACAGTATACATATCTCCTAAGAAGGGTAATAATTGACCAGGAAAAAATGACTTCTCACGAAAGAGGGTAATAATTTCCCGGGCAAATTGTACCCTATAGCTAAACTCGCTTGAACTACACAGTAAATTTCTCCTAAAGAGGGTAATAATTGACCTGGAAAAAATGACTTCTCACGAAAGAGGGTAATAATTTCCCGGGCAAATTGTACCCTATAGCAAAACTCGCTTGAACTACACAGTAAATTTCTCCTAAAGGGGGTAATAATTGACCAGGAAAAAATGACTTCTCACGAAAGAGGGTAATAATATCCCGGGCAAATAGTACCCTCTTGCTAAACTCTACAGAATTACAGTATACATTTCTCCTAAAAAGGGTAATAATTGACCAGGAAAAAATGACTTCTCACGAAAGAGGGTAATAATTTCCCGGGCAAATAGTACCCTCTTGCTAAACTTTATAGAAATACACTATACATTTTTCTTAAGAAGGGTAATAATTGACCAGGAAAAAATGACTTCTCACGAAAGAGGGTAATAATTTCCCGGGCAAATTGTACCCTATAGCTAAACTCGCTTGAACTACACAGTAAATTTCTCCTAAAGAGGGTAATAATTGACCAGGAAAAAATGACTTCTCACGAAAGAGGGTAATAATTTCCCGGGCAAATAGTACCCTCTTGCTAAACTCTACAGAATTACAGTATACATTTCTCTTAAGAAGGGTAATAATTGACCAGGAAAAAATGACTTCTCACGAAAGAGGGTAATAATTTCCCGGGCAGATTGTACCCTGTAGCTAAACTCGCTTGAACTACATAGTAAATTTCTCCTAAAGAGGGTAATAATTGACTAGGAAAAAATGACTTCTCACGAAAGAGGGTAATAATTTCCCGGGCAAATTGTACCCTATAGCAAAACTCGCTTGAACTACACAGTAAATTTCTCCTAAAGGGGGTATAATTGACCAGGAAAAAATGACTTCTCACGAAAGAGGGTAATAATATCCCGGGCAAATAGTACCCTCTTGCTAAACTCTACAGAATTACAGTATACATTTCTCCTAAAAAGGGTAATAATTGACCAGGAAAAAATGACTTCTCACGAAAGAGGGTAATAATTTCCCGGGCAAATTGTACCCTATAACTAAACTCGCTTGAACTACACAGTAAATTTCTCCTAAAGAGGGTAATAATTGACCAGGAAAAAATGACTTCTCACGAAAGAGGGTAATAATATCCCGGGCAAATAGTACCCTCTTGCTAAACTCTACAGAATTACAGCATACATTTCTTCTAAAAAGGGTAATAATTGACCAGGAAAAAATGACTTCTCACGAAAGAGGGTAATAATATCCCGGGCAAATAGTACCCTCTTGCTAAACTCTACAGAATTACAGTATACATTTCTCCTAAAAAGGGTAATAATTGACCAGGAAAAAATGACTTCTCACGAAAGAGGGTAATAATTTCCCGGGCAAATAGTACCCTCTTGCTAAACTTTATAGAATTACACTATACATTTCTCTTAAGAAGGGTAATAATTGACCAGGAAAAAATGACTTCTCACGAAAGAGGGTAATAATTTCCCGGGCAAATTGTACCCTATAGCTAAACTCGCTTGAACTACACAGTAAATTTCTCCTAAAGAGGGTAATAATTGACCAGGAAAAAATGACTTCTCACGAAAGAGGGTAATAATATCCCGGGCAAATAGTACCCTCTTGCTAAACTCTACAGAATTACAGTATACATTTCTCTTAAAAAGGGTAATAATTGACCAGGAAAAAATGACTTCTCACGAAAGAGGGTAATAATTTCCCGGGCAAATAGTTCCCTCTTGCTAAACTTTATAGAATTACAGTATACATTTCTCTTAAGAAGGGTAATAATTGATCAGGAAAAAATGACTTCTCACGAAAGAGGGTAATAATTTCCCGGGCAAATTGTACCCTATAGCTAAACTCGCTTGAACTACACAGTAAATTTCTCCTAAAGAGGGTAATAATTGACCAGGAAAAAATGACTTCTCACGAAAGAGGGTAATAATATCCCGGGCAAATTGTTCCTGCTATCTAAACTCTGTTCAACTACATAGCATACTACATTTTTCCAAAGGTTGGTAATAATTAAGCAAAAAAATTATTTAGCAAGAAGGTGTTAATGATAATTGTTATTTTTATGTATTCTTTATTTTAGGCATATGCTGGTACTAATGAGGTTTTTTTTCAATTTTTTATTTAGGCTTAGATGTGGTTCTTCCAGTTTTTTCGATGTTAATCTTATTATTTTAACTTCCGATAATTTTTCCTTTCCTTCAAATCATGGGTCAGTCATGTCCTTTTTCTTCCTATTCCTCACTTCCTCTCTATCTTTCCTTCCTATCAGTGTGAAGAAGGCAGTTTCTTCGCAAGGTGTGTCCAATCCAGTTCGCATTTTTAGGAAGGAAGGTGCCTAGATGTGTCTTCTTCTATCCCTTTCAAAACTTGGTCATTTGTTGTCCTCTCGTCCATTTTATCTGCTCAATCTTCCTCCAACACCACTTTTCGAAGCTCTTTAAATATTTCTTCTCTAACTTCCGTAATGTCCAAGTCTCTGAGCCATACAGTCCAATGCTCCATATATATAGCACTTGACCAACTTCTTTTTAAATCCAATATTGAGCCTGCTAGTTAAGATTAATCTTTTCTTTTTGAATGCTTCTTTGGCTATGGCAATTCTTGACCTGAGTTCTTTGGTGTAGTAAGTGTCTCTCGTCAAAATACTTCCCAGATACTTGAAATTGTCTACCTCCTCAAGTTCTCCTTGTTGTACACTGATCCGTAAGCCGTGTTTCCACGGGATTTTCTCATGACTTTCGACTTTTCGATGTTAATTTCCATTCCATACAAATTTCCAGAGTCAACTATTTTGTCAATCTTCTCCTGTATTCCTCCTTTGGTGTTAGCTATTATCACCGTATCATCTGCATACCTGATCTTGTGAATGATCGTCCTCCAATCTTGAAATCTCCAATTCCCATTAATGCTTCTTTCTTTAAACTCTATGTAAATATTCAATAATTGGGGTGACAAACTACATCCTTGTGTGACCCCTCTTTCAATCTTCATACTGTTTCTTTCTCTTTCATTCAAGCGCAGCTTCATTCGTTGTCGTGTGTACAGGTTTTGAATGAGTCGTCGATTTCTCCAGTTGACTGCGCTTTCTTTAAGTATTTTCAGAAGCTTTCAGGCAGTCGAAGAATCACAAACAAACTTCTTTCTTTACATCAAGCATTCTTTGGGGTAACAATATCCCTGATAAATTGTACCGACTAGCTGAATTTCATTAAACTGTTTATATTAGTTCTATATATATGTGTGTAAATTTTGAAAAGGCTTCACAAAATAAGTTGTAATAATATTCCTTGAAAATTTTACACCTTGGTAAATTTAATCAAACTGTGTAGTAAATGACTCTAGAATTAGGTAGATTTTGACCAAAAAATGGAATCTCAGGAAATAGCTGTAAAAATTTCACTAAAAGTTTAGTATATTTTTCGAAGTGAGAGTAAATATTGACAAAGGGAAATGACTTCACAATATAAGAGGTTACTATACCTGGTACAAATTGTACATCAAATAGATTCTAAATAAGTAGTTTGTAAATTTTTGTGAAGGTGCGGTATATAACAAAAGATTATACTTAACATTAAAAAGTTTTTCCTTTCCCATGAAAATTGTACTGTAGATCTTAATTTGATTAAGATATCTATAAAGTACATTGTTTTGAATTCGTATAGTTTTTTTCTTATAATTTCTTCCCACGAGGTGTGTTAGCAATGCAAAAAGTATACCATCTCAACGTGCCATTGTAAGAAGTTAATGCATTTCTAAATGTGTGTGTGAAAGTTGATTGTGTACCACATAACTACGAGGGTGGGCTGATAAGTTCTCGGCCCGACCCAGAAGGACTTGAACTGCAGGCATGAAAGTTTGAGGCTATTCAACATAGTCCCCTCGAAGGTAAAAACACTTGACACTTCGATTCTGCAACTTTTCCAACCCCTCAAAAAAAAAAAAAATAAAATAAAATAAAAATAAAACAAGATTTCTCAAGTTCTGCAAAAAACTGTTCCACAGCTGTAATCACCCCTTCATCACTGTGAAATTTCTGTCCTTTCACTGTTCTTTTGAGTTTCGGAAAAAGATAATAATCAGAAGAAGCCAGATCTGGCGAGTAAGGTGGGTGGTCAATTCACTGTACCCCTAGGTCCCTCAGAATATCCATTGTTCAGCTAGCCTTGTGGAAGGAAGCATTGTCCTGAAAAAACAAAACACCTCGTGTCAACTTTCAGGGGTCTTTTCATTAATAGCGTCCTTTACCTTAGCCAGCAGACTGCAGTAATAATCTGCAGTTATGATTTGGCCCATTGGAAGGTAGTCTGAGAGCAAAGCATCATCCTTATTTCAGAATATTGAGGCAAGCACGTTTCCTGCGGACTTTTGTGCTTTTGAATATATTCGGCCTTGGAGATCCTGAGTGGTGCCACTCGCATGACTCCTCTTCGGCTTTCGTATCAAAGTGATGAAACCACATTTCATCCTGGGTCACAAGCTGATTCAAAAAATCGTCCTTGGAGTTTCCAAATGCAGTAAAATCACATGCCGCAACTTGCACGGGATATTATTACAACCTTTCGTCAGAAGTAATTTTTAACTAGTCAATTATTACCCTCCTTAGGTGAAATTTACTGTTTAGTTCAATGGAGTTTAGCTATACCCAGATAGCAGAAACAGCTTGCCACAAGCATGATATAAGCTTGTCGTGACAAGGATATAAGCTTGTCCCAAGCTTGTTACGACAAGTCTGTAAGCGTATATCAAGGCTGATTCAAGCGACGAAGTTGACAGGCGACAAGCATATTGTAGGCTTATACTGTAAGATTGTTTCAAGCTTGTCAGCTCAAGCTTATTGCAAACTTGTTACATAAAGCATGCTACAGGCTTGTTACCTCAAGTTTATTTCAAACTTGGTACGTAATGCTTGCTCCAGGCTTGCTACCTCAAGTCTATTTCAAACTTGGTACATAATGCTTGCTACAGGCTTGTTACCTCAAGTTTATTTCAAACTTGGTACATAATGCTTCCTACAGGCTTGTCACCTCAAGCTTATTTCAAGTTGTCCACTTCAAGTTTAGCACATGCTTAATCTGTCTCGTTTATTGCAAGCTTCTCAGTAAAGCTTGATATAAATTTATTTCTGCACGTGAGAAAATGATTCATCTGCTTGGCGACATGTATAATGTTTGATGTGAAGGTTAGTATAATGTTCAATGTGTAAGTTACATAAATGATGGTGTGTATTCTTTTGCCATCTGAGGTGTTTAGATATTGCCATCACTTTATTGGCATTATTTTAAATATATATAGGGGAAACCATACCATACTTACTATTAATAGTAAACATAGTAGTAAGCTATGGTTTCTGCAATATTTTTAAAAGAATGCCAATAAAGTGGTGGCAATATCCAAACACCCTCAGATGGCAAAAGAACACACACCATCATTTATGTAACTTACACACTGAACATTATACTAACCTTCACATCAAACATTATACATGACGCCAACCAGATGAATCATTTTCTTACGTGCAGAAACAAATCTGTATCAAGGTTGACACTACTGGGCCTCACATCAAATCTTATACAAAATGAAATTAACCTCATATAGACAACAATCCTGCAAAAATAAACGTAAAGGTGACGACGAAAGAACTGTTAAACCTACATAAGCAATGTTCTGAAAAAGAATAGTTGTATTCGGTCAAAATGAAAGCAAAATAATGTATACTTTCACAATCTGTATTATGCTTCTTTCCTTCGTCCATTATGCGTCTTTGCAGCACGAGGTTCAGGTTTACTTCTGTTGAGTAACATTATTGAAATATCATGTTAAATTATAAATCCATGTCTCACACAACATTGGTGTTGAATATATACCCCATACTCCAGTCTATTGAGATTAGTATCTTATCTCAACATAGAAAGCAACACTTTTCCTGAGTTCCTTGGTGAATATACTATGCGACCTGGCAGATCAGTATCCAATTAGTTTACCATTAACCACAGTTTGATGTTGAAGTTGAGCGTCCCGTTTCAGCACGAAGTTTTACATGAGACACTGACCTGTAGAATCCGAACAGTAATGCGTTTAGTGTTTGTAAGGTCTTCCACTGGGAATCGACCACGACCCTAGGCGCACCAAAGGCGTACACCACTAGACAAGCGTCAAGGGCTAAGCAAACTTTTAAATTATCAGATTTCAGGAAAGAAAGAAATATAAATTAAATCCTAGAACCACTGCTACACAGGGTGCGAAATACTGAGGATGGCCATTCCCACACTTCAAAATTTTGGAAGAAAATTCATCCTAAATAATTTACTGGAGAGATAAGGTGACATCGACACTGTCAGAAGTATACAAACTATTTACAGTAAATCTGTGCAGTTAGTGGACAACCTAGTGGATAAGCATTACCCCTAACCTTACATATATCAATAATTTTGGATGTTCAATATATGAAATCTTCATTTCAAAACTTTCCAGTGCAATTTTTTTTTTACTTATTTATTTACTCCTATCTCTCCCCGATCATAACTGTTATGATTTCGCATCCTGCTGCTACATATTTGAAATAAATTATCCCTACATTCTACACAACAACTGATATAAGGTTCCATGAAAACAACCAGCTTGTATTACAATGTTATTTATTGAACTTATTTACATATTTTGTATTATTTCTAACTTATTTCCTTAATTGGGTTCCTCAACTTCAACGGTGTGACCTTCCACTATAGGTTTTGAATTTCTTCGTTCTCTGCAAAATAACGATCATAAATACGTACTGAAAAACATGTAATTGATTGCACAGTTAAAAGAAAACATTCATATTGTTTACCTTATAAATACGCTCTCATTAAAATAAATTATTATTCTTTGAAGTAAGTGCCACACAAGGCAACAGAGTCTGGCACTCGTTTCTCAGATCTGGTGATCCATGGCTTGGAGGCACTCCAAATATGATCTCTATAGCATTACGGTAGAATTTTTTATAGTGAATTAATATTCCCTAATCGAGCTCACCTATTCAGATGTTAGATTTGTAGTGTGACACTTCTTATTCAAAGTGTCTTGACTATGTCAAATACAATATAATTCATCTTCCCATACTGAAAATTAATAAAGTAATTTTAAACACTACTATACATAAACATTACCCAAACACTCTTTCGGTTTAGCGGCATCCCTTATATTCTACATTTTACGTTTTACAGCCTTATTTGATTAAATTTTGACGATCACTCATAAGAAACACTTGAAAGGAAAGAATCGCGTTTGTTACAATTACAACATACTCTCCCACAGTCTGATATTAAGTCGTCTCGGGATCGTACGAATCTGTCTGGGTCATACAGGGTCAGGGATCTGACTACTTCGAAGTATGTTACTCGTTTCATCACTGGTACCACTGCATGGTATTTATTCACTTTACCTATTTCAATGTTCTAGTGCCAGTAAATTTTCAGTAGTTTTTTTTTTTTTTTTTTTTTTTTAGTTTCCTAGCTGAAAATGTGCATTGTTCTGTGAGAGCATCAATTGAGATAAATCCAGAAAATGTCATATTGACTCACTCGGTACTGTTGTATAAGCACGGCGTTACGAAAAACAAACGAAGTAATCACTGATATAAGAAATCACTGAGAGATGGAAGAACAAATATTTACTTATTTCTGTAATTTTCTCTCCATGCCTTGTATGAAATGCAATCTGATCTCACGATTCACAGGAAAGATAGGTCATAAGTGTGTGAACCTATATACCTTGTATTCTTCACGGAGCAACATAAATGACAGATGATGACCTACAAGGCGTTATCCTGCGTCACGTACAACAGAACGCGTGGGAAAGTGTAGTTCGCAATTCACAGGAAACGTGTAGAATTTACTAAAGTAGGCACCGTGTACACGGACAACTTCGTACCATTTTGCAACGAGTTTAGAACATACCTTAGAGGTTCAATGAAATATTTCTCTTTAAAAATAAAAAATAAAAAAGTTACTGGTGACTAATACGTAAAGAGGTGTTGAACAACAATTCACTGGAATTATTTGTGACAGTAAAACAAACGGATTTTAATCCTGAGCCTTACAGCGGAGGAATACATCTTTGCAACGTTTCATTCTTTCAAAACACAAGAATCACTGATAGGAAGACATGCATATTGCCTTCATCATACATATCAAATGAAGAAAGGATGACTCATTACCGTAAATGTAACACTAAGTTTATTTGACCCATATTCATGAAACGTCGTGTCGGAGTCATTAGCGTCGTTTCACAATTCATTATAGAGAAGTAATAAATACTCCTGCGACCTATCGACCTAGTTCTTTATATCCCATCTTTGAAAGCAGAAACATTTCTCAGTGTACATGGCACAAGCAGGAAAATCACTTCATTTACTTCAATCCAGTCAAATTCTGAATGCATTTTAAGACCTATGTCTCCCTATTTATTTTCCTGGTAATTTGTTGTTGAGTGTTTACGCATACGCATACTTTGGCGTGCTCCATCCTATTGAAATCTTTTTGTCTTTGGGGGAAAAAAACTACTCTTACTTTTTAAATTTATTTTTTTATTACTGCCACTGCTGAATGAAGTCTTTATCTTGTGGATAAAACATTAACCTTTATTTCTTGTTCAATTTTAGTGTTGATTACTTCTTTTTCATACTGAATGAAGTCTTATCTTCCCGAAAACTCGGGAATGTCTTTGTAAGAGAGAAATGTGCATTTACTATTATTGTGTCTTTTAACAAAATTTTCTAACTGCTAAAGTCTTTATCTTCTAGGAAAAAAAAACTGTTTCTTGATTAGTTTTAATGTTATTTTACTTCTTTTCTATCTCCTGAATGAAACCGCATCTTCTGAGAAGGAAAAAAAAAACTACAATACCATCTGTATCTTAATTAATTATAGTACTTTATTGCTTGTTTCTATACTAAACGAAATAATCTTATCGTCTGGAAGATTCTGCAATTGCATATTTCTCTATTACAATGGCATTGCAGAGTTTTCCAGAATGTAAGATGATTTCATTTACTATAGAAAAGAAGTAATTAACTCTAATCAATCAAGTCTTATCTTCCCGAAAACTCGGGAATGTCTTTGTAAGAGAGAAATGTGCATTTACTATTATTTTGTCTTTTAACAAAATTTTCTAACTGCTGAAGTCTTTATCTTCTAGGAAAAAAAAAAACTGTTTCTTGATTAGTTTTAATGTTATTTTACTTCTTTTCTATCTCCTGAATGAAACCGTATCTTCTGAGAAGGAAAAAAAAACTACAATACCATCTGTATCTTAATTAATTATAGTACTTTATTGCTTGTTTCTATACTAAACGAAATAATCTTATAGTCTGGAAGATTCTGCAATTGCATATTTCTCTATTACAATGGCATTGCAGAGTTTTCCAGAATGTAAGATGATTTCATTTACTATAGAAAAGAAGTAATTAACTCTAATCAATCAAGAAAGAGGGTGGTATTGTAGTTTTTCTCTCATGAGATGAGTTCGTTCAGTAGATAGAAAAGATGTAAAATAACACTAAAATTAGTCAAGAAAAAAAGAGGTTAGTTGCTTTCTGTTTTTCATGCAGCAGGTAGGAAATGTTTTTAGAAGGCAAATATAACAGTAAGTGCCTATCTCTCTATTACTCTGACATCGCAGTTTTCAAAAAATGAAATTTCCCGCAGTATAGAAAAGAAGTAATCAACACCAAAATTAATCAAGGAATAAAAGTTATTGTTAGAAAAAAAAAAGATTTCATTCAGCAGATAGGAGTAATCAAAAAATAAAATTAACAGAGGTACTTTCTTCCAGAAGACAAAAAAATAAAAATGTAAACAGTAATGAATCTCGATTTTAGTTAATATTTCCATCCTCCGAGGAAAGTAACAGGCAAGTTGCTAAATTATAAAGGATAATAAAATAATAAATACATACAAGGTAAACATTTCATCTCATTTCACTGTGTACTAATACATGAGTGCGTAAAAATGAACTCATCTCGCTATATAAAATACAAAGACCTAAGTGATTGAGTGACTGACAGATCTTTGCACAGGCCAAATCGCTTAAGATAGACAAGTTAAATATGGACAGTACATGGGATTTGTTACGTAGGATACCACTAAGGAAGGATTTTTGCAAATTCGACAGGAAGGGGAGGAAAATAGGTGTGGGACGTATTTTTAAAATATGACCATATCTCTGAATTCCTTAAGGTTACAGACTTGAAATTTGATATTCGGATGTATCATTTCAAATAATTTGACATATTTAAGCAGTTTTTGATATTTTAGTACAAAGGAAAAAAAGAAAAAAAGGTGAGAAAGAAAAGAAAAGGAGTGAGGATTAAAATTATTATAAGATGTCAAAATCTCTGAATTTATGAAGGTTTGAAACATGAAATTTGGTATTTTCATATTATTTAAAATAAGTAGATAAGAATTTAAGCGCTTTTGAAATATGCCTCGGAGGTAAGAAAGGGGGGTGGAAAGAAAAATGGATGGGGATTATAATTATTATAGTAAAGTATTTAATCCCTTAAGGTGAGAGATTTGAAGTTCAGTATTTCCATTTCTCATTTAAAATACTTTGCCACGTGTTTCGGCCCTCTTTTTTTCTTTTTTGACATGCTAGTAAAAAGGGAAAGAAACGATGTGGAGAGGAGAAAAAAAAGGTGGGGATTACAATTATTCTAATAAAATGTCGGTATCTCTAAATCTTTTAAGATTTGAAATATGGAAGTAACTTCTCATTTAAAATTATTACAAAAGCGTTTTATGATACATATCCTAAAAGGAAGAAAAAGGGAAGGATTACAATTATTATAATAAGATGTTCATATCTTGGGGTCCGGGAAAGTAAGAGGCATTGAAACGGTGGAAATCTCTTTTTCCTCCAAATCCACAGAATTCTATGCATATGATATTGATCTAGTGACCTATAGATGTGAGAAATGTAGTGAATACAAAACGTATATGTAGAGAAGAACGCGTCCATGGACTAAGTTGCAGATCCCTGGCTTATTTAGTGATGGTAAGAACTTTCCGATCTCTCTCGTGATTGTAAGGAAAATAGGTAAAACTATACTTACCTACGCAGTAGTCTAGGCTCCGCCTGCTGCAGCCAAACACCCAATACTTCCTTCACCGTTTCTTCTGTTGCGACGGTGTACATCTTACGAACAGCAGCTGAAAAGAAAGATAGAATTTCAAGCAAGTACTAGCGATTTTTATTCTTTAAAAAAAAAAAAGAAAACTGTCATTTGAAATAAATTTCCCTCTTAAATAGCTTTACGGAATTATGGTATGGTTTGTAAATATGGATACCTACAGCTGAAACTAATTCCTATATTATTTTTCAAGTCACCTAAGCTAGGCCCCTATTTTGTGATTTTTATGTAAGGGTACTATAGAAAGTTATCTTCCACCACACTTTTGGTATATTATATAATGGAAAAGTTACATTTTTCGATACAAGTGTAACAATACTTTCTTCCGGTGCCCTTAGTGGTGATATGGTTTTGAGTCAACGTTTAAAGTCACCTTAAATAACACTACAAAAAACACATGTGTTTTGGCTAACTTCGTTGTCACGAAAAATTGAAAGATGAAGTCGACAGAAAGACGAAAGTTTGACTATTCGCCGTCTTGAAAGCCTGCAACTTTTCTCTTTTTATACTGGAATTATGGTAACTTCGAAAGCTATGTTCTTCTAGTGTTTTGTCTGCGTTCCAGTGTTAGACAAAGAGCTCTGAAATTTTGCACCATTAAAATATCGGCAGGGGAGACAGTTTGGCATACTATGTAATACTACCAGACTAACAGTGTTGCCAACCCAACAAAGTTATATTCGTGTGGTAGACAGTATCAAATTTACAGGTATACACGAAAAGTCTGGTGCAAAATTATACTTCACAGTAGTGATTCCTACACTGTACTTCAATTTAAATTCGTTGACACTATTGACTTTATTTAGCCCTGGAATCATTCCTACCTTGGAATTTTATTTGGTTTTAGATTTTCCGTACACCTTACAAATTCTTTTGAATGCTTTTTCAAGCAAAGATTTGTTTAAATATGTACTTTGCCAGTAAAGCTTTGTTTACAACATAGAGTGTTGGATCAGTTATTGAATTTCCTATACATTCTACACAGATGTTATATTCACCCAGTAAGGGTGAACACATTTACATATTTTACTACTTGACAGTAAAAGAATCCTAAAGTACTCAAAGCATACTTTATTCATGAAGAATTACTTCTGATTGCTTGGGACATACTAATATGAGAACACACGTCCAGTACGAGAGAAGTAAGACTTAATAATTAGCAAACTGGAATTTTGTATGGTTACTAGCATAAATAAATAAATGAAGTTAAATATTTCAGTACAACTTTTCAAATCAACTTACTGTTGATCTTATTGCACATTTGGTTGGACCCAAAGGTGTGCTTTTTTGCTTCATGATCCTTGGTTTCCTGCCAGAGTAGGAGAATTCCATTGCGAGTTTGTCGCACAAAGTTCTTCTTACCACCAATTGACAGTAATACTTTTACCTGAAAGAAAGGAAAGTATTTAGATCTAATGCATGCTGAAATCAAAAAGAAAAGCAATATATATAAGGGTCCGTATTGTTATGTTTTTCTACCAGTGGAAAAAAAAAACGAAGCATGAATGAAACTAGATTAATTTTTAGATACCGTAATGTGGTGTGAAAAAAAAAGCGTGGGGTTCTGAGTTTCACGGAAGGCCGTATCAAATGGGCTACGTGACTAACAAAAACTGTTTGCCTGGGATTTATTTGGTAACTTTCAGCTTTATATCGGAATAGCGGTTATTTAAAAGGACCATTGTCCGTTTGAACTAGAAAAAAATACTATATATATATGTACATAATATATATATATATATATATATATATATATATATATATATATATATATATATATATATATATATATATATATATATATATATATATATATATATGTGTGTGTGTGTGTGTGTGTTTGTGTGTGTATGTATATGGAAATTACATACACTTCCAAAAGTAACAAGTAACAATGGGTTAATCAATGCTGCCAACAAGTAGTGTCAGAAAATAGCTAAATGACGCACAAAAACTAGCTAAAAATGGCTCAACTTACCTTAAATTATAGGTAACAGAATTTAGGAATAAAGGAACTAAATATTTGGTACTTTAAGTCTACTAGTTTACAAAGATGTTCTAATATTATTTATCTTTTGATATCCTCAAATCAAACAGTTTCACAATAAAATTTGTTCCTTCATTGACTAGAAGTAATAAAATCTCTTGAATTATTTTCAACTTCTAATGCTGGGTATGGCTTCATAACACTATTGATCTATCACAAAAATATATACATGCACATGCACGCATCTCAACAAGAAAAACTCCACCCAAACTAAAAATACACTAGAAACTAATCAAACAAATTGACTCCAGATCCAGGAATCCCAATTTACCGTGACGGATAGGTGAGACTGATAAAAGATATCTAATCTACTGTGACAATGTATGTGCTGTTGTAAACAAAAGAATTAGAAAAATACCAAGATAAACTACTTTTTTTTAGGTTTTTCATATTTTCTAAAAAAAATAAAAAAATTGACTGCAAAAGATGTAATTGCCGCTATATTAGCAAGTATGAATGGCAAGTTGACCAAAATTATAGTCCATAGCTAATGCACATGATAATGGCTAAATTGGCAAAAATGGAGTTGATGCTAACATTGAGTCAAAAGAGAGATGTTCCAAAAAGACGTAAATTAAAAGATATAACAAAGATTTGAAACCTGCTTCATAACTTGTACAGGTTTGATAGGATACTTACATATTTCTTTCCGAAGTTAGGTTCTTCAAGCTTTCTCTCAAATGTTAGAAAATCATTCAACGTTCGCAGAGGCAGAAGGCCAAGAAGTTCGGATTCTTCGTTTATGGACTCTGCTTTCACACTCACACCATTACTTAGAAGTGTGTCGACCTTCTTCTCGACGGAAGATACTCTTTCACTAAGGTCAGCTAAAGTAGATTGCATTTGGCCAAATACCATTCTGATATCTGCAATAAATTTTATGAAATATTGTTTTGAAGGTGTTAATATAACTAGAAAATATATTATTTCACAAACCATTGAAACAATTAAATGTACATTCATGTTCAAAATGATTGTCGCATATCTATAACTGTCTTCTTGTAAGAATATAATTTGATAATGATTTTGCAGGATACTTTTAATACCGATACTATGTGTATAATCGAGAAATGTATATTTGTGGAAAATTTTATAGGGAAAGAATTATAAGCACATAAATTAGAATGAGTAAAACAAATGGTCAAGAAAGCTTTATTTTCGTTTTATTGTTCTTATTTACTGCTCTTTTGACATGAAATTTGCCACATACATGTCTTTGCCGATTACGCACATACCAACATTGTAAGAAATACAGGGCGAATTCGTTATCAAATTTTATTCCTACAACAACATATTTATAGACATGCGACAATACTTTTGGACATGGGTGTACGTTTGTGGTGGACAAACACCGTGTGCGTAGATTTTCTCAGGGTTCTACCGTTTCCCTCCACTTTCTTCAATCCATTATTTAATTCATTCTCATCATCACCGTCTCCTTTAGGCTGCCCCGCATAACCGTGGGACAAAACTCAAAGATTTTATTTAAATATGATTTCGCTGTTCATTTAATCAGAAATCTTGGGGGGAAAAGTGGGGAACAATTAGGAAGACGTGTGTAGAAGACCACTACGTTACAGAATTATGACAGGTCATTAGAGTATGACTTTATAAATCAGCACTGCGGAAGGAAAGGGTTGATTGCTCAGAGGTAGAACGTTGCCTTTTGGTGCGACGGATCTTTGGTTCAATCTCCGGCCTTATGAGTTTATGATGGACAATATCATATTCGTGAGGGTTTTCCCGTTCTCATGCCACTAATTCCTTCATAATCATTCACTATCATTAGTCATCCGTGTATCTTAACATTAACCCTAGGAAGACTAAACTATAATTGGTCACGTGAAAGACTAAGGGGTGTCAATTTTGCTCGTGGTTGTAAATTCCAATTTTAACCCTACTAATGTATTTTAAAGTTATTTAATGACTGCTACTAATAAATGTGAGGTGTAAAATTATTTTAAGACTTGTGAAATTTTATTTTAATAGGAAATATTACAAATATAAGTCCCAGTACAGACTACTACCGCATTTGGTTAGCAGACATGAAGTAGCTTGAAATACAATTCGCCTGTGTAGACAATTTACTATACTAAACCTGAGAGTATTACGTTTGCTCAATGTATAAAAGTAGATTATGTTAATTTAGTCATCCATTCAAAGAATAGATAAGTTTACATGATCCTTTCAAAGTAAAACTGTACTCCTCTTAACATTTCTAAGTTGCTAAAAAAAATGTACTTAGTCTCCTGCTCTAAAAAAAAAAAAAAAAAAAAAAAAAAAAAAAAAACTACCACAATAATGTGCTTTCTAATAAAACTAAATTTAAGTTTAGATTACAGAAGAAAATACAAAAAAATTCAAACGTTGTAAAATTCATTTGTTCGGGCAAAGAGAAAAAGAAAGTGCGGGCAAATTTGACCCACCTTCGTCTTTCTATGGTTAAGGACATAACAGCGGGGTTATGAAGAACGGGACCTACAGCTTAAAGTGATATCCGAACCACTACTCAGTTGCACTCGAGAGATATTGTTCTTCATTTGAACTCGAAACCAGAATCCCTTGATAACAAAGGCGATAAATCCACAGACTCATCATCCACGGAGGTCAACTGATAGAAATACGTTGCAGTGATCTTGCATACTTGTGAATATTTTGGGAGCCACTTAAGAACCAAAAGGGAAAGAACTGCAAAATGGAATCACTCTATAGTTATACAGATTAAATCAATGGACAATTTTAAAAGACTATATAGTACAGAAGATCTAATTTAGTCAGTCAGAAATATAGGCTTAATTTAATTTGCTAATCAATACAGGAAGTGACTAATAGTTCTGGACCATTCATACTATCTTTCTAAATAAAACTTTTTATTATTATTATTATTATTATTATTATTAACAAATCAGTCAAACCTAATAGAACTCTCTGTTTCGTCGATCTACTTTCCAATGTTATAAATTTAGACACTTAATCAGCTTCTGTGGAAAAGTTTTGTTGACCGTCCGCTAGTGTGGCAGCGCTCTACAGGCAGTTCGGCGGGAACTCCAAACTTGATA
The DNA here is from genome assembly GCF_964235325.1 of Thermobia domestica. Classification (NCBI taxonomy): domain Eukaryota; kingdom Metazoa; phylum Arthropoda; class Insecta; order Zygentoma; family Lepismatidae; genus Thermobia; species Thermobia domestica. Next base: position 1,067,792 of record NC_137456.1, read on the forward strand.
AAATAAAATCACAATTAAAGAGACAAGTTAAAAAAGTATATTTCACGAATCCCACCCCCACTCAACTTGTGGACTATCATGCCTCCGACAAGGAAAATTCAAGCTTAACCAATGCTGAAGGAGTAGACTGCTGAATAATTTATGATGTAATGGCAAATCATTTGCAGAACTAGTTGACCTATGACCTATAGTTTGAGCGAGTTGCGTTCATTTCTCGAGGTTGCGACCTTGTTCAATCGAATCATCAGCCTCAAATTACCTTTACTCTCAAAAAAAGGGGGCAACGGTTACTCCACTTTAATCTAAGGTAAACGTATTAAAAAAAAAAAAAAAAAAAAAAAAACTGGTGTAAAGCAAACATTCGGGTTTAAGTGAAAAAAAGTTAAAAAAAACACGGTTTTGGCCAATCCTGAAAAATAGCGTTATTTCTTTATTACATCCGTTCAGATTGCAAATATTTTTGTGAGATTTTAGATCCAGACTTCATTCACATGGTAGAAAAAAAAAGTAAACAAAAGCACTAAAATCAATTAAAAGACAGAAGTTACTGTTTTTAGAGGATAAAAAGATAAAAATGTAAGCAACGAAAAACCTAGTTTTCTTCAAACTTACACCCTCGACTTCTTACCTAACAAACTTCAAACTAATATGCCAACTTATTTTCGCGTAATAATCCATTTTGAATTATTATTAATATCTAATAACTAATTTTTCGAAATCGTTCTTTTACCCTAAACCCAAAAGTCCATACCCGATCGAACCTTTCCTTGCACTTATTGTAAAGCGATGAAATGAGTGATATCACTTAATCTAAGATTGATGAAGTATACCTTAGAATAAGTAATTGTTACTAAATAAAGTCGGACATAAGTATTTATATTCTTCAATTTTGCCCCCAACCTCCGAATAAATATGGAAGAACATAAGGAACGAAAGATAAGCATGATGCATTCTAAAATGAGTGAAATGTCCAGGCTTGCTTGCTGCATTTAAATATCATCCGTACCGATTCTTGGGGAAGCCACATCGGTTAAAATTTTTAGTGTATCGGTGAAAGCTAAAACAAGAAAGCTTAGGCAATGTATTAATTCAAAGCAGTTTTCTCCTCGATTGTAGAGATAAAACGTAATTTTCATTACTTTAGCGGACGGCTCTCCAAATTTAAATCGATTTTGTCGATTTTTTCACTAGATTTGCGGAACTACTTTACAAACGCTTCACGAACCACAGCTGAGCGAGCGGAGGGGATTAGAAGCCCCGTAGGACTCGTTTTTTCCCCTTTTAAGTTACACACGATTGGCATTGCAGCCATTGTAGACTGTCATTTTCCAAAACTTAACATACAAATACTGGCATTTCGTTCCTTGCTTGTATTCAACCGCCTTCCGCCCTGGCAAATAGCTCCACCATAACATACTTACTTTCCCATGTATACTCATTTGCACATATAATTTATTGAGTTTAAAACACTTACATTATCATTTAACTACCTTCATTATTAATATGGGGTTAACTTTAGCAGATGGCTCTACCTAATTAAATAAATTATTTTAATGTGTTTAGACTTCATAAATCGTATCTGTTATATAGAATCCTACGAAACTGAAAATTAAGTATGTTATAGTGGATCTAATTGACAAGGCGGTAGGCAGACGAATACAAGCAAGGAATGAGATGGCAGTAAGTACATATGAAGCTTTGGAAAATGACCGTCTGCAATGGTTGCAATACCAAACGCGTGTAACTTAAAAAGTAGAAAAAAAAAACGAGCCCTGCGGGGCATCTATTCCCCTTCGCTCGCTCAGTTATGCTACGTAAAGTGTTATGTAACGGCATATTTTTTGAACTGGGGGGGGGGGCAATATTTTGCTTAAATTTTGTACTATCTTGGTATATATTTTGTATTTTTTTTTATGGTTTAGGTAGGTTAAGTTAGTTTGGGTTAGGCTGGGTTAAGATACTTGGGCATTACTCGAGCAGATGGTTCTACCAAATGTTCACACATTGCATTTCCGGGTTCCTTTTTGTAGAATATCTACTAAATGAGAAGCTAGTGCATAAACCACGAACCAACTTGTGCTAGGTGGCCACAAAAAAAAAGCACGAATGCCATCTAACCGAGTCAGGGCAGGGGTGTTGCTGGGTATCCCGAGCGGAGCGAGGGGATGCGTCCGTAGAGAGCAGGCGTGTCAGCGACGGAGGACATGCACATAAACGAGGAAAGTGGAAAAATACATAAAATATCCGCAATAATTTTTACATGGTGATTTTACCTGAATTCGTACTTTCTTCCTATATTTTCTGTTTTTGATGATTTAGGTTAGGTTTGGTTAGTTATGTTAGTAATTACGGTTACGTAACACCAACTCATTTCTCCTGTAAACACGGTGGTTTTACCTGATTTTGGCCCCCAAGTTCCAAAATTCTCTATATGTAACAGTATTATCTCAAATCTAGTAAAAAATGACCATAAAATCGATATAAATATGGTACAGCCGTCTGCTAAAGCAATGCCTTAACAGTTATCAAGTATTCCACCTATAAATTTTTAATATGATAAAGCCGTCTGCTGAAGTTAACCCTCTAATTTTTGTATTGATATTCAGGGGTGTCCGAGGAATATTTTCTAGGGAGGGGCCCATCTCCATGGTTGCTATATTACGCCTGGTATTTAATATACATGGTTTCCTATATTACGTATACATTTTCGTAAGCCAAAGTGGGCCCGGGCCCCACCGCCCTCCCCTTCGAGCGCCTATGCTGATGCTAATTGTCAAGAGCCATCACTGACTTTAAAGAATCCAATGGCTAAATATGGTATACATTATACGGATGAACACACTTAAAAAAAAGAAAACAACATAAAAGGTATAAACATAAAATTCCATCCATATTTGAAAAGTAATGAAGTAATACTATCCTAAAAGCGCTCAGCGCACCAGTCTAAAATAAAAATCACCTTTTTATTTTGTAACTAAAACTAAAGTAGGGCTTACTATTACATTTCATACACATAGCTTACCTTTGTTTACCTTTTGGAAGAAATCAAACTACTCACCAATCCTACAGATGGCTCCATTTGCTAAACAATCGACAAACGTCAAGCGTTTTGAATCAAGCTTGAAATAGGCTTAGTAGAAAGTTGATAAATTCAAGCTTCTTTTCAAGTTAAAAACAAGCTAAAATAAACGTTGATTGTCGCTTGTCGCATTCAAGCTTCTTTTCAAGTTAAAAACAAGCTAAAATAAACGTTGATTGTCGCTTGTCGCATCAACTGTACATTGCTAAGCCAAAATCAAGGGAAAGCGACCCTTGATTTAAGCTTACATGCTATCTGGGTAAAGTATAATTTGAATCAGATTTTATTATCCCATTAGTGCGAAATCATTTTTTCCTGGTCAATTATTACCAACTTTAGCGGAAATTTACTGTGTAGTTTAATGGAGTTTAGCAATAGCGTACAATTTGCCCGGGATATTATTACCCTCTTTCGTGAGAAGTCGTTTTTTCCTGGTCAATTATTACCCTCTTTAGGAGAAATTTACTGTGTAGTTCAAGCGAGTTTAGCTATAGGGTACAATTTGCCCGGAAAATCATTACCCTCTTTCGTGAGAAGTCATTTTTTCCTGGTCAATTATTACCCAATTTAGGAGAAATTTACTGTGTAGTTCAAGCGAGTTTAGCTATAGGGTACAATTGGCCCGGGAAATTATTACCCTCTTTCGAGAGAAGTCATTTTTTCCTGGTCAATTATTATCCTTTTTAGGAGAAATGTATAGTGTATTTCTATAAAGTTTAGCAAGAGGGTACAATTTGCCCGGGAAATTATTACCCTCTTTCGTGAGAAGTCATTTTTTCCTGGTCAATTATTACCCTTTTTAGGAGAAATGTATACTGTAATTCTGTAGAGTTTAGCAAGAGGGTACTATTTGCCCGGGATATTATTACCCTCTTTCGTGATAAGTCATTTTTCCTGCTCAATTATTACCCTCTTTAGGAGAAATTTACTGTGTAGTTCAAGCGAGTTTAGCTATAGGGTACAATTTGCCCGGGATATTATTACCCTCTTTCGTGAGAAGTCATTTTTTCCTGGTCAATTATTACCCCCTTTAGGAGAAATTTACTGTGTAGTTCAAGCGAGTTTTGCTATAGGGTACAATTTGCCCGGGAAATTATTACCCTCTTTCGTGAGAAGTCATTTTTTTCCTGCTCAATTATTACCCTTCTTACGAGATATGTATACTGTAATTCTATAGAGTTTAGCAAGAGGGTACTATTTGCCCGGGATATTATTACCCTCTTTCGTGAGAAGTCATTTTTTCCTGGTCAATTATTACCCTCTTTAGGAGAAATTTACTGTGTAGTTCAAGCGAGTTTAGCTACAGGGTACAATCTACCCGGGAAACTATTACCCTCTTTCGTGAGAAGTCATTTTTTCCTGGTCAATTATTACCCTCTTTAGGAGAAATTTACTGTGTAGTTCAAGCGAGTTTAGCTATAGGGTACAATTTGCCCGGGAAATTATTACCCTCTTTCGTGAGAAGTCATTTTTTCCTGGTCAATTATTACCCTTTTTAGGAGAAATGTATATTGTAATTGTGTAGAGTTTAGCAAGAGAGTACTATTTGCCCGGGATATTATTACTTTCTTTCGTGAGAAGTCATTTTTTCCTAGTCAATTATTACCCTCTTTAGGAGAAATTTACTGTGTAGTTCAAGCGAGTTTAGCTATAGGGTACAATTTGCCCGGGAAATTATTACCCTCTTTCGTGAGAAGTCATTTTTTCCTGGTCAATTATTACCCTTTTTAGAAGAAATGTATACTGTAATTCTGCAGAGTTTAGCAAGAGGGTACTATTTGCCCGGGATATTATTACCCTCTTTCGTCAGAAGTCATTTTTTCCTGGTCAATTATTACCCTTTTTAGAAGAAATGTATACTGTAATTCTGTAGAGTTTAGCAAGAGGCTACTATTTGCCCGGGATATTATTACCCTCTTTCGTCAGAAGTCATTTTTTCCTGGTCAATTATTACCCTCTTTAGGAGAAATTTACTGTGTAGTTCAAGCGAGTTTAGCTATAGGGTACAATTTGCCCGGGAAATTATTACCCTCTTTCGTGAGAAGTCATTTTTTCCTGGTCAATTATTACCCTTCTTAGGAGATATGTATACTGTAATTCTATAGAGTTTAGCAAGAGGGTACTATTTGCCCGGGATATTATTACCCTCTTTCGTGAGAAGTCATTTTTTCCTGGTCAATTATTACCCTCTTTAGGAGAAATTTACTGTGTAGTTCAAGCGAGTTTAGCTACAGGGTACAATCTGCGCGGGAAATTATTACCCTCTTTCGTGAGAAGTCATTTTTTCCTGGTCAATTATTACCCTCTTTGGGAGAAATTTACTGTGTAGTTCAAGCGAGTTTACCTATAGGGTACAATTTGCCCGGGAAATTATTACCCTCTTTCGTGAGAAGTCATTTTTTCCTGGTCAATTATTACCCTTTTTAGGAGAAATGTTTATTGTAATTGTGTAGAGTTTAGCAAGAGAGTACTATTTGCCCGGGATATTATTACCCTCTTTCGTGAGAAGTCATTTTTTCCTAGTCAATTATTACCCTCTTTAGGAGAAATTTACTGTGTAGTTCAAGTGAGTTTAGCTATAGGGTACAATTGGCCCGGGAAATTATTACCCTCTTTCGAGAGAAGTCATTTTTTCCTGGTCAATTATTATCCTTTTTAGGAGAAATGTATAGTGTATTTCTATTAAGTTTAGCAAGAGGGTACAATTTGCCCGGGAAATTATTACCCTCTTTCGTGAGAAGTCATTTTTTCCTGGTCAATTATTACCCTTTTTAGGAGAAATGTATACTGTAATTCTGGAGAGTTTAGCAAGAGGGTACTATTTGCCCGGGATATTATTACCCTCTTTCGTCAGAAGTAATTTTTCCTGGTCAATTATTACCCTTTTTAGAAGAAATGTATACTGTAATTCTGTAGAGTTTAGCAAGAGGGTACTATTTGCCCGGGATATTATTACCCTCTTTCGTGAGAAGTCATTTTTTCCTGGTCAATTATTACCCTCTTTAGGAGAAATTTACTGTGTAGTTCAAGCGAGTTTAGCTATATTGTACAATTTGCCCGGGAAATTATTACCCTCTTTCGTGAGAAGTCATTTTTTCCTGGTCAATTATTACCCTTCTTAAGAGAAATGTATACTGTAATTCTATAAAGTTTAGCAAGATGGTACTATTTGCCCGGGAAATTATTACCCTCTTTCGTGAGAAGTCATTTTTTCCTGGTCAATTATTACCCTTTTTAGGAGAAATGTATACTGCAATTCTGTAGAGTTTAGCAAGAGGGTACTATTTGCCCGGGATATTATTACCCTCTTTCGTGAGAAGTCATTTTTTCCTGGTCAATTATTACCCTCTTTAGGAGAAATTTACTGTGTAGTTCAAGCGAGTTTAGCTATAGGGTACAATTTGCCCGGGAAATTATTACCCTCTTTCGTGAGAAGTCATTTTTTCCTGGTCAATTATTACCCTCTTTAGGAGAAATTTACTGTGTAGTTCAAGCGAGTTTAGCTATAGGGTACAATTTGCCCGGGAAATTATTACCCTCTTTCGTGAGAAGTCATTTTTTCCTGGTCAATTATTACCCTTCTTAGGAGAAATGTATACTGTAATTCTATAGAGTTTAGCAAGAGGGTACGATTTGCCCGGGATATTATTACCCTCTTTCGTGAGAAGTCATTTTTTCCTGGTCAATTATTACCCTCTTTAGGAGAAATTTACTGTGTAGTTCAAGCGAGTTTAGCTATAGGGTACAATTTGCCCGGGAAATTATTACCCTATTTCCTGAGAAGTCATTTTCTCCTGGTCAATTATTACCCTTTTTAGGAGAAATGTATACTGTAATTCTGCAGAGTTTAGCAAGAGGGTACTATTTGCCCGGGATATTATTACCCTCTTTCGTCAGAAGTAATTTTTTCCTGGTCAATTATTACCCTTTTTAGAAGAAATGTATACTGTAATTCTGTAGAGTTTAGCAAGAGGGTACTATTTGCCCGGGATATTATTACCCTCTTTCGTGAGAAGTCATTTTTTCCTGGTCAATTATTACCCTTCTTAAGAGAAATGTATACTGTAATTCTATAAAGTTTAGCAAGTGGGTACTATTTGCCCGGGAAATTATTACCCTCTTTCGTGAGAAGTCATTTTTTCCTGGTCAATTATTACCCTTTTTAGGAGAAATGTATACTGTAATTCTATAGAGTTTAGCAAGAGGGTACGATTTGCCCGGGATATTATTACCCTCTTTCGTGAGAAGTCATTTTTTCCTGGTCAATTATTACCCTCTTTAGGAGAAATTTACTGTGTAGTTCAAGCGAGTTTAGCTATAGGGTACAATTTGCCCGGGAAATTATTACCCTATTTCCTGAGAAGTCATTTTCTCCTGGTCAATTATTACCCTTTTTAGGAGAAATGTATACTGTAATTCTGCAGAGTTTAGCAAGAGGGTACTATTTGCCCGGGATATTATTACCCTCTTTCGTCAGAAGTAATTTTTTCCTGGTCAATTATTACCCTTTTTAGAAGAAATGTATACTGTAATTCTGTAGAGTTTAGCAAGAGGGTACGATTTGCCCGGGATATTATTACCCTCTTTCGTGAGAAGTCATTTTTTCCTGGTCAATTATTACCCTCTTTAGGAGAAATTTACTGTGTAGTTCAAGCGAATTTAGCTATAGGGTACAATTTGCCCGGGAAATTATTACCCTCTTTCGTGAGAAGTCATTTTTTCCTGGTCAATTATTACCCTTCTTAAGAGAAATGTATACTGTAATTCTATAAAGTTTAGCAAGTGGGTACTATTTGCCCGGGAAATTATTACCCTCTTTCGTGAGAAGTCATTTTTTCCTGGTCAATTATTACCCTTTTTAGGAGAAATGTATACTGCAATTCTGTAGAGTTTAGCAAGAGGGTACTATTTGCCCGGGATATTATTACCCTCTTTCGTGAGAAGTCATTTTTTCCTGGTCAATTATTACCCTCTTCAGGAGAAATTTACTGTGTAGTTCAAGCGAGTTTAGTTATAGGGTACAATTTGCCCGGGAAATTATTACCCTCTTTCGTGAGAAGTCATTTTTTCCTGGTCAATTATTACCCTTCTTAAGAGAAATGTATACTGTAATTCTATAAAGTTTAGCAAGAGGGTACTATTTGCCCGGGAAATTATTACCCTCTTTCGTGAGAAGTCATTTTTTCCTGGTCAATTATTACCCTCTTTAGGAGAAGTTTACTGTGTATTTCAAGCGAGTTTAGCTATAGGGTACAATTTGCCCGGGATATTATTACCCTCTTTCGTGAGAAGTCATTTTTTCCTGGTCAATTATTACCCTTTTTAGGAGAAATGTATACTATAATTCTGTAGAGTTTAGCAAGAGGGTACTATTTGCCCGGGAAATTATTACCCTCTTTCGTGAGAAGTCTTTTTTTCCTGGTCAATTATTACCCTCTTTAGGAGAAATTTACTGTGTAGTTCAAGCGAGTTTAGCTATAGGGTACAATTTGCCCGGGAAATTATTACCCTCTTTCGTGAGAAGTCATTTTTTCCTGGTCAATTATTACCCTTTTTAGGAGAAATGTATACTGTAATTCTGCTAAATTTAGCAAGAGGGTACTATTTGCCCGGAATATTATTACCCTCTTTCGTGAGAAGTCATTTTTTCCTGGTCAATTATTACCCTTTTTAGGAGAAATGTATACTGTAATTCTGTAGAGTTTAGCAAGAGGGTACTATTTGCCCGGGATATTATTACCCTCTTTCGTGAGAAGTCATTTTTTCCTGGTCAATTATTACCCTCTTTAGGAGAAATTTACTGTGTAGTTCAAGCGAGTTTGGCTATAGGGTACAATTTGCCCGGGAAATTATTACCCTCTTTCGTGAGAAGTCATTTTTTCCTGGTCAATTATTACCCTTCTTAAGAGAAATGTATACTGTAATTCTATAAAGTTTAGCAAGAGGGTACTATTTGCCCGGGAAATTATTACCCTCTTTCGTGAGAAGTCATTTTTTCCTGGTCAATTATTACCCTCTTTAGGAGAAATTTACTGTGTAGTTCAAGCGAGTTTAGCTATAGGGTACAATTTGCCCGGGAAATTATTACCCTCTTTCGTGAGAAGTCATTTTTTCCTGGTCAATTATTACCCTTTTTAAGAGAAATGAATACTGTAATTCTATAAAGTTTAGCAAGAGGGTACTATTTGCCCGGGAAATTATTACCCTCTTTCGTGAGAAGTCATTTTTTCCTGGTCAATTATTACCCTCTTTAGGAGAAATTTACTGTGTAGTTCAAGCGAGTTTAGCTATAGGGTACAATTTGCCCGGGAAATTATTACCCTCTTTCGTGAGAATTCATTTTTTCCTGGTCAATTATTACCCTCTTTAGGAGAAATTTACTGTGTAGTTCAAGCGAGTTTAGCTATAGGGTACAATTTGCCCGGGAAATTATTACTCTCTTTCGTGAGAAGTCATTTTTTCCTGGTTAATTATTACCCTTCTTAAGAGAAATGTATACTGTAATTCTATAAAGTTTAGCAAGAGGGTACTATTTGCCCGGGAAATTATTACCCTCTTTCGTGAGAAGTCATTTTTTCCTGGTCAATTATTACCCTCTTTAGGAGAAATTTACTGTGTATTTCAAGCGAGTTTAGCTATAGGGTACAATTTGCCCGGGAAATTATTACCCTCTTTCGTGAGAAGTCATTTTTTTCTGGTCAATTATTACCCTTCTTAAGAAAAATGTATACTGTAATTCTATAAAGTTTAGCAAGAGGGTACTATTTGCCCGGGAAATTATTACCCTCTTTCGTGAGATGTCATTTTTTCCTGGTCAGTTATTACCCTCTTTAGGAGAAATTTACTCTGTATTTCAAGCAAATTTAGCTATAGGGTACAATTTGCCCGGGATATTATTACCCTCTTTCGTGAGAAGTCATTTTTTCCTGGTCAATTATTACCCTTTTTAGGAGAAATGTATACTGTAATTCTGTAGAGTTTAGCAAGATGGTACTATTTGTTCGGGATATTATTACCCTCTTTCGTGAGAAGTCATTTTTTGCTGGTCAATTATTACCCTTTTTAGGAGAAATGTATACTGTTATTCTGTAGAGTTTAGCAAGAGGGTACTATTTGCCCGGGATATTATTACCCTCTTTCGTGAGAAGTCATTTTTTCCTGGTCAATTATTACCCTCTTTAGGAGAAATTTACTGTGTAGTTCAAGCGAGTTTAGCTATAGGGTACAATTTGCCCGGGAAATTATTACCCTCTTTCGTGAGAAGTCATTTTTTCCTGGTCAATTATTACCCTTTTTAGGAGAAATGTATACTGTAATTCTATAGAGTTTAGCAAGAGGGTACTATTTGCCCGGGATATTATTACCCTCTTTCGTGATAAGCCATTTTTTCCTGGTCAATTATTACCCTCTTTAGGAGAAATTTACTGTGTAGTTCAAGCGAGTTTAGCTATAGGGTACAATTTGCCCCGGAAATTATTACCCTCTTTCGTGAGAAGTCATTTTTTCCTGGTCAATTTTTACCCTCTTTAAGAGAAATTTACTGTGTAGTTCAAGCGAGTTTAGCTATAGGGTACAATTTGCCCGGGATATTATTACCCTCTTTCGTGAGAAGTCATTTTTTCCTGGTCAATTATTACCCTTTTTAGGAGAAATGTATACTGTAATTGTGTAGAGTTTAGCTATAGGGTACAATTTGCCCGGGAAATTATTACCCTCTTTCGTGAGAAGTCATTTTTTCCTGGTCAATTATTACCCTTCTTAAGAGAAATGTATACTGTAATTCTATAAAGTTTAGCAAGAGGGTACTATTTGCCCGGGAAATTATTACCCTCTTTCGTGAGAAGTCATTTTTTCCTGGTCAGTTATTACCCTCTTTAGGAGAAATTTACTGTGTATTTCAAGCGAGTTTAGCTATAGGGTACAATTTGCCCGGGATATTATTACCCTCTTTCGTGAGGTCATTTTTTCCTGGTCAATTATTACCCTTTTTAGGAGAAATGTATACTGTAATTCTGTAGAGTTTAGCAAGAGGGTACTATTTGCCCGGGATATTATTACCCTCTTTCGTGAGAAGTCATTTTTTCCTGGTCAAATATTACCCTCTTTAGGAGAAATTTACTGTGTAGTTCAAGCGAGTTTAGCTATAGGGTACAATTTGCCCGGGAAATTATTACCCTCTTTCGTGAGAAGTCATTTTTTCCTGGTCAATTATTACCCTTCTTTGGAGAAATGTATACTGTAATTCTATAAAGTTTAGCAAGAGGGTACTATTTGCCCGGGAAATTATTACCCTCTTTCGTGAGAAGTCATTTTTTCCTGGTCAATTATTACCCTCTTTAGGAGAAATTTACTGTGTATTTCAAGCGAGTTTAGCTATAGGGTACAATTTGCCCGGGATATTATTACCCTCTTTCGTGAGAAGTCATTTTTTCCTGGTCAATTATTACCCTTTTTAGGAGAAATGTATACTATAATTCTGTAGAGTTTAGCAAGGGGGTACTATTTGCCCGGGATATTATTACCCTCTTTCGTGAGAAGCCATTTTTTCCTGGTCAATTATTACCCTCTTTAAGAGAAATTTACTGTGTAGTTCAAGCGAGTTTAGCTATAGGGTACAATTTGCCCGGGATATTATTACCCTCTTTCGTGAGAAGTCATTTTTTCCTGGTCAATTATTACCCTTTTTAGGAGAAATGTATACTATAATTCTGTAGAGTTTAGCTATAGGGTACAATTTGCCCGGGATATTATTACCCTCTTTCGTGAGAAGTCATTTTTTCCTGGTCAATTATTACCCTTCTTAAGAGAAATGTATACTGTAATTCTATAAAGTTTAGCAAGAGGGTACTATTTGCCCGGGAAATTATTACCCTCTTTCGTGAGAAGTCATTTTTTCCTGGTCAATTATTACCCTTCTTAGGAGAAATGTATACTGTAATTCTATAAAGTTTAGCAAGAGGGTACTATTTGCCCGGGAAATTATTACCCTCTTTCGTGAGAAGTCATTTTTTCCTGGTCAATTATTACCCTCTTTAGGAGAAATTTACTGTGTATTTCAAGCGAGTTTAGCTATAGGGTACAATTTGCCCGGGATATTATTACCCTCTTTCGTGAGAAGTCATTTTTTCCTGGTCAATTATAACCCTTTTTAGGGGAAATGTATACTATAATTCTGTAGAGTTTAGCAAGGGGGTACTATTTGCCCGGGATATTATTACCCTCTTTCGTGAGAAGCCATTTTTTCCTGGCCAATTATTACCCTCTTTAGGAGAAATTTACTGTGTAGTTCAAGCGAGTTTAGCTACAGTGTACAATCTGCCCGGGAAATTATTACCCTCTTTCGTGAGAAGTCATTTTTTCCTGGTCAATTATTACCCTCTTTGGGAGAAATTTACTGTGTAGTTCAAGCGAGTTTACCTATAGGGTACAATTTGCCCGGGAAATTATTACCCTCTTTCGTGAGAAGTCATTTTTTCCTGGTCAATTATTACCCTTTTTAGGAGAAATGTTTATTGTAATTGTGTAGAGTTTAGCAAGAGAGTACTATTTGCCCGGGATATTATTACCCTCTTTCGTGAGAAGTCATTTTTTCCTAGTCAATTATTACCCTCTTTAGGAGAAATTTACTGTGTAGTTCAAGCGAGTTTAGCTATAGGGTACAATTTGCCCGGGAAATTATTACCCTCTTTCGTGAGGTCATATTTTCCTGGTCAATTATTACCCTTTTTAGGAGAAATGTATACTGTAATTCTGCAGAGTTTAGCAAGAGGGTACTATTTGCCCGGGATATTATTACCCTCTTTCGTCAGAAGTAATTTTTTCCTGGTCAATTATTACCCTTTTTAGAAGAAATGTATACTGTAATTCTGTAGAGTTTAGCAAGAGGGTACTATTTGCCCGGGATATTATTACCCTCTTTCGTGAGAAGTCATTTTTTCCTGGTCAATTATTACCCTCTTTAGGAGAAATTTACTGTGTAGTTCAAGCGAATTTAGCTATAGGGTACAATTTGCCCGGGAAATTATTACCCTCTTTCGTGAGAAGTCATTTTTTCCTGGTCAATTATTACCCTTCTTAAGAGAAATGTATACTGTAATTCTATAAAGTTTAGCAAGTGGGTACTATTTGCCCGGGAAATTATTACCCTCTTTCGTGAGAAGTCATTTTTTCCTGGTCAATTATTACCCTTTTTAGGAGAAATGTATACTGCAATTCTGTAGAGTTTAGCAAGAGGGTACTATTTGCCCGGGATATTATTACCCTCTTTCGTGAGAAGTCATTTTTTCCTGGTCAATTATTACCCTCTTTAGGAGAAATTTACTGTGTAGTTCAAGCGAGTTTAGCTATAGGGTACAATTTGCCCGGGAAATTATTACCCTCTTTCGTGAGAAGTCATTTTTTCCTGGTCAATTATTACCCTCTTTAGGAGAAATTTACTGTGTAGTTCAAGCGAGTTTAGCTATAGGGTACAATTTGCCCGGGAAATTATTACCCTCTTTCGTGAGAAGTCATTTTTTCCTGGTCAATTATTACCCTTCTTAGGAGAAATGTATACTGTAATTCTATAGAGTTTAGCAAGAGGGTACGATTTGCCCGGGATATTATTACCCTCTTTCGTGAGAAGTCATTTTTTCCTGGTCAATTATTACCCTCTTTAGGAGAAATTTACTGTGTAGTTCAAGCGAGTTTAGCTATAGGGTACAATTTGCCCGGGAAATTATTACCCTCTTTCGTGAGAAGTCATTTTTTCCTGGTCAATTATTACCCTTTTTAGGAGAAATGTATACTGTAATTCTATAGAGTTTAGCAAGAGGGTACTATTTGCCCGGGATATTATTACCCTCTTTCGTGATAAGCCATTTTTTCCTGGTCAATTATTACCCTCTTTAGGAGAAATTTACTGTGTAGTTCAAGCGAGTTTAGCTATAGGGTACAATTTGCCCGGGAAATTATTACCCTCTTTCGTGAGAAGTCATTTTTTCCTGGTCAATTTTTACCCTCTTTAGGAGAAATTTACTGTGTAGTTCAAGCGAGTTTAGCTATAGGGTACAATTTGCCCGGGATATTATTACCCTCTTTCGTGAGAAGTCATTTTTTCCTGGTCAATTATTACCCTTTTTAGGAGAAATGTATACTGTAATTGTGTAGAGTTTAGCTATAGGGTACAATTTGCCCGGGAAATTATTACCCTCTTTCGTGAGAAGTCATTTTTTCCTGGTCAATTATTACCCTTCTTAAGAGAAATGTATACTGTAATTCTATAAAGTTTAGCAAGAGGGTACTATTTGCCCGGGAAATTATTACCCTCTTTCGTGAGAAGTCATTTTTTCCTGGTCAGTTATTACCCTCTTTAGGAGAAATTTACTGTGTATTTCAAGCGAGTTTAGCTATAGGGTACAATTTGCCCGGGATATTATTACCCTCTTTCGTGAGGTCATTTTTTCCTGGTCAATTATTACCCTTTTTAGGAGAAATGTATACTGTAATTCTGTAGAGTTTAGCAAGAGGGTACTATTTGCCCGGAATATTATTACCCTCTTTCGTGAGAAGTCATTTTTTCCTGGTCAATTATTACCCTCTTTAGGAGAAATTTACTGTGTAGTTCAAGCGAGTTTAGCTATAGGGTACAATTTGCCCGGGAAATTATTACCCTCTTTCGTGAGAAGTCATTTTTTCCTGGTCAATTATTACCCTTCTTTGGAGAAATGTATACTGTAATTCTATAAAGTTTAGCAAGAGGGTACTATTTGCCCGGGAAATTATTACCCTCTTTCGTGAGAAGTCATTTTTTCCTGGTCAATTATTACCCTCTTTAGGAGAAATTTACTGTGTATTTCAAGCGAGTTTAGCTATAGGGTACAATTTGCCCGGGATATTATTACCCTCTTTCGTGAGAAGTCATTTTTTCCTGGTCAATTATTACCCTTTTTAGGAGAAATGTATACTATAATTCTGTAGAGTTTAGCAAGGGGGTACTATTTGCCCGGGATATTATTACCCTCTTTCGTGAGAAGCCATTTTTTCCTGGTCAATTATTACCCTCTTTAAGAGAAATTTACTGTGTAGTTCAAGCGAGTTTAGCTATAGGGTACAATTTGCCCGGGATATTATTACCCTCTTTCGTGAGAAGTCATTTTTTCCTGGTCAATTATTACCCTTTTTAGGAGAAATGTATACTATAATTCTGTAGAGTTTAGCTATAGGGTACAATTTGCCCGGGATATTATTACCCTCTTTCGTGAGAAGTCATTTTTTCCTGGTCAATTATTACCCTTCTTAAGAGAAATGTATACTGTAATTCTATAAAGTTTAGCAAGAGGGTACTATTTGCCCGGGAAATTATTACCCTCTTTCGTGAGAAGTCATTTTTTCCTGGTCAATTATTACCCTTCTTAGGAGAAATGTATACTGTAATTCTATAAAGTTTAGCAAGAGGGTACTATTTGCCCGGGAAATTATTACCCTCTTTCGTGAGAAGTCATTTTTTCCTGGTCAATTATTACCCTCTTTAGGAGAAATTTACTGTGTATTTCAAGCGAGTTTAGCAATAGGGTACAATTTGCCCGGGATATTATTACCCTCTTTCGTGAGAAGTCATTTCTTCCTGGTCAATTATAACCCTTTTTAGGGGAAATGTATACTATAATTCTGTAGAGTTTAGCAAGGGGGTACTATTTGCCCGGGATATTATTACCCTCTCTCGTGAGAAGCCATTTTTTCCTGGTCAATTATTACCCTCTTTAGGAGAAATTTACTGTGTAGTTCAAGCGAGTTTAGCTACAGGGTACAATCTGCCCGGGAAATTATTACCCTCTTTCGTGATAAGTCATTTTTTCCTGGTCAATTATTACCCTCTTTAGGAGAAATTTACTGTGTAGTTCAAGCGAGTTTAGCTACAGGGTACAATTTGCCCGGGAAATTATTACCCTCTTTCGTGAGAAGTCATTTTTTCCTGGTCAATTATTACCCTTTTTAGGAGAAATGTTTATTGTAATTGTGTAGAGTTTAGCAAGAGAGTACTATTTGCCCGGGATATTATTACCCTCTTTCGTGAGAAGTCGTTTTTTCCTAGTCAATTATTACCCTCTTTAGGAGAAATTTACTGTGTAGTTCAAGCGAGTTTAGCTATAGGGTACAATTTGCCCGGGAAATTATTACCCTCTTTCGTGAGGTCATATTTTCCTGGTCAATTATTACCCTTTTTAGGAGAAATGTATACTGTAATTCTGCAGAGTTTAGCAAGAGGGTACTATTTGCCCGGGATATTATTACCCTCTTTCGTCAGAAGTAATTTTTTCCTGGTCAATTATTACCTTTTTTAGAAGAAATGTATACTGTAATTCTGTAGAGTTTAGCAAGAGGGTACTATTTGCCCGGGATATTATTACCCTCTTTCGTGAGAAGTCATTTTTTCCTGGTCAATTATTACCCTCTTTAGGAGAAATTTACTGTGTAGTTCAAGCGAATTTAGCTATAGGGTACAATTTGCCCGGGAAATTATTACCCTCTTTCGTGAGAAGTCATTTTTTCCTGGTCAATTATTACCCTTCTTAAGAGAAATGTATACTGTAATTCTATAAAGTTTAGCAAGTGGGTACTATTTGCCCGGGAAATTATTACCCTCTTTCGTGAGAAGTCATTTTTTCCTGGTCAATTATTACCCTTTTTAGGAGAAATGTATACTGCAATTCTGTAGAGTTTAGCAAGAGGGTACTATTTGCCCGGGATATTATTACCCTCTTTCGTGAGAAGTCATTTTTTCCTGGTCAATTATTACCCTCTTTAGGAGAAATTTACTGTGTAGTTCAAGCGAGTTTAGCTATAGGGTACAATTTGCCCGGGAAATTATTACCCTCTTTCGTGAGAAGTCATTTTTTCCTGGTCAATTATTACCCTCTTTAGGAGAAATTTACTGTGTAGTTCAAGCGAGTTTAGCTATAGGGTACAATTTGCCCGGGAAATTATTACCCTCTTTCGTGAGAAGTCATTTTTTCCTGGTCAATTATTACCCTTCTTAGGAGAAATGTATACTGTAATTCTATAGAGTTTAGCAAGAGGGTACGATTTGCCCGGGATATTATTACCCTCTTTCGTGAGAAGTCATTTTTTCCTGGTCAATTATTACCCTCTTTAGGAGAAATTTACTGTGTAGTTCAAGCGAGTTTAGCTATAGGGTACAATTTGCCCGGGAAATTATTACCCTATTTCCTGAGAAGTCATTTTTTCCTGGTCAATTATTACCCTTTTTAGGAGAAATGTATACTGTAATTCTGCAGAGTTTAGCAAGAGGGTACTATTTGCCCGGGATATTATTACCCTCTTTCGTGAGAAGTCATTTTTTCCTGGTCAATTATTAACCTTTTTAGAAGAAATGCATGCTGTAATTCTGTAGAGTTTAGCAAGAGATTACTATTTGCCCGGGATATTATTACCCTCTTTCGTGAGAAGTCATTTTTTCCTGGTCAATTATTACCCTCTTCAGGAGAAATTTACTGTGTAGTTCAAGCGAGTTTAGTTATAGGGTACAATTTGCCCGGGAAATTATTACCTTCTTTCGTGAGAAGTCATTTTTTCCTGGTCAATTATTACCCTTCTTAAGAGAAATGTATACTGTAATTCTATAAAGTTTAGCAAGAGGGTACTATTTGCCCGGGAAATTATTACCCTCTTTCGTGAGAAGTCATTTTTTCCTGGTCAATTATTACCCTCTTTAGGAGAAATTTACTGTGTAGTTCAAGCGAGTTTAGCTATAGGGTACAATTTGCCCGGGAAATTATTACCCTCTTTCGTGAGAAGTCATTTTTTCTTGGTCAATTATTACCCTTCTTAAGAGAAATGTATACTGTAATTCTATAAAGTTTAGCAAGAGGGTACTATTTGCCCGGGAAATTATTACCCTCTTTCGTGAGAAGTCATTTTTTCCTGGTCAATTATTACCCTTCTTAAGAGAAATGTATACTGTAATTCTATAAAGTTTAGCAAGTGGGTACTATTTGCCCGGGAAATTATTACCCTCTTTCGTGAGAAGTCATTTTTTCCTGGTCAATTATTACCCTTTTTAGGAGAAATGTATACTGCAATTCTGTAGAGTTTAGCAAGAGGGTACTATTTGCCCGGGATATTATTACCCTCTTTCGTGAGAAGTCATTTTTTCCTGGTCAATTATTACCCTCTTTAGGAGAAATTTACTGTGTAGTTCAAGCGAGTTTAGCTATAGGGTACAATTTGCCCGGGAAATTATTACCCTCTTTCGTGAGAAGTCATTTTTTCCTGGTCAATTATTACCCTCTTTAGGAGAAATTTACTGTGTAGTTTAAGCGAGTTTAGCTATAGGGTACAATTTGCCCGGGAAATTATTACCCTCTTTCGTGAGAAGTCATTTTTTCCTGGTCAATTATTACCCTTCTTAGGAGAAATGTATACTGTAATTCTATAGAGTTTAGCAAGAGGGTACGATTTGCCCGGGATATTATTACCCTCTTTCGTGAGAAGTCATTTTTTCCTGGTCAATTATTACCCTCTTTAGGAGAAATTTACTGTGTAGTTCAAGCGAGTTTAGCTATAGGGTACAATTTGCCCGGGAAATTATTACCCTATTTCCTGAGAAGTCATTTTTTCCTGGTCAATTATTACCCTTTTTAGGAGAAATGTATACTGTAATTCTGCAGAGTTTAGCAAGAGGGTACTATTTGCCCGGGATATTATTACCCTCTTTCGTGAGAAGTCATTTTTTCCTGGTCAATTATTAACCTTTTTAGAAGAAATGCATGCTGTAATTCTGTAGAGTTTAGCAAGAGATTACTATTTGCCCGGGATATTATTACCCTCTTTCGTGAGAAGTCATTTTTTCCTGGTCAATTATTACCCTCTTCAGGAGAAATTTACTGTGTAGTTCAAGCGAGTTTAGTTATAGGGTACAATTTGCCCGGGAAATTATTACCTTCTTTCGTGAGAAGTCATTTTTTCCTGGTCAATTATTACCCTTCTTAAGAGAAATGTATACTGTAATTCTATAAAGTTTAGCAAGAGGGTACTATTTGCCCGGGAAATTATTACCCTCTTTCGTGAGAAGTCATTTTTTCCTGGTCAATTATTACCCTCTTTAGGAGAAATTTACTGTGTAGTTCAAGCGAGTTTAGCTATAGGGTACAATTTGCCCGGGAAATTATTACCCTCTTTCGTGAGAAGTCATTTTTTCTTGGTCAATTATTACCCTTCTTAAGAGAAATGTATACTGTAATTCTATAAAGTTTAGCAAGAGGGTACTATTTGCCCGGGAAATTATTACCCTCTTTCGTGAGAAGTCATTTTTTCCTGGTCAATTATTACCCTCTTTAGGAGAAATTTACTGTGTAGATCAAGCGAGTTTAGCTATAGGGTACAATTTGCCCGGGAAATTATTACCCTCTTTCGTGAGAAGTCATTTTTTCCTGGTCAATTATTACCCTTTTTAAGGGAAATGAATACTGTAATTCTATAAAGTTTAGCTATAGGGTACTATTTGCCCGGGAAATTATTACCCTCTTTCGTGAGAAGTCATTTTTTCCTGGTCAATTATTACCCTCTTTAGGAGAAATTTACTGTGTAGTTCAAGCGAGTTTAGCTATAGGGTACAATTTGCCCGGGAAATTATTACCCTCTTTCGTGAGAAGTCATTTTTTCCTGGTCAATTATTACCCTCTTTAGGAGAAATTTACTGTGTAGTTCAAGCGAGTTTAGCTATAGGGTACAATTTGCCCGGGAAATTATTACTCTCTTTCGTGAGAAGTCATTTTTTCCTGGTTAATTATTACCCTTCTTAAGAGAAATGTATACTGTAATTCTATAAAGTTTAGCAAGAGGGTACTATTTGCCCGGGAAATTATTACCCTCTTTCGTGAGAAGTCATTTTTCCTGGTCAATTATTACCCTCTTTAGGAGAAATTTACTGTGTATTTCAAGCGAGTTTAGCTATAGGGTACAATTTGCCCGGGAAATTATTACCCTCTTTCGTGAGAAGTCATTTTTTCCTGGTCAATTATTACCCTTCTTAAGAGAAATGTATACTGTAATTCTATAAAGTTTAGCAAGAGGGTACTATTTGCCCGGGAAATTATTACCCTCTTTCGTGAGATGTCATTTTTTCCTGGTCAGTTATTACCCTTTTTAGGAGAAATTTACTCTGTATTTCAAGCAAGTTTAGCTATAGGGTACAATTTGCCCGGGATATTATTACCCTCTTTCGTGAGAAGTCATTTTTTCCTGGTCAATTATTACCCTTTTTAGGAGAAATGTATACTGTAATTCTGTAGAGTTTAGCAAGATGGTACTATTTGTTCGGGATATTATTACCCTCTTTCGTGAGAAGTCATTTTTTCCTGGTCAATTATTACCCTTTTTAGGAGAAATGTATACTGTTATTCTGTAGAGTTTAGCAAGAGGGTACTATTTGCCCGGGATATTATTACCCTCTTTCTTGAGAAGTCATTTTTTCCTGGTCAATTATTACCCTCTTTAGGAGAAATTTACTGTGTAGTTCAAGCGAGTTTAGCTATAGGGTACAATTTGCCCGGGAAATTATTACCCTCTTTCGTGAGAAGTCATTTTTTCCTGGTCAATTTTTACCTTCTTTAGGAGAAATTTACTGTGTAGTTCAAGCGAGTTTAGCTATAGGGTACAATTTGCCCGGGATATTATTACCCTCTTTCGTGAGAAGTCATTTTTTCCTGGTCAATTATTACCCTTTTTAGGAGAAATGTATACTGTAATTGTGTAGAGTTTAGCTATAGGGTACAATTTGCCCGGGAAATTATTACCCTCTTTCGTGAGAAGTCATTTTTTCCTGGTCAATTATTACCCTTCTTAAGAGAAATGTATACTGTAATTCTATAAAGTTTAGCAAGAGGGTACTATTTGCCCGGGAAATTATTACCCTCTTTCGTGAGAAGTCATTTTTTCCTGGTCAGTTATTACCCTCTTTAGGAGAAATTTACTGTGTATTTCAAGCGAGTTTAGCTATAGGGTACAATTTGCCCGGGATATTATTACCCTCTTTCGTGAGGTCATTTTTTCCTGGTCAATTATTACCCTTTTTAGGAGAAATGTATACTGTAATTCTGTAGAGTTTAGCAAGAGGGTACTATTTGCCCGGGATATTATTACCCTCTTTCGTGAGAAGTCATTTTTTCCTGGTCAATTATTACCCTCTTTAGGAGAAATTTACTGTGTAGTTCAAGCGAGTTTAGCTATAGTGTACAATTTGCCCGGGAAATTATTACCCTCTTTCGTGAGAAGTCATTTTTTCCTGGTCAATTATTACCCTTCTTAGGAGAAATGTATACTGTAATTCTATAAAGTTTAGCAAGAGGGTACTATTTGCCCGGGAAATTATTACCCTCTTTCGTGAGAAGTCATTTTTTCCTGGTCAATTATTACCCTCTTTAGGAGAAATTTACTGTGTAGTTCAAGCGAGTTTAGCTATAGGGTACAATTTGCCCGGGAAATTATTACCCTCTTTCGTGAGAAGTCATTTTTTCCTGGTCAATTATTACCCTTTTTAGGAGAAATGTATACTGTAATTCTATAGAGTTTAGCAAGAGGGTACTATTTGCCCGGGATATTATTACCCTCTTTCGTGATAAGCCATTTTTTCCTGGTCAATTATTACCCTCTTTAGGAGAAATTTACTGTGTAGTTCAAGCGAGTTTAGCTATAGGGTACAATTTGCCCGGGAAATTATTACCCTCTTTCGTGAGAAGTCATTTTTTCCTGGTCAATTTTTACCTTCTTTAGGAGAAATTTACTGTGTAGTTCAAGCGAGTTTAGCTATAGGGTACAATTTGCCCGGGATATTATTACCCTCTTTCGTGAGAAGTCATTTTTTCCTGGTCAATTATTACCCTTTTTAGGAGAAATGTATACTGTAATTGTGTAGAGTTTAGCTATAGGGTACAATTTGCCCGGGAAATTATTACCCTCTTTCGTGAGAAGTCATTTTTTCCTGGTCAATTATTACCCTTCTTAAGAGAAATGTATACTGTAATTCTATAAAGTTTAGCAAGAGGGTACTATTTGCCCGGGAAATTATTACCCTCTTTCGTGAGAAGTCATTTTTTCCTGGTCAGTTATTACCCTCTTTAGGAGAAATTTACTGTGTATTTCAAGCGAGTTTAGCTATAGGGTACAATTTGCCCGGGATATTATTACCCTCTTTCGTGAGGTCATTTTTTCCTGGTCAATTATTACCCTTTTTAGGAGAAATGTATACTGTAATTCTGTAGAGTTTAGCAAGAGGGTACTATTTGCCCGGGATATTATTACCCTCTTTCGTGAGAAGTCATTTTTTCCTGGTCAATTATTACCCTCTTTAGGAGAAATTTACTGTGTAGTTCAAGCGAGTTTAGCTATAGGGTACAATTTGCCCGGGAAATTATTACCCTCTTTCGTGAGAAGTCATTTTTTCCTGGTCAATTATTACCCTTCTTAGGAGAAATGTATACTGTAATTCTATAAAGTTTAGCAAGAGGGTACTATTTGCCCGGGAAATTATTACCCTCTTTCGTGAGAAGTCATTTTTTCCTGGTCAATTATTACCCTCTTTAGGAGAAATTTACTGTGTATTTCAAGCGAGTTTAGCTATAGGGTACAATTTGCCCGGGATATTATTACCCTCTTTCGTGAGAAGTCATTTTTTCCTGGTCAATTATTACCCTTTTTAGGAGAAATGTATACTATAATTCTGTAGAGTTTAGCAAGGGGGTACTATTTGCCCGGGATATTATTACCCTCTTTCGTGAGAAGCCATTTTTTCCTGGTCAATTATTACCCTCTTTAGGAGAAATTTACTGTGTAGTTCAAGCGAGTTTAGCTATAGGGTACAATTTGCCCGGGATATTATTACCCTCTTTCGTGAGAAGTCATTTTTTCCTGGTCAATTATTACCCTTTTTAGGAGAAATGTATACTATAATTCTGTAGAGTTTAGCTATAGGGTACAATTTGCCCGGGATATTATTACCCTCTTTCGTGAGAAGTCATTTTTTCCTGGTCAATTATTACCCTTCTTAAGAGAAATGTATACTGTAATTCTATAAAGTTTAGCAAGAGGGTACTATTTGCCCGGGAAATTATTACCCTCTTTCGTGAGAAGTCATTTTTTCCTGGTCAATTATTACCCTTCTTAGGAGAAATGTATACTGTAATTCTATAAAGTTTAGCAAGAGGGTACTATTTGCCCGGGAAATTATTACCCTCTTTCGTGAGAAGTCATTTTTTCCTGGTCAATTATTACCCTCTTTAGGAGAAATTTACTGTGTATTTCAAGCGAGTTTAGCTATAGGGTACAATTTGCCCGGGATATTATTACCCTCTTTCGTGAGAAGTCATTTTTTCCTGGTCAATTATTACCCTTTTTAGGGGAAATGTATACTATAATTCTGTAGAGTTTAGCAAGGGGGTACTATTTGCCCGGGATATTATTACCCTCTTTCGTGAGATGCCATTTTTTCCTGGTCAATTATTACCCTCTTTAGGAGAAATTTACTGTGTAGTTCAAGCGAGTTTAGCTATAGGGTACAATTTGCCCGGGAAATTATTACCCTCTTTCGTGAGAAGTCATTTTTTCCTGGTCAATTATTACCCTCTTTAGGAGAAATTTACTGTGTAGTTCAAGCGAGTTTAGCTATAGGGTACAATTTGCCCGGGATATTATTACCCTCTTACGTGAGAAGTCATTTTTTCCCGGTCAATTTTTATCCTCCTTTCAACAATATATTTGATTGACATGTAGGGTAATATTTTCACGATAATATTTGTACCCCTATTGTTGACGTCAAATTTTCCCGGGCAAATTTTACCCTCTAGGGTAATAATTTGCTAGGGTAAAAATTGCCCGTTACACCGGCCTCAGCGCTTATCGACTTTCGTTTCTACCTAGACCTTCGATTTCGATTCCATATATCAACCAAATAAAGAGCAAAATAACGTGGGCTCCATTCCGTTCCAACTTTGCTTAATTTTGCGGACTCTAACGCAACGCAAAAACTGGAACAAGAAATTCTAAAGGCGCTACGCCTATTGTCGCAAACTAATGCCCCTTTATTCCGTTGCTTTGGCGCAAACCTGTACGAAATCAGACTCGTTGGGTTCATTAGAAAGAGTGTGTGTTTTTGAGATATTATATTATGAGTGATTTTTTCCCTTACATTTGCAAAAGTGAATGAGAGAAAAAGTCAGTAAGTGGAGAATATGAATATACATAATATAATTGCTATTAAAGAACCTTCTATGTCAGTGGTCTTTTGAAAATTAATGTGTTATTAAGGAACGAAGACTAACGCCTGTGTTGAAAATAGAACAAACAGAGGGCAAGAGAATTTTGCATACATTGGTACAATATATATATATATATATATATACAGGCACGTAGCCAAGGGCTGGGTCCGGGGGGTCCGGACCCCCCCTTCGAGACCAGAAATAAAAAAAATTAAGGAAGGACGAAACAAAAAGAAACAACAAATAGGAAGAATCAGCGTTAAAAATAAAGATAAAAGTAAAGCTAAAATAAAAATAAATTTTTATCATCGCTTCCCTGTACTATCAAACATGTTATTTCAGAAACGGTTTTCTACTGCTCCTTTAACTTGTCATTTGGAACAGACAGTATTTGACGGATATTAAAAACAAAAAGTTATGTGGAAGAAAGTTACGTTAACATTTGATTCAGTAGAGAAAGGAGCGCAAGTATTGTAAAATATTTTACAAGACATTATTGGATACGTACTTTTTAAAAAATAGTTGAGGTCATAATGAAAGGAAAATTTTTATATTTAGATGAACAGAAGAAGGAACGTAGATATTGTAATTTTTTAAAAACATATTTTTATAAGTATTCTTTTATTCGAGATTTCTTCATAGGTTGTTACTAAAATACTTACTAACATGCATGGGCGCCGATCCTGGGGGGCCGGCCCCCCAAGGGTCATGTGGGCCCCCTTGTTGTATTTATAAATATACAATATATTGGCATATTTGAATGCAATTTGTCTTAAAATCCTCATATATGCCTTCTGAATCTGAATGGACCCCCCGAAATTTACAGAGAAATCGGCGCCCTTGCTAATATGTCCTAATTTTAAAGTCTTAACAAACCAATATATGTTGCTAGTAAAATAGTTTAAATTGATCAAGCCCCTGGTGTGATAACCACAATATTTCATATCAAACTCCCCCCCCCCCATCACGAAATCCTGACTAAACGAACCAATATATGTTACCAGTAAAATAGTTTAGAATAATCGAACTCTGGTGTGATAACCACAGTATTTCATGTCTCGGACCCCCCCCTATTACGAAATCCTGGCTACGTGCCTGATATATATATATATATATATATATATATATATATATGTGTGTGTGTGTGTGTGTGTGTGTGTGTGTAGTTGTTGAAATAAAGAGCAGCGTATGGAAATATTTAAGTCTGATTCTGTTTTTAAAGGGGTATTAAGTGACACACAAAATATCTTGATTGAATGCGTGTCATGCGTTTTGAACAATATAATTAAAGACAAAATTTTACGAGCACTTTTTGTTTCAGCATGTTTCTTGTGAAGCGCAGATAATGCGATAATCCATCTTCCCCACCCAATCACGCCAATTAAAGCAATTAAATTGCATTATGGCGAATTAAGATCAGCTATGAGTCACATACGTCAATTTCATTATGAAAATTGAGATCCGGATCGAATAAGTGCTGTCGATGAACTACAATTGCATTAAATTTATGTGAATTCGTCTTCTTGTATTTCTGTGGTAAAATATTTATGTCTAACCTGTTTCATTTTATTATTATTATTATTATTATTATTATTATTATTATTATTATTATTATTATTATTATTATCGTTATTGTTATTATTATTAGTAGTAGAACATTGGGCCTACCCTCTTGAAACTATCACCCCTCGCCACTGTTCATCAGATATGCTAGAGTGTGTCTGATGTGAATGGGAATATCGTCTTCATGTCTGCATCAGCACTCGTGAGGCCCACATTCAATGTCTCTGAGGTAGAGTAAAAATATTTGAGATTTTCTCTCAATTGTGACAAATTTCATTTAAATACGATTATCCAAAGCGATGTAATACCACTTTAAAGTATTCTATGGAGTATTTCTATGGACACGCTGTATATAAAATATTGTCTTATCACTTCTATATAAAAAAAAAGAACGTGACGTATGTTTGAAATATCTATGCTATATAATTTCAATTTCTATTTAGTACTTTAAACTTACATAAAATAGAATTTAAATAGTGGTGGTGTAGACAGCATCACACAATTTTTTGCCTCATAACACATTTCATTTCTTGGACTGTTTGTATTACCTTACGTGAGTTATCAAATTGTCGCCCTCTTAGAAAATTATTTAATTATTCACCATGCACCATTCACCATTATAATTCACCATGCATTAGTTGATTAGAAGTTTAGCGTCCATTTTAACACCAAGTCTATATGGTACAGTTTAATATGAAATCAAAAGCACTTGAGCTCTTATCTACAATCGAATCCAGGTCTATCATGTCAAAGGTGGGTACGCTAACTATGTTATACAGCCTTGGCTATAGTCTGTATAGCCTCAAAAGGCTAATTGAATTTTAATGAAAAGTGGAACTGTGTTGATGCAATAATTGGCATTTTCATTGCTACCGTTTTACTTTCTCTTCAAATACCATTAAGCGACTATTATCTGAGGAAATTCATGACGAGAGACTTCACATACCAATGATGCATCAAAGTCATCTATACATTTGAAGCGACTGAGTCACTGGAAGAACAAGAGCTATGTGAACAAGTTCCACACGTGCATTCGACTCAATCGTATGTTGCCTGGATGCTAGTGGCACATTTTGACATCAGGAAGAAGGCAGTGCAGCTAGCAACAACTATTAACCTACATTAGAATAGCCTATTAGGCTAGGTTAGGTTAGATTAAATTAGCCTAGACTATTACACTATTATAAATTAGTGTTACTCATAGAATGATTCGTCTACTATTCATAATAATGATTCAGAATAGTTCAATGTTTTCGCCCAGATGTTTATTGAACCGATAACTTTAATGTTCTGAAGTTTGAATATTAACGTTACTGACAGACTAATATATTTTTGTATTATAAGTAGTATGTCCAAATTTTAATCTTGTTAAACAAAGGGAGAGAAGCTAGCCACCCACATTTGACCTAATTGTATACTCTTTCTAAGAATAGTTCCATTATAGTAGAAATTCGGTAACTTAATTACCGTTACGTATTTCGGTCTGTGATTGTAACTGATATTTAATAGCTAGTAGAATTAAGAAATACCGATTTCAAGAGTGACTTAACTCAAAAGTCGCCCTTATTGACTTATGAGCAGAAAATGAAAACTAATCTTGATGTCTATCTATGGCAAATATTTCACAAATGTGCTTCCAAAACTGGACTGCAGAGAGCATTTGCGTCGTTGTTGCGCCAAATTGTTTTCACCGCGTTTCGAAACTTTGAAACGCTTCTGAAAAATTAGGAATTTTGAATTATGTCACTCTTTAAATAAACAGGCTAAACGATCTACATGTGAGAGAGCAATGAGAAATGATACTCTAAATTTGCTTCATCATCTAATCGAGTGCTGTACTATACAGCCTAAATTATTCATGGCTATAAGCCACAGAGTTCAGTTAAAAAATATAACAAAGTTTATATTTCTCCGTGAAACAATGCCATAATCCAACGTTACACAATATGGGTAAAGAAATTACTTACGTTCCTGTATTTTTATAGCATAGGAATTTTCGCATTACCACTTTCGGTCCGGAAGAACCGAGTTCGGTTCCGGTGGGAGATCATGTCATTGGGGCCCACATTATGCTACCAGTCTACGATTTATACAGCATCAGTGATGAAAAAGGAATCTCCAAAACAAGCAACGAATTTACAATAAACAATTTAAAGTACTTAGAGTTAGAGGTCTGCACGAGGCGGAATTTTTAGCCCAAGAGAATTTATAATATGAGGCCTGACCCGAGCCCGAAATATGTTTTAGCATTTAGGCCCGAGCCCGGTCCGAGCTCGTGTGATAATCAGATGACCCCGAAATAAGACTGAATTACAAAAACTTAATAATTAACGCAAAATTTATTTTTATTTACAGGAATTAGAGGTTTT
Organism: Thermobia domestica; assembly: GCF_964235325.1. NCBI lineage: Eukaryota > Metazoa > Arthropoda > Insecta > Zygentoma > Lepismatidae > Thermobia > Thermobia domestica. The sequence goes on from NC_137456.1 coordinate 1,096,054, forward strand.
ATTTTCCAGTTGTGATTTAAAAGTTCTCCAAAAAGACCGGTCAAATGAATATCGTTTTACAGTATATTTACAAAGTTAGGCCCGAAAAGGTCCGATAAATATGATTGTATATTTAAAAATTTAAGCCCGAGCCTGACCGGACTAGAAGTCATATATGCTTTGTATGCGCGTGTCCGGCAAGCGGGATCGGTTCGAACCTGTGCAGACCTCTTCTTGGAGCAGAGAGTACTTGATGTAACTGTTTACCAGTCAAAGGGTGGTTCTATTGTTATTTTTTATGGTAATTGTATCTGTTATTTAGGGTAAAGGAACCCTTGAGAAATTAATAACGATAATGAAATATATAGTGGAAGAAACATGTACTAAGAAGGGTTTGAACTGCAACTTGCGATCGTTATCCTGACGCGTTAGACCGTTTTACCATACCAGAAGGGATCATAAGGAAATGCTTGTTTAATTCTCTCCTGGGCACACCGTTACCACACTCTGGACATATATAATAAATTTACTACATAGAGGGGTTCCAAAAATGTATACGTACATTGTAACATATTATCAGTGTGCTATTCTTTTAAACAGGGAATAATTATGTTAGAAACGTGCAATGTGACTGTACAAATGCCATACACTTTTACTAATTACTAACAAACTATTATAATAACTTCAAGATTTAAAAAAATCACTTTCAATTGGTGACTAAAACTTGAAGGAAATTACTTACTTATACCATATAGACCGTATGCTTACTGCATACTCGTAGCACAGTGCAGCTAGGGTAAACATAATTTCAAAAGTTAAACGTTGAACACTTTCAAACAACGTTGCAGCAGGAGCTAATTTCGAAGTAAATTATTACAATAGTGCATCAGCACTACAAAACGGAGTTTATTATGTAGTTGGAAACATAACAATGTAGTGTCATACTGAACATATAATTATATTGCATTCCAAACTTAAATACTGTGTTTTGTAGTAACAAAAAAAAATGTCAAAATAACTTTTTACAAATTTTAGACATCTTTTCTTTAAACGGAACAATCCCCTTTAACCGATATGTATAGTTGCTCTGTCCCTAGCACAAACAATGATCTACCGCAACGTCTTCACATTCTTTATGAGAGACGTGGACTATGTTGTCATCTCTCACAACCCTTCTAGACTCGTATACAATATGAGAAAAGAGTACAATAAAATACCACTCTATTAAACGAAGAGAGAGTATAAAGTACACACCTTGAGAAAGAGTAGTTGTTCCTTTAAATTAGTATGTCTGCCAACCGTAGGACTAATCCCACCTTCTATTGAACAGAAAATAACCCACTTTCTGACAAGAAACAACTTTTGCAGTAAACAAGGTTTATACTTGCTTTTTTGTCTACTAAAGTACTAATTATCCAGTTGAAAGATAATACCTCATCTACTTATAAAAATCCTCATTTTCTTTGAAATATATGTACAATGCATTATCCAGTGTAATACGATACACTACGAAGTTCGTACATGGCGAAAGAAAAATACAAACTTCCTCCGCTGAGAGTTAGAGGCAATTTCATCCGACTTTGCGACGATTTTTTTTGTATCTTCCTTTTCAACTCGTGTCTTAAACCTTAATAAATCTGCTGTCATTTTTAATCAATGAAAAATACATTGGAGATAAAAGAGGAACATTACTTCGTTTCCTTTGTTACTACTGAAGTCCTTCACCTTGAAAATCAAAAGAATTCTTTTAAGTTTTGAAACTTTTCTTCCTTAAGCTTGATCAATTTCAATCTCAGTGTTAACATGTATTGATTATTCTTCAACCTCAAAGAACGGTTCTTTGCAGGGGCGAATCCAGGACGGACTTCTGGGGGGGGGGGTTGTAATACTACTACTTAGAACTACTTTTAAGAGTTCCAAACTCTGGGATGGGTTTTATTTATATATATAAAATAACAAAGTCTCCTCTTCTGGGGGCCATCACCCCGATCGCCCCCTCCTGGATCCGCCACTGGTTCTTGGATTGGACTTCAAGGTCCCTTCCCGCACCGAAGATAAACTATATTAGGCGTGACACTGCAAGTTTCACGTAGAATCCAAACCATTTTAATGCGTTGGAATACATGGGCCCTCTCATCGGAAATCCAACCCGAAGTCCGTGTAGCAAAGTCACTCGTGCTAGCTACTTAAGCAGAGTAGAGGAATTCATCCTCAAAGAAAACACATAACGGTCTTTATTTGAATAACACAAGTTGTTTACAAACCTTTTCTTAAAATTGGTACAAATTCACACTTCACTGTAATTTGCAGCAAACAAAGCCCCATTTGCATGTCTCAAATCAAAGCTATTCTTTCTTAAAATAACAATGAGGTACTTTGTAGGAGAAAATATACTTAAAGAGTATAGATGTAGTTGAAATAGTTGAAAATAGTTGAAATAGTTGAAATAGAGAAAGGAATAGTTGAAAAATGATTCTCTCAATGTTTCATCCAGAGAGCATGTTATGTTGAAAAACTCTGCTGCTCACCCATTCCACACCTCCCTCAAAAGTGGAAGACATAACTCAAAGAGAAAGCTTCCTATGGAATGAAGCGATATTAGACACTTTCAGTGGCCAAAGGAATCAAGTCCAGATTTTCTCATTTACAGACATTCATTAAACATGTCTTTATCTGAAGTTCCTTTCAGACCTCAAAACATTCGCGTCTGGATAGTGTAAATAATAATAATAATAATAATAATAATAATAATAATAATAATAATAATAATAATAATAATAATAATAATAATAATATAACGTACTTAAATGTACCCTAAAAAATTATGTCTCTTTTTATCACAACTCAGGAAATTGGACTTAATCCCCTTGTCCTCTCAATGTCCCTTACAGAAACTGCGATGAACATCATAGCTGTCACGATTTCATTTGTCCATCAAAAGTTTCTCATCAGTCGTCAGAGATTGATCGCTGACAAAGAAACTTTAATCTAGTAAATTTCCACAATGGTATAGTAAGGAGGTAATAACATATTGCACAACTTAACAAGATGTCCTTGAAAACCATAAAAAGAGTCCCTAAATGAGCGTACACAAAATTACTTCGATATAAGACTATGTAGTAAACAATTACCGAACTATAAATTATAATAGTAATAGAATTTTGAGATCAAATAATATTAATCCTAAACATTTCTGGTCTCTCATTAGGATAGGTTGAAATTTTCTACGACATTGTCAGTAATGTAACAGGATGAAATTCATGTTTAGGGACAGAAAAAGTGCAGATCTCGTCAATTACTGTTCTGCAATATATTTTCAAACGCACATGTACGATCCATAATTTTGGCACATGTTTTGTATATAAAAATTGACAATGTGTAATGTCCTATAACTTTTACTCGGAAATTAAGTCACCTTACACACCGTAGGCTCTAACAATACAAGCTCCCTTTCCTGTATAGCTTCTGATATTTCTGTCTCGCTGTGGCTTATTTTTAACAGATGTTTTAAAGAGAGAAATTTTCCCTTCTCTTGCGAGTAGCTGGCGTCACTCATATCTACAAATACTGATCGACAACATAATACATAGACTCTTGAATTTCATTTCCTCCAACACTAACACACTTCAGCGTGGTATTGTCTTCGATGTCTTACTTTTATTGATCTTATTAATAAACGAGCTGCGTTCAATTATCTCAAGCCATAGCATTGCCTTAGCGCGTTTTTGGTTCACTGATTCCAAACGCAATTCCCTGTGTGAAATTTGGTTCGGATTTCACTTTAAATTCTAGATCAGTCTCATATAGCCTGGTGCTTACAAGGGACAGTAAACTTCAATAAAAATACATAAATAATAAAACATCTCCAAGAACGCACAAGTCGATGGAAGTTACACTTATTTATTTCAATTTTTTATTTGCTTAGTCATCTATAATGTCTTTACACAATGATATATTCAATATCCATGGAGTATTTCATCTTTGTTGATGAATTGTCTACAAGCCCGCGCTTAAGGAACCATTTTGACTACATTATTTTCAGTCTCTCGTTCATAAAAATGACAGAGCATTAAAATTGAAGTGTTTTCTTTCCCCTTAAGATTTAGCAAATTTAAACCACAAAATGTATATTCTAAACCTCACAGAAAGCAAACACGAAATTTCATGAAAAGCTAATAAATGTAAAGAAGTTGTGGAACAGACACATTGTGAGGCGACCAGATATACAGAAACAGAAGTCAATGAAGAGTACATTGTAACGTAGAAGCTTTCTTAAATATCTCTTCACTATAGGAGCTGTATATGCTTCCACATGCTATATAAAATCGTATATATTTATTCGCGAATTATTGTAAGACTAGAATGAACTGTTGAAACAGAAACATAATATAAATAGAAAACATTCAATCGCTAATTGATTGACTCGAGGTTAGTCGATAGGTAGCAACCCGCAAGACTAATAAAATCTGGCCATTTTAGATTGCCGTCCCTTTCAGAACAAGGCTCTATGAAACGTGAACCTACAGTTTAAGGTGTAATCCGAACTACCGCAATGTGTTCCCATCGGGCATCAAACCAGTCAGCAGGTGAATTGAGACATGTTTTGAAACACAGATGAAACATTCTTTTAATATATGAACACGTGCATGTATTCTGAAAACATTAAATAATTACAGCGTTGTTGGCAAAGTTCGTTGGTGATGCTATCAATGGATAACCAAGCAGAGCTGTTGCTTTTCTTATTCAGATTAATAGATCATCGAGTCTTTGGTGAAAAGGAAGTTCCTATCTTAGTGATGAAACTAAAGTAATCTATTTGTTGTGCAGTGATGAGGCATACAGTGGGTCAGTGGAAAAGTGCTCAGTTCTGGTTCTAGGACCCTTTGGTTCGATATCATACTATGTAAGTTTGTCGTAAACAACATATTTTTCGTTGACCTCATAATGTTTTTCGGTTTTCTCTCATTCTTTTATGTCAAGAATTATTTTATAAACACTAGTTAAAGGTACAGATAAAGTGTGATATTAATTAAATACTAAATCAAAAGATGAAGTGAAAGGTGAAGTCATAAAGTGCTCATTACATCAGGATTTAAAGTTACGAGCTATGAATAATATAACATTTGTGTGATTTATCATTAGTTGAAAGGTAAAAAGTAGTGTGTATTTGGTATACTAATGGTCTAACCTTGGTCCAAAAAAGCATGTTGACGATTGCTACGTACATTGACCAAAGTTATCAATTGTTCGTACAAGACTATGTATGAAAAATATTCAGAACCCAAAGCTCTCATCAGCGTTATACTTACCCGTACCCAATGAAAAATACCAATACAAAATGTTCTATCCATGTAGGAAGGCATTCCGTTATTTTGTCTGCTTCTTTATTAGAGTTTATTCTCCTTTTTCAGCACCGAGGATATATAAGAAGTGGGTCTACATCTTAAAGGGGAATTCGGACTATCGTAATACGTTAAAATTTCAATGTGAGTGAGCATTGAAATTTGAGCGCTTTATGGTAGTTCGGATACCACCTTAAGCCTTACATTCCATCTCATATAGCCTCGCTGCTGAAAGAGACATTAAACTTAAAATCAACTCAACTCAATTAAACCTTAAGTCCACTTCTCATACAGCCTCAGGGCTAAACAAATAAAAGTGTAATATTTAATTAAGCTCACAATTTCTCTGTTCTAAAATATATTCCACTTTTAATAATGCATATAGAGCTGAATGAGATAGTTCGTGATTTACATATCCATGGTGCAACGAAAAATAGATATTATATTACGGCTAACGAGCACGCGGTAAGTTCCATAAGAACATGTGAATTCAAAGCCATTATAAAATCATATGAAACCATAAAATGTTAAGAGTTCTTTACGTTTGTTTTAAACGGAAAAGATCTACAATCGATAGGAGACAATAAATATCAAACACATTTGCCACTAGAGCATTGCCCAATAAATGAATATAGAGTATACGAGAGGTAACATAATGTTTAATTATCACCAGAAAGCTATTAAGATAATGATGACGAATTTTTGCCAGTGTTATGTTTGGGTATTATGTGGATGATGTTAAAGAAATTAGCTCCTAATGATTCTTATTTTTTACAGGGTTTGCCAAAAGTAGCCAACTTGCAAGATGGATAAGATTGAGGCTCGCAGTGAAATAGTTTCTGTATTTGAAAGGGAATAAAAAGAGGATGGAGATAATTTATTCGGGCGTCCGGTAATCATGTAAGAAACGTGGATATATAAGTATTATCCGGAGACCAAAAGTATGAGCATGCAGTGGAAGGATGCCGATTATCCCCTCCCAGAAAGGCAAAAGTGCAAAAGTCAGAGGGAAGGTCATGTTGACTTTTTTTTTTTTTTTTTTTTTTTTTTTTTGCAGATAACTTTGCAAAAGGACAAACGGTCACTGGCAAGTACTGCAGCAATTTCCTGGAAAAATTGCGCGATACTCTAAAAACGAAACTCCGCGGCAAGCTCTCGAAGGACGCTCTTCTTCTAGCTAACAATGCGCCAGCTCATTCATCTCAAGTTCTTGTCGAAAAAGCAAGGGCGTGCGGCTTCTTGGTATTGTAGTATCCGCCTTATTCTCCCGACCTTGCGCTCAGTGACTTTTTCTTGTTTCCCCAAATGAATAATCCGTTGCGTGGTCGTCATTTTGACAACGCAGATGACGTCATTTATGAAGTAGGAGAGTGATTTAAACCATAATGTGCAGACTTCTACAATGGCAGTATTCGTAAAGTGAAGGAACGCAGGGAGAAATGTGTACATCTGAGTAGTGACTATACAGAAAAGGGTTAATAACTACAAATCATAACAATCTCTGTATCCTGATTTTTTACTATGATAATTAAATCTTTATGATAACTACTCGTATTATGATACAAATCAATATTAGGCCACAATATTAAGTGATCTTGTAACTAACATGAACTAAGTTTTAATTGCAACGGCTCAGTATAGAAATGAATATTAAAATACTGTTTTTTCTTTTCAGATATGTCTATCGTAGAAGTGGAGCAACTTAGAAGTAGAGGGTGGTAGGGAAAAAGTAGTAAATATATTTTTACAATCAATAGGTCTGAATTAGTAAGTACAACTATGTTTTACCTCTGTACCTGACAAAAGGAGTGTAATCATTCATTTTCATTAATCACCCGTCTTTTTTAGACTCAAGGCTGTAACAACACTTTTTTTTTTCGAATGAGCAATGGTAAGATAAAAATCTTCTTCAGAAGCAGATGAAAAATTCAAGTGGCTTTTCTTCTTTCATCTTCTCCCTATTTTATTCTCTTGAATCTTAGTCTTATTTTTGAGATGTTTGTTTCTTATTCTGTTCGTATCACCCAAATCCTTTTTCTCTATTTTCTCTTGGAAAACACATGCGCAAAGACTCTCCAAATCTTCTCTGAGACAAAGAGCGTTTGTTTCGCAGGGAATTTAGTGGCGAACCAATCCAGGAGAAACGGCTTTTGCTTACGTTTTCGCTTTATGCATTTTATATGGCGTATGCAGCGTCTTCTGGCCTTGGGCACCAACCGCATTGAATTATCTTCTGCAGCTTTGTTTCATAGAAAACCAATTCTCTACACTTGCTCTCTAATTGCACAAAAGACTCCAAAACTGAAAGAAAGTAATGATTACTTGCATCTATCAATGCTACCTTACTTTGCACATGAAACTGGCCATTGAGTATGCTAGTGTTTATTACTACCACGTCTCAATGTTGTAATGTTACATGTTTTTCTTTTTTTAAATCAAAAATTAATTCATTACAAAACCCATGAAGGACACCAAAGTATATTTTCAAATTCTCCCTATGAAGGGGTAAGTAGAGCTTGGTAGAGTAAAATTATATGTCCAAAATCTTTTCCCGCTACCAGTTTTATTATAAAATCCACTATAAACAGTATTCTACTAGATTAGTACAATAATGTAATTTCTCTAAAACAAGGTAGAGAAAGGTGACCAAAGGCCTCAGCAGCCTGGTCAGGATCTCCATAGAGCTTCGCAGCAATCTATGTGGAGTGGATTAGGAATCCCCAATGCTCCGAAGCAAGCAGAGAGGAGCTTAAGAATCACGGAGCTCCGGACAAGCTAAGTGACTGAGGTTGGAAATTTTGACAGAGCTCCAAAGCAAGCTAAGCGGGAGGAAAGGAAGAGATTGGAGTCTCGAAATAAATTAGAAGCTTAGGTTGGGTATCTTCTAGGGCTCTGGGAGGCGGCCCCTACAGGTGTTTGTAAACACAAGCACATGATACATTACAATATTGTCATTATCATGAAAAAAAACACAAGATATTTCCTTCTTATTTTGCTTGGTACATCCACAAGCGACTTCTCATATGGGTGAATCTAAGCATATAATGGACTTTGTGCCGAATGTGTCCGAACATATGAATTCAAATATGCTTAAGATTTCCAACTTTTAAGTAAACATTTATTCTACTTAATAAATGTGATATTCGAAATATGTGCATTACAAAAAAAATTCTTATAATTTAGTAAAGATATCAGAAGTTTCGATCTAATTTATTTCATATTCGAAGTTGTACAAAAGGATGTGTGTCAATGCCGACATTCGCTGTGCCAGTAAACCCTTTGAGAATTCGAAATAACACAAACATATTGACATGCCATGAATGATTATTGTTTAATTTTCCTGCTCCTCATAAGATAACACATGAAATTTACAATTTTAATAAATTGTATTGACACTAAAACCTATTAATGCAGTGCTAAGGAAATGCATTAAAAAATCATTTCCGTATGTGCTAGATTTTTCCGAAGACAATTGCTTGCTTGGCACTCCCAATTACTGCCTTGCTGAATGGTTGCTTTCTTGAGTAGACATTTACATAGGCTTTCAGCATTAACACTATATGTAACCGATCAATGTGGGATGTGAGCCAGTGGCGGATCCAGAATTTGATTTCGAGGGGGGGCTGGAACAAAATAATTTAGAAAAACAGTGCAACTCATTTTTCCTGCTCCAATTTGATAGTAATACATAATACACTTGCATATAGTTAAAAATAGGTTAGATCATGGAGCCAAAGAAGTGGCGTTACTTAATCTATTTAAGAGGTTAATTTTATTAATATTGTTATATTGTTCAATGTATCTCATCGTAGTATTTTTTTTTTTTTTTTGTATTCTTGAAGAGATAGGATTTTAAAAAAAATTCGGGATATACACGAAATATTTTGCAACAAAGAATGCATATTACAAACTTCTCGACAAAATAGAACTAAATAAAATACAATATATATATATATATATATATATATATATATATATATCTTTGTTTCAATCATACCGAAATTACAATCTTCTGGAATGTTTCTGGGCAAATAGATCCTCTACTTCAGACACATCAATTGGGATATCTTTGTGAATATTCATTAGGGCTAACACAATAAGTATGTCTTGACCCATCCTTGTACTCAGATAGGATTTTACCAATTTTAAAGTCGAAAAACTTCTTTCTGTAGAACACGTTGTTACTGATAAAGGAGATAGATGATGTACAGTTGTTTTATGTCTGGAAAAAATTCACAAGATGGATCTTGATAAACATGCACGGCGCTCTTAGGTACATTTGATTTCACATTCCAATGTTCCCTCCACAAAGTCACCACACTTTTTAGTTCAATTTCGCTTCCACATAGCGCCTCACGGTAAATTTGTGAAGATTTTATAACGCTTTCTTCATGCAACTTAAGCACTGAGCTTGACGTTTTAAAGTCCTTGGAAATGTGATATCGACATCATGGGAAATAACAACCTCTTCGGCGTTATTAAACATCTTACTGTAATGACCAATGCTAACACGATACTGGTTGAGTAACTGTATTACACTGTCAGCCATGGTAAGTATTGATGAAGCTCCACGGTAGGATTTTGAAGTTGAGGAGACAAAGTAAAAGTCAGTCCAAGAATTGTACCAGTGATATAGAGAAATGATGAAGTCACACCTTAAAACAGGAAAAAGGAGAGCAGGAGATTTTGATGATGGAACTTGTTCATCAACAGACTCGAAAAATGCCACAACTTTATTGTGCATTTCAAGGAAGAGTTGAATTGAGTTGACTTTGGGTTTAACGTCCCGTTCAGCAGTGAGGCTATATGAGACGTGGACCTACTGATTAACGTGGAATCCGAACCACATCAGCTCCCGCCGGGAATCGAACCCTGGTCTCCCACGCCAAAGGCGCGTACGCTAACCGCTTAACCACGGAGGAGCTCATCAAGGAATAGAATATGGGGCCACATGGCGCTCAATAAAATGCGTTTAATATAATGTCTTGGCCATTCCTAGTACAGAACGAAAGTTCGCAGAATTACACAATGTACTTCTAGATTAATACAAAACTTCTTCAGTTATCATCACGAAACCAAAGTTCCCCAATGCTACTCTGTGGGTCTCAAAATAGTGTAAATGGCCTCAAATTCCTCTTGCTATCATATTTTGGAAGGGACTTTAGCCCCAATGCCCCCCTTTAAATTCCCTATTGATGTGAGATGCTACTAAGATTTGTTTTCGCGTCAAGCACCCTCACTGGAAATCGAACCTGGGGGCTCGGATACAGAAAGAGCGCGCGTTACGTACCCAGCGACGAAGAGAACTTAAAGACTCAGCACTTTCAGGGTACGTCCATATTTTCGCCGCTGCTGCAGTACGATTTGCCACTGTTTTAATTTGAAAATTTTGGTTCATAGTCTGCTCTGCTAGAAATGAAGGAATGTTACAAAAATAAGTAAATAAATCCGTAACAGATGTTTCTTCAACATTATAGATAATCAAATTAGAATCAAATGTAATAGAAAGAACACTGTAAAAAATAGAACAGCATTTAAACACTTTTAGTACAAATGTTGGGGGAGGAATATATCAAGTGTGTGTCTATAAAGTGTACTTCGCGTGTCCAAAACGTTAATTCTCCGAAAACAGTATCTAGTATGGTATATTTGAAACACTTCTTCTCGGCAAACAGTTCGAAAACAAAGTGATGACATACATTTTGCATATTTTGTACATACATCTGGGACATACTTGGACAACACCGTATCTACAAGGGATGAATATGTATTATCTGAAGGTGTTAAAAGAGTGTCGGTGATGTGTACAGTGTTCTACTGTGTATAAAAGTAGTTTCTGTATTTCTTGCAGTGAATACAGCTAAGATAACAATAATTTGACTGAAACTATCTGTCATTATTTTACTCGATTTGTTACTAATATCTACCAGTTCTTTCTGCCACACTGAATTGTAATTTAGAAAAGCATGCAATATTTTGACAAGAAGTTTCTTTGCGGGCATACTTAAATACTTACATTCTCCCTTAATCGAAAACCAAACACCAAGTACCAAATTACGTCACAAAAAAGCTTTTAATGTATGTGAAAAGTTTAGAAGCCATCTTGAACACAACAACTACCCTACACACGTCCTATAAAGAAACATTTCTTTGATTTACATACATTATAAACACAGAGCGAAAATAATGAATTATCTGACACTTAAAACTTCCGGTTATGATAAAGAAATTAACCCGTCCATTTTTAGAATGCTAAATTCGTATAAAAGAAATCGGTTTACACTATTTATTACTGTTTTCACTCTATGATTATCTACATTGTAATTGGAAGTTAGAGCGATATTTCGCCACTTCTAGTGTTAGTAGAGTGATAAGTGCTATGAAGGTGTTTATTTTTGGAATGCTGAGTCGAGCTCAGAAAACATCTCTCTATATATACTGTCATGGATTACGTTAAACTTATTTATTAAACTTTTAGCCTTAATTATTTTTTATTTCATTACTCTTAAATATGATTTACGAAAGAGAGGGAAAAACTTTAAATATTTCAAAACTCAATTATGAATAACCAAAAAATTCCTTATCTGTCAAAATGGCTTTGTAATTCAGTCTTTGAATTTGTTTCCGCGTCCCGAAGTCACCTGCTTTACACAAACCATTGTGTAACTTCATACATTGACAAAGATGATGATAGCAATGTGCTCCTGTAAGTCAGGTGCGTGTCCAGGATGGACTTCGGGGGAGACGGTGGGTTGTATGTAATTCTGTTACTTAGAGCTACTTTTAAGAGCTTCAAACTCTGGAATTCCATTTATTTATATATATGAGAAGAAAGTTTCCTTTTCTCGGGGGCCATTCCCCGATCCCACGGTGGATGCAACCCTGCTATAAGTGCACGTACTTATTATTTCACTATAATAAGTGCACAACCTAAACATTACCAAACATCAAAAGAATTTAAATGCCCTATGTCGTGGCAATTGAAGCTCTAAACTGAAAAAAAAAACTCCGTTTCCAACTCTAAATCCAACTTAAACATTGAAATTATAGAAAAGTGTATTATTTGCAAAACTTCTTTACAAAAACATCAGTAAGTCTAAAGTAGGCTATATAATCTCTTCATATTTGAGGCGTTGTATGGCAAAGTGGCGTAACTCAGTTTTGTGACATTGTGAGATATTGAGATTTTTATTAGAATCGAGATAGAAAAAGCGAACAATATCGGTTATTTGCGATGCCATCGTTTGGCCTATGGATTGGTCCATGGCCTATGACCTAACTCTGAAATACGCAACGCTACCATTCAACAGGTTATGGTTGCAAGTTCACGGAAATGACTGAATCTCATTTTTTTTTTTTTTTTTTTTTTTTTTTTTTAGTAAGGCCACTTCGCTACCCAACGCCTCATTTGTCAATGCCTAATCATAAAACAATACTTAAAACAACCCTACAAACACAAATTGACATAAATTATATGCATTAAAATCATTCTTCAAAACTTAACTTTTTTCATTGCATCATAAACAAAATGTTCATAAATGTTGGTATATAAATCATCAATATTTAAATTTGTAAAAAAAAAAGTTGGTTATTACTATAACTAAAATATTTCTCGCATATGTACTGTTCTATGTTAATAATAAATAACTCACAGCAAAACCACAATATTTTTATGGTGTTTGTTCTATTGCGGTTATAATTGAGATGGTTATTATGAGTTGTTACCAGCCATAGATGAAATAGAGAGATGAAGACAGAACCTATGCTGGTGCTGATTGTCGACAGACAGACAGATGGGAGTAGCATACTAAGACATCCAATACTGATGAATAGCATAGTTTGGAACTCTAAAAGAAACCAGTGCAATAGTGTATTATAAATATACGCAATAATTTGTTAATAAATACAACTTATGTTGGAGAACACTAGTTGATATACGCGTAACACCAGCAGTGATTCAATTATTGTAGAACGTGTGTGAAAAAAGAGTAACAGTTTCCTCAGCTTTCCATATGGATTTCATTGGGAATTGGATTGACAACAAACGTCGTCTGTTCGTATTCATTGCAAATGTAATGCTTCTTATACAGATACATGTTGATTAATACATTTTGTTTCATTAGTAAGGTAGAAAGAAAACTTCAGTGTGGTTAGTAAGTTGTTTAGTTAGATTTGGACTTAGCATTCAGAACCGAGGTCATATGAGACATGGACCTAGAGATTAACGTTGGATTCGAACCGCAGCAGCTCCTACCAGGTATTAACCCCGGGTCTTCGAAACATATCTATATCTCTTTGTGACGACGTGGATCGTCACGAATATGTGGGTCACTTGTTATTATGGATTTATTTAGAAGTAGATGGCGCCATCTTTTATTAATATGGAGACTTGCGACCTTATTCTCCCTTCACCCTTTTCTATCCTACCTTTTTGGTCTCAAAATCAGGTTTGTGTTGTAGTAAGAAAATATATATGAAGATCTGGTACCAGCTGGTAAGGTAATATGACGAGGTCCTCGTGATGTAAAATCCGGATTGTGATTGGTTGGTTTTGAACCCGGAATGGAAGCTATGGATCAACTGACGTAGATCGTCAGTTGGTCACTCTTCGAGGTACGTAGTGTTTCTTTTTCAAATCTGTTAAATTAAATTATTGTTTTTTTGTGAAAATTGGTGTAAATGTATCATCAGAAATTTCGTGAGTATACTCATAAAGGTATTTGAAAAATGATAAATACTTCTGAATTGACATATTTAGTCTCGAGCAAGTGTAAAATATTGCTGATTGAAAAGTTAGATTACTGAAAAGACGAAACATAGTGGTTGGTGTAAGCCATGTTGGAATGGCGACTTTTTTTTTATGTGTGCTAGGCTGTTTTTCCATCAGAAACAGTAAGATTGTTTATTCTTCTTATTACTATTAATATCGAACTGTTAATATTTTGTGTACTATTTGTTTTTTTTTATTTTTTATTATTATTACTTTTTTTTCCTTTTGTTATAATAAATTGTTTATCCTTGTTAAAAATTGAAATAGTAGGTTTTGTCATTGCTAATTAACTTCCTTAAAACAACTGAGAATTTTTGCTTGCATTTTCGTAAATTAAAGGTGAGAGTTATACCTATACATATTCTGGGTGCGCTAAGCGGCCTTTTAATACAGTACCGGCGAAAGCTCTCCTCGCTTTTTTTCAGGATTATTTCCCTGGTGGGCGGGTCTGTATTTGAATGTTTAGATGTGTGCTATTCTTTTTCATTCTATTCAAGTATGGATTTTGGCCCGGGGTGGTCATTCTGAAAGAGAAGGGGGATTAAGGGTGTTTTTCGTTACAGAAGAGTGACCAACTCGGTTAAAATACTCTCACTTATTAAATTTAAATTTAAATTCAGTTGTTTACGTTCATGTTAATGGCATATAAAGTCAGTGCTGTGCATGTAATTACTTGCTCGTATATATTAATTGGGTACCTTGTAGGAAGTCTTTGTACGGCAGTTCAAGGAATTGGTTCCGGGGATCGAACCCATACTATCTGGTATATAAGTATAGAATCGTATCCAAAAATAAAAACAATGGCTGTAGGTGGTGATTCTAGTTTCTTTCTTGATGAAGAGTTTATAGACGAAATTCCTGTGGATGTTAATGAGTTTTTGAATATGACTATAGAAGAAAAGGAATCGAAAATATTTTCTATGAATGAAAGTGATGCTAAGAAACTGCTGTTGTCCATAACAACTGCTAACAGCAAGTCTGCACCTGTTGGTTCGGGTGTTGTAGTAGGTCAAGGTAGAGGCACTGATAACACAACCACACAGCCGGATGGTAGTGTGTGTGTGCAAACAGCTGGCAGTCAGCCAGGTCATTCACCTTTTAGCTCGGTGAACGAAGAAGCTAGAGCTGAAACTCTATCTGGATTGACACAAAATAGTTGTTTTAATAAGATGGAACAATCATCAGCATTTTTGGTTTTACGTTCATTCATGGAATCATTAGAGAATTGTGATGGTACGGATCCCTTAAAATTGTATCAATTTATTCAAAAGATTGATGAGTTTTATAATATTGAGCGTTTTCCTTTTTCTGCGGTTTTGTATTCATTGCGTGGGAAAGTTACGGGTCCACTGCAGGAAATTCTGAACGAGCTGCCACATACATGTAAAAGCTGGGATCTTGCACGTGACTTTGTTTTTCATAATTTATTATCAGAATGTGCTATTCAGAGAATAATAGTAGAATATATGTATCGCCATCAAGAAAATAACGAGGATTTAAAAGCTTTTGTAAAGCGTGTAACCACTGTTGATAAACTTTTGAAGTTGCGTTGTGGGGACGAAAAGCTGATTAGTTTTATTACCAGTGGCGTTCTTCCGAACATAAGGGAGCGGTTGTTTTACCAAAGAAAACCCCAGACAATAGACGAACTTAATAAACTAGTTAGTGAATACAGATATCATGAACTTTATATGAAGCAGTTTAGTTATAAAACGACGTCCCAGGGTTGCCGGATGCTCCGGTAAGGAGTGACTTTAAGAATTCTCGTAGAACTATAAGCTGTTATAAGTGTCAGGGTCCACATCCAGTGAGACTATGCCCAGAAAACAAAAGTTCGAAAACATTTTCTTCTTTTTCAAATAAGATTAATAGGAACTTAAATCGTTTAGATAAAAAAGATGATGCAGCGTGTATTGAAGTTAAAGTATGTGGAATTGCAGTGAATAGTTGTTTAGATAGTGGGTGTGTGACTAATCTTTTGAATTTGGAGCTTTTCAATAAAATTAAAAACTCTAGTGATGTGCAAGTAAATTATAAAGAGTGTTTTAAAGGAAAGACTATAAATAACGAATCTATGGTGTTGAGACCTTCAGTTTTGATTCCATTTACGGTGAATAATTACACCTTTAAATGCAAACTGTTTTTGTTTAAAGAATTGGAATTTCCCATTTTGATGGGACTAGACTGTTTTCGTCAGGAAGGAGCTTTAGTGGATTTCAATGAATCTAAGGTTGTTTTTAGCGAAGGAAATGTTACAACCCCTCTTGTTGACTTCCCCTCCCCCTCATCTTTCCAAACGAATTCTTCTGCGGCTTCTTGTCATTCCAGGGGTCCTGGCGACGGAGGGTCATCCGCTAGGCTATTTTTGGGAGATCTCTCTAGTCCCGATGGTACGCCCTGGAGCAAAAGAAAGAACAAACGTGGAGTAAATAGGCAATTGATCTTCGCTCGCTCGAGTTTTCCTGAAACTACTGCTGATAGGGAGAGCGACACTGGAACTTCGTCTGGTGGTCCAAGGATGTTTGGTAATGGAGAGGAAAAGAACAGGTTTGACAAAAAGCATTCATTCCAGAAGAAACAACATAAAACAGTAAATGGTCGGAGAAACAATAAACATTCGGTTGCGAAAATAAAAGAGAATTCCAGCTTTAATTCTAATCGAAAAAGTGTCGCGGATGTAGGTGGCTCTGTTAGTTCTATGCCAATAGAGGGAGAAAAACAGTGTGTTAATAATGATGTAACGTCTTGTTATAGTAAGGAAGATTATAATTTTACTGATGTTTTGGGTCAGGAAGGGGATCCGTTACTATTAGCATTTAACAAATGTAAAAGCGATAAGTGGGAAATTAGTACAGACGAAAAGGTTAAGATTTTGAACGGTATTGATGAGGATATGGTGAAACAAGATCCTACTTTGGTTCAGTATGTAGAATATTTATTAGATAAATATGCGAATGTCATTACCCACCGAATTGGTACTATCAGTGACTTTGAATACACTATTCAATTAAAGTCCGATGAAGTAGTTCGGGAGCGCCAATATCCTTTTTCGAAAAGTCAGCAACAAGAGTTATCGAACTTAATTGAACAATTATTAGAAAATGGTGTGATACAACCTTCTAAGTCTGAATATAGATCTCCGTGCTTCCTGGTGCGTAATAAAGATGGGTCACCTCGATTAGTAGTCAACTACTCTAAACTGAATCGGCTCATTTGTGGGGACGGCTTGCCATGTCCTAATATAGAGGAATGTATTAGTTCGCTCGCTAAAGCTAAATATGTAAGCAAGATAGATGGAAAAAAAGCTTTTTTCCAGTTACAGTTGACTCCCGATAGCCGTAAGCTCACAGCATTCGCCGTACAGGATAAATTATATGAATATTTGCGAATCCCCATGGGTATTTGTGTCGGAGTACAAGCACTTATGAGGGCCTTGGATGATATCCTGGGAGACTTACGTGGGCGCGGGGTAGAATACTATGCAGATGACATTGTGATCTTTGGTTCTACAATCCAAGAACATAATCGGTTATTAGAAGAAGTCTTATCGCGTTTTGCGAAAAGGGGCTTAACCATCTCACCAGATAAATGCTTACTTTTGAGAAGTAGTA
This sequence comes from Thermobia domestica, assembly GCF_964235325.1. Classification (NCBI taxonomy): domain Eukaryota; kingdom Metazoa; phylum Arthropoda; class Insecta; order Zygentoma; family Lepismatidae; genus Thermobia; species Thermobia domestica. The sequence goes on from NC_137456.1 coordinate 1,113,756, forward strand.
TAGAATTTTTGGGGTTTCTTATTAAAGATGGGGAGATATCTATGTTGCCAGATAGGTTGCAAGCTATACAGGAACTCCGTCCGCCTGTAAATCGCCGGGGGTTGTGTAAAATGTTAGGATTTTTAAATTTTTACGCTAAATTCTGCGATAATTATGCAGGTATCGTAGAACCGATGAATCGATTAAGATCTCCGAAGGTGAAGTTTGAGTGGGGTCCGTTACAGGATGAGAGTCTTGCACAAATAAAAGAGGCTTTTTCTGAAAAAAATATTTTGCGAATTCCAGACATGAGTAAGCGCTTTTACTTACATACCGATGCAACTTTACGTTGCCAAGCGGCTATTTTGTCACAAAAGGATGAGCAAGGTTTATTGCGTCCTGTATGGTTCTACAGTAAAACTTTGAAACCAGCCGATTTTAATCGCACTATTTTTCAACTTGAACTTCTTGCTATATATAATGCGGTAATGAGATTTCGCCCGTTTTTATGTTCGGAGTTTACTATTTTCACGGATAATAGTGCCTTGGTTAATATGCTGCGAAACCCTAAGAACTTAGGAAGATATGCCAATATTGTACAGAACTTATTTGAGTTCAGATTTAAAATAGTGCATGTCTCGTCTTATAAGAACTATCAGGTAGATTTTCTTTCAAGGATTTATGAGATAAATCCGAATGATATTGATGTTGATCCTTGTCCTTTTAATGACTCAGAGGGATATATGTATAGTCTGTGGAATTTACCGCTAGCACATGAGGACATTAAACAGTATCAGCAATCAGAGGCAGATACTAAGGATATTTATGAGATGGTAAAGAGCCATGGCGGAGAGCATGAACAATATAAGTTAATGAGAGATACTTTATACATAAAAACCAAGGCCAAGGTGTCGCCTTATAAAATACTCGTCCCACGTATTTTGAGACCTCTACTACTAAGCTATTATCATACTTTATTGCCCAATGGCGGGCACTTAGGTTTGTTGAAGGTATACAAAAAGATTTGTAGATATTTTTCTTGGCCAAATATATTCAACGAAGTGCGGGACTTCGTTCGCTTGTGCCATGAGTGTCAATTAGTAAAGGCACGAAATACTCTTCCGCAAGGACAACTAATTTCGGAATATTGTAAGGAAGTTAACGCCCACTATTACGCAGATTTAGCGGGGCCGTTGCCGTCTAGTTTCGGGTATCAGTATGTCCTTCTGTGCTTAGATAATGCGAGTCGTTATCTACATTTAGTTCCCTTACGCAATGCTACTAGTAAGTTAGTAGTTAAGGCGTTATATGATATTTTCTGTAAATATGGATTTATTAGAGCTATTTCCACGGATTGGGGCCCTTGTTTTTCATCGGCCTACTTCAAACAATTTTTGTTTGGTAATGGGATAAAGCACATACGCTGTTCTCCGTATTTTCCAGGAGGGAACGCAGTTGAAAAATATGTGAGACTGGTTAAAACGAGCCTTCGGGCATATCTGGATGGTAAGCAGGAGAAATGGGTGCGTTTCCTGAATGAGCTCCAATTTTGTCTTAATGCTGCGGAACATGCGGAGCTTAAGTTTAGTCCATTTCGTCTGTTCTTTGGGAGAGAACCGGTGGATACGTTGATGGTAAAGTGGAGTATTACACCTGAGGATTTGGAGGGTCCTAATAATGCCCAAATATGGGAGCAAGCTTTCGTTAATATGGATAAAGCATGGGAAGCAAGGCGTCGGTTGTATAATAAGCGGATGCTTCCAGTCACGTTTGCTGTCGGAGACAGGGTGTTGGTGAAGTCTCAGTTAAAATCTTCCTTGAAAGATAACGTAACAAAGTCATTGATGCCACAGTGGTGGGGGCCAATGACAGTCGTATCTAAACCTACTGCCAACACACTTCAATGTAAGACTGAAGATGGTAAGACGGTTGTTACCCATACAAGTTTAGCAAAATTATATAGAGAACATAGAAATGTTAATAACATCAGTGATAATTGAAAGGGATAATGAGAATTGAGGGTACCGGTTTTGTGTGTATATTTTGTTGTTATTGTTCACTTTCATAATCAATCAATCATCTACTAACACTTTTTCCATCATCATTTCATTTCATCTTCATTGAAAAATGTCTAAGGTACTCCTCAAATTTGGTTAAGATGATTTAATTTGTTCATTTTATTGAAAATTGGTCAGTAATGAAAAATTTCTTTGGGTAAAATTTTTCATGTATGGAGGGGGATGTGTGACGACGTGGATCGTCACGAATATGTGGGTCACTTGTTATTATGGATTTATTTAGAAGTAGATGGCGCCATCTTTTATTAATATGGAGACTTGCGACCTTATTCTCCCTTCACCCTTTTCTATCCTACCTTTTTGGTCTCAAAATCAGGTTTGTGTTGTAGTAAGAAAATATATATGAAGATCTGGTACCAGCTGGTAAGGTAATATGACGAGGTCCTCGTGATGTAAAATCCGGATTGTGATTGGTTGGTTTTGAACCCGGAATGGAAGCTATGGATCAACTGACGTAGATCGTCAGTTGGTCACTCTTCGAGGTACGTAGTGTTTCTTTTTCAAATCTGTTAAATTAAATTATTGTTTTTTTGTGAAAATTGGTGTAAATGTATCATCAGAAATTTCGTGAGTATACTCATAAAGGTATTTGAAAAATGATAAATACTTCTGAATTGACATATTTAGTCTCGAGCAAGTGTAAAATATTGCAGATTGAAAAGTTAGATTACTGAAAAGACGAAACATAGTGGTTGGTGTAAGCCATGTTGGAATGGCGACTTTTTTTTATGTGTGCTAGGCTGTTTTTCCATCAGAAACAGTAAGATTGTTTATTCTTCTTATTACTATTAATATCGAACTGTTAATATTTTGTGTACTATTTGTTTTTTTATTTTTTATTATTATTACTTTTTTTCCTTTTGTTATAATAAATTGTTTATCCTTGTTAAAAATTGAAATAGTAGGTTTTGTCATTGCTAATTAACTTCCTTAAAACAACTGAGAATTTTTGCTTGCATTTTCGTAAATTAAAGGTGAGAGTTATACCTATACATATTCTGGGTGCGCTAAGCGGCCTTTTAATACAGTACCGGCGAAAGCTCTCCTCGCTTTTTTTCAGGATTATTTCCCTGGTGGGCGGGTCTGTATTTGAATGTTTAGATGTGTGCTATTCTTTTTCATTCTATTCAAGTATGGATTTTGGCCCGGGGTGGTCATTCTGAAAGAGAAGGGGGATTAAGGGTGTTTTTCGTTACATCTTCTTTCTGTAATATCAATTATCTGCAAAAAATAATCAAGGACAGGCTACAAAAATTCAACATGCCTTACATTCAAAATTCTCAGCATGACTTTCTACCGAAAAGCTCAAGTCTCACAAACTTAAGTACTCTTCTTTCCTGTACAGTTAGTGCTTGAATAACAATACTCAATTAGATGTTATCTACTTTGACCTCTCCAAGGCCTTTGATTGTGTCAGTTACATTCATCTGCTTCACAAGCTTTCCAATAAATGGAAAATTTTTATCTTTAATCACCAGTTACTTGAAGGACCGTAAACAGATAGTTTTTCTGTAGGTCTACTTCTAACCCCAACCTGTGATTTCAGGGATGTCACGGGAGTGTACTTGGGCCCCTGCTATTTGTTCTGTATATGGATGACCTTTACTGTCACTTATCAGCTGATCCTAGTTACCTTCTACTTTTTGCCGACGATTGTAAGTTATACCGAGAAATATTGTGTCTCCAAGACATGATTGCCTTACAGGAAGACATAAATTACCTTACAGGTTGGTGTAAAATGTGGCACTTGAAACTTAATAGCAAGAAATGTGACAGTATTACCATTACACAGAAAAGGTCTCCTGTTCCCTCCACATATCATATCAACCATTCCCTTATTACACATATGCTAGTCATAATGATCTTGGTGTCATCTTTGATTCCAAACACATTCTCTGACCATATCTCCTCAATACTTAAGAATTCAATGCACATGTTGATTCTGGCTCAGTGGTAGAGCGTTCACCTCTGGTGCTTGAGGTCCCGGGTTTGATCCCAGCTCCCGCAAAGTGAACTTTGTGGTGGACAAACACCGTGTGCGTGGGTTTCCACGGGGTTCTCCCGTGTCCTCCCACTTTCTTCATTCCACCATTTCATTCATTACTCATCATCACCGTCTCTGTTAGCCTCACCGGCATAATCGTGGGACGTAAAACTCAAATATTTCATTTCATTTTTTTTCACATGTTGATTCTTTTTTATAGATTTACTGAACTACGCACAGTTTCATCATTAGCAACTTTTTATAGAACTCTAATAGCGCGCAAGATCGAAGACTACTCTCCCGAATGGGCCATGGCAGCACCTACACATCTATCTAGACTTGATTATATTCTTAATTAATTTGTAGCTATAGTACATTTCGTGTTCCTGGACTTCGAATTTTACCTAAGGACTTACTTACCTCTTTCGATATCTTAATATTCAGATCCCAGGAGTACGCAGGAATGTCTGTGACTTTAAATGTCTTCATAAGATAGTTAATGGAAACTTAAGATCAAAAATATTGCTTCAGGAACTATCCTTACCTGTTCCTCTCCGCTCCGTAAGTTGACAATTACAGAGTTGTATATATATATATATATATATATATATATATATATATATATATATATATATATATATATACAGAATACTAAACTGTTATAATCACTTAACATCTTATGTGGGCATTTTTTCGAGCCACCCAGTATTTGTGAAAGCAGTTAAACGAGTTTTCATGAAGAAATATTATTTTTGCACTAGTTTGTTCAGAATGTTTTTTAATTGTTGTGTTTTTTCTGTTCGTTAACATTTTCCTGTGTAAAATGGCAAAGTTATACTGTATCCGGGAATTTGTTTAATAAATAAATAAATATTACTAGAAGGGAGCACAAGTACGTTGATAAGTTTAAATAATTGTATGTAGATCGGAGGCTATATAACAGCATAATTCGTATTTACTTTTCAGGATGTGGATAATGTATGTTGTTCCTCATTCGTTGAATATCATCAAGAGTTTCTGTTTCTTTGGGAGAAGAATATTAGGAAGAGACGTTCATTCCTTTCGGCAAGTTTGTTGATTACGGAGAGTGAGAAAAGAAAAAGTTGGTTGTTCCTAACAGTTTGGAAGTGTCATCATGCGAAATGCCCTATTTGCTTTCCACAGCTAATATCGTCCCAAAACTTCTGATTTCGTTTCTGCAGAGAAAAGGAATAAAAAGTTTACACAGAGTAAACGAGGTAAATATTGCTTTCTTTTGCCTTCTACTTATTTATTTATTTATTTATTTGTCGCAGAATTTCCGTTTTCCTCTCCCATCCAAAATCTCGTCCACAGAAGAGATAGAAAAAAAAGCGATTGAGTTTGTTTTCCGTCTGAGTGAACAGACAGAAGCCGAGAGAAAAGCCGCTTCCAAAGAACAAAAAACAGATTTTGCGGAGGAAGAGTTGATCAAAAGAATCTTCTTCATCTCCATTTGTTCTGAAGTGTTTTATTTCATCCTTGTTTTCAGGATTTTTTCCCAACAGAGACGTTGGTCGAAGGGGATTACCTTTAACAGAAGGAGAAGAAGACGATGATTTTCACCAGAAACACTCCACTACGTTACAAAGAAATGTGATTCAATGTTACCATTTGATTCTTTCAACACAAACAAGTAAACTTTCCTTTTGAAATCAAAAAAATGGTAGGCTATAGCTTTAAAATGTTTTATAAAACTTCAGAGTTTTAAAAATTCCGAACTCTTCCTGCTGGTCAAGGAGATATAACGTGTATTTGGTGCACGGGGCCTCGAGTTCGATTCCCGATTTGTATTTGAGCGCATTCCATCTTAATCTGTAGGACTACGTCTCGTTTCAGGGTTGATAACTGAGAAAAAATAAAATTGCCGGCATCTACTCATAATATTCAAAACAGATGGAAAATAATTGTACTTTTAACTTTGAAACATGTGCTTAAGCCTAACAAAATTACCAATCAGTCGGTAAACTATCGGTCAGTTGGAAACTCTACTCATATAGCCTTGGTGCCAGAAAGGGGTTCCAAATTTCAACATACAAGAATGATTTAAAAGTTGCCCCTTGCTAACGCTTTCGCCTTTGGTACGAGCGGTCCCGGGTTCGATTTCCAGTAGGGACACTCGGTCGAAAAAGTGTAGAGCTTTTCCAGGCCAGCCATCTTGAGTAAAATTGTTAATTGTATAAAAATGAAAGTGGCTATGTTTGTGAGTTCATAAGTCTTGAAGCACCCGACCAATCTCGGTCAAATTTTCAAAATAGATTAGATTCGGGCCTTGGATGTTTTTTTTTTTCATTCACTTTGACGGTAGAACTTAAAGGGAGGGGAAAGGAGGAGGAAGATATATATATATATAAAAATAATTCAAAATGAGCGATATAAGTGCCGTATTCATAGTTTCTGGGTCGCTAAAATGAACAGTGACACTTTTAATGCCGATAAAATCGAAATTCAACCCATCATGTCCAAAATTGAATGTATTCTCTCTTTACGAAGAACGAGTATTCTGCTAAAGTGCTGCCAAAATGTCTTGAGCCGTGGCAAAAATGCGAACTAAAAGTCACCCTCGACACACCCACGCGTTGAGCCAATAAGGGTTCTGCTGTTGCTAAACGAGAGACCCTCAGCGAAAGGGAGTGGAATTCCTTCAGCCGATAGCAGCGCTCGGAACGGAAGACTAGGTGTCAAGTCAATGTGGTACATTTATAGTTTTAAAGTAAAGCAAAACAATGTTGTTACTTATTCAGTTCTGGAATTTAAAGAAACAACGACGGCTTATTGGTGGGACGGTTACCCATTGGGTTCGAGCCCAGACCATGTAAATTTGTGTGGCAAAAGTATTTTGTCCTACTTCCTCCCACACTCTCATTCCACTATTTATTTTATAATAATTCGTTTTCATTAACCATCCGCCTACTTTAACGTAAGAAGCATAACCGTTGCGCATTAAATTACGTGTATTTCATTTTCATTTCTTTTGACAGAAAAGTATATTGTTCTTTAACATAGAAAGGTATTTGGTGATGATATATGGCTATGCACAGTAACAGAATACTGTATGTAATACAGGGTGTCCGAGAAGTCCTTCCCTGATTACAGAAATTGATAACTCAGGCTAGAAATAAGATAGAAATACGAAACTGGTGTTGAATTGTTTACAAACTATAAAAGTTTTGGTCACATCAGTACACTTCCACATGAGCACCCTTGGTAGCACGTAGCACATCTAGGCGATATTCAATTTCCATCCACACATTAGCCAACATCACTGGAGGGATCGATGCAACGACTGTGGTTATTCGTTGCTGCAGGGTTTCAAGATCTGGTACACGTGTTCGGTAGACCTCATCCTTGACATAACCCCATAAAAAGAAGTCTAATAGGATTATGTCAGGAGAGCGTGGAGGCCAAGCTGTTGGTCCATCACGACCAATCCATCGCTCAGGAAATGTCCTATCGAGATAGGCACGGACGTCCAAACCCCAATGAGGTGGTGCACCGTCTTGCTGAAAAACGACATCGGGGCGATACTGAAGCAGCTGAGGAACAGTTTATCAATTTCTGTAATCAGGGAAGGACTTCTCGGACACCCTGTATTTATCATTTTCTTATTAATCTTCTCTAATATGTAACTATCTCAAAATAGTTTGTACTATCAATGGATCTTGTCGTAATTGAAGATTCATGATTTACGTTGCTTAGTTGCTGCAGCTCAACTGTACGTACAGATTAGGGCAAAAAGATTTAGAAAGTTAGAAAACGAATCACTCGGCGAATTGCTTTACTTTCACAGTCTACCTAACTATAGTATTTGTATGTTGTTGCTCATGCCAGTAACAAGATTTGTCACATTTGTTATTTATTTAAACTTATTTCAGTTTTAATCTCTGTAATATATTTTAATATTTAATGGGTACCACAATTGGTTGTCTCGTCAATTCTTTTTTTATGCCTGAATTACTTGTAGAAAATTAGTAGAGAGCCAGAAACAAGACGCTTTATAACAAATGGTGGTATTTGTGTGTTTCCTTGGAGACTGAACGATTTCCTGGAAAAAAGCGGGAAAAAACTGCTCAAAACGGTATATTTGGCCACGTTAGTACAGAGAGTAAGACTGGCGGTCGGTAAACTTCTTCGGATTAACCAGTTTTAACCAGTTTCTCCGAAGTCAGTGATCTATGCCATCAAATCATAGCATTAGACTTTCCTTCTTCAATTATGATCAGTAGAGCTCCATCGTTATTATGGTTAATGTACGCGACTTGGACGAAGGAAATTCGGGTTCGATCCCGAAGCAGACTCTTAACGAGTGAATGGAGTAACTAACCTTTTTAAAAATGCAAAGGAGACACGAAACATCAGAGACATCGGTAACGAACTAGAAGGTTCTGGAGACGCATTACTCATGCAATGGTAACTACTCCTCTATTGCCAAAACTTCTCTATATGTTCCTCCGGCCTCGAGCTCAACTGATTAATTCTATCGCTTCTCCAACCTTAAAGATGTATCTAAATTCAACAGTCTGTACACCTACCTACGACCGGAGTTCAATCCTCAGCACGAGTGTAGAATTTATTTCATGCAGTTACTGCAACCCTTTGCAGCTCAGGTATTTCCCAGTCTCTTTAGAATGTGTATCTGGGGAAACTTTTGACATGATGCTGTCTTCCCTATATATGAAGAATCGAAATATTCAGCTAGTTCTAAGTTTGGAAGCCACTCAAGTTTTAGTTCCAGAAATAATATACACATAATATTTTTATGGATAACATTAGTGTAAACTAACCTTATTCTCTCTTGCCTTGAGAATCAACTTTAGTGCGCGTATCCACCCAAAATACTCCCATGTTTTACATACGTTTAACAAGGGAACAAGGAAAAAATAGGTCCTCTACTTCATGAATTTGTTGCATAATCTTACTCATCATGTAATTAGTGTACTCATCAAATTAAGGGCCATAGTGGCGGATCTAGCCTGGGACCGGGAAACACAGTTTCCCTAATTTTTTGGATGACCAAAATAATTTAAGTTATTATTTATATTTTTTTAAAGTTTATAGGAAATTCATGATATACCTATCATACTCTGGGTTCTGGCTGTCCCCTCCCCCGCAGTTTGTACCTTCTAGACTCGCCTCTCAAGTGTGGAAGTAAAACATGATGCTGATGCTGAAGTTAAGTGAAATTTGTTCAAAAAATTCAATTTCTCTTCTATGTAGTCGTCTCCAGTTCCACCAAAGTAAAATCGAGGAAGAGAGAGAGAAACAGAGATATTGGTGATACGGTTGCTACACATGCAGTGGAACTCAAATGGCAAGCTTTGAATTGTCCTCTCTTAGCTCGAGAGGCGGGAATAGCCATGAACATTCCTTTAGTGCAAATAGCAAAGCTCAACCCATCAGTACGTAGGGAACGTGCTCGTATTTTAACTCTAGTACAGAGTGAACTAAAGTTTTAGGAGTAAGGCTACTTATTCTCCTATCAAGAAGAGAACAGAAATTAAAAAGGCTGAGGTAGATATTGCCAATCAATATGTCTGAAACAATTTTCAGTTACGTCCAAAATGACTCATATGATTAGTCTAGTCTAGTATGTAGTCAACGCAAGTCATAGGAGTAATATTAATAACTTTTCTAATGAAAAATAGAATGGCGAATGATGAACGCAGAAACAGATTATTAGCCAATCAAGATGTCCGATACATCCAAAATAGCTTCTATCTCATTACTCAGATATTATTTAATTGCTCTGCTTTGGTACAGAGTAGATAGAAGGCGTACGACTAATCCTAACAGGTTCTGCAATAAAAAATGAAATGGCGAAAAAAAAAAGAACCGAAAGAGGCGACATCAAAGGTGAAGAATAACTTCAAAGATTTAGAGGTTCGTACGGAAGATTTTGCCCCATTCGGAACACATCAGGGTGAGATAATGTCCATACGAGTATATAACCTTCACTTTTTTTATTTTACAGAAATCGGATGAACACGTGAGCCCACACAACAAAACAACTCGATTTTAACAGAGGCCAGTGCTCTAAGCATGATTACATTTTTTTTTTTTGTTTTGTTTTGTTACTTCAACACATAGGGTGCGGTGTTACGGTTAACACAGGTCTGCTGTTGCTGATTTGGCACAGAGACGGTGCGAAAATGAATGAGGAAAACCCAGAAAGAAGCCACTCATAGTGGCTGGAGTGTAAATGCTGTCACACTTTTTCAACCGAGTGTTCCGACTGGGAATCTAATGCTGACCACTGTCACACGAGTTGACAAAAAAAGGGTAATATGTGATGAAATATTAGAGTAAGTGTTAAACAGTCTTTAATCAAACGTACGGACCACCGCACTAAACCTTTTCACTTCCACTTTTAAGTTAAATGAAGACATCTTCCACTTATTGGTGAAACATTACGTTTTATTAATTAAATATGTACATTATAATAGGCGTTGCCAGAAGGCTTGCAAGAAAACTCGCCTGCTTCAACAAACTATTCCTTTTTATTTATGAAAGATGACATGCCATAGAGTAGGTTTGCTATTGAAATATTTATTTATGAAATATGAACATCAGTTCAGCAGTTTTTGATAAAATCATTAAAAAGGTATTCGCTCAAAAAGAGTAAATTGCAAAAGCGGCTTACACAATGATATAGAGCTGTTAATGAAATATTTAATTTATGAAGTTTAAACAAAATAGTTTAAATCGTTTTCCAGAAAAGTGCAAATTTTCCTTTTTATCATCCACTATATTACCCTTAGATTTGGGAGGGAAAAGAAAATTCAACCTCTTCCATTGGAGAATCTTTAAAAAAAAAATAAGTTTACGATCTGATCTGGATATATTGAACGGTATATGGCCTTTTAGATGGATGCATTATATGGGAGTGAACGAACGGATGAGCAGACGGACCCACATCCAAAAGTCCCTTTTTTGGCAATGTGTGATTGTGAAACTTTTAAATCCTTTAAAACCTAGAATCTGATTTCCTGTTTTATGATCGTCATGCTTCCTCCTCTCCTATTGTTGATAGAAAATAAAAAATTTCTTTTCATTTCAAATGAAATATTTGACTTCTCGATTATCCTTTAGGCTAAGGGAGACGATGATTAAAGCAAGTGAATGATGACGGTAGAAATTGGTGGAATGTGAAAGTGGGAAGAAACCGGAGTACCTCAAGAAAACCCACGGACACGATGTTGTCCACCACAAACTTACTTGATCGGGGATCGAACCAGGAACACCCACACACCAGAGTAAACTGTTCTACCACCGAGCCACCGTGCTCCTTTCTTTTCGTTCATTTGTCGTAAGATGTGTCTATATTATAAAATGAAGATAATATGAACTATTGTTTATAGCAGTAGCACATCCTACTGGAAAACCTCATTTTGTATCTTACTCATATATTCTAATAATAAATAATAAATAATAGCTGTGACAAACCGCAAACAACAATTGCCCACTCTAAAGGGTGTTTCCGGAGGATATGTTAATAACTCACACATGTACACTGCAGGACGAGACAAGAGGAAATGATACAGATGTTGATGATGTGAATAAACGTGTTTGTTAGGGACCATACTAAAAGTAAATGCATTGAGAGAAAGCACATAACGGATACAAGCAACTGCATTTGTAACATATTTGAATTGTGTTGTGGTTTATCTTTGCATTCGTTTCACACACTGCATGCATCCCTTTGTCCCTGTTGTTGTTGTAACGAAAGGGAAAAAAATGTGCAATTTTGTACCAACGACAAACTGTCATAAGGTCATTACAAAATCTCACCAAAATGATAGGGTGTCAAAAGCACCGCTTTTTTAAAAAAAAAAAAAAAAAAAAAAAAAAACAAGCAATACTTACAAAGAGTATAGTGTTTTTAGTGAACCTAGAAAAGTTAAAAACATTAATTTAATTTATATATCTATATAAAAATGAAATGACTATGTTTGTAACTTAATAACTCTTAAACTACTCGAGCGATCTCAATATAATTTTCAACATAGATATGGTTCAGGCCTGGGATGGATTTTATCATTTTACTTTGACGGTGCAACTTAGAGGAGGGGGAATGTATATATATATACAGGGCCGGATCTAGGATTGTCTGAAGGGAAGGGGGTGCACCAATAACTACCAAAATAAACCATCATACTGAAACTCTTCAAAGTGACATGTGACAGTATTCTTTATCTCTGGCACCGCTGATACATAGAACGGAGGGGGCCGCAAGTGGAATGGAGAACAAAAATGTCCTTCTCTTCTCCTGCCTTATGTTTACTTTCCTACTTTAGAAATGTTATGCTATTTTGCTTGGTGAATCTTGTTGCTTCAACATTCAGAAAATAAACTTAAATTTGCTTTTGCAAAGTTCTGCTTTCATTTAAGCCCCAAACGAAAACATGATGGCAGATAATTTCGGAATGTGTTGCTATTTTCACTACTAGCTTCTTATTTTAGAAAGTGTATATTTACAACGAAGGGGCGGGGGTGCATGTGCAACTTTGCACCTCCTAAATCCGGCCCTGTATTTATATGTATATACAGGGTGTAACAAAAAGGTACGACAAAATTTCAAGGGTGGATTCCTTATTGGTACACAAACAAAAAAGTTTATATGACCATATGTTAGGAAATGCATCGTTACAGAGTTACAGCCATTGAGCCGTCTGATGCTGTGAAATAGTCACATTTTGGTCGCTCCTTAATGTGACTTAACTTAAATCTCAATAGCTCAGTCCGTAATTAAGCTAGGAAGGAACTTTTGGTATTAATGTGTTCCTGAAAGTTGAAACTTTCAACTGATATCTATTTCATGTATGTTGGGGGTAACTATGTGATGCAAAAAAAAAAAAAAAAAAAAAAAAGAAAGTTCCCCTCCTCCGTCCGTCGTGGTACCCCCATATACATGAAATACATATCGGCGGAAAGCTTCGTCCTTCAGGAACACATTGATACCAAAACTATCTTCCTACTTTGAATTTAAATTGAGTCACATTAAGGGGTGACCAGAATGTGGCTATTTCACAGCATCATACGGATCAATGACCGTAACTCTGTAACGATGTATTTCCTGACATAGGGTCAAATAAACTTTTTTTTTTTACCAGTCCCTAGAAGCTGTTTACATTTTGTCTTATCGCTAACGATAAACAAACAATAGGGTCGTCCGTCAGCGTTGTGTAAAGTCAGTGTTTCTACAGAAGCTCATTCGAGTGTAATTGTTTGTCATACATATTTTTATTTTTATTTTCCCTTAGGCCTATATAAGTTAAGTTTTAAGTGTGAGTCACAAGAACAGTGTAATTTAGTGGACAAGCAGGTTCTTCAGAAACATTAAATGTAAGTAGCCTTACGTAAGGTTTTGTAATTGCTGAATGTATAACCACTGTATCGATAAAAGAGCATAGTATGGTATATTTTGGCCTAAAAGACATTTTCTTGGACATTTTCGAAAATCCGAACAATTTGAAAATCCGAACTACCTGTAGTCCCAATTAGTTCGCATTTTCGACTTCCTACTGTATATCTTGCTAAATCCATGGTTTTCGGGGTCGCTGAGGCAGGGACACTTCCGATGCCGTTTAAATCCTAATTCAGGCGACAATAGTAATATTTATTTTTTATTTACATAGATTATTTATTATTTTCTGATATTTAATTATAGTTTCCTTTGTCTATCGATTTGAGAGCGTTCCAGTAATAGGAAAATATGATTGACTAACGGAACATATTACTAATTTTACTAACTATTTTAACTAATTATTAAGATTAATAATTAGAATTAATAGCTAATTAGACTATATTAATAATTATTTTAACCCAGTAAAGCGGGACATCGACACTTGTGTACTTATAATTCAGTTTAAGTGTAAAGCTCTCGTACTGACATCCCCCCAAAAGAAATACATCGTCAGGATGTCAAATCTAGAGGAATGGCAAGGAATTTTCCCCCACTTTTTATTTTAGAATAAAGTTCCCCCACTAATACGTTACTGGGGCTGAATAAACTAATACTATCGCCAAAACTTTGCCAATTAATACTTCTTTAATACATTGCGAGTGTGATAATGTCGTATAGTACGAGTACTTAACCTCGAGTGAATTGTGTTTGAGTCTAATGTTCCTTTCTGTATCAATACTATGAAAGACATAGAGCCACAGATTAATTTGGAGTACTAACCAGGTGAGTCAGGGGCGGATCCAGGACGGTCTTCTGGGGCTCTGTGGGTCTTTGTAATACTGCTACTTAGAGCTACTTTTAAGAGCTTTTTTAACTCTGGGATGTGTTTTATTTATATATCCTCTTCTAGAGAAAGTTTCCTCTTCTGGAGGTGGGGGCTATTGCCCCGATCACCCCCCTGGATACGCTACTGAGGTGAGTTACTGTCAAGAAATCATCTTGTATATCTTGCTCTTTTCATTTAACAAAGTGCAGTAGGCATTGGGAGCAGATCACTTCCTGCACTTTGGTTAGCTTCCTTTGAGCTGTGGCTTTGAAAACCATAAAAGTTGAAACCAGTGGTCGTAATAACAAGTTCCTCGAACGCAACTCTCCAAAATATATTCAGAACTATCAACTGAAGACAAAGAAAATTTAATATTTTAAAAATAAAAGTATGGAAGATCTAATTTCGGGAGATTTTGGTACTACACGAAGCTTTATGATGAAGATTTAATGAAATTCCCGACAGAGCTGCTCGTAGTACAATAAGGGGATTGCAATTCTGGTTTTTCCTTGGTGGTTGCTATAGTGAAATTTTCCGTGGCAAGGTGCTGGAGAAAGGAAGGCACTTGTGAAATAGCGGAGACGTTCCTTATCGCTTAATCATGTCAGCGCGCCGTGCAAGAACGACGAGAAAAAAAAAACTATCTGACGTCATCGTGATCAAGTTTCAAAAAGGTTGTGAAGGAATGTTCATGAAACGTCGAAGGAAAAAGGAGGGAGATTGAAAGTGAAAAGGAAAGAGTGATGATGATCGGTCCTCGTGTTTCCAAGGGAAGAAGTCATCTCATATTCACGTCTGATGATTGAGGATCACTTTCACTCAAAAAGGAAATCCAAATAATGACAAATCGAAAGCACCAACTACATGAAGCAGCATTTTAAGTTAATCTTGTCTGCTGCAGTTGTATATGCTTAAGTTCTATTCGCTCTCCTATATATAGGGTAAGAAGGTTATAAAGGAAGTAAAAAAAACGTTGAATCAACAAGTATTGCTGTCGCATGTACATTCATGTCCAAAATTATTGTCGCATGTATATAAATATGTTGTTGTAGGACCCGGTATTTCTAATAATGTTAGTATGTGTATAATCGGCAAAGGCATGCATGTGGAAAATTTCATGTCAAAAGAGCAGTAAATAAGAACAATAAAACGAAAATAAATCTTTTTTGTCCATTTAGTAACATTTTGTTTTATTCATTCTAATTTTTCGTATTTATAATTCTTTTCCTATGAAATTTACCACAAACATACATTTCCCAATTATACACATAGTATCAGTATTAAATGTACCCTGCAAATACATTATCAAATTATATTCTTACAAGAAGACAGTTATATTTAAATAGATATGCGACAATCGTTTTGGACATGAGTGTACATCATGTAAAGCCGTTTGTTTATTTAGTCAGATATTTTCCCAATTATTATTTAATCCGGAAGTGGTTGTATCACTTCCGGCTTCAGTATAGAGATTAGAGTGCAGATTAAATATATTCTTGGAAAGTTTAATTGATTACAGAAAGTGTTGAATTCAGACATTCGTACAAGGAGGGGGGGGGGGTCAATAGAAATTTAAGGACTCTGTTCTAAACCGTAATAGAGAAAAAAAAGAAACTAATATTCTTTCAGAAAACAAAATATTTTCTTTTAAGACTTCTATTTCAGAACAATTAAATAGAACAAAGCAAATATTTCAATGCAGGTGTAATTATTGATATTCTGGGAGGCACATATATATTCTAGAGGGGCCCTTCTCTATTCAACACTGATTACCGAAAATACGTTGTTGCTTTGTATTATCGTTTTCACTCTATATCAATCAATATTAAAAAAGGAAGTGCTTGATTTCAACTCTTCTGGTATGAACACTGGGTTACGAGAGATCTATTCTTAGAACGTTATGTCAATCCCATAAAACCACTTCTCACTGTCTCTTACCATTTTTGCTCAATATAAATCAATACTGAAACCGGAAGTCATAGTAGATTTTTATTTCCGGGTTCAGTAGAGACTTAAAGATGAAATTGAAATGTATTGTGAAAACGCTCAATCAAAACAGCTTCACAATATGTTTTATCATTTTTACTCCAAACCGATCAAAATTAAAACCGGAAGTGGTTGATTTATGCCATTTCTGGTTTTAATGTGGATATATTTTAGAGACTTCTAACGTTTAATGAATTGCAGAACAGGTTCTTGCTATTTGTTACCGTTTTCACTCAATAATGATCAATGTTAAAATTGGAACTAGTTGATTTGTGCGGTTTCAGTAGAGAGATTAAAATATATTTTCTGAATGCATTTTCGGGACGCTTAATTCATTACAAAAATATCTCGCTGATTTTTTCTAAAGCAATAAACATTAAAACCGGAATAGTTGGTGTCAACCCGTTTCGTTTTGAGTAGGAGTTAAGACAAAAACCATCGTATTCTTAGAACGCTAAGGCTATTTTAGAAAAAAAAAACGTTCTTCTATCTGTTATCGTTTTTGTAATATATCGTATTTATATATTACAGAAGACAATAAAAATATCTCTATCTCTGTAGACAAATAAAAGTTCAACCACTTCCGGTTTGAGTATTGGCTCTAGAAGAGAGCTTGTTTCCAAACTTTTGATCCTGTACATTTTCACCAAATTTGATGATGATTTGTAAAGTAGTCCTAGAAGTTTTTATTTCTCGGACAGGCGGACGGACAATATAAATATATAAAAGATATTTACCAATAATCACTGAATTGATTGATTAAATGATAAATTAGATCTAAACGTTTATTCTTCCCATGGAGTCTTATAAGACGGATTCTACTGTAGGGAATCAGATCCGAAATAGTATTCGAGTAGCTATATAACAGAGAAGAACACCCGAAGGTGAATGGCAGTCGGAACCACGGGTACAGGTAGCGAACGCACATTACATGACAGTGAGGTTACACGTTTTCACTTTTCAACATAAGGATAGGTACTGTATTTTCTAAAATGGGATTGGAAGCTTGTTTTTTCAATTTTGATTATTCACCATGCGAATGTACCAATACTTAATCTAGTGTAGTTAATTTTCTAGTATGCGGTTATTAATTAATGCATTTCAGTGATGTAAACTGAATTATGAAGTACACTGTATTTTAAATTATACTAATTTCTGATATTTTCTTTTTAACTTCGTCACTTTTCTTAGTTGGTCAGATTTGTGTGACACTATATAGTAGCCAACTTAGACACATTTTACAGTGCCAACAGTGCCGAAAAAACCCAACTGTATTTTCGTCACCCACACAGAAAAATCCGTTCTCCGGACAGCGGTATATTGTACAAATATACGGTATCCTCTTGCTTACTATAGAAATTAGTACGGAGCATACGTTATCCGTATGCTACATGGGCACTGCCCTTAGATGTTACATCATGCCGTTGCAGGATGTCTGACATCTAACAGTTTTCCGTGTATCACATGCATATACTTATGTTACCTTCGTCAGCTATATGTTATATACGTTCATTTGTATGTGAGATCCTGACCGCCTACATTGTTTCATACGGAAAGTACGTATAAATGGAACACGTATACAGAAAGTATTATAAAACATGTGTTTTCAGTTATACGTCTGCTGTACGTTGTCCAAAAACGACAGGAATTACGCATGTAACCTATCTTTTTATGTATGCGAACTATTTTTTTTTTTCCGTTAGTGCAGAGTTTAAAATACTTCGGCCAGAATTACAAACAAGAATATTTAAGATGAAGAATGAAAATCTCATCTGAACGGATAATATACCGATCCAGTTCGTGAAGAACATAGGAGACGTAATAGAAATGAAAATTGAAACTTTGAATAAACTTTCGGATCTTGGCTTCTGCAGGATCGTAATGAAACAAATGAATTAACTGTGATGTACACTGTAAAAAAATCATAGGTAAATTTATTAAAAAACGGTTGCAATCTGTTTACCGAACGTCTATGTAAATCAATTTACATCTATAAAGTAAAATTACTAATATGAAATTGTATAAAATTACATTTTTACCAATAAAAATATGTTTTCTCAGAAATTTGGTGTAAATTTGTAAGAAAAAAATTAACTTAATCTAAGAAAATGTATGTCAACTTACAAAATGACGAGAAAATGATTTTACATTGATATTTGCCAATTAAACTACAATACTTTATTTACTATGTACTAATTCTAGTTTGCAACAGCATCCCATTAATAGTGCGGACAGCCCAATGTAATGTAAATAAAATGAAGAGTTTGTTTGTGTGTTTGTTTGTCTATCTCTGTGCTGCCTGGGGACAATACAAGTTGGCAGAGAGTTACCATATTTTTGTCACGGATACCTTGGTCCAGGCCCCAGACCAAGGAGAAGCGATTTTTTCAAAATTCGGACCAGGGGGAATTAGGGCGGCGTTTACCGGAACATGTAAAAGTAGAAAATGACCGATATTTGTGTCGAATTCATAGTTTTTGCGGTCGCTGAGATCAATGGTGACACTTCCATTAGCAAAGACTTTCAAATTCAACTACCATTGTATGCGGCCAGGGTCAGCGTAGGGAGGGAGATAACAAGACAAGTAAAAATAGACCAAAATGACCGATGTTAGTGTCAAATCCATAGTTTTCGTGGTCGCTGAAATAAATGGTGATACTCCTACAGGCGTTGGCTTCCACATACAACCCCTATGCGAATGATGGGTATATTAAGCCAGTATCAAATAGTATCTACTTCGAAAAATCAGCTATGCACAGCCACACTGTTCAATAATCTTAATAATATCAGCAGACCTGATCGTTATATTAGGAGCACATTATCAGTGATGACAATTTAGCCCATTTTTGGCTAAATTTAGCCTATTTGAGGAGGCATTTAGCCATACGAATCTACGAAATACTTATAGCCTTAATTATAGCTTATTTTATGAAACTCTTTTGCCATTTTGGCTTTTTATTAGTCGTTAAATAAATTCTAAAACTACTTTTGCTTTGAAAATAAAGTGTAATTTTTAAAAATTAGGCTATTTGTCATTATATATTATCAGTGGCGTATTTAGGGGGGGTTCCCGGCTTAAGCCCCCCCGAAAGCTTACTATAGTAAAGCATATGAAATATCTTGCAGAATTTTCTCATTTTTAGCAAAGCCCCCCCCCCGAAAGTTAGCAAAGCCCCCTCCGAAACAAAATTGTAAATACGCCACTGTATATTATCATATTAATTGATTTTTCTAGACAGAGGATGTTTTATTACGCAACGAACACTTTTTTCATTCTTTCAGTACTTAACAATACATATCTTAATGACCCTCCCGTAACGGCCTCTTTTGTTACTTTTTATTTATTTTATTTTAAGTTTTCTAATAGAAATTTAATAAATTGTTCGGGTTCTTCAAGCTACAGAGATTGTTATTGTTTATTAAAGTAAACAAATAGAATATCTAATTAGCTTGAAAACACTTAATGCAATCATGATTATTCATGTGGAGAAATAAGTGTCCTGCCGAAAGAAGCTCAACTGAAAATTAGGACAATGACAGTGTAAAAAAAGCACAACCAACCTACAATTCAACGATGGTGCATCCAGTTCCAGCGCCTCGGCTAGCTGCGACGTCATCGATGATGACTTATTTCGATTCAACTGATAATATGGCTGTTGACTTTTAGAAATCAGATGCGTTGTTGATGGAGTGTACCGGTATTGTAATTTAAAAACATATATGTTGCTTGTTAGTCTTCAGCGAATAAAATTCAACATTTCAAATTTTACTATAACTCACTTATAATACTACACACACAAAAGGGGTTTAAAATCTACAATGTGGGTTATAGATTGGCAATTCAAAATTTAGCCATTTTTTACGTAAAAAGCTTATTTCTGAAGGCCATCTAGAAAATGGCAACACTGCACATTACACGTAGCTACATCAAAAATAAATAATTAAATACGTGGTGAGCAGATGCTTAGTAGTATTATTGATAGTTCATGTTACTTTGTTAAATGCTATGAATTTGTAGTTTGTTGATTGTAAACATGTCTCCTTTCAGTCTCCTCTCCATTAAGATTACAAAATAATTTCAGATTTGGCCATGAATAAGCTGATCCAAAGATCTGCGAAATATCTTATTTAGTACTCCATTCTATATAATATCGGCTCAATTCGCAATCACAATTATACTGTATATACAAATAGGAATAGTTAATATATAAAATAAACACTTTTGTATTTAGCAAGATATTTGCATAACAAACTATGTACCACTTTGGTAAGTGTTTAGAAGAAGGGATCCAGAAGTACGCAAAAATGCAAAATTTACAGGAGAAAAAGGGTTGATTCAAGTACTTAGACCTAACATAATATCAAGACCTTAGACTTAACATAACCTAATCTAAACTAAACTGACCTAAACTCACCTGAACTAACCTAAACTATGCTAATATTAACAGAAATAAACGAAATTCTATTTTTTTTTTAAAAAATTATGCAAGACTCCTACACTAACATAATGTAACATAGTCTAACCTAATCTAAACTAGCCTAATGTAAATAGAAATCACCGAAATTGTAATATTTAAAACAAATGGCTGGACCCCTTCTGCTAAACACTGTCCACCACTTTTAACGATAAGCTTTAATTGTAAACCGTTCATAGTCTATAATCATAGGACTCAATTCTATATAATTAACATTCTGTTTCAAGGGATTCGACTTTTGAAGACATACTCCTTACTTTCTATATCTGGGAAAGTATATTTAAAAAAGAAATAAACTAATTTATCAAAACGTTAAAGAAAAGAGGAAGCTAGATGCCTAGGTCCAGTCACAGATGTCTATAACTCACGCATAACAGCCATTTCTAAATATGTACAACTTCTATCATCTTGCTGTGCTCCGCCATTTTGGTAAGTTCAATGAATAAATATTACATTTATATCAAACATTAGTTTCCTCTTCAGGTTGAAAGAACAAAATTAGACACTACTCATACTCGTTTACAAAAAAATAAAAACTAACAGACACATATTAACATAATACAGGTGAGCTTTACCATAGCCAAAACACAAAACGGATATTAAAATGCATTAAAACAAATATTTCTAAGGAACAAGATACCACCAACACCACAAACTGAACAAACAAAATTTCAGTTCGTTACAGAGACAAGACCAAGGAATAATTCTTCCTACTCTGAAATGAAGCATATGAAAATGTATAGTGGACAAAATATCTCTTGAAGACAAATATGATACGGTTGACTAAGAAATCGAACCCAGAAACGTTGGTTGGTTGGTGTTTTGGTTGGATTAGTGTTTGTCATCCGTTTCAGTATCAAAACTAAGATGTGGACATACAGCTTAACGTGGAACCAGAAACATATGAACTCCCACCAGGAGTCGAACTTGGGTATTCCAAAAACATAGGACATAGTTTAAGGACTATAGGTATGATTGTTATGACGCATACAATAAAACTTATGCTTCAAGTACTGCGCAGAATACTAAGGGATAACAGTTAAGGACCAACAGTTTCGTTTCAGAAACAGAGATTTATTAGCATGTTGGAGGTAATTGATGAACGTTTTAAGAGAAATATATTATGTTTATTGCTGTAGAAAAGGTTTCCGTCCGAATAAACTGAGAATTATAGACGGGATTTTTACAGAAGATTGTGTTTGAATGGAAGGATTGAAGACTTCTAAGAAACATACATATATATATATATATATATATATATATATATATATATATATATATATATATATATATATATATATATATATATATATTGTTAACCCCCCTTGTTGTGCCTTTATTAGCATGTACGTAGCTTAAAATGACAGGAAGGTTGTTTTCCTAACATTTTCTATAATGTCAGGGAAATTTTATTACTAATTTTAAAAGTAAACACAAGACGAGTAAGGTTTAGATTCATTGTATTTTTAATTATAAAATGTGATGTGATAGTGTACTGTGTTATGTGTTGGATGTTCAAACATTTCCAGATCACAACTTAATGAGTTTGATTATATTCTCTATTTGATGATGTAAAATAAATAGCAAACACATACCTTCTGGGTAGCTGTTGATGTAGTTTTTAATGAAGCTTAAGGTGCAGCAGAGTAAACTCCAAAAAAAATGTTGCTAAAACGTTCTACTGAAGAACGGATATAGTATTTGTATTATGAACTAATTGACCATAGCTCTCGAATGACTTAAAGTAAATTTCGTTGAAATATTAAATAACAAAAGATTGAACTGTGAGTCTCTTCGTCGACTCACTGACTGAGATATCTCGCCGTTGAATCGCCGTTTAATTTTTGAACGCCGTCTACTCTTAGAATGATTATGATTTCAATTTTCTAGAGTATTTATGTTAGTCCAGTTACTTTTTAGACTGCCACTTTGCTTTACACTTTTCCACGTGTTTGCTATCTCATTGTCGAAATTAACATTTCTGCAATGATCATTAAATAGACAAAATTTTTAGACGTCTATCTCCGTAATCTGACAATTTTGTTACATCCTAAAATTTTATGTTGATATTGACAATTGACAAACATAAACATTACAACTTATTCTTTCAGCATTTCTGACACAGCATTATTTCTGTTTTTCTTCGTAATTACAACATTGCACATTAATACATGTGTACTTACATCTGACCAACCAAAACATAGACAACATAATTTTGTAATTTATTTCTTTAAGCTAATTCTGCAATTACTTAACTTTGAGTTTTTGTCTTTTAGTTTTTGCACATTCATTTTATCTTTATTTGATTTAACTCTTAAAAATTTTGGAAATAAAATTTATCTAACTCCAATCCCTCAACAATATATATGCGTACCATATAAGAGACGATTGCAAGCAGAAGACGAATTCGAAAGGGTTACTGACTCCTACCAACGTCATTTAATATGAATATAAAAGAGATAAGAAAGAAGGATTTGCCCAACAATGAAGCTATTTCTATAGGAGGTACAAAGATTAGATATAGTTTAATATTATATATCGTTTGTTGCAGAATCAAGATAGAAAATTAATAGGATGTTAGAAAACTTAAGGGAAATTTGCGATAAATATTTTATGAAAATAAGACATTGGAAAGACGAGTAACTAGTAATTGGAGGGCAGCAATCGGTATCAAATACGAAACTAGGAAAGGAGAAACTAGAATAAATGATTAGTTCTAAGTATCAGGGTGGTAGCCCTACTATTAGTAAAGAATTAAAGTAAAGCGTAAGTAAAAATAAGGATAAGGATCACGAAAGAAGTATTTAGGATGAAGAAAAGTTAATTTTACGAGTCCTTGAATAAAGAATTAAGGAAAAGACCCATCAAATGTTTCGTGAGAAATATTGCACTGAATGAGGCTGACACTCTGCAAAATCAACGAAGGTGGACTGGAGCTTTTCGAAATGTATGTATGGAGAAGAATGAATAAATCTAAGTAGTTCAATGGAAAACGAAGGAGGAAGTGTTGGGAATAGTAATTGAAGAACAGTTTCAGATGCGATTTAAAGTAGGAAAAAATATGACTGATACATTGAAGTGATAGAAAATATGGTGGAAGAAAAATAAAGAACGGGTGAAAAGGACTCCAACTGAGGGACTGTATTAAAACAGAATCTCATACGTCAAAGTGAAGGGGTTAAGTGAAGACTGTGGCTTCTTACTTTGGTGTAGTAAGGGCAGAATACCGTGTATTATTATTATTATTATTATTATTATTATTATTATTATTATTATTATTATTATTATTATTATTATTATTATTATTATTATTATTTCTCATACTGTGACAAGGCAATGTCTTTTTGCGTCGCTGTATGTTAGAAACGTCTCCAAACAGAATTTGGAAATCAGCCCTCTGTAGAAGCAGGCGTTTTATCTTTCCAGAAGAAAGCTGAAATATATGAGCAGCCGTTGGCTATTAAGATTGAAAGCGTCGTTGTTGTGGGGTCATAAGGGTTGATGCATCCCCTCCTACGACGTGACATTTTCAAACGATAGGAGGTCAAAAGCCGCCCGCAGTGATCCACTCACGTTGCTGGCTTTTATGCGTGTCCCGTTCTGTCCCGTCAAACCTTTTATATTCACTGCTCTTTTCAGTTCAAAATCTCGTCTATAATAGTTTTGGCCTTTCAACTCCATCCGAGAACCAGAAAGCTTTCAATCTTTCTTCGCTATTGAAACATTTCCAGAACCTTAAATTCAACACTGGCTTCTAATGTTGGAAATAAAAACAACAGTTTGTTATTTTACCATTAAATTCATGATTCCATTATTATTACGTACTCACAGACAAGGTGTGTTGTTTCCTTCGCGTGTCGTGCAACTTTCACGAAAAAATTATCTACGGGCCCCTTCATAAGAATAGCCAGATCTACACATTATAAAAAGAATTATGATATTTGGGAGCAGGTTCATGTGGTAATGAAAGGAAAAGGGTAATGAAACAAGGCGAGAAAAGAGTTTCAATTAGTTTGACAAATTATCTGCTTTTTGATTGAAGTTAACTTAATACGAACTATGTTACCCTTCTCTCTCTTCATATACAGGGTGTCTCAAAAGTCCCCTGACATAGGGTAACTGTTATTATCAGCGTTACAACAAAATGTAAGAGGGGAACCGTCTGTAAGTATGATGTTTTCAATATAAAGTGAAGGGTTGTTGTTTTTTTTTAAATCGGACGAGCAGTTTGGCCTGTGCACTCTTTATGCACCCAATGTTAAATGAAAGTGCAGCATTGCCATTTACTTGGACCCACAACATACGTGAATGAAGTAGCTGTCTCTTATACTAACGCGTCCATGGCCAGCCCCATTTTCAAACATGACCCTATTTACCATACTTTTACAGAACTTATCCACCTCCAGGTAAATGGCAAGGATGCATTTTCATTTAACATTGGGCGTAAAAAGTGTACAGTCCAAACGGCTTGAAAAGTTCCTTCACTTTAGATTGAAAACATCACATTTGGAGACGGTTTTCCCTCTTACATTTTTTTGTAGCTCTGATAATAACAGAGTTACATTATGTCAGGGGACTTTTGAGACACCCTGTATATTGAATAAACTGCGTACCTGTATTATTTGCCACACAGGAAGGATGTACTTAACCTTAAGCAGCTCTAAGTAGCTAACAATAAGTTGTTAAAAACAATCATGTTTCTATTTGTAGATGAAACGTATTTGCACATGCTGAAGCATCTTCCCACTTGCACAGGGACCAACGCGACACACTTTGTCCACTCCAAATTGCAACTCTGTGTATATGTCAAATTCGAAAACATTTCAGTGTTCGTAGTTTGAGGGAAATTTCCCTAATCTAGGGAAATTTCATAGATAAATTTAGCAAAAAGGAAAAAGGGAACTTTTTCATAAACGTAAAAAATCGAGAAAATTCTCGTGTTGACTGAGTATCCAACATAAATGGTTAAAGTTTCTTTGCTCTTCAGAAGTAAACCAATAGAATAGTTTGTGTGTTCAAAGTAGCGTAATTTGCATCCATTGTGGGCTGTGTATTTGTGTGTATTTTTCTTGTTAAAAATCTTTGAGTTTTACGTCCCACGATTATGCTGGCTAGACTAAACGAGACGGTGATAATGAGAAATGAATGCATTAGTGGAATGAAAAAGTGGTAAGAAATTTGAGAACCCCATGAAAACCCAATAACATGGTGTTTGTACACAAGGTCCACTTGGCGCAAGCTGGAATCGAACCAGAGACTCCACACACCAGAGATGAACGCTCTACCACTGAACCACTATGCCCCCTTGTTAAAAATAAGTGAAGGAAAAAGCAAAAATATAGAAGCAAAAACCAAATGAATAAAAGATGTGGTTTGCACTTAGTTTATTATAGCCAAATTAATCTTCACATACCGTAACTTCTCTCATATGAATTGGACACTGAAGAAACTAGGGATAATTTGACAAAGGGTAAAGTCGAGGGAAATTTTCAAGAAAGGGGAAAGTCGAGGGAAAACTAGGGAAATTTTGATGATAAAGGGGAATGTCGAGGGAAATTTCAGAGAAAGAGGAAATTCGAGGGTAAGTCGAGGCAAAAACTAGGTAAAATTTGATAAGAAAGCGGAAAGTCGAGGACAATTTTCGAGAAAGGGGAAAGTCGAAGGAAAACTAGGGAAATTTTGATGAGAAAGGGAAATTTCGAGGGAAATTTCTGAGAAAGGGAAAATTTGAGGGTAAGTCGAGGGAAAAACTAGGTAAAATTTGATAAGAAAGGGGAAAATCGAAGGAAATTTTCGAGAAAGGGAAAACTAGGGAAATTTTGATGAGAAAGGGGAATGTCGAGGGACATGTCTGAGAAAGGGGAAATTCGAGGGTAAGTCGAGGGAAAAACGGTAAAATTTTATAAGAAAGGGGAAAGTCGAGGGAAATTTTCTTACCGAAACCTACGAACACTCGGATTCTTCTAAAGACTAACCTCAAAACGTTCTCTGGCAAAACATTTTTTAACTGTTGTCTCAATGAGCTAAACGACACACTATTCTTTTCCAAAGTGATGTTGTCTTTATTTGCAGTTGTAGTACAAAACTGTTATATTTGCAAATCATGAATCTTCTTTGACGTAAGTTTATGCGCCTTGGAAATCACATTTGTGTCGCTCGGGTCCAGAAAATAACAAACTATTTAACATTATCAAAATTCTCGCACAAGAGGGAACATTCTTAAATTGAGAATAATTGGAAAATTTGGAATAAAAGTTTGGAAACAGTAATGGAAGAGGAGAGGATAAAAAGTGGATAAGCGACCCATCAAATGAATGAAGGGATAAACTGACGAAAGAGGGGAAAGATAACTGAAGATTACTTCTACTCTCAATTGGACTGAGAAAAATCCGTTATCCAGATAGCGGCATATTGTACAAATATACGGAATACTAATGTTTGCTACGGAAATCTGTACCGAGGATATGTTATAAATTAGGAGTAAAGAAGCAAAATCTGCTAAATCCAGTTTTCAATTTTGTTAGGAAATGAAGGAAAAATGACGCCCTTATGTTTCAGAATTGTTCAACAACTTTTTTGTTTAGTGGTAGATTTCACTCATCTCCTTCAAGTACTAAACACTAAAACAGAACTGTTCAACAACTCTGAAACATAGGGGCATCACTTCTTCGTTCCCTCACAAAATTGAAAAACGGATTTAGTAGGTTTCTATACCCCTGAAACATGCTAAATATGTACTGCCGATTTCCCGCTTAGATATTACATCAACTGAAAATAATACGAGGGTTATCGCAAAAGTCATGGGAAATTTTTCTAACGAAAATAATAACAAAGCAACAAATTCTTAAACATGCAAATTGAAAGTTAGTACGTGTAGGTTGAATGAAAATACACATCCCACAATAATTATTTTAAGGTTTAAACCATTTTTTAAAGTACACACAAGAAAACTTTAAAGCAAAAAGTAACAATTGTGTACACTTCATGGTACAATTTGACGTATCTAAAATCATCTGCGTTAAATGATTCCCACCGGCCCTAACAGAACCTGCATAAAATGAAATGAAATCTTGCAGATTTACGTCCTACGGTAATGCCGTGGAGATTACAGAGGACGATGATGTTGAGAAACGAATGAAATGGTGGAATCAATAAGTGGGAGAAAAGAGGATAAGACCGAGGAAACCCCCACACACGGTGTTTGTCTACCACAAAGTTCATTTGACGCAAGCTGGGAGTGAACCAGGACCCCCTCCCAGGACT
Source organism: Thermobia domestica (assembly GCF_964235325.1). Taxonomy (NCBI): domain Eukaryota; kingdom Metazoa; phylum Arthropoda; class Insecta; order Zygentoma; family Lepismatidae; genus Thermobia; species Thermobia domestica. The sequence continues at coordinate 1,141,768 of NC_137456.1, forward strand.
ACAGGTGAAGACTCTACCACTATGCCACCGTTCCCTTTCTCCATGCAATAATTCGTTTCACGTACTACGTTTGTGGCCTTATGTCAGAAGTGACGGGAATTAATGGAAGGGAATGATTTTTAAAAAATGCTGGATTGACAATGTGTGAGGAAACGGGAGAAGCTCGAAAAAACTCACGGACACAATAATGTTCACCACAAACTCTCATGGGTGGGAATCGAACAAGGAACCAATTTGTAATTGAGGTTCCTCTTCCGCCCAATATCACTTTGATCGATATACTTTGATCAGGAAAACCAAATTTTTAACAAATCACTTAAAATTTAGTTGGTATAACCAAATTAATCAACCAAATGTTCAGTCCAAAAAATATAGTGTTCATGACCAAACACGGTTGGTATAAATGACCAAACTTTGGTTAAACTAACTAATTAAAGTAACCAAACGCTCTGACCAAAAAGTGTTGGTATTCCTGACCAAGTCACTTTTTTCAGTGTAGGAGCGAGAAGAAATTAACCGAAATAACCTTTCATAGGTAAGAAATTCACCAATTATTGGATATGTATGGGTACAAAATTTTGTGGTATGGGCAGATCCTCTATTTTATAACACCCGTGGTAATATCTCCAAGTGACGTCACAGACCGGAAAGTACCCTGCGAAGAATGAGAGCAGAAAGGCTTAATCGAGAGTCCCCTGGAAAAGATCGCGTATTTGTATATAGGATTGTGTGTGATTAGTGTGCCTGTTTTTTAATTATTATTTCTTCTTCTCTAATAGTTCTTTATCTCTTTTTTTAGTCAAATATGTATATACTGAATAACATACAATTTTACAGTGGACTGTTACAAATCCGCATTTAATGTAGAAAAATAAAGTTATCTTGGTTAACAATTGAAGATGATTCTTTACTATGATTATATATAAATAATTTATAATTTATATACTGGTCAATTTGTATTTACTTTATTCAAACATTTACTATAATTGCAGGCAATTCGACATTTTGTTCGTACCAACAATATAATTTAATAATATCAAAGAAATATGTTAAATACGGTATATTACAAAAAGAATTTTCAAGCGCTGATCTTTTTATGCAAATGACTGCTATTACCATATTTAATACATCGGCAACAAGATACAATATATATAGATAAAATCTCTGAAAATAAGAACAACTAATAATAATAGTAATTTATTTAGTCATCATGAAATATATAACTTTCATATTATATTATCAAACATTTTAAACATGGCTATTTACATTTATATACAATCTGCATTTTTACCACACAGGAACTTGTAGTCTGGTGCAAATATTAATAACACCGTTAATGGTGAATAGGTAGAAAACTAGACATAATAGATTGTTGTTTGTTTCAATATGTCTGACAGCATGTAAAATTAGTGAGAGAAGTGCTTTATGTATGTATACAGCCACTGGCGGTTTTAGGATTCAGAACAAGAGGTATGATAATCAAAACAGCACCTGCCTATAACTGTAAAGCATGAAAATCGATTGCACAGTATCAGGCCGTCTTTTATATATATATTACAATACCTTCACTAAGTGGCCTGAGTGACTAAATGGACATATAATTTACAGCAGAAATAAAGCAAGTACAAAGGGATAGTTATTTACGTTCACATTGAGTTTCAACAATCTTAAAATTTCCTGATTTTCCGTTCATCAATTGATAGTTTTTATAATACACTTTGCCCGTGGCTCTCTCCTCTCGTACAGAATGTGTTATACCAGAGGACTCTCGACTCAGCCTTTCTGCTCTCATTTTCCCCAGGATACTTTGCGGTCGGTGACGTCAAGTGCAGGTATCGCCAAGGATGTCATAAAATAGAGGATCTGCCCATACCACAAAATCATGAAGCCATACGTATCATATGATCGGTGACTTTCTTAACTGTGAAAGGTTGTTTTGGGTAATTTCTTCTCACTCCTATTTGTACACCCATACGTGCAGCATGTAACCATTGAATAATATAAATATGAAGCAAAGACTTAAATAAAAATAAACGACAGACACACTGCATGTCTGCGTATGAAGATCACAATGTTTTGTGCCAACATATGAGACGGTCATTCAGTTACTTAACAGGGTGAAGATGGGCAGATCCTCTATTTTATAACATCCTTTGGTATCGCGAGGTATCGTTCAACAGCACAAGTGAAATACTGCATGCACAATTACGTTAGTTGGTATACTGTTTCAAGATGGGCAAAAGTTCTTCTACAAGACATCATGGACAGGGAGCCAATCAGAACGCTAAACGCAAATTGGGGCTACTTGTTATTGTATATACCTTTGTATTATACTATTTTTGTTTAAATTTTTCATGGGTACAGTGACTTTCCAAGGTTCCCCAACTCCAATTTAAGAAAATTATAAACAATTATAACTTCTTCACATTCCAGTTATTGTAACATTAAAATATTTATATGTGACTACAGTTTTGTTCTTGCATAAGAATGGTTTAACATTTAGAGATTTTGGAAATGTTTACCGTCAATTGCTGGGCAGAAGTTAACACGACACATATTAGCGGCCACTTTGTGCATTGTTATGACTGGGATGTCGCTCACTGCTCTGGTTATATTCCCCTGCAGGTCCTGGATTGTCCTTAGTTGTTTTTGTATAATTTGTTCTTAAGATAGCCGCACAAATAAAAGTCTGCAGGGCGTAAGTCTGGCTAGCGAAGTGACCACAAGTTTTTCGATATCAACCGATCCCTTAAGAAATATCTGAGCATCTCCATTAGCTAATTTTGTGTATGGCTCGTTGCTCCAGTCTGTTGGAATCTACAGTAACCCTCAAGCAAAGTACAAATTGTGTGATGATGTCACTGAACACTTCTAAATCAACAGTGGTGTTGATAAAAATTGGATCCGCAGTTCTATTTGAAATGCGCACCATTCTCCCAATATCTCAGAATGAAGTGGAACTTCATTTACTGCCTGAAGAGTTTCGGTAGCCTTTATCCAAATATTCTGACTATTCATGTATCCACGTAAATAGAACCAGGCCTCATCACTGAAAAATGTTTTCTTCAATTTGTTGAACACATTGTTTGGTGTGAATCTGTTGAACACTGACAATAATTTATTCGTTTCTGGAAGTCCTATGCACGGAATTCTTCAACTACTCGCATCTTGTAGGATCAGAATTTCAGACGGTTTGCAATCCTATTAAAAATTGACAAAAGATTTTCCCATATCTCGTGAAAGCGGTTTCAGAGATCTCCTAGAAGATTTCTACAATTTTTGACCTACATCCGCAAGAATGTCTTGTGTGAACAGTTATATTGAATCACTCCCTAGCTTATCTGTAACGTTTCGTGTTTGACAAAACATTTTTACTAAACCATACATTGCCATTTTTCTACGTGAATGGGCTTTGGGATGTCTCTTATGGAAAGTCTCTATATAGCTCTCTATATGATTCAAGTTGAAAGTAATCTCCCAAAACAGGAACCCTCTGATCTCGTGTACAACCCCTGGTGAACTGAATTCGTTCGCGTTTTCAACTGGACATGTGTTTTTCGTTCTCGTTGCTTACTGCGCATCCATCGTTGTTCATTGTCGTCCAGTGTTGATTTGTATGTTCTCACAACACCAAGAAATAATCACAAGCAACAGTTTCTTAAAACGTTTCATTGTAGCTCAACAATGAATTTCTCAATTCAGAGTGGGGATACTTTTAACAAAGTTCGGTATTCTCATATCACTTTGTTCTAAACTTAATAACACTGTTTAATTAATAAAATATTTCGTTTCTAAAATTATAGTTTGTATATACACCAGTAGTAAAAAGGGTCCCTCTGACAAAACCATTAATGTCTCTATAGTTAATTTCTTTTGGAATTGTTGTAGTAAAATATAATATATGATACTGGTTATTACATGCAATGTTGTTTTTCAATATGTTTCCAAAGACGGCAGCTTATAATCGAGTACTAACCATGGTTCTGTCCTCCTTTCCAAAAAAAAAAAAAAAAAAAAAATCATCATTCTCGCACTTTAAGGAGAAGTCTATCTCTTGTGCCAGAAAGTTTATTTAATCTTCCTCTATTTGCGTTGAAATGCTCATAAGTATTAAAGACACGAAGGTTAATAATTGAGTTTGTAAAAGAAGCCTATGACAACAGTGCGATTTGAATCTATCAACGTTATGAGAAATTTTAACCCTTCTGTACGTTTCTGTACATATTAATACTTTCGTCTTCACGTCACCCGGGCGTCCATTGCCGTACCGTCGTATCACTCCTGCAGCCACCAGTGTATAGTCTTAATAATAGGTGTTTAAAAGTTGGATGTAGAAAAGTTATTGATGGAGAGTGGCTAGTAAGGCAAGTTAGCACGAAAGCTGAAAATTTGTTTTAAAAGTCTTCTATCTATCTCGTAGTTTATAGCACATTTTCCTTGCCTGTCAGATTGAATTTATGCTACCAGTGAAGCACATAAATCAAGATGGGAAACTTGCAGGAACGTGATAAATTGCGAGGGCTGATCAGAAAGTAAAGTTACAAAGCCTGCAGTGAAATTTGTGTATATGATTCCATACAACCAACCCATACAATATATAATACATAGTGTTGAGGCACTTGTCACATTGTGGAATAACTTTGAAGATTCCCTCCACGAAGTGTTTCACCTCCTCTTCTGAAGCAAAGCGACGGCCTCCTAAATGCTTGTTCAAGTCTCTTGGAGTGAGGTCCGGGCTGTAGAGAGGGTCGTAAATGATGTCTCAGTGAAATTGCTTCAACAGTATGGTGATTTTCTCGGTTGTATACGGGTGGGCGTTGTCTGACGTTTTCTCTATCAAACTTTCGACACCATTGTGAGATATGCTGATGAGACATTACAGTCTCTCTGTAAATCTCTGCCAGCTGCCGGTGATTTCAGCCGTGGGTTACATGTTTCGCCCACAGAAATCGAATAACTAACTGACTCGTGTTCTTCGCGAGACCAATTTTTCCAAACGAGTCGCCATTTGTATTTACTTTCAACTAGCGTCGGAAGTGGCGGGTGGCTGAAACTCTGCACAATTGCCAACTTCATGTATTAAAATTATCGCACACTCCTCATTCCCCTCTAACAGTTGAAATTTCAGAAGTATCGCCTTTGTAACCTTAGTTTCTGATACTCCATCATATGTAGGCAACCAAAGTGGCATTTGAAGTGTGTGGGTTGCATAACTTTCATATCGTGTCTAATGGCAATGCCGTTCTAAAAAACAATCAAGACTGCCAGTCTGCACGTTTTATAGAACCCACTACAGATAAAACAAAAGAGTTAATTGAACAACAAACTGTTAGAAAGATATATATTTACATGTCTTCATTTAATGTAAGATACGCTTTGTCAGATAATATAAGATAATATAACTACATCTGGAAGATGATAAAGATCGAATCGTTGCTAGTGTTTTCTCGATTTATTAGATGACATGATCAGGTCTGGCCATTAGTGACATGTCCCTCAACTTTTCATGATATATGACATTGCTTATCGAGTTAGAAACCCTTCGTATGTGCTGAACGTTGAATGATTCTCTTTTGTTCGAGTATGTGAGAGCAGCTTCACGATAGGTGAGAGTGAGGTTGATCTTCCATCAACTATTAAATCAATTTCAACTTCTAACTTTAATACATCGAATATATTCATATACCAGGTATAATACATTGTATACATAGCATATATGTTTCTATGTTGGTTGGACTCACCCCCTAAAATGGTTCCATATGGAACCAAATTAAGCCAGGAGAAAAATTAGATCCATTGAATAATTTTAAATGATGCCCCAAACGACGTAAAATTTTGAATGCGTTTTCAATACATAGTGTATGGGGAAAAGCTGGAATAAACTCACGTAATTTAGAAACGGCTTAAGGGAATGAAAAGATGTCTTGGATAATGGAACTAGAGGAAGAGACCAACCTAATCTTGTATACGTTATCGTGGCGGCCGTCTTTAAGTCCGCCATCTTGAATTCAGGTCAAAATTTTTAAATAGGAAAGAGGGTCATGTGACATATCTTTTTGAGGTAGCATTTCACCAGATGCACAAATCTGGTATTATTTTCAAGTTACCTATATTCATGTAAGAGTTATTACGTATGAAAAACAAAATGCTTCATTTAATGTTATTTTATTGCAGTTATGGAACACAGATATGTAAGAATTTTGTAAGTCTTACATAAACTGAAACAAACTGCTTGTTTCGCTTTGAACTACAAATAAGTTTTTTCCATCAAGATGATTCATAGACCTTTATGAGGAAAAAGAAAAATTATAACTTGGAAGAAACTGAAATATCCCTTATTTATGTAGTATCCTTTTGGTAAGTTATGAATCTTATTTGCTACATTGTTCACTTTGTCGCATATAGGAAAAGATTGCCTGTGGGCCCCTTATTATCTGCGAAACTGTTTGTGCTCCTCATTTTTCGTAAGAACGTTGTTGTAATCTTCAATTAGTTACACTCCCCTTTCTGCACACCGTTTGTTACGTGGATGGATTAAACTATTGTCTTTCCTTGAAGATAGTCATTGTTATTTGGCCATGAAGTCGGATCACACTCAAGAAGCCCTTTGGGTATTTTAAATCTCTCGAGGAAAATTTGTTTGTTGTAACAAAATCACTGATTTCTCTTTTCACAAGAATTTTTATGGTATCATCTCTTGCGTCAAGCCTCTTTGCTGCTTCACGGTTTTCCTGTATAGTTTTAATTCTTTCAACCATTTTCTGCTTTTCCATTATGGTAACTCCATCATCAAAAAACCCCAATGCTACTAGTCCTCCATCAAGTACCAGTGTCGGCGTGAAAATTTAGAAAGAGCCACTTCAGATAATTCAGCATCTGTTTGTCTTTAACTGTACAAATCTTTGAAAAATTGTAGATCTTGTAATGGTGAATGGGATGTTTGATCACATTTAAGCCAACTGTGAACATATAGTCGGATCAGAAAGTGCATACTCTCCGAAGGCCCGTTTCTATTTGCTTCGTTAAACGAAATTGTTGGCGAAAGAGAAATATTTTAAATAGTAGCTTGCTTTTCCCATCCACTTTACATGATGAATTGCTCCAGACAAACGAAAGAAAGTTTCTCAAGAAGATATGCCACCCAAGAATATGATGGTCAGTTTTAAAAATTCCCTGTAATCTTCCCTGCAGTGTCCTGCTTCTACAAGTTTGATAGCAAAATTCAACACTTCATTTCTTACATCGGAAATATTGTTTGTTACATCATCATCATCAATTACTGGAATAAAGTTAGTGCAATCTATTCTAGACCACTCGTTCTGAAAACACTTCAATAGGAGAACGTCCGGTCCAGATGCAAACGAAACACAACCGTTATGAAATACACATTTTAAAACTAATTCATAAATGTGGTGTCTACAAGGAAGGTATAGAAGGTTATTTTGGAGCTACTGCTCTAACAGAATGCAAGCACCGTTGACAAGATTCATATTGCAAGGAGTAGTGTCACAATAAACTGCCTGCACGAACTTTACCAAGTTCCATTCTTCCAGCGAATGTACTATAGTAGAATCAATATATTCTTCTCTTGATGACGACAAAATGGAAACACCTATTAGCCTCTCATGATCATCTCCTGTAATAATTATTGATAACCTGCCGGCAGTCTCTCTGCCAGTCAAATTCAGCAGTATTTTCCGTTCCAATGCACAACTAACGCACTTGATGCACTCTCAATTTGTTTCTGGTAGTTCTGTGCAACTTCACTACTGGTTTTCTCTCACCATCGGTGAATGGAAGACCCATTTATTGCTAGTTCCTCTACATTATGGCCTAATGCCTCTGCCGTCGCTGTCAGAATATGTATTGCTGCTTTATGAGTGATTTTTTATCGATTAAGAGCAACACCAGTCTTTGAGTAATAAAAATTAGTTTTTCCCCCTTTTACATCTCCTGGACGGTCCGGGCACACACGCATTCGTATTTACATTTTCCCTAACATTCTCAACTGGGTTTTCATTATTTGAACTGCTCCATGTCTTTTGGCGTTCAAACAAATCATTTTCAGAAGTGCATATTCTTTCGCGTTCCTCTTTCGTTTGAAGCCATGCATATCCCTTTCGTTCTTTTCAAGCCAAACTCATGTCTTTGCTTTTAGTCGTGTAAGAATTATTAACATGAAAAGGAGAAATCTTTTCACAGGTAATAATTCTTACATGACTAAAGCTATCTTTAAAATAGTGCCAGATTTGTGCTTCTGGTAAAACGATATGTCAGATGACCCTTTTTGTATTTAAAAATTTTGACCTGAATCTAAGATGGCGGATTTTAATATGGCCGCAATGGCAGTACTATACAAAATTAGATATGTTTCTTCCTCTATTTCTATTATCCAGGGTATCTTTGCATTACCTTTAGCTGTTTCTAAATTACATAAGTTTATTCCAGATTTTTCCCATATACTACGTCCTGTAATCGGATTCAAAATTTTAGGTCACTTGGGGCACCATTTAATATTATTCAATGAAGCTAATTTTTCTCCTGGCTTAATTTAGTCCCATATGGAACCATTTTAGGGGGTGAGGCCAGCCCGATCTCAAAATTGATATTTATGGACCACCCTAACACACACACACACACACACACACACACATATATATATATATATATATATATATATATATATATATATATATATTAGGGTGGTCCATAAATATCAATTTTAGTGGTGGTACACTATGTGTTATATATACATATATGGTGTTGTGGTTGCATTCTATACTATAGTTGCATTCTGTCAACAAGTTTGCATTCTGTACTAAAGAAATTAAACAGTTAGTCTGTGATTTTCTGGTACAGATTAATGGAATGGACTTTGGAAGTCTCAGATTGCAGCATCAAGACATACGAAAATAGAAGGACCTCATGCCAAGGGAGTAACACCCCCACAAAATTAATTCGAAGCGCAGACATTGTAATTGAATAATGATAACGACAATAACGTTGATAACACATTTTTCAGTTATATCTACTTTTGCTGTTATGATACGAGCATGCTTCCTTAAGAAAGAAATTAAAACAACTCTTTAATATCATTCCAGGATGAAGTTAGAAACAATCAAAGTATTATGGTGTTTGCTATGAGAAAATCGATGCAGGACAGCGCTCTGCGTTGTGATAAGTTAATAATTTACTGGTGGTTCTTAATTATACGAGGAAGAATCAGAAACAAAGGTTGCAAGCCCAACATTTCTGGAGTTGCGTCTGTTATAAAGGTATAAGGAGTATGTGGTAATTTTAATACATGGAGTTGGCAACTATGCAGAGTCTCAGGAACCTACGGCGGTAGTTGTATGTAAACACAAAATGGCGACTCACTTGTAAAAGTGATCTTGTGAAGAAGTCTGCTCTAGTTATTTGATATCTGTTTGCAAAACATGTAACCGCGGATGAAATTCAGCGGCAGCTGGTACAGCTTTATGGAGAGACTGTAATGTATCGTGAGCATGTCACAGAATGGTGTCGAAAGTTTTACGTAAATTTTTCTTCACGACAACGCGCGCCAACATTGCAGCTCAACAGACCATCACGCTGTTGAAGTAGTTTCGCTGACATAATCGATCACGCTCCCTACAATCCAGACCTCGCTCCAAGCGACTTTCACCTGTTTCTGCACTTGAAGGAGGATCTAGGAGGCCGTCGCAACGCTGCAGACAAATAGGTAAAATAATTCGTGACAATATAGCTGAACATGCAAGGACAGAATTTTTTACCAAGAGGGAATGTTCAAACTCATCCTACGATATGACAGGTGCCTCAACCGACATGGACACTATATCGAATGTATGTACTATCTATTGGCTGTATTACTTGTATGAAATAATATGTACACGTATCACTACATGCTTTGTAACCTTACTTTCTGATCACTGCTCGCAGTTAAGTACAATTCTGTCAGATTTCTGAAAATGAGTTAGGACGAAACAGCCGAACTATGTCCGTGTTTACCCTAATACAGCAACCAGAAGGAATATATTCTAAATTCCAAGGCATAATGAGCTGGAAAAGTAGTACCCTTATATGTTTCATATGTTACATGCATAGAAAAGTAATGGCTGATAAATACACAATTTTGGCCAAATAATGTAAGTAACGTTTCACTTGTTATAATATTTCTTGTTTTTCCCCATTCAGTAGTACATAATGAACTGTTGTCACTTTCAAGTTACCGTTTGCAAGGATATTCAAGTTCTTCGAGTTGAATATAGTAGAACGTGATAGGTAGCGCACAGACCACCATGCATTAACTTAGCCAGAAGAAGAAAATCATGGTTGGTTTCCTCGTTTAACATTTCTATTATCCATGAATGCCATGTCGCTTTTACGATAGAAATCATCAACGTGGGTCCAGTAAGAGGAAATTAAAATACTATATTATAAATAAAAAACCTATTATTTTCGTATGTATATATTGTGAATATAAGAAAACTAAAATTATCTTTAAAATTGTAAATGACAAGAAAATGTTCAATATGGTAAAGCAAAACTGTAGCAATATAATAGTAATACAAATAATGGTTACTGTTAAGAAAATATCATTCTGCCTGAATGAAAATACTTGAAGCTAATCCTCTATTTTCCTTGTGAGAGGAACACAACCAAGTTGAAGCATCAGACAAATTGCTGCAGCTCATTTCACCTGCCTTAATTGAATGAACATGATTTACTAATGGATCTCAATTACTTACGGTGAATTAACTGCTACTCACCAACCATGAACACAAGATTCAGGGTTACACAAGCTTCCATAAGTAAGTAACTTCCTTCTCCATTCAAGGTAAATACAAATAATATTTATAAAGATTTTTCGACGAACGCCTCGTAGCATCATTCTAATGGATTGTGAAAAGCCTGCATATTGTTCTGTAAACGCTATGAAGGTTCTGTTTATACACAAGGAGTTGTAATAGAATGAAATGGATAACTTTTAAGTTGGTGGGATAAAACTATATTTCACTATTCTAAACTTTCCCATTTCTATTTCTTACATTACTAGATTTGTGCTAATGAAATGCCCACTTTGACGTCACATGTGAAATTCACCTCCGTAATACAACACAGGGGTGGGCTAAGGCCATGCGACTGATGTCACAAACTCTACACGCATACAACAAGGAGGCTAGGGTACGCTGAGAGTCAAGGGATAATATAATTCGATTTTCTTCAACACAATCATATGAAAGTCTATTATTGAGAACACACAACTGAAGTTATCAATAATATCGCATCGCGTTCTTCGTACTAAGTCGCAAAACTGCATTAACAGTGCATTTGGGCAAATGAAGGGACCATTCGCGTTACGTTGTCAAATTTCTTCCGAAGACCAGTATTGTAAAATGAGTCTCGGCAAACATAATGTTCAAGAAGCTCCTTAGTAAAACTGTGGAAGCGGACGATCGGAAAAATGTAGATGCTATAGCAGATGATTTAGGCATAGAATATACTATTGTCATTCCGAATCTCCATACAATTAGTAAGATAAAGAGTTGAACTCAAGGATGCCAAACGAGTTAAGTCTCATCATTATCATCATCATCGTCATCATAGGTATTCCGCCATTATTGACAGGTCACTTACCGCAACTGAGAACCTTCTATGTTCCATGGTCTTCCATTAATCTCTTCGTATTCACGTACATTTTTCTGTTTTGGTATCATTTATTAATTGTAGTCTCCTTCTATCCCTCCCTGATTTTCCTGTCACCATACCCTCTATCAGGTCAATCATCATACAGTTCTTTCTTAGCCGATGTCCCAACCAGTTTCGCTTCCGTTTCTTAATATCTAAAACTATTCTTTTTTCCTCACCATTTCTAACACTCTTTCATTCGTTTTTCGCACGACCCAGATAATTCTGTCCATTCTTCTCCACACCCACATTTTGAAAACTTCAAGTCATTTTTCATAGTTTAATATCTATGTTTCTGCCCCATCACTACAATCCTCCATACGAATCATTTTATGAATCTTTTTTTCCAAACTACAGTATATGCAAACTACAAGTCCCCAAAACAAACAGTATTTTCTTCCTACTACAGGCTTGTTTTGTCATACCTACACAGAGAAAAATCCGTTTTCCGGACAGCGGTATATTGTACAAATATACGTAATCCTCTTGGTTACTATAGAAATCAGTACGGAGCATACGTTATCCGTATGCTACATACGCACTGCCCTTAGATGTTACATAATGTCGTTTCAGGATGTCTGAGTTCTTACAGTCTTCCGTACATTACATATATATATATATATATATATATATATATATATATATGTACGTTATATACGTCAGCTATGTTATATACGTCCATTTGTATGTGAGATCCTGATTGCCTATATTGTTTCATACAGATAGTACGTATAGATGGAACACTTTTACAGAAAGTATTATAAAACATGCGTTTTCACTTATACATCTGCTGTACGTTGTTCAAAAACTACAGGAATTACGCATGTAACCTATCTTTTTAAGTACGCCACCTACAATTTTCTTTCTCAGTGTTTCATTACTTTTATTTTACATAATCACATCATATCATCATTAATAATATTACCCACGTATCGAAAACTAGTTCTCTCGTATTTTTATAAACCGCTTCGTTCCAATCACCATTGTCTTTTTTCATTCTATCTCTTACAGATAAATATTGAATAATGTTGGTGAGACACATTATTCGTGTCGGGGGAACTTTCCTTCCAATTGGACTCCCCTCTCTGAGCAATTATACTAATAAGAAGTGAGATATGATTTCATCATCCAAAGAATAGGATTAACCCTCTATTTAAGCCTGTAACTGAAATATGTAGCCGCTGATTTCAACGTTAAATGCAATAGAACAAACACCGTAACAAACAAGGATGTCATAAATAGAGGATCTGCCCATATGTATCTTCATCCTATTAAATTGATAAAGCCAAAAAACAACCGACCATCGGCACATCTGATTTGCTACTCTCGTTTTTGCCATCGCCTGTTTGGCTACTTTCGTTTCCGCCATGATTGTTGGCTGAAAACATTGCAATCCTATTGGGCGGAGTGGGCAGAGTAAGGGTGGCGAAACTGTGACGTATGGCTTCAAGATTTTGTTGTAAGGGCAAATCCTCTATTTTATAAGATCCTTGCTAACAAAGGACAATATTTTTTTCGAAATGTGCCAAGCATCCAAAGCTCACACTCTAAGTTAAACGAACCGGAAACGATATTCGAACTATATTCGAACCGGAAACGATATTTTGTTTATTTTTTATTACTATTAGATTATCATAGTTTGGAAGTCTACTATAGTAGTTTAGCGAAGTAAAACGAAACTGGTTTATTTATTTGTCTGGGACATCTTCAGGAATTTGGACAAGGGTACACACTGAGCTGATTTTGCTCACAAAGGTGATTTCCCGAACTTTCTGAGTTTCTTGTAGTCCAAGAAATGAAACGAATAAATGCGAAAATTGCAGGAGAACAATATAATTTATGGAAAACATAATTGAATCAATCATTGCGAGAAGGTCATATGTCCATCCCCACCAAATTTTTATTTCAATTGTAAATTCGAGACGTACGCAAAGAAACGAGCATTCCCTGTGAAAAAAAAACAATTGTCTGGTCACATTATGTTACATATTCTACAGTATTTCCTCTATATCATCGACGCCATTGTACACGTCAAGTTTGCAATCCAAAGTTTTTTTCTTTCTCCTCAACAATTGACTTTGGTGGATATATGATCTTTTCGAAATGACTAATTCAATTGTACATTTATAAATCTTTTGTAACACTAAGTGTTATTAATTACTAAAAATAAATAATTAACGCAGGGAAATGTCAATGCATTTCTGAAAGTTTCTCATAATGCAGTTCAAGTTTAGATGCACTGATTCTTACAAGTAAATTCGTCAGATTACTAATCATGTTGCGGGCCGAACTGAACCTCTGGCCCACGAAACGTAGTTTGCTTATCGCTGGTTTAAATCATCTCGAGTTGTATTGATTTGGGATGAATTTTACAGTGAAGTGCTCCAGGAACAGAAGACAATGAATGTAGGAAAAAAGTGGAGACCCTTCTTCGGGGAATAAAAGTGCGATGCAAGTACCATAATCGACTGCGTTATTAGTTTGTTCTGGTAAGTGACGCATTAGCTTCAATGGCCTAACATTAGAAAAGTTTGGTTCCATCAATAACACACATTGCTCGGCTACAACAAAAGAATTTTCATTTTGCAACAGAAGATTTTTTTCTCGATCTACTTTTGTCCTCCCACCGCAGTGTTCAATAGTTGATGGAAGTTATCGGAAAACGCTCTCCATGTTTCTCTTCTAATGGCGTTTCACCCCATACAACATTTAACAGGACGGATTTTTGCTTGTCAGATTTACTGGCATCGATTTCAGAAGAGGAAATATTCCGTTGCCACCCAATCCTCACGAAAGGTTACAACATATTCTAGTTGTTCCACTCAACCCTGTCAATTCGCTTTTAAATATAAATTGAACACGCCACATCTGTTAGGAGACGCATGCTCTTCAACTCCAATATTTGCGTTCGATCTGATTAATAGGAAACATGGTGGGTAACCATTTTATGCCGTTCTTGTTTCACATCCTTGACCTATCTTAATATAAGGGATCACACAAAGCTCAATTATACGAGGGAGAGTCGAATGAAAGCCTTTGAAAGGGTCTAAAATTTAGAAATATATTAACATATGTGAATAAAGGACACCAATAAGACATGATTTCGTGCGTAAATGAGAGGCGACCACTACAAAGAGATTACAAATATTCTGATTATTCATTGCTCAGATGGTAATTGTATGCAGCATACAATAAATACATTACTTGTAAATTAGAGTATACGTTAATATCGAAATTGAGTATCTGTAGGAAAAAGGGGAAATCCACATCTGTAAAGGAATAAAAGTATTGCTGAGAGATGTGTTTAATTGTGTGTGTGTGTGTGTGTTTGTACTGCGAAATATAACGCTTGTATGATCATTTGATTCTCAAATACAAATAATCCATCCATCCATCTATCTATCTATATACTGTACATATATACAGGTGTATATAATGAAATTGACTCTGTTTATGACTTACTAACTCTTGAATCACCCGACCGATCTCGATCAAATTTTCAATATAAATTAGGTTCGGGCCTAGGATGACTTTTATCACTTCACTTTCACGGTGCAAGTTAGGGGAGGGGAATTAAGAGAGAGATATAAAATGATCGAAAATGACAGATATTAATTCAAATCAATAGTTCTTGAAGTCGCTGAGACGAACAGTGACACTTCCGATGCTGTCTTATTTCAATCCGGTGAAGAGGGGTAATAAAGGCTAGTACCTCTATAAAATATCCTTAGTTCGGTTACTGACTTATTGAAAGTAATTCAACAAGACTTTGTAGCGTTATTAGAGCATTAATTACTGAAACTATGGAGAGAACTAACCAATCATGATGCTTTATGAATGTCCTGCAGACTATTACGTAACCTTCGGGACTCTAGTTGTTGATTGAAATTCGCTTGTAAATCCCAGATTCTTTGAAGTAATGAACTGAATATCTATTTTCAAATTGCAAAAAGTATTTTCTGTGGTACATTCTTATGAGATGAGAATATTTACTGTGCATAATAAATAGCTTGGTAAAATGTTCGAGGAAGAGAAGACTGTCAGTGTCTGTAAAAGGGAGGGCTCTTTCCCTTAATCATACGTATATTTTTTGACAGGACAAGAAAGTCTTTCTCCGTACTATGAAGGTGTATATTGAAGGGTGTTTCACTGTAATATGAGATTATGGTGAAAGTTTGTATTAACGATATACGTGGTTTGGACAATGACCGTAGAAAGCACCTGGCAATGTGAAGGAGAGAGAAAGTTTCTTCTGCTATTCGTTTTTTCTGAAACGTGAGAGGATGGATCGAACATGAAATTCAATGAAGGAGTTAAATAACTCGTGGAATGGAAGGTTTGAAATCTGATTTAACATCTCTGACAGATTTCCTCTTTTCGGAGCGTATTGTGAATGGTTACCGCCATTGTTCCGCCTTCATATAGCGATCGAATTTGCTTCATTTGTTGCACATTCTCTAAGCAACGCCGCACAGTGGGGCGAAAACGCAAAAAGCTGGCCAAAATATGATAACTACATTCAAATTGAATGAAATTTAGTATTAAGGGGTTATTGAGGTTGCTGATTACGATTCTGCAACCAAAGTTGAAAAAAACAAAATGGCGGATCCAAAATGGCGGAATCAAAAGAATGTCAACATACTTCGTAATTTTCACAATGTATCTTTAACAACATTCACTTTTTTCACATATTTTGATGAACAATTACTTGTTACTTACGTTCTTATTTATTAGAAATGTATTATTACTTAAATGACACAAATTATTGGTATTTGATTCGGTTATGATAACTGCAACGGCTTGTCACTGTAACATTAAATGAACAATAATTAACATCAACACGCTTCGTAATTGGCACGTTTTGGCAGCTACGTTTTTGTCGACAGCATTAACTAATATTCAGACTACCATTCTACAAAATATGAACGTGGTACACGAGGGTACACATAATGTTTTCAACGCTTTAAGTTAATAAAATATATAAACAATGTGAAAATTTTGCCTGACTTGCGATTCAAATTATAAATTATTACATCATTATTGTTAATTTTTCACTTCATACACTTATTCTACTTACCAGTACGATATAGGAAAACTTTACAGATTTAAAAACTATGAACGCATTCGAAAGTTACAACCTATCAACAGACGCATCACAATTCTTCTATTGTTCTCTACGCATTTGAGCTGTTGAAGGGTCTACTTAAGAGTGGCTCAGGTAGTCGGAATAAAGTAAAAACCCTATTCTATTTATGGATTTGGGTCCTTCTAACATCACTCTAGCCAACTACATAAAAAATTCCTATATTACTAACTTTCGTTTTTTTTTACTTTTGGCCAGCTTTTTGCGTTTTCGCCCCACTGTGCGCCGGCGAAATCAGTCCGTTTCCTTTTAAAGATTTTTTTATTGGATTTTCGTTGTTAGAAATATAACATGCAACTTAGAATATGCTGTAATGTACTGTTGATCAGTGGATTCGAAGTGACCGATGAGTAGTTTTTATATCTAAGACGCGATCAGGTAAAAGGACTTAATAAGTATTGGCCGTGTACTTGTGGTCACCGATCCACCACTAATAGGCCGCGAAACCATCCACTACGCTAGCAATGCTCTTGTTCGCCTGTCAATACTGTATTTAATCAGCTCCAAATAACCCGCTAACTCCTTGCCCCATACATCTAGGTTACCGAGAAGAAGAACAGAAAACTGTGACGTCACAGATCATTCAGTTGCAATTTACAGTCGTATTCATTGCAACTAGTACACAATTATCTACATTTCACTTTCGCCCAGTATTTATTGTTGCCACCATCCCAATAACTCTTTTATTCTTTGTCTGTCAACAGGACATTACAACTTTATGGTATTACACAACTCCGAAAAATGGTCCATTCTACCTTCTGCGTCAAAGATCTGTACGCTTTCTAATACAATTAATTTAGTACTAATTTCATTATTAAGTTTTTACATACTGGAAGTCCACTTGTCACTCTAGTAGAGATTGAATCATGTTGATACTTGTCAGTTGCTCAAATAATAATCCAACGATCTCTTCTAGGAGCAGCTACAAAGCTACTAATACCCATTCTATCCTAATAATGACACTATTCTAACGCACATACAAAACGTGGGCTTTTATCCTATCAAACAACGATTGTCTTAGTTATTCTCCTAACATAGTCGAAACGGAAAATTTTAGATTTAACCATATAAAAATCTCTTAAACAGCATTTACTACAAAAACCATAAATCGTCAATAGACTTAGACAAAAGTAGATAATAGCAAAGTTATTCTTAACGCTGTAGGATAAATTATAGTTTTCTCATTTATTTTAATTTTAAAATATTGTTAATTCATGAGGCAACTCTGTACATAGAGGTACTGAAACTTATTATTTAACTTAAAGGTTTCAATACTCACAGGGCCGGATTTAGCATTTTGGCCCCCCTAGGCCCAATATTTTTTTCCGCCCCCTAGTCTGGTTAAAGTTACTTTCCTAAAAACCTTTATTAAAAAATTATATCAGGCCTATATGTTAATTAATTAACACTTTTAGATATTATTAGGAAGAGGAAGAGAAACTGGTTGGGACATTGCCTAAGAAGAGATTGTATCATGAGGGACGTCCTAGAGGGTATGGTGGCGGGAAAGAGAGGGAGGGGCCGAAAGAGACTACAATTAATGGATGATATTAAAACATAAAGATCATACGCGAAGACGAAAAGGTTAGCGGAGGACCGTGGAGCATGGAAGCTTCTCAGCTGCAGCAAGTGACCTGCCAATAAAGGCAGAATACCTATGATGATGATGATGATATGTTAATTGCTTAAACACCACTCCACGATGCAATTTTATCATTGCAAATTTTTTGAGGAATTTACTTGGTTCTGCGCTTAACAAAATACCGTTAGTGTATTAACAAAAGATTGGTGAATAACTTTGGTTTTGTTCAATTTAGCCATTTGGGCAAATAAATAAAAAAAACTCTGTAATACATTATAAAATAGTTTTAATCTCAGAAACACAGCTTACATGAAGTATTTTGACACAAAAACTGTGTTTTAAAGTAAAACTAGAATTTTTTCTCTCGGCTGTGCATCCACTGGGAGCTTGCACCCATAGGCCCGGGCCTACCGGGCCTATTGGGAAATCCGGCCCTGAATACTCAGAATACTTCCCGATACGACAGTTGAAACAACGCTGCAACGTTGACCATTCTCCTCGATATACTGAGTGCGACTTCCGGTTGTAGGGATACAGTCTGCTGATGTGAGTGAAACAATTTCCAAAGCACTCTTCTGTTCAAATAAAATTCATCAACAAGTGTTATAGATTATGAATGTAATGCACTCTTTCGTTGTAATCATGTCTAACCAGGAAATGTATAATTATTAAATAGAATCTTTCGCTTGGAGTCAATTCCAACTTTTACCCCAACATTTAAATTTATTTACAGTCTATTAGGAGGATTTGACATCGGTTGAACCCAAAGGTGCTGTAATTAACCCATGACTTGTTGTCTAAAATGAGAAAAGGTGTTGACTATTTTCTATCTTGATACAGTAATGTTAACAAGACTTAGATTTTAGTCTTATCGTATTTTGATTGAATTTCAGAAATACTAGTAAAATTCAAGGTGAACTTCTGTGCTCTTTTAAAGATTGTTATATCTATTTTTCTCCATCTTCAATCGAAATTCGCGAGGAAAATAGCAGAGGTAGCCTTATAATTTTCAAACAAATAATGCAAAGTAACTGAGATAAACTTTAAACTATCCATTATACAATAGAGTTACGATACTTCGAGCTTTTGTAATCCGATATTTCGTATAATCCTACCACCAAACAAAAAATATTTAAGTTTAACGTCTCACGACTTTAACCGCATAACAATGAAATGAGCAAGTACACTTTGTCATTGAACAGAAGAGCAATGTTAAAACTTAGCATAGTTCGATGAATAATAACACTGCCTTAAGTGGAAACCGATAGCTGGTCAGAATCCGTCGTTGTTTTCCAGAGAAACAGCTGTTCGAGACGAGCACAGCAGAATAATGACAAGCCGTTGTTGGCTCCTGATTCTGGGAGCTTTTATATGGTGATACATTGGCTTCGAAGTGCATGTGGAGTGCACTGTGCCGGTTTCTAGCTATCAGTAAGTCATGTCTGATCATGTTCTCCACTCCTGTCGACATATTTCCAGCTGAAAAGATAATCTTACAGCAAGATAACATTACTTGTCATAAGGTCTGAATTAAGGAGTACACTGGCGAATTTCAATTGCTGCAATGGCTCTCAAACTCAACAGGTCTTAACGCAATTGAACAACTTGTGGGATATTATTGATCGTCAGATCCGAGATCATTACGGAATTCACAGGAATCATTATGGACTCATATAAATGTACGCTATGCCTCCAACTGCCGACCGAAGACTCATTTCTTTCATGCCAAACTAAATTGCTGTTTTTCACCGAACCAAACACGTACAAACCAGGTATTACGTAGGGGATTATAACATACGTGAGCAGTACAAAATTTAAACATTTCCTTCTTTGCGAATCAGTCGACTTTTCATTATTGCTGATAATATTTCTATTTCTGTTTAGTTGCAATAAAGTTTAGTGCAAAATTGAAAGAATCAGAGCTAAACATAATACTATAGTATTAGACAGGGTGTTTTAAAACAACACCGACAACGTTTGGGAGGTGATTCCTAACATCAAGATAAGTTTAAAAGTATAGACCAACCTGGTTGCACAAATGCTTTCTTTCAGAGTTATAGGCTGCCGAAAACATGAAAAAATGAACTTTAAAGGTCCATAGCTCCGAAACTATGGGTCGTACCGCAGTCGGGTCAAGACTTTACTTAGGAACTAATATGTGCACTATCCAAAAATACATGTTTCAGAATATTTCAGAATCCTAAGATACTCTCGCAACAATTTTTACAGAGGGAGTTCGGGTATGGACATATAATTTCAAGTACTCACCAAATACCTCTATAAAAAGTGTTGTGGAAGTACCACAGGATTGTGAAACTTTGATATTTGGATAGGCCACAATAAGTTCCTAAATAAAGTCTTGACTCGGCTACAGCAGGTCCCACAGTATTAGACCTATGGACTTTTAAAGTTCATTTTTTAATGTTTTCGGCAGCTTATAACTCCGGAAGGAAGCATTTTTGCACCCAGGTTGGTCTATATTTTTTGTCTTATCTTTGTGTAAGGAATCACCTCCCGAACCACCCTGTATAATATTAATCACATTTATATTAAATACTATAATATTAAGTACTATAGTATAATGTATTTCTACTAGTCAGTAAAGTTCTGTAATATGCGTAGATAATAACTAACTATGTAACACTATGGCCTATGGAACAAGGCGGTTCAATGTTGCGTTCACAAAAGCTCTCCAATGACTTCTATCCTTAGCCGATTGGATACAGTTCCTACTTTGTATTGCTATTTCTGCGAGATCCATCTTAATGTTGTTTACCCATCTGCGCCTAGGTCTTCCTAATGGTCGTTTTCCGGTTGGTCTTCCAGTTAAGATTTTGGAAGCGTTGCCACTTTCTTCCATTCTGGCTACATGACCTGCCCACCTAAGCCTGCTAGACTTGATGACCCTAACAATGTTGGGTAAAGCGTATAAATTGCGTAGTAATGGTTTTGCATTAATTATGATGTGCAAACGAACTTGAAGATGGATCTGTACTATTTGTCATTGCGCTTGTGTGTACGTCTTTCCTCATCCGTTTGAAAATCCTGCGGGCATTTCAGTATACAGTTTTAAAACAATATACAGCTGCACTATAAAAAAAAGTCATAGCAATATTTTGTGTTAAAATTTGCTTTTAGTTACGAGGTAGCTATAGTTATACTCTCTTGTAGTGAACACATTTTGTATTTTGTATTTATTTTAGAAACCTTCTTTTTAATTTGGTCCAATATGGTTCTCATAGTCAAAAGTTATGAATATCATACTGCATCTTGAAAACAAATAGATATATAGTTTAGTTCGCTTTTGCTGTTGACCTAATAAAAGGATGGTCAACATAAAAATTAAGAAAATGTAGAGAAATGCAGCATAATCTAAAGGCTCTTTAGTTGGTCTGGAGTTCAGTGTTCCTTTGACCAGGGAATCTACATGAGACGTGGATCTAGAGACTAACATCAGATCCAAACCATATGAGCTCTCGTCGGGAATCGAATGGGAATCTCTTCATCGAAGGCACGTGAGCCAACCACGAGGAAACCCTGACAGACGTATCTTTAAAAGAGTGAAGAAACAAATAGAACAGTAGTAACTCTTCCTTTTGTTACAACTTATAAAGAGCTCTTCAGTGAGAAACACTTTGTTGGCTGGGTAATATGCGATAAAGACATGGTTTTATTCGCCTTTATTTCTCACTTTGTAGATCGGAATTCAATACTTCTAATTAAGCAACTTCCTAATTCTCTTACGGGCATCGATTCTGAAAGTATACGTACATTAGCAGTACATATGTACAGTATTCGTTTAAGGTCCAAAATGAATAATAGACGAAAACTTTAAATCTAGCTGTCAGTACTCTTTTTTTAAATACAGATGAACAAAATTTAGTACAATACTACATCGTGGGTGTTAACCGAATAATTTGTATGTGTACTATTTGTGCGTTTAATTTGAAAGGGGAAAGCCTTTAAAGAGAGTAAGTTTCAACCATCTTAAGGTGGTCACAAACTAAATACAACTTTCTTACAAGGCTGTCTATAATCTTTATTATAAATTAGTTAGAAATGTTACAGTTTCGGAAGTATATCACTTCCTTCTTCAGACTACTATTCCAACTGAAAGTTGTATTTAGTTTGTGTTTAAGATGGACACAAGGCCTTTTTATCTTAATGTGGTTTATCGATTGACAAGGAGCTTATGACATAAATATCTCATTAGCCGTGGGGTACTGTCGCCTTGCTACTGTCATATTGAGTCTATCCATCACGACTCTGGAACTTACTAAAGGAATAATTAACACTTCTGACTAGAGTATCTGCACCTATTTATTAAAACTAAAATACAATGTAACGGTTTCGACAACTTAATGTTTTCTTCATCAGACACTAACTGAAAGAGAGTTTGGTTAGATTAGGTTAGGTAAGTTTAGAAAGATTAGTATTTAGTTGTATACTCTGAAGATATCACTTTCAGTTAGTGTCTGATGAAGATAACGCTAACTTGTCGAAACCGTTACACTATATTTTAGTTTTAATAAATAAGTGTGTATATACTGTGTTCAGAAGTGTTAATTATGCCATATTGAGATGCTTTATAACATTATACTCCAGTATCAATTTCACATTAATACGCGTAGATGGCGTGATTGTCGTACAAACATACAGTTTTAGGCTTATTAAAAAAACAAAGATCAATTTTCTCGAAAACTATGCATGAGGATTTACAATTACCCGTATGGTTTGGTTGAATTATTTTCTATTATAGTATGTTTTATCTTTGGACATGTTTTCGTTCACGTTAATTTCAGGCGTATATATAACGTTTTCTATGTTATCAGACTACTTGTAATTTCAATATTAAATATTGTCTTCAGTTCTTTTTTTACTATTGTTGCTAATATATAAATGAATAATAATAATCACTTCTATTCAGTAGACATAATGGAGTGTTTTATTCGGAAGACAGATAGGACCCAACATTCATGGGGCTTCACAAAAAACTTGTGCTTCAAAAGTGGTTCCACAGACTAAAAAAGTTTGGGAACTGTTGCTTTACACTAACAGCAATGTGGCGAACTATACTGTCTGACATAGTCTTTATGATGCTAAGTATGTTAAAGTTTCGTGTTGTTATGCACAATGTACTATGTGAAACCTTATTGGAGCAGTTTTTATTTTAGGTAGGTTAAAGCTAAGCTGGACTGTGTCATCCTGTAGGAATTCATTTGACTAACACCAATCTCTCAGTCTGTGATCTATATTGTGACACACAATTTGTAATGCTTCGCAAAGATAATATTAATGTGTATGCAGCATTAGTAATACACAAGCGTAGATTCTGTTCTGGTAATATTAACGACAAACCAACACTTTAGAAACCTCAAATAAAAGTTTAAAGCAAACAGACAAAATCCTATATGTTTACAATATTTAATTTTTCGTGGTTCTTTTTTTTTTTTTTTTTTACGTTATTGCAGAGACAGAAACACGACAGAAGAATCATTATGTATTTATATATTTAGCAAATATTTGAAATTTCATCTCCAATAACTAATCGACTATAGTTTCTTTTAACATTTCCCGCAGCGAGGCTACATAAAACGAAGATTTACATGTTAATGTAGGACCCAATCAACATTAACTTCCACAGAGAACCGAATAGGTCTACTATGCAGAAGATATATATGTTACCGAACGGAAGGAAATTAGTGGTTCTTACCTTAATCTTGAGATATCGTGTTCGAATCCGGTGGGCAGACATCCCGACTGAGATTTTTCAGAATTCTTTCTTCCTAATGTTTGTCAGACGAATATTTGGAAGGTAATTTTCAATATAGGTTACAGCATATTGAACTTCTTTCCATTTTATTTCCCGTTGATTATACACTGTTTAGTACATAAATATAGACACTAAGAAGTTCTGAGTGATATTTTAATAGAGTGTAACCTCCGTTGCAGCTAGTTACAAGACACAAAGTTTCACGAGAAGAACGTAGAAAACAGGAACTTCTTGTTATTAAAAATAAACTCATGTTTAAAATTTATTACATTTAGTTGATGTCAGCAAACATTGCTTTTCTTACAAATAAGTTCAAAGAAATAAAATGTTCAGAGTATAGGAACGTCTTTATTCAAATAGTCTTGCTTACATATTTGAAATTGCATGAAACGTTCTGAAAACGAAAAAAAGCTTTCTCATCGACAAGCAAACCAGACAATTTTGTATCAGGGTTTGCTAACATGTTTCCTTACTAATCTAATTGCAACAAAAATAGGCAATGCTACGTCGTTGCAATGTTTGCAGCGTTACCTTCTTAGCAGCAACTTTAGGTAGAGCTAACTTCTCCGATGCAGATGAATAGTAACTACAAAATAAATGGAATGAAAAATGTCCTTAAAATATTCAAATTCAGTTTTTGCTGCGCTTAAATTTAACTGGCACACCCACTATTCTCGCTCTCAATTAAAGGATAATGAAGAAGGCAGAGCCTATTCTTAGCAATGAAGATGTAGCTTTAATTTCTTGAGGGGGAAGACAATCGGAGAGGCAACGAAATTTGGAAGGGACAGCTATTTGCTTGTATACCGAAAGTGATAGTTTTATATGAACTGATCTTCATTTCAATATATCTGGGAGCAATTGGATTGGGCTCGAATTCTTACCGCCTTTGGTACCGAATTCTTACCGTCAGTGATTCTTAGCCCATTGAACTCATTTCAAAAACTGTTGCTATCTATTAGCATTTTGTGATCTATGGTTATTAACATTAAAACAAGTTTCAGCAGAAAGATAATGGAAAAGATGAAAGCTATTCTTGGTATGGTAATTATAGAATTGAAAATTGTTTCTCGCTTTCAAGACCACTCTTGCTCTGATACGACGAACGGGTAGATGGACGAATGAAGATAGCCGTTCTACGAGGCTTCCATGCTTATGTATAGCAGGGTTTGGAAGTCTGAGACGGAAGCATATGGAGAACGAATGAAATTTATTTTGAAAACGGTATGTTCTCTCTTACTTAAGTGCTTCGTCGAACGACAAGTTCTAGACATTTACCTTCACATTGAGGTAAGTTGAGTAAGCCAAAAAAGCAAGAATGTCAAGAGTGTCATAGGGAGAAGGTAAGCTTCTCGACTGATGTGAGTAGAGTGTTTTATTAGTTTATTAGTGAACAATTGATCCGAATTTATGAGGCAACCACGGAGAATTTCGTGACTGAAAATTTCGTGATAATTACAAAGCTGATAATCACGAACTTATTCGATCACATAGATAAACGATAACTCTAGAAATACCACGACAAAAAGCTGTTAATTATCAATTCATTACACAGACAGCTACTTGCGTATATCA
Organism: Thermobia domestica; assembly: GCF_964235325.1. Lineage (NCBI taxonomy): Eukaryota > Metazoa > Arthropoda > Insecta > Zygentoma > Lepismatidae > Thermobia > Thermobia domestica. The sequence goes on from NC_137456.1 coordinate 1,167,529, forward strand.
CGGCTTAAAAGTAAACTGTCAATATCCCATCAAATGTGTATAAAGGACAAAATCGTAAGTTACCGGTTGAAAGTAAAAAAAAAAAAAAAAATCTTTCTATTTTATGCGACGTTGGCAACACTGATGAAATTGGACATGATTACAAGCATGTCCTAGTATTCTGTGCTTCCACCAGAGATAGAATTATCCGAATAGAAGTTTCGTACTTGCGAATAGCAGTAAGGTGAAATGGCTACCGTAATACAAAATCGCGCGAAAAGTTAAGAGAGATCTGTCATACCATTTCGGAATGCAGCTGAGAGCCATCAGATATTGCGTGCCATTTACGGAAGACAATAATGAGTGAAGAGGAGGCCAAGAAATAGTGCAGAAAGTTTCGGAATGGCTCAGTCAAATATGAATGACGATGAGCGTAGTGGAAGGCCAAGTATTCAATCAGACGATTTGGTGCAAACAATCGCTGGTTCACAAGAACTAAACTCGCCAAAGAATTCCAAGAACTGTCTGTATAAACAGTACATTGAATTATAACTGACAAGCTGAGTTACCACAAACTGTATGCGAGGTGGTGTAAAAAAAATGCAGACAGACGCTTACAAAGGGATGACAGCTACACGTGAAGGGAGAAATATGAAGATGACCTCTTTTCTCGCATGAAACCTAGATATCGCACACCATTGGGGAGTCGAAGCAGGAGTCAGTCTAATGGCTGCATTGTCGTTATTCTAAACCGAAAAAATTCATACAAACACTACCCATTCACAAAATCATGGCATTCGTGTTTTTGCACCAGAAGTATTGATTCTTGTGGAATTCTAGGAACCAGGACGAACAGTTATAGGATATGTGTATTGCCAAAGACTGAATAACCTGAGACATGCCATCCAAAAACGACAGAGGAATGTTCCGCTTTGGAATTCTTTTGATCCATTAATAGGCTCGCCAACACACAGCTGTTGTTACTGTTGAGTCAATTAAAAGATTTGGATGAGAAGTATTCTTACATCCTCCTTACAGACCCGACCTTTCCTAGCGAATTATTTATATCTCTTTGTCTGAAAAAGTGGCATCGAAGCATTTCAACAAAAGTGAAGTACTAAAGAGAAAAATTCTGCACTTACTGTACTCTCAGGAGGCATTTTGTTTACACAGAGAGTATTCAGTAGCATGTGCTACGCCAGGGATGTCCACAAAGGGGGGGCTATAACTGCGTCATTGAAATATTTGGGGGTAAAAATCTATATAAATATGTTTGAGGGGGTGTAAAAATTAATCGATAAGATTTTTTTCAAGGAAGAACACCTACGGATAGACAATTGAGGGGGTGCGTCATGGACATGAGGGGGGGAAGGGGGCACCACTGGCTACGCTACCAGAAATGTCTGGAGCTTCATGCTGACCACATAGGGAAAAGAAAAGGTATGTATTTGTATATCAATCACAGTAAATTCCTTCTACTTTTTTTAATGTTGGCATTTTTCTTTCTTTGTTTTTTGTTCTCGACATGCACCTCGTATTACTTACATCTGCCTCTGTATTAATAACAGGGTGGAAAACTCTCTCAAGCAATCAAGAAGAGTGACTCTTTAACAATGTAAAGGAAAAGAGAGGCAAATAAAGTAATAAACGTTGCTATGACAAGTGAAAGACAGGTACTCATCTCAGCTATGAAAAGAAAATCACCTACGAATAAACTGTTATATTTTCTTTATTACACAAAATATATATATTTTTATTGGTCAATAGAATGCGTCATGCTAACATGTATGGAATTCATCTCCAAAAATGAATTATGTAAGATAAAAAAGTATGAAGAAGTTCATGTGCAAATAAATGTAGTGGATGGAGCGAAGCATTGAGTGTGTCCATCGCGTATTCATCGAAGGGAGCCAACAGCAAATTGAATTTTCTATGAAACAACATGGAACACGATGTATTGAATCAACAACATCTGCCGCTGCCTCTCGTTTATCCTTCTACATGACACGAATCTACAACTACACACACGAGACCCTGCAGAAAAAGAAGCAATAAATGATTCATTTTTACTTTTTTACTTTTCTTCCAAAGTTTCTAGCAAACGTCTTCCTCACATGAATCCAACGTCTATGACGTAGAGGCCTCTTCAAGTAATAACATCATTTTTAATATTCTTCATTCTACACTACAAGAATTTTTCCTGAAAAATAAAACACATAACTACCAAATGTGCTTCGCGATATCACTGTTAAATTTCAGCTAATCATAACAAGATACCAATTAGGTTGAGAAAATAAAATAAAGTCAATTTGTTGAGCTTTGCACTGAGAAAAAATCGTACGTGACCTACTTAAAAAACGTATGTTACCTTTGTAAATTCTGTAGTTTTTGGACTTATTACAGCAAACGTATAACTGAAAACGCGTATTTGATAATACTTTCCGTATAAGTGTTTCATCTATACCTATTTTGCGTATGAAACAATGTAGGCGGTCAGGATCTCACATACAAATGCACATGTATAACATATGTATATGTATGTAATATACGGAAAACTGTTAGGTGTCAGACATCCCGCATCGGCACGATGTAACATCTAAAGGCAGTGCGTATGTAGCATATGGATAACGTATGATCCGTACTGATTTCTGTAGTAAGCAAGAGGATTTCGTATATTTGTACAATGTTCGGAGAACGGATTTTTCTTAGTGTGCGCAGTGCGCTAATACCATACGACTGAACAGGCATTTATTTGTGTTTCTTCCAACATAATTCTCGTAAAATTTATGACCGTGGAAAAATAAGTTCGAATGTTCCTTTCTCCAATATTAGAAAATAAGCTGATTGTTTGGGGTCCAAATTTGTCAGGAGTTAGGAGACAAAAAAGAGAGCCCGGGGTCTTGGCCCCTCAGTTTTTAGTGACAAAAATAATTGAATCTATTATTTATATTTTTTAAAGCTTATGGTAAACTTTGCCTTTCATTTTTTACTGAAAATCTTTTGAAACATTAGATATAGTTTCGAATGCAGTTTTTTTGTTATACAACATGTAACAATACTTGAGGTCTACATTGTCAACGTCCGAAATATTCGTAATATCCACCGGGAAAGAGTTAAATGAGAAACTTCTGCACGACCCAAGAAAAACTGTAAACTGTAAAAATTGCGAAGACAGGAAATCTACGAATTAGATCTTGAATGGACCACGATTATGTGTTGTATCACTATGTGCTGGTAATAAAATATAAGAAAATGAAGGCATAAAGCAACAAAGATGTGTGCTCTCCCTTATTTTGGACGAGAAGCAAAAATTAATTGTTACAATTTCTTGCTAATTTTTTCAGTTTTGCTCAATTATGCATATTATTCATAACTAATTAAAGGAATGATTCATTTTTTATACCAAGTTCCTGTTAACGAAATACTTAAATGGATTTCAAAGTCATGATACACCTTTCATAGTGTCGGTTCTCGCTGCCTCCCCAGTTTTTATCTTCCAGATCCTCCACTGCAAAAGGGGTCAAATTAACTCCATATTGAAAGTTTCTGTATATACGAGAATTATCGGGAAAATAGTGTCTATTCACGCCGTACGTAGCGCTGGTCGCTCGAGTAACCCAATCCATTGTCAACTGGTATCATTCAACTATCTTATTGCTTCTGTGGTTTTATTGAATTACCAACACTTTCCTTACTTCTGTGAGTGTCCGAAATATTTAGAAAAAAATGTAAACTCCAGCATTTGTAAAGTGATATCAGTAATTAGATTTCTGAACGCTGATAATATTCGACCATTTGCAACGCCTGAAGGCAACCATCAATCAAAGAGACGACATTATCCTCGTTTATTCAATCAAATCAAAGAAGTTAAGAAGGAAAGATGAAGTCGAACACTTATGAAGACCATTTTCTGGGAACAGGCTACTACGAATTCTGTATTGAGAAATCAGCCCTAAAGGGCCAGACATTTCGGACATCCAGCGTAATGTTAGGACCCAGCTGGAGGCCATTCCTATCGACCACACGCTAGGAGTTTCCAGGATTTGTACAACCGTTGTAGAAGCGCAATAGTTTCAATGTTGATTACCTTGAAGGACAATAACTGTTGTTTCAGGTAAGACAACAATCTATTCGAAATATAGACACATTCATCAAACTTTCTGGACAGAGTTTGGATATATGTGACACACACACACACCCACACACCCACACACCTACATATATATATATTGTATGTGACAATTTTTTTATGGCAGGGGGGCCGCGGTGGCTCAGTGGTAGAGCCTTCACCTCTGGTGCTTGGGGACCTGGATTCGATCCCAGTCCCCGCCAAGTGAACTTTGTGCGTGGGTTTTCTCGGGGTTCTCCCGTTTCCTCCCACTTTCTTCATTGCATTATTTCATTCATTACTCATCATCACCGTCTTCTTTAGGCTAACCGGCATAACCATGGGACGTAAAACTCAAAGATTTCATTTCATTTTTTTTTACGGCTGTTTCGTCACTGCACAAAAAATTAAACCTTTCCTTATTGTAACTCAAGTAAAGTTATAAAATTAATTTTGAATGAAGAAATGTATGCAAATTCAGTAAGAGTCCAGATCTCCATTGCTTAGTTTCTGTGGATGAATGAAAACGTCTTAATGTTTACGTCTCTTTGGCCTGCTCATAATATCTCATAACAACAAAAGTATGTAACAGATAATTGAAACAGGGACTAGAGAAAATTAAAACAAATAGCAAAACGAAGACACAATTATGTAGGAAATATTACTTTAAAATGTTGACCTTTTAACAGAGTGAAAGATTATCTACGATACAGTAACTCTAAAAAATACTTTAGAACCCACCCTTTCTAAAACATTATGTGTTCTTAAATTTGATTTCAACTACTCGCTGAGCAAAACAATAAAAATCACTAACGTTTAACAGTTTCGCCAACTATCCACCAAGACGAAAGAAGGTTAGTGAGAAAATGGAAGGAAGCAAGATTCATTGAAATACAAGGTGAGAGTCATGTGCTGAAATTTAGGCCTTAAAATTGATCAACAGAGGACTTTATTTTTAAAGAGCCTTAAACATTAAATATGTTAATTGTAAAAGCTGTTTTGTATTTTTAGTATTATTTATTTATTCTATACTATCTATTGAATATTGATGTTTAAGAGTTGTATGTATATGGTGTCAACAGGATAAAGGAAATTAGGAGTTTATGTTTCTGTACTATATTTTGGTTTTGTAATTGGTGGTTGGTTGCAGTAGTCAATCTGCATTCAATCTGCAGTCAATCTGAATTGTTTCACTGCCTCTTCTATCTATCTATCTATCTATCTATCTATCTATCTATATATATATATATATATATATATATATATATATATATATGTATGTCTGTGTGTGTGTGTGTTATTATTTGTGTATATATAGTGTCTGATGAAGCCAAGTGGATCGTTGACGAAACTGTTATACGTTAATAATTTTTACAATAAACGTATAGTTTTGCTTAGCAAGTAGTTTAAATCGGATTTCATCTCTAATCTATCATTATTGTGAAAAGTATAATGACTAATTTTAACTAACAAACCCGTTAATTATTGCAAAACAGTTTTTTTTCTGTTATCTCTGGTATATTACAATTCGTATGTCAATATTCGTTGGTAATAATGTTGTACTTAACGCATTTAAATACGCATATTCTAAGTTTTGTTTTCCCTTTAATCTTCAAGTTGAATTTCTCGAACAGTTCTCAACCGTACAGGAATTTTATTAGCTTGTTATAATCAACATAAGTTGGTCCTTCAAATCGCATGTTTAGTTTCTATGCAGGCGAATGCTTTCTCCTAAACTTCCTTGTCAGTACTAATCAATATATCCGAAATTCAGAAAAAAAATCCACCGAAACTAGTAGCAACTAGCTACTCCACTCAACATTTTTTATTTCAACGTTCACCTAAATATGTTTATAGTGTAGGCGACGATAGAAACGATAGTAGCTGTAGGTGGCATTTGCAAACAAACGAAAGCTTCTGATTGGGAACATTCAGGTAAAACTGAAAAAAGAGGAAAAAAATAATAGAAGTATACGAATTGAGTGTGGTTTTGAATGGAAGTAAAACAAGAATTCTAGAGAAGAAAACCGGTGAATAGGAGCTTTAGAAATGTCTTATTGAATGCTTATGCTTTGGCACCAATCAGGCTATACAGGCTGTCCCACAGTTTAAAGAAGGACTTATCACCTATATTGGATGGACTAGGAAACGAATTCGGGCCCTTGTGTATCAAACGCACCCAGTCTAGCCATGAGACTAAGGAGAACGGCTGTATAGAAAATTTACAAATGTATGATGGATAAACGGATGGTTGTAACAGTAAGGAAACGTGAAGTCGATTTCGGTAAGCAGTTTGACTGACTGGAAGTTAGCGGCTTTGGTTTGGAGGTTAGCGTCACTTTCAGGTCCGTAGCAACATGTCAGGTGGACCTATATCTTAATGTGGGTCCAAACAACATGAGCCCCCCACCGAGACTAGGTTAATATCCGAACTCAAAAGTCCAGCACTGAAGTAAGTAAATAGGGACTTCATCAATGCGGCCATTTGTCCCTTCCAAAAGAAGAACACTAGAACTAGGATGATTGGACATATTATAAGATACGCAGGAATCGCAGTATTGGCTATGAAAGCAATGCTAGAAGCAAATATATTCAAGGGAAAGGTCAAAGCTGTGTGGAGTAAATAATACAGGATATAGGAATGGAAGACTACAAGGAAGTGAAAATGTTTCCAGGCTAGGGAAGAGTGGAATACTGCGTTCAACCAATCGCGACACTGCTGACCTAAGAAACAGAGAAAGAGAGGTGGAAATTGTAACCGTATTCTTTGATTTTGTTGCGTTTTGTAAAAGATGAAAAAGTGTGTTCTCTTCTGATGAATGCTCTTAACATCAAAAGACCGTCCGCTCTCGTAACTAATGAGAACTCTGCTTGGATGGAAAGCAGCTTTCTATAGAATTTATCTGAACCATTTGATGCAAATAGAAACATTTTCAATTTCAGTTTTTATTCTAATTTATGAGAATCAGCGTCTAGAGATGAATGTTGTACATGACTACATATTTTGTTTTCTCTTACAATAACTTTTTTTACACAGTTGTTTCAAAGCAAGTAATTACTTTGTAGATATTCTGCAACTCATGGAGAAAGAGGCCGCCTCCATTGCGCCACAGTTTTCCTCGTTTCCTACAATACAATTTGATGCTGAAGCCAAGTTAACGTCGAGAAACATTTAAAAAAATGTCTTACCAAACCAATCAAACTAATTCATTACTTTTTTCTCCTTTACAATGCTTTAAGTTTATGGCATCGTTAGTTATTGTTTTCTCGTCATCATAGAATTACCTTTAAATATACATTTCGTTCATTTTAATTTCTTGTAGCAATCACTTTGTAATTATTTAATGTTTTCTCTCCAAATAGCGATAGAAAGTCTCAGGGCTTCAAAGCTTGTGCCAGTTAACAATAATGAAAGCCCAAAACATTTTTTCGGATAATAACTTACTTTAAAAGCGTTCACCACGTTTACATTCAGGTTTCGCCCTTTCCCACAATCCTTGTACACAAATAAAAGAACGGTAGAGTATTATCATTTGTTTGCTTTACTGTCTATAAAACATCTGTCAGCAAAATTTGGTTTATGAACAATAATTGGTGTTCACTCTTTCTCAATTCATCGTCCAAGACCATGACGATAGAAGGATTAATCTTGTCCGTAATAGGTCGTGGTTTTTAATCCTGATACACTCGGTTTCCTCGGATATAAAAATGAAATGAAATTTTTGAGTTTTACGTCCCACGGTTATGCCGGTTAGGCTAAAGGAGACGGTGATGATGAGAGATGAATGAAATGGTGGAATGAAGAAAGTGGGAGGAAACGGGAGAACCCCGAGAAAACCCACGCACACGGTGTTTGTCCACCACAAAGTTCACTTGGCGGGAGCAGGGTTTGAACGCGGGACCCCAAGCACCAGAGGTGAACGCTCTACCACTGAGCCACCGCGGCCCACCTCGGATTCTAGTACAAGCAGAAGGTCACGTCTAATATGACCTGAAGATGGGCGCTCATTCCCAATACATCAACACGCTCTCGTACGATGACATCCAGTTCTTTAAATCTGGAAATCTTAGCGACTCTGTCCCATCAGATTATTTGGGAACAACACATTTAGCTTATTCGCCAATCTGCGAGCTGAATATAAAGTGGTAGAGTGTCAATCTTTGGGTGAGGGGTCCGTAGTTTGATCCCGCGTTACGTGTATTTGTAATAATTGTTTTTATTTACTCCCACATTTTCATTTCATTACTTTTATTGACCATATGCATCCGTTTCCTTGCTTCTGGTTTGACCGCATTTTTCCATGTTTTGTGGCGTTGGCGTTCATGTCCTTAATTCTCTTTCTACATTCACATCCATCCTGAGCGTTTTGTATTCTAATCTCCTCTCTTCAGATCGTTCTAGATATTGTCCTTCCGCCTCATCTTGGGTCTTAACCTCTTGCTCCTAACTGGTACTTCCAGCTTTCACCTGTCTTTCCCACAGAGTATTCTTAACTTTACATGTCCAAGCCATCTCAGTCTCTATTCTTGAAATTTTATACTTAAGATTCCACCTTAACAGTACCTCTTATAGAATCGTTGCTTTATTGTGTCCTTTCTCGTCACACCACACATCCATCTTAACATTCTGATCTAAGTCACTTCCATTTTCTTTTCCTGGGCAATTGTGATTGCCCATGTTGCAAGACAGTATGATATTCACACCGCCTTTCAACCTACAATTTGCGTCATTGTCACACAACACCCACTCATCCTTCTGCAATTTAGCCAGGAAGATTGTATTCTGTGTAGGATTTAGGTAAATAACCCTTCAAGGTACGATTCAAGATACATAAATTTTGAGTTAAGTAATAGCCTCTCTTCTTGTACGTGTATAAAGCCCCCTTCTTCTTTGATCACTGTCATATATTCTGTTCTTTTATTTTAGTTATTCTCGTGCCTCTGTCTTCCAATGTCTTCCTCCATACTTCCAGTTTTTTCTCTGACTTTTCTTTGGATGTTTCTCATATAACACCACCCACGTAGAGCATACTCCTTATGCTCTACTTTTTACCTCACTCGCCAACACATCCATTACTAAATTAAACAAATATGGGTCCTGATGCAGCCTATCTTGTACATGAAAACTCGGATCTCTCCTCCCTTGTACACGCTGTACGTATTTTTTAAAAATTTCCTTCTCTCTCATGCATCGCTATAGTTGTTGTTTGTCGTTCACCTTTTCCAAGTCTATGTAAACAATGAGTAGGTGCATTTGAATTTTCCTATATCAATCTATCAACTGCCTCAGCGCAAAGATCGAGTCAGTTTTGGCTCTCATTATCATTACAGGTATTCTGCCTTTATTGGCAGGTCACTTGCCATAACTAGGAAGCTTTCACGCTAACTTCTTCGTCTTCACATACGATTTTTCTGCTTTGATATCGTCCATCAATTGTAGCCTCCTTTACCCCTTCCTTTCTCTCCTGCCACCATATCCTCTAGCACGTTCCTCATGATGCAGTTGCTTCTTAGCCAATATTACAATCAGTTTCTCTTCCTTATTTCAATATCTAAAATTGTTCTTTTCTCCCCCCCCATTTCTAACATCCTCCCATTTGTTTTCCAATCGACCCAGCTACTTCTTTCCATTCTTCTCAACATTCACATTTCGATATTTTTCAGACGTTTTTCATCTTTTTGTGTGAAGTGTATGTTTCTGTCACATACAATACAATACTCCACAACAAGCATTTTATGAGTGTTTTTTTTTTCAATTATTTGGCCACAACATAGACTTTTCTTCCTCCTAATGCCTTCTTTTCCCCGATTCCTATCCTTGCTTTTATTTCATGTTCACACTTCATATCAACACTAATAATATTACCCAGGTATGAAAACAAGTCATCTGTTCTATTTTCTCCCCTCCTACTGCCAGATTTAAACCGATCGCTTCTCTCCTATCACCATGTTTTTTTGTCTTTCTAACATTTCTTTTCATCCCATATTCTTCACAACCGTTCCTCAAGTTTTCTTACATCTTTTTGATTTTCTTTTTATATTTGGGTTGTTCCTCTTCCTGGCATAAAACTAAACTGCTTCTCTTCTCACCAGCAGTCGTAATATTTTTTGTATTTATCTTTCCCAGATTATCATGCTATAAGACTGTTTAATGCCCCAGTAATTTTCAGTCTTGTATATACATCACCTTTACCTTTATAAATTGGTACTAATATACTTTTCCACCATTCAATCAGTATCATCAACTAGTTTGACAAATTTTCAGGATATACCATAGGATATTTATTTTCCCTCTTTGCGTAGGATTCTCCAAACCTCTACCGGGATTTGAGGAGCGCTTACTGCTTTCCCGCTTTCCATTTTTTAATTGTATTTTCCACTTACATTCTGTTTATCTCTTCTACTTCTCTTTCTGTTGCTACTTGTATTTCTGCTTGGTTTTCCTAATTTAAGTGCTTTTTCTTTTTTTTAAGTAGCCTCTTCACATCTTCTTGATCAACTTCTTGTCCTGCAGCACTTTATCATTGCCGTATTTTATATGTTTCACTGTTATGATGTTTTGTCTTTCGCTTTGGGTACTCCCATTATTCGTCTGTGCCGCCTTCTTCCTTTTCCAGTTCTGCATAACCAACGTCTACTGCTAGTGTCACACCTATTTTGGCCTTATTTGCTGACTTGTCTTTCATGCTACATATTTCATCCCATGTTTTTCCTTATCTCATTCTTATATTTTATCGTCTCTTGCACTTCCTTGTTGCACCAACAAGTCTCCTGCCCTTCTGGTGGTCTTTCCCCTGATGATTTCGCCACTACTTCTTCGCCTTTCCTCGCGGTATGACTATTCAGCTTCAACTTTTCCTGTACTTCTTCTACCAATTTTATTTGTTGTAGGACCTTTTCCTTGAAATATCTTCTTTTTATTTAGATATCCTACATTTTATCCTTTGCGTACTTGTCCTACTATCGCATAATTGACTATAAGGATCTGTGCTGTGGGCCCATATTTCTCCATTTATCACATTGTTGCCCTCAGTTGCATAAGGTGTTTTCTACGGTACACAATATAGTCGATTTAACTGCATCTGCTCTCTTGCAAGTGATAAGCTGGCTGTTTCGCTTCTGAACTGAAAGTTAATTATAGCCAATCGAATCAATTGCCTGGTCTATTATCCTTTCATCTGCTGCATTCCTTTTTCCAAAGCTCCACTTTCCTAGCAGTTTCTTCATTTCATATATTTTGCTCTTCCCTATATGCCCATTTATGTCACCTCCAACAATTAACCTTTCGCCTTAAGTACTTCCATCAACACATCCGTCTCCTTTAGCCTAAAAGGGACCTAAGATTAAAGACTTTCATTCGAGTGATTTATTTTATATCACGAAAATGTAATGAAGGACGAAAACGAACAGTAAAAGCCCTCTGAGTTACTGTAATGTTTCAATATTCACAAAATAACATTTCTTCATGAAAAGGAAAAATAAATAATTATAATTCTTTATTTTAGTTTTCTGTGTGATGGGTTTTGTTACCTATCATTGGCTCTACATAAAATTAAATACCATCTGTATTCCTTTGAGCTGTCAAACTATTTCGTGTTGCTTCCATTTGTTTAATGGAAACAGGGAATGTCCCTCAACAACAATGAAGAAAAATATTGTATCAGGAATTTTTCGCTGACGCTTTGTCACTTTTGATATGAATCGATCCCCGGGGACGGTTTTGTTAAACAATAATTGATTGGATTTTTGCAATTTCCTTCTAACAACGACAGAAGAGAGGATAAGTTCACGCAGAAACCCAACATTTAAAATATTATTCTCAACAACCCATCTGTTATAGCTTGACATTTTTCAACGCAGCCATTTGTCATTGTTTCCTTCTTCTTCCTCTCCCAAGAACATTGCATTATTGTTTAGAATGAAGAAAGGAAACTCATGATAATAAATTACACTGTCTCCAGAAAATATATGAAATTCCTACCGTAATAATATTTACATTTTTACAATTGTTATTTTTAATTTCATGCAGCAAACGGAATTAAGATAATCTTATTGGTGTGTAAAATAGGACTCGAAATTTCATCAGATTTTCACGTTTCAAAACCTCTACGTTAAAAAAAATGTACCTCTTATATATTCGGTTCTTTGTTTCTGCTTTTATGTATTCTTAACCATTGAACCTTAGGGTACGATTATACCGAAATATTCCTCTTGCATCCTTCTAGTTTTAAATTTCCAATCTCAAATCACCCTTCATCCTTTATAGAATCGTGTTATGACGAGTTTAGTTACCAATTTTCCCCACTCAGAGGCAAATCAAAGTTAGCAGCAAAAATGTTCAAATAGTTACTTGCAGCTCAAAGCAATAGCACATTTGTAGTAAAGAGAATACCTGCAACCCTATTTTAAATGTCAGTGAGGAAACAGAACTGCTATGTCGCTGTGTGTGAGTAGCCAATCACTTGATTTTCCACAGCAAAATGGAAACATTTTTTTAAGGAAAAGAGAAATGAATCTTGATTTAGCATTCAATATCACTCCTGGTCCATTTTAAAATAACGTTCTTTTGAATTTAGTAGTTCCGATCCAACGTTAAGCAGTAGGTCTTTCTCATGAAACGACGCAAAGAAATGTCTAGTGTTTGGTCCCATAAATTGCGTCATTTAGGTTAAAGCAAAGGGACCATTAATGTAAACGAATAATGAAAAAGTAATTGTTGGAAGTATAATGTTCGTAACAAAAGGAAGGACTACGAATAAACTCAAAGCCACGATCTTGATCACCCCAAGCTCACTTGGATCGGAATCGAACTTGGGGCCACTAACACCAGAGATGATCGTTCTACTACAGAATTACCGTATCTCCCTTTGGATAATACAGTTAGAGTTGCCTACAAAAGACGAGTTTAAGTCGTCTCGTCTCTCAAAGATAAATTGAATGATGCCTCATTCAATACTTTCAGCGGAAGAACTTTTCTCGTGGAAAGAAATGGCCAACTCCCATCATTTGTTACTAATGTGTAATGCACCCGAAATCCTATATTTTGATACATTTCATACTGAATTGAACATCTGTGTTTCGAAAGAATAGAAGAAATATACTTTTAGTTGAGGTTATTTAATTTAGAGCTTGGAAACTTCACAGGAAGGCAATTTATTGTGAGAAATGCTATTCGATACAAGCATGCACTTCGTACGGCGCAATATTGCAGGTACAAGATCCTGGAATGAAAAGGATAGAGTGTGGTCGGGACGAGACGAAGCTACTTGATTGGATGATATTACTTCTCTCAGGTAATTTGTGTTACCCCGGTGACTCCGCGGAGTCGAGTAGGATTGTTTCTGTTGGAGGAGCTTCAAAACTAATAAAAGCGACAGGATGCCTAAAAAAACAAAACAAATATCTTTCAACAACGAAAAAAATACATTCGTTTCAAAATGAAAAAAAAAAGAAAATCCAAAAAATGAGAAAACACTTTAAAAGTAATAACGGCAGCAGAAACGAATGGCTATTGCATGTTTCCTCTGCATAAAAAGTGAATCTATTTTCCGTCCGATGAGCTTATAAAACGACCATGAAATATCGGTTTCTAATAAAATATTATATATCCAGAAACGTTCTCTAGGAATGAAGACTTTTCAATACCCAATGGGAATTTCTGAACTTCTATCTGCAGTCCTTTGGTTACAGTTCCGGGAAAGCATTTTGCTTTGACTGTATGGGAAGAAAAAATGTTGCAACTAAGTATTTAATTGACATAGACATGGATAATTGATTAAACTTCAGATACAAACATACCATTTGAAATGCATGATTTCCTTTCAAATTGTATAATCTTTGTCCAAAAGAAACAAAAAATACAGTTTTACATAGTGTATAATATAACTGAAAGATGGATACTGCCTTTGGTTCGTATTTAAACATCCTTTTTGGATTTAGATTTAAGTTTTAGCTTTTCGTTCTGTAACGAGAGTGTCTGACAAGGGAAGGTCACGATGTGGCTCCGGTGAGATCCGAACTAGACAATTGTGTTTGCATTTGATATGTTATAACTAGACGAATCCCAAAGTTATATGTGTCACTGGTTGGGATATCGTCAGTTAGAACATAAATTTTGTAATGTAAAAGTTATTAGCTGGCAGAATAGTTTGATCGCAAACGGTTGAGTATATAGAAAACTCTGCGAACACGTACCCCATCATTGTCAAAGGTATACGTTTTTGGCTTAAAAAAGTTTGCCCCAGGGTCTCTCGCAGGTTCCAGATGGGGTACAACTCAAAAGTTTGAAATTGCAGTTGAAGTTAAGTAGTACATCATTTGAAAGTTGTGAAATGAATCAAGACAGAGCAATGTCGACATTCTACTACAACCCTATGTAAAATGGCGGCAGTTCAAAATGTAAACAGAAACTTAATTAAAAGCCCATGTCCACTCCTATAAATCGGAAATGGTGAGACAAAAGTGAAAATAGAAATGCACGTGTGGCATTATTTTCAAAGTAAAACAATTTAAAGTAATAACGTCTTATCCCAGGGTTCTAGGTGGGGTTCAACTCAAAGGTTTCAAATGGTAAGGGGGTTAAGTAGCACATTGAAAACTGTTGTTAAATGAAAACAAGATGGAACAGTGTCGACCCTCTATGATAACTTTGTGCAACATGACAGAGGGTCAAAATATAAATACAAATTTAATAGAAAAGTCTATCCTTGAATCTAAGATGGTCGCTTAAAACCTATGTCGAAAGTATAGCCACTCCAGACTGCTGAAGCTAGAAATACTGAATTTGACATGAATGTTGATCAGTAAGCGTAGGTGACGAAAAGATACGAAATGTTCAAAAACACCACATCTTGAATTCTGGTACAAACATGATAGAAAATGGAAGTCAGAATAACAGGAAAACAAAGAAATAATCGAAATAGTAAATAAATAAAAAAAAAACAATACTGGTCTCCGTTCTATGATGTTTCCAATCGTCAGCTGCGGCGGTCAGCATTTATATACAACTCTTTTTTTTCACGATGGCAGCCATATTAGTTTACAGATGATACGTCTTTAACTTTTTGTGTATATGTACTATCGACAAAAAAAAAAAAAAAAACATAAATAACACATTTCGCTTCTGAAGCTCCAGTGGTTTGAGCTTGTTATGCGTGTGATACGCACCATGCAAAGGACCTGTAAATGCACCATGCAAAGGACTTTTTTTAAATATTTTTGATGTTACGAATCACCTCCCGAAGTATGTACACATCTTTCTTTTCGGTACCAATTGCCGCGATTGGAGTTTCGATTCGAAATAAGTGTTGTGTTTTGTTTTTAATGTTAGTGTGTACTGCTCGTTGATAAAATTCATAATATTAATATTAGATGAAACTAGATTTGTAGTCTGTGCGTTTCGTTTATATAGAAAGCGATTGGTATCAGCTTAATCATAAAGCAGGAGGAGACCCAAAAGAAATGCAAATCTGAGTTTATACATATTTTTTTTTAAAAAAAAAAACGTGTTTGCGTCTTTTTACTTTCGAGCGAAGAAAGGGAAAAAGAAAGTCCGGTGATCGTGAAAAAAATTGAATTAGAATTTTCAACGTATTTACGTTTCATACATTGCCCATAGATACCAGAAAAGTGATTTTTCGGTTTCTATCCGTCTGTTCGGCCATACGTCCAGATGTACACTCACCTAGAGGTCATGCTGTTCAACATATGTTTGAAGTAAATTTTTATGTGATCTTCAACGGAGGTTTTCCGAATTTTCTTCCTAGCCGTAAAAATATGGGTAGTTCAGTTACGGGTAAAAATAAAATTTTCTCAAAAATGGCCCTAAGGATTTTGTTTATATTTCATAAATCAATTTTCCAAAACAATTCCATGATGTGACACAAGTCATTTCTCTGAGGAAAATTGACAAAGGGTAGTTTCTTATTTGATGTGTTTTCTTTTGGACGATTTTGTATTTTTTTTTAAATGACCCAGTCGGTTTCTTTTAAATTTTGTAAATAAATATTTGATTAGTAACCTGACAATATGACATAACTCATTTGTGCTGAAAGAATCTAGAAGTGGTAGTCGGGGATGAGTTAATTTCGGGCGATTTTCTCAATAACGAGTTATACTAATTTGTTCATATTTCGTAAATAAATGTTTTATCAATAAATCTATAATATTGTGTAAATTATTCCTTACGAAGAAATCAGAAAGGTAGTTTGTGTGGTTTGTCGGGGATCAGTTTCTTTTCAGAGTATTTTCTCGGAAATCTATTTTGTTCATGTTACATAAATAAATATTTTATCATTATTCTTATAATGCTGTCTAAATTATTTCCACGATAGATTACTTTTGGGGTGATTTTGTTTTCCGACAATTTCGTTGGGAGAATACAGTGGCTCAGTGATAGTACGATTTCCTCTGGTGCGTAGAGTTTGTGGTTCCATCCCGGTTAAGTAAGTTTGTAGTCAACAAGAACATGTCTCAGAGGCGGATTCAGGACGGACTTTTGGGGGGTGGTGGGTTGTAATACTGCTACTTAGAGCTACTTTTAAGAGCTCCAAACTTTGGGATGAGTTTTATTTATATATAAAATAAGAAAATTTCCTCTTCTGGGTTTGATCGCCCTGATCGCCCCCCTGGATCCGCCACTGTCATGTCTGTGGGTTTTCTCGGAGTACTCTCATTTCCTTCCACATTCTCATTTCACCAACATCTTCCTTAGCCTAACAATAATAATCGTGAGACATTACACTATTAGATTTTTAGACAATTTTATAAAATACCGCACATACGACTTTGTTATTTTATAAACACTTATTTCATTTGTAACTTTAACATATGACATGGGTTATTTCTTATGGAGAAATCTACAAGGGATAATTTACTTTTGAGGATAAGTTTTTTTTAGGGAAAATTGTCCAAAAACGTCTTAGAATTTCGTTCGTATTTCACCAGGAAATGTTTCACTGATAATTGCAGCACAACATAATTTAGTTTAAGGAATCACAACGACAAGGTTTAGTGTGGTGACCCGTACATTTTATTGAACTTAATTTCGAATTATAAATTCTTACAACAGCCTTCTACTCTCATTATCGCATTTAGATTCTTTCATTATGGATTCCTAACATATGAAATCTTCTTCTGTTAGAAGAGTATGCATTTTAAGATTTTACTCATTAATGGTTAGTATTAGTAACAAAAACGTAATTTCATTGTAAAGATAACTATTCAAGCTTTAAAAATGAAAAATGAAATGAAATATTTAAGTCTTACGTCTCATGCAGGAAATTCATAACGAGAAACTACATAATTTATACGGTTTACCAAACATTGTTAGGGGCATCAAGTCTAGGAGGCTCAGGTGGGTAGGTCACGGAACCAGGATGGAAGAAAGTAGGATAGCTTTTAAAGTCTTAACTGACCGGAAAACGACCATTAGGAAGACCTAGGCGTAGATGGGAGGACAATATCAAGATGAATCTCGCAGAAATAGGAATACAAAGTAGAAACTGGATCCATCCGGCTAAGGATAAAAGTCAATGGAGAATTTTTGTGAACGTGGAATTGAACCTCCGGGCTTCATAGGCCATAGAGTTAGTTAGTTTTCATTTAACCTTGCTCTGCTAGCAGTTCACTATATATTTTCCTCTCCAACTTGGATAAACAAAAGCCGACATTCTTCAACGAACAATTCTGAGCTCGGTAGTAGTGCGTAATAAATAGATGCTAGAGCGGTGGAATACCTTGAAGACAAGTAATGAAAACATTTCACTACAAAAGGGAAAATAAGAGAAATAGTAAAATAAATGTTGTTAAAGCAAAGGGAAGAAAATAATTGGATTTTCGTATTTTGTAAAAGGAATGACGTGTCATACCTGAAAAGTATAGGCCTAAAATTGGAAGAATTATTATTTTTAAG
This sequence comes from Thermobia domestica, assembly GCF_964235325.1. Lineage (NCBI taxonomy): Eukaryota > Metazoa > Arthropoda > Insecta > Zygentoma > Lepismatidae > Thermobia > Thermobia domestica. The sequence continues at coordinate 1,185,528 of NC_137456.1, forward strand.
ATCACTGAATGACTACGGCATTTTTCTTTCTCGGCCCTCTGACAGGGAAGTATTCTTTCATTTTCCTTTCAAACAAAGAGGATTTTAATACATTGTCTTCTTGATATCTTCTTCACACGCTTTTCAATGTGTCCCTTTCGTATGTAAAAGTGTATATTTACATTATAAAACATATAATACTGCTGAAACGAAAAGTTATTTGTAAATATTAGGTTTACATATTTAAAACACATTTCTGACCAGAACAAATGAATTATATGATACGAAAAAATAAATGAATATGCTAACTAACCGCTGAGGAAGATATATGATTTGCTGTCATCTGTCTTTTCTCAATGTCTGATGAAGAGGACTTTAGGTCCTTGAAACTGTAACAAAAACGTATAGTTATTAAATAATTCATTTTGTTCTGGTCAGAAACGTGTTTTAAATGTTATTGTGATTATCCAGAACCATGGAGTTTATTTATTAGATTTATACAGTAGATAATTTCAAGGAACATTTAAATACGGTCGAAGAAGAAAGCTCTATAACATTAGATTCCTTATAACATTACACTAAAACAAATACTTCCTCATACAAAATCATGAACTAAGAATGCTAGAATTTTTGGACTGATCGAAAAAAGTATCAAAAGGTTGCGATCTTGGCCAAGAATTAATTTTGGGTCAGGGTCCACAAAATTTTTGAACGGCCCCTAAATAGAGTTTTGTATTTTCTACAGAATAAGCACATCGTAGTGAACTAAATGATAGTTTAGATTTGGCTACACAATATGTAGTTCTCCAGTTATAAGGCCTACAAGAAAATTTTTTCCTGAAATATATTGGATCTTTTGATATAAAAATGGTAACACAGGTTTCTGGACAGTTTAAACAAAGACAATACAAATATTTTTCGGACTTTTGAATATACTTATCTTAGTAAAAAGTGAATATATGGGTGGAAACTCGGTTTCTACGGTTTCCAATTAAATCGTCAAAATATATATTCATATTCAAAAATTCAGCAACTTCCAGACATGACGAGTAATGAGTTTCGAAAATGCCGTACTTTAGATAGCTATAAATGCTGTATATGTCTAAGAGAAAATAACTAAGTGTACAGTCTTTTAAAAGGAAGTGACTTCCTGTCAGGGGCGGATCCAGAACCGACTTCTGGGGGAGGCGGTGGGTTGTTATACTGCAACTTTTAACGGCTCCAAACTTTGGAATGGGTTTTATTTATATATATAAAATAAGAAAGTTTTCTCTTCTGGGGGGAAGGGCGATCGCCCCGATCGCCCCCCTGGATCCGCCCCTGCTTCCTGTACAGGCCTTCAAAGAAGGATAATTAAACACGAAATGAAAAGCAATTGATGTGCACCTATACGTTGCATTTCCCCTCTTTTCTTTACTGAACCAATAATGAGGCCATACAACAGCAAATAATTGATCAAATCAGATAGAATGGGAGAAGATTTCTCTTAGCAGGAGGTAACAAGATTTCACAACTGATCATGGACTACAGTGCACAAAAACTCAACCAGCGCCTCGACAAAACTATGACGCGCCAACTGCGAACATATGAAGCTGCGCGCCGAAATCCATGCAGGAACTCGGAAGAAATCGGATCATCAATAGCCAGACATTTTAATGTCAACCTGTAATATATTCGATAAGTAAGTGAAATACATTTACCGCCTGTCTAATGTCCACATTTGGCTCACAGTACAGCAGCAATGCTATTTTGCATAGAAGCAATGAGGTTTTGATATACAGCTGGACACATCGCACACCACATCTGTACACACAAGTCACTTATTACCTATATATTCCGCGATAAGCACGGATCTGACGCTCAATGGCATTACAAAGATTATCAATTATTTTCAGATTAGGTTATTGTAGTAATTGAAGTGTACCATGTACTCCATGAACCATTGCAGCAAAACGTTAGCCTCGTGACAAGAAGCCTTGTCTAGCTAGACGCATGACCGACATGAATGTGGTGTACTTGATTAGTTATGACCTGTTCATAGCTAAGAACCATCATGGTGCACTCCGCACGCATTACTGGTCCCATGAAAGACAATGTGAAGATTCCACAAACCACAATGAAACCACCACTGCCTTGTCGGTGTTCTATTGTGCACGCGCGGTGGCTCAGTGGTAGAGCGTTCACCTTCGATGCATGGGGTCCCTGGTTCGATCCCAGCTCACGTCGTGTGAACTTTGTGGTGGAGAAACACCGTGCTCGAGGGTTTTCTCGGGGTTCTCCCGTTTCCTCCCACTTTCTTCATTCCACCATTTCTTTCATTTCTCATCATCACCGTGAAAAGTAACACTTTTCAATAATTAGAATTCTGACTGCGTACGCCAACTTGAAAAGTGCCAGTTACGCTAGTTCGATTCCATGGCTAGATAGCCAAACTCGCGGCGTCACCTTTTCCAATAATTAGAATTTTGACTATGGGAACCAAACCTGAAAAGCGCTACCTTGCGTCTTATATTACCTTGAATTTGTATCCGTAGCTGACATTAAGGAAACGAAGGAAAAGAAAAGAAAAAAAAACATTGGGTCGCCGTTATTCCTTCTTACACTATAATTTATAGACCAGTAAACACAACGCTACTTACTCCAGATTCTTGTACACTACTTGCGTTGTCAATGCTAAGGAAAAGACGAGGAAAAGAAAAAAAATCATTTAAGATAACACCATATATCTTGCATCTCTGTTTATTTAACTTTCCTTGTAATAAACGTATAACAAAAGACTCTCATTGACATTTATGATCGTGGATAGCTAGATTCAGGAAGAAAAAAAAATCTTTGTATTCCGTTTAAGTTTCTCAAACCTTTTGACACCAACACAACTCAAAGGTAAATAACAATATAAATTAAGCCACACTGTACTAACAGTAAGAGAGTTGTTTACATTTCTAGACAATAGCACAAAGTCCTTGGTAGGCTACTTCACCAAAGGAAATTTACCAATTACATTACCACTCGTAACCATCTCCTTGCAGAGAGAGAGACCTACGGCTGCGTCGATTAACCCTCCCCCTTTTAGTACATGACTTCTCCACTTCACCCGCATCCAACTGCTAAGAGGGCATTTCCCTCGACATTTACTATTAGCAGCGGCGGTAATAACATTAAATTCTGTAGCACATTATGGGGAACACAAAACCAGCCAATGAAATTAGACTCGACTTCTGACACTCCCGCATTGAAGTACGAGTGGTATCGTACACCCACCGTCTTAACGTGCCTCACTGATCTAGTGAGCAACATCACAATCAAATGTAACAGGACAACTCGAGAATGCAAACTTGGGGTGCGGCGACTTAATGCTTAGATTGTAAATTATATAGATATACTTATGTATATAGTTATTGATGAACAATACGGAATACCCGCTGCTAGTCAGACGTAAACTAGCCATCGCTAATCAATCCTTAATTTATCAAATAGAATACCTGAGAGAATAGACAATACGGAATACCTGTTGCTAACATACATGTGCTAGATGGCAGCGAGTAATATATTATACATCTAGGCAACTCTAAGAGATGATTTTTATTCAGAGCAAGAGAGAAACGGCTTTGATATCAGACTATCCCGCTGGCGTATGATTCAACTTACTGGATAGAGACTCACTCTCGTTTACTCGGACATATTACGGACAAAACTCATTTCGGACAATATTATGGACATTATAACCTGACTCAGATAATATATATATATGTATACACCAAGAAAAACTGAGAATTATTAAACGAATATTATTGTTTGTTCATAAGTAATCTGTAGTAAGATAATGAACACACAAAGACATTAATATGACGTTAGACGTTATATTTAAGACAATTTGGACAACTATAAACGGTGGACAATTTCTTCCGCAACTTCCCGGATGATACCAGTTTCTTCACAAGACGGAATAAAAGAAATAGACATATTTACCTAGTAGACAGTTACCAAAGCTCACCCGACCGTGGTTTCACTTTACGAATAGGGACACTGAGGAAACACTGTGAAACAGCACTCCAGGGTGGCGACCGGTCCTGAGTCCTCCTCCAACATCTCACCATGCGTACAGCCATAACCTCGGCGTGGATTGATCACACCCCCTCCTTGGTTAACAGCAAGCATACGTTCCACTGCTATCTCCACCAGGTAGACAAACAATCACTGCAAAGCTGCTGCAATGTTCATCCTCACAACAGCGACCACAGTTAGACACATTAAATTCCGGAGAGGCAGGCTGAGCTGACAACAAGTAATATAGGACGAAGTCCCTTGCCAAGAAAACGTAGTAAGGGTGGACGGAAATTTACAACGTCAAGAGAAGGAAGCCATACATCAATCGAGTTCGGTCTCGGAGACAGCACAAAAGGGATTTCTGAACTTCAGCTTTCATCACATTAACAGTTAGGAAATATCTAACCAATCCCAGCCATATTCCAAAACGCACAGGTCGAATATTTGAGTAAGTTCTCTTGTGATTCTTGTTTATACCCGCTGGCCTAGCATAACGCTCGACTAAACAGCTTCTTTAAATATTTATATTAAAGAACGGACACTCACTGCATAATTCACTGTAAATTAATATCCGAAAATATGGACAATCGTGCTTTTCACCTCACCATGGCCATGTTCGCAGTTCGTAGTACAAAGAAAAGGTGAACCAGAGGGGGCTCTCCGCAGCCCTCTCACTTCCGGATTGGTCATTCCATACTACGCATCAGAGCGTAGAATGGAAATAACAGATTTTATAATAAAACAAATATAACTAAAGGAGAATAAAAATTATATAAACGGGCATTTATATATGCAGATTCATAATAATCCTTCCGTTTTACATGAAACACAAAAATTTAAATTATTTCAAACGATCCGAGCTACTCTCAAAAGCCGCTCAACGCAAACCATAGACGTACAAAGGAAAGTAGCATACTACATCTACACGCACTAGTCCAATTGTCGACCATCTTGAATCCTTCATGAGAGTCGAGAATTGAGAAAAATAAAAAGAAATAATATTAGCTGAGAGCTAATTGAACATTTCCGCAAATATTCTCTTTGAGAAAATGTAACGCTCAAAGGGGAACGTTACAACCGTCTCCTTTAGCCTAACCGGCATAATAGTGGGACGTAAAACTAAAGATTTCATTTTCATTTTTTTTTCACTAATCCGGCCCTTAGTAGTCCGTTTTATCAGTACTCCGGTAACACATCAAGCGTATGCCTCATAACGTTACAACAATCTAACAATGATTGTATTTCTTTATACTGTAGCTGCGGAAAAAATATATGCAGTACTATTGTGACTTCTGTTGATTGTTGCTTGGAAAGCGATTGCGTGATCATGCATACCACCGTCCAACACCATCGTTTATTGCTTCAACTGAACACTTGGGACCAGAGTTTCTTTCAGAAACTATGTTCCGGGGGGTCACACGTAGTATTCCGGGTGCACTGCTGGTACTATTCTATTTATTATTATATTATAGACGTATTATTTTGGTCTCTTCCGGGGGTGGCGCTCTCAGAGCTCCGGGGAGCGGTGGCCCCTAAAAACATGTCTGGAAGAAACACTGCTTGGGACGTGTCTCATGGTGAGTGATACAATCGTAGAATCCCAAGATTTAATTTTCTCTATTTTTTCTGTGATAATGTATATAACCTTATATTTAAACCTGTATATAAGCTGTATGTTGTTAAATTCAATTTCAGACAGTTAATAATCCGGCACTTTTGCTAATCCAACACTTGTCTTTGTAAGTAATTTCCAGATTAGCGCGACTCTAGTGCAGTGTTTCTTCCAGACATATTTTTTGGAGGGCACTGCCCCACCGGAGCTCTGAGAGTGCCCTCCCGGGGGAGACCAAAATAATACATTCTACAATATAATAATAAATAGAATAGTGCACCCTGGAATACTAAGTGTGCCCCCGGAACATTTTTTCTGAAAGAACGACTGGTCTAATGTAATAAGAGTAATAATAAAAAAAAGTTGTTATAATAAATTGTGTATAGTAAGGTTGAATTATTGTTAAATTAGTAGAGAATGTTTTTAATCAAAGTTATTCCACGTATCTTGTACATAACACGTCCAGAAAGTAAGTTCCGTTTCAATTTATCTCCGCTGCAGCGCTGCGATCGCAGTTCCGCACATGCGCGATAGACGCACTGTATCAAGGAGAAGAAACGTGCGCCATTTGGAGATCGCTGTCAGTCACGTACGCTTTGTTGTGCTTGTTTACAATGTCGGTGTTGATTGAAAATCCCGCCGCTTGTGATTCGTTTTCTGAATGCAAGGAAAGTGAAACCAAGTGAAATTTATCGGCAAATTTGCGATGTTTACGGACAAAATGCGATGAGTGATTCAATGGTGAGAAGATGGGTCCGACAATTCAATGAGGGACGTAGTGACGTGCACGATGAAGAACGAAGTGGGTGTCCATCTTTGGTTACAGAAGAACTGGTTCACACGATTGATGACAAGATCAAGGAAAACCGCAGAGTTACTTTAATCTGTTCTTACATCTCACGTCTTTCCTTGGCGGTCAACACTTCAACAATGACGACGAGCTGAAAGAAACTATTTCCAACTGGTTGAAGACACAGGCGGCAAACTTATATGAAGAAGGTATACAAAACTTTGTGCCACGCTATGACAAATGCCTGCAAAATTTCGGCAGTTATGTGGAAAAGTAGTTTAAGAGTTGTAGAATTTTGTGCAATAAATAATTTTTCTGTATCTGTACACAACACAGATACAGAATTTTATTACCAAATTACCAAACAGAACTTACCTTCTGGATGTGCCTCGTATTATGTCAATGTGCAGTGATCTAGAAGTTTCCACATTTAATCCTTCTTAACTTGTTATTAAATCCTGATTTGTTTATTCATGTTCCTACGAGTTGCGTGTTTCGTCGATTACTAACTTTTGTACTAAATTATTAAATTAGCAATTATAATATGCTAAAAGAAGCAATTACAAAACGTTGAATAACTTCAAATATTTTATTATGCAACTCACGCACTCCTGATTGACATGCCGCCACTCGCACAAAAGTCCATCATTGGTTACAACATGAATAAACCATAACAAAACGACCTATAAAAAGATCTATTGTGTGCTGTTATGAAGATACAGTAGAATCTCTCTAATCTTTGGGACTGGGGGTATGGTAGGAACGCAAAAGAGATCGGATTATCAGAAAATACAGAAAAATACGGATTTACAGTAAAATAATCTCTGAACTCAAAAATGACTGTAAATAAAACAAACGCACAGCAAGCACTAAAAAGTGCATAGTACACTACAGAAAACACGCACAACGAAACAAACGATACAAGAAATGACGCAGCACTAAAGCAAATATGCGGAAACATCAAGTAAACAACAATGCCTCGACGGCAGTAAAAGACAATGGGGCTCGTGAGTCACCGACGAGTCGGGACAAGTTCGGCTCGAGCACTGTTGGGTGAACCGAAGTGGCGGACCAGCCGAAGGAGGACGAGAGAGGTTCTGCTGTATTTAGAAGAAAATAAAAAAAGGGTACTGGAAATAATTGTGAAGACACTTTTAACTTACTTAAAATTTGAGAAACTATATAATAAATCAATTTTATCATTTCTTGAAGAATGAAATACTACATATAAAAACTGAAGTATTTTCTGTCCCTATCGAATGTAAGGCATATATATTACAAACAAAGCAATTAACAGTGTATGAAACTTACCAACTCAGGAAGTATAGTTGCAGGGATGTGGAAATCTGCAATGAAATAATAAAAGAATTGTCAGAACCACTGTAATTCATCAAGTGCGCACATCAGTAAATAAAAGAACAGGCAGTAATTATGTTGGGAAAGTAATGAGTGTAATTAGAGTTGTTTCGCTCCCTTCTCCAATAAGGCTGAGTACTTGTCATTTGTTTCTGCGAGGATCGATTTCCATTAACAACGGGTACAAATGTTAACATCTCAAGAAGCGAAACAACTCCTGCATTTTGCAATCATAGGAATTAGAAGTTTTTTTTTTTTTTTTTTTTTTTTTTTTTTTTTTTTTAATGAAACATCGATTGATAGGTTTTCCATTTTCATGTTTAAATACAGCAATATTCGGAATGAAATCTAAATATTTACTGTTAAACAGCGTAGGCAGAAAGTAAATTCCTACTTTAGAAATGATTTACCAGTATAGCTTGCGTATATATTATTAATACTTAATGAAATAAAGTACATTTTAAAGTGACTTTTAATGTTATATCTAAATACTCTCATGATTATCCTTCTAATGGTAGAAGAGGATTGAAAATCACAAAAAATAGGAACGACGATGCCGTAGTTGTGGTTTGTTTACCGTTTAGCTTTTCACGAGGTCACTGGTTCAAACCCCAGCCAAGTAACTTTGTGATGTACAACATCGTATCTGTGGGATTTCTTGGGGTACTCTCGTTCCCCCCATTCTTTTCCACTGATTCTTCCATTACACAGCTACAGAAAAGATTTGTTGCCAGCTGACCCCAAGGTATGGAATCGATTTATTTTGTTACGCTGAATCCAAATTTTGAAATCTCAGAGCGATTGACCTGTCAGTTTTTTTTTTTTTTTTTTTTTATGAGAGATTTTGGATAGGGAAGATACACATGTTTTCGCCCACAAAAGAAAACTGACGTAGTCAATCGTCCTGGGATTTCAAACTTTGAATTCTGTGTAACAAAATACAGCGAATTCATACCCTGCAGACCGCTCCACCAGTGTTTCTTCCAGTTACGTTTTTGGGGTCACTGCCCCCTCCACGGAACTCTCAGAGTGCCCCCCCCCCCGAAGATGACAAAAAAATACTTTTCTACTATAGTAATAAATAGAGTAGTACCAGCAGTGCACGCCGGAATACTAAGTGTGCCCTCCGGAATATTTCTTCTGAAAGAACGACTGCGCTGCACAGAACTTTTGTTTTCCTGTATGGCTGTGTTGCGTCTATCCCCACCCCTGTTTCCAAAATGCTCAAGTTTCTCGCCCATATTAGTAGCTTCTATTAGAAACCGATAAACGTATTATTTATTAGAGTAAAAAACGTTTCTGTTATTAAATTATACGAGGAGTGTATAGGAAAGGGGGGCAAGAGTACGCAAATTTTAATTAAACTTATATATTTTGGTAAAAAATAGTTACAACTGAAAACTTTTACATGGAACACAAAACTTGAACTCTCCTTTACCAAATGTGAACTCAACTTTTATATACCTCTGTCCTTCGAAGAACTATAATTCGTAAACTGAAAACATTCAAATTCGTACTCTTGCCCCTATATGTGGGGCAAGAGTACGAAATCAAAGGGGCAAGAGTACGCACCCAAAAGAGCATTAACAATTATCACAGATGAAGGTGCCTACTCCTTTATATGATGTGCATTGTTCATGCCACCATTCATGGCATCTTGCGCACTTGATCCAGTCTTCTATTGGTGGATCACTGTAGATGATATTGCATAATAGACACTCGTATACTACTTCCTCACTGACCTGAGTTGTAGCTACAACTTCGGTTGTAGCTTTCTTGGTGAAAGATGATGTTTACCTTTGCTCTTTGGAGGGCGCCGTTTCGGAAGTAAGTTCTGCTTGAAAGGAGAGGATGTCAGAATATCTGATTGACCTCGAGAAGATCAAGATTTTTTTGGTTGAGTCGGAGGAGGACTGACAACCACCAAAGGAGTGCATGATGTGGACGGTCCACATGGGCCCCTGCTTACCTCCAGTGAAGATCCAGCTTTACTGGTTGGAGGTTTGGTAACCGATGAACGAGCAGCCGGCAGAGAAGTGCATGAGCTGCATGAGTTCCTGCTTGCTTCTAGTGACAATCCAGCGTTACTGTTGAAGTTTAGGTAACAGATGAATGAGAACGAGCAACCGGCAGAAGAGTGTTTGAAGTGGACAGTCCGAACGAGCTCTTGCTTGTTTCTAGTGAGGATCTAGCGTTACTGTTTAAAGGTTTGGTAACAGATGGAGGAGGACGAGTAACTGGCAAAGGAGTGTTTGATCTGGATGCACCGCATGGGTCCCTTTTTACTTCCAGTGAATCATCGGATGAACGATTTTGGGCTTTATTCAGGTCTGATGCTTGATTTGTTGCTTCAGGAATGCTTTCATCTTCAGACCTGGCTTCTACATTTAAGTCTACCACATTCACAATAGAAGGAAGAAAATCTTCTTCAGTGAACACATATGGATTCAGTAGGACAACTCCAGATTCTTGAAGGCTGGATACCAATGGTTGCAGCTTTGTAGTAAGCCTCAGTAAACAAACTCGCAACTTGGAATTAGGCGGGATGGATGATTCCTCATCCATTTATCACACTGTTGAATACCAGGATTTCAGCGGGTCCAAAAAGGAGCGATCTAATGGTTTCAAATTATGACTGGGATTTGGTGGTAAACTCAACATCACTATCCCATTTTGCCTGCAGAAATCAATCGCTTCGATTGAAATGTGAGAGGTCTGATTGTCAACAAGTAACAATACCTTTTTCGTAACCGAATTTGATCGTACATGTTGGTGTAAATAATATAACCATTCTACGAAAAGTTGTGAGTTGATGAACCAGAATTAGATATTCCCACAGAACCCGGCGGCGAGCCATCGAATAATTCTTGTTTCATTTGTTTTGTGGGAAATATCTGGGGAATAAAGGAACCAGATGCACTCACCAGGAAACAGCTGTTATGTTAACTCCAAAATTACTAGATACAGTTTTATTCACAACTGATTTTTAGTCGACTTTTGGAACTTTATGAGGAACCGTATTTATGAGAGTTTCGTACATGTTGTAGATATCCCGTGGAGAAAAGCCGTTTTGTCTTACAAGATCTTTTAGACAATTAAAAAAACATTCAACTTGTGGCTTGCTAAAACCACGAGCTCTCCCCAGATCAGTCTTTGAAGGCTGTCGCAATGCAATTGTTAAATGTCTACGAGGGAAAGACTCTGTCCAATCTCTTCCTGCCATTCGATTCACATGGCTAAAGGATATGGGGCAAATAGTTACGTTCAGCAAAATTATATGCCATTCTTCTTAGATCTTTTAAAGTTGTCATAGAAAAATTAATCCAGTAATGTGATATATTCCACTAATTCGTTCTCCATTTCTTCGGTAAATAGGCCTACTGGCTTTATTGTACATAAGACGTTGCAGATTCTCATTTAAAAAAGAAAAAAAAATCCTTAATTCTCCTTATATCAGTAATGGGAATGCATAGGATACAAATAATCAGATAATATTTAGACCCTTTATAAAAATATATTTCCAAATTCACCTTATTCCATCAGTTACAGAATGCTTGTCACCTACGACGGTAACTTGAAAACTTCTCGACCTATCCTTGATGAAGCTACATATTATCAAATGTTAGGTTAGGTTAGCTTCATATATCTTTATAGGATCCCATACCAATCATTGGACTGATACCGCCTTATGCAGAGTCGTTTTAACGTATGATTACTAAAGGACTGACTACTACAGGAAACATATGGTAGACGAACATTTTAGTATGGCACTAATCACGCGTCAGAACGACTCTGCATAAGGCCCATTGAAATTTATTACTGAAAACTACTGACATTTAAGATAAAAGAGGACAAAGCGTAGCATTTCTGAAACCTGAATAAAATAAGCAAGCGTAATGTTATTCAATAACTGCAGATTTAACTATCTCACACGTTTATCTGTTTCGAAAACTCAAACACCACCTTAGATATTTTATGTAAGGAGTGGTATTTAGAATAACAATTTATCCCTCGTACATAAGAAAATATTAGGATTCTTCAGAATTCTTAACATATGGGAACCAGTATTCGTAAAGTTTGCCGCCACTCTCTATTACAACGGAATCCACATTCTTTTTTGATTGTTAGATCTACATCAAATTGGATTCTTTTTCATAAAACAGAAGGGGCAAGAGTACGCACGCGTACCCTTGCCCCGTAGGTATCTGCGTACCCTTGCCCCCTCACTACACAATTGACTTTCCCGTGATGTTGTACAGCCAACTGTTGGAAGAGAGGCAATTTACTCCATCCTGTAAAACAATGGATATGTTAGAAACTAACGTTTTATAGTCCTTTGAAATTGTGAAAAAATTGTGTAGGTTATTCATTAACTACTTATGTCCCAATATTATATCAAACTAGTAGAAAAACATAAATAATTACCTAGATAGCTTGTAGTTTGCAGCAGCACACTCAAACTTGTTTAGGTTCTAGACGCCATTAACATCAAACTCCACGTGACGCATTATTGCCATACGCGAATATATTCACCTGATTTTAGGGAATCGTATCCTTACCCCCCACGTACTCTTGCCCCCCTCTACTCTATACGTCAAACAGTTTTAAGTTATCTGGGAATTCCAAGTCTACGCCTTTGTTCACAAGAAATGTAGTCGCAACACAATTTTACACATTAACAATCACAGGCTTGTTCGCCATCCTCTTTACTTAGGAAATAAATGATTCGTGGTCTTTGTGGTACTATAGACGCCCCCCCGATGTTATACACTTGATTAACTGCGTACACTACGATATTTATGAACGATCATTGGGCAATGGTTCTATTTGACTTCAACAACCCTCCAACAAAGAAATTGTTTGAAACATCAACTAATAAATTTTATTTGTGGTTTTAATTTCAGAAATAATGGCATGACAAAGACAGAGAACAACATCAAAAGGTTCCTGAAATTCAGAAACTATGAAGGGAGCTCTGGAAGCCATTAACACAGATGTAGATATTCATGAAACCGCAAGTCGTTTCAATGTGCCATACAGTTCTCTTTGCTATACAGTAAAACGAAGGGGAAAAGTTTATCCCAGGCTTGGCAGGCGCCCTGCATTCTCCCCCAGGGACGGATCCAGGGGAGGGCTATTGCCCCCCACAAGATTAAACTTTCTTATTTACATATAAATAAAACCCATGCGAGAGTTTGGAGCTCTAGTAGCTCTAAGGAGCACTGTTACAACCCACCGCCACCCCCAGAAATTTGTCCTGGATCCGCCACTGTTCTCCCCAAATTAAGAGAAAGAGATTGTAGGTTATCTCCCGCATTTTGCAGATATGTTCTATGATCTTACTCTAAGATTTGCGAAAACTTGTTTTCGAATTTGCAGCAGTAAGCGACATTTTAACAAACTTCGATCGTGAACAGCAACTCTCTGGGAAGGACTAGACATTTTTTTTTTTCGAAAACATTCGAAAGACTTGTGATTTTGTGCAAAAACCAGAGGCTACAAATCTTGCACGTATTCGAACCTTCAACGAGAAAATTGTGAATATATTTTATAGAAATTTAGGAAAATTAATGGAGAAGTACAAATGAATGAGATGGGAATAACTCTTGTTCACACACCAAAGTAGATTATAGCTTTGAAGAGGGATAAACAAGTCGGGTCAGTTACAAGTGGGGACAAAGGAAGAACCACAATGTTTGGTGTTCAATAAGTGCTGCAGGATCATATGTTCGACCAATGTTTATTTTTTAACGCCAACACATGGCACCTCATTTACGTAGAAAGAAATGGAATTAATGGCTGTGCACCACTGGTCGAAAACAGGAGGAATTATTTTGTATATTGCTAAAACATTTCGCCAAATCTGCGGACTCATCGATTGAAAATCCAGTTCTTCTCTCTCATAACTGTTCTCACTTGTCATTAAATGGTTTCAAAATTTGTCATGGGAAAGGAATTATAATGCTAATTCCACACAGCATCGTATTCAACCACTGTTCATAACATTCTTTAACTCGTTGAAAATAGCTTTCCGTAATGAGTGATGCTTTCATGAAAAGAAGTCCTAACCAAACAATAACTATGTTTGAAGTTGCTGATACTTTTCTGAAAGTGTATGAAGTGTACGGATATGTCGTTAAGATTACAACTGCTACAAAGGTTTTTCAAGTACGTAACAGGCATTTACCCATTTAATCCAAATGTTTCTTAGTGAAGACGATTTTATTTGGGCATTTACTACCCAACAAGATAGTGCATGCAGGAAGAGACTAGAACGAACTGTGTAGACCACAACCTGAACCGAACTACCAAATAGCAGTCCAAGAGCTTCTTCTTCTAAACAATTGGTTGACATCTCACATCTATCAGTCGTATCACCTTCTCGAAAGACGAGACCTAGACAACCAAAGCAATCAATAATTTTGACAGTAACACCAGTGAATCCTAAATTACAGGCTAAAAAGGAAACGAAATAGCCATATGGAAGCAAAGAACGCAGAAAAAGAGGGGATAACAAACCACAAAAGTATTTAATGAAGAGAAAGGAAAGGAATTCTTCTGAAGAGGATTAAGTGTCTTCAGTTCGAAAGTTTATCAGACAGCGATCATGTTGACTCTGTAGATCTGTGTGATGACATAAGTAATGCTGATGATAAACATAACGAAACAAATTAACCCCTAGATGGCAGAAATTCCAGTATTCCAGGGAACGATTTTAGTACAATAACAAACTTTCCAAAAATATCTAATTTTGACTTTTTACACTCTTTCACTTCATTCTGCAGTCAGTGTTTACAGCGAGCAAGTGTTCACTGACTTTGGAATGTAGATCTAGCGAAAGGACAACAGTCTCCTGTATGAGTTGACAGTTAAAATAAGAATAAACAAGATTGAATATCATTGATATACCAAGCATCAAGAGCTGGGAGTTCTTATAGACTTTTTTTGTCAAGTGTGTATTTTTACTTTCTTCACCTTCTGCTCATAATGGCACTCTTCATCAGTGCTGCCGTGGGTGTGATAAGACAGTGTTACAACTAGAGGAAAGAAACGATTTTGAGAGCCTTGACTGGACTAGCTATTCATCCTACTTTATTTTACTTCACAACAACGAATTTCCAGTTGAATTTGTGAACAAAACGACTTCTAGAGTATGACGTCATTACTTAATACTTTGACCTCCCTTCTACTCAAAAACACAAAACGTGCTTTGTTGTGTGTTATAATACATTAAAGGACTAACTATTCCCAACATTTCAGATTTTTTTTATCCAGGCTCATTGGAGATATTCAACAGTGAAACATGCCAAATTGGTATAATTCCATAACTTTGCGATTTTTTCAGGCCTTTTCACCGAGCCTCCATCTTAAAGAAAACTATGACAAAAATTGAAAATACAAATTTCTCTCTGATGGAAAACTAAAACGTTCTAATGGAATCTATTTTCTTCTTATAATTTCTGTTTTAAATCAGGAAGATCTTTCTATCGATCACTTACTAAATATACGAATGTTCAGTTACATAACTAGTGATGATTTAAGAGAAAGCAATTCGCATCATCAATGTAAATATCTCTTTTTTATGAGTAGATTTCTGCCACAAAATTAAATTATTCTGATTTGTGTTTGCAGCTGATTATTCTCACGTCGGCACTTCATTTCACAGCAAATCTCTGCACTGCACCAGAAATGCAATTACTCACCGATTTGACAGTAATTACCTCATTGGAAATGAGACACCGACTGAAAATTGACTGCATTATTGATGAATGGTGATTCCACAATCAAAAATATAGTAGTTCCATGCATTGTAAAAAGGCATGCCCCTTTCTAAGTTTGTTGATATTACTATATTATCCTTGATTTATTGCAATCTCAATATGTAGGGATTGTGCTTAAACATTCGACGAAACGCAAGCCATATTGCACAAAAATTGCACTTTTTGCCAGAAGTATTCGGAAGCATTTTTCGGATCTAGTAAGATCAAGAAAGAATTGACTGCATCTCTCATCCGCGTGTTCAGATTTATCAAAGGCTGTTCAATACCCTAAAAGAACCAATATACTACATAGCTTTACTTGAAAGTCGAATTACTTTTAGCAGTTTTCGTTACATTTCTAGAAGGTGAATTGAATAATTTCGAGACGAAAAAAATAGGATAACTATTCCATCAAAACGTATCTAAGTTTAATGGAAATTGATTTTTTTACGAAATGTATAGATTAGACAGTTGTCACCCAACTTATGAAATTGCTGAGTTACCGTACTGTTTTTAAATCCTACTATGATATAAATAACCACTCGCCCATTCGCCCGGGGCGAGTGGTTCATCGGTGCGAGCAAGTTTTTAAACAGTGAAGACTATAAAAATCTCGATTGGGATATGAAAAGTGGGCTAGTAACTTTTCTCTTGGGCTAGTAAAATTTTGTTAGTTATTTGCATCCCTGTACTATGAGCTATCAACCAAAACATCTACCAACATTTTTAAAAAAAATCTTACATTTGTTTATTGCCTATAAACTTACCTTTCTAAACAGCGTGACAAACATCTTGGCATTTGAAGGCGGCGCTCCAAGTTCCCTTTAAATGCTGCTAGCAAATGAGAGGCCAGCGGTATTGCCACGTTTATTTTGTACACATCCATGTCTATCCTCTGCCACCTGATGGCGCTGTAATTTGTCTGCTTAGCCATAGCCACACCCCTTTACCACTTGGCAACGTCATGCCAGAGCTTACGTTTTATTCGTTTAGCTGAAATGCCAAGATGTTTGCCACAGGCCTTAGTAAATATGAAATCAAACTATGTAAGTTAGCAAATGTCTAATATACCCACCAAAAACATATCGTCCACAATCCCATGCATATAAAATCAACTGTGAGAGGAGGCTGACAATGGCAGTTGCCCGGGAGAAACAAGCAGTTGTTGCTGTCAGCGCCCTCTGTCGTTAGCATCAGATCAGTGGAGGAATGAAGGTTAGCGAACGGGAGCGTTAACGCAATCTACCGAAAATGTCCCCGCGAGCTACTAGTAGCTCGCGCTCGACGGTTTCTCGATCACTGGATTACAATATCTTTTTAACCCGTCAATGCCCAATGTCAACTACAGATGACACTACTTTAAAGGCGTCTTCTTGTTCACCAATCGTCCACCAGAGAATCCTAGTGAACCACAGTAGCACCAGCTACTTACCTATATATGTTGCCCCACCACACACAAAAGTTTCCAAGTCGACGTACTGTACAAGGAAGAAGACGCCTTTAAAGTAGTGTAACATGTAGGTGACTCTGGGCGTTGACGGGTTAAGATAGGATAAACTTATCCCCTTAATTTTTACCGATTGAGAAAACCGGGAAGTTTCTATGAAAAGTGGACTATATTGCTTTAAAATCTTATATTTTAAGGATCTTGCCATGGGAAACTATTCTTATCATTATAAAAACGCAGAACGTCTTGAACTGAGCATGACTTAATTTTTTTATATAATTTTATCCTCGACTGACTTTAATACCAAGAAATAAAAATTTATGAGAATTGTTATGTTGCATGAAACACCTTACGAAATGTATCAAGTAAAGTTGTTAGTGTTATTTTACATCCCTTTGAAATAAACTTAACTTCTTCTTTATCCCTCTTATTCTTGATGGATTTCAACTCCCAATCAATAGGTTTGTTCTCTAAACCTGAAGATATATGAAAGTTGTCTTGAAACAGACAGAAGGATAATACAGAAAACAAGGTGAGTTCAACGGCTGAAGTTCGCTTATACTGCAGTGAATGAAAAGTCTTATCAGTATCTTCCCTAGCTTCGGATCATAATCGTGAAGCGTTAAACTTTTAAAAACTCGAATGTAATTGTGCATCGCTAGCAAATGACATCGTAAAGTAGAAGAGTCTATACGATTGCATGAATTCAACAAGTGTGACAGTCACTATGAAACATGTCATTTGTTTAATATATTTGACAATAAGTAGTGGTTTTATACATTGTAGAATCGAGCGAAAGTTTTTCTTTTACCCTATAGTACCATAACCAGGAAATCCTCTAAATCAACACAGCATACGTAGACTGTCCAATTCCTTTCTACTGTGATTGTAAAAGGAATATGAAAAATTAGATCAGGATTCGCAAAACCACTTACGCGAGAACTGAGTAAATATGCGTCATTTTATGCACGTAGTCAATTGCATTCATCAATTAATATTTCTTCAATACATAAGATCTCTAGCTGCACTTCTTTACTATATATTAGCGTACTATTCTGAAGTACCGCGAGCTCGTTATGTTGAGATGAAAAAAAAAACGATCAAAGAAAATGATTTCAAAATAGCCAAGACATCGAAATATCTGAAATTCTAAACATCATTATAATATCTAGGCACATTACAATATCTTACTACAGTTTCCGATCCCACTTATGACGGATATAGTGATTTATTTACTTATATTAGCATACGTGGGATTAGCAAAAAATATTGACTTAATACAAACAAATTAGATATGTATATTAGAAAAAATATGCAATATTACAGTGCAAGGACTATTTAATAGAATGTAAAAATTTCCTGGTTCGAAGGAGTTTATTTTCTCTTTGGCATGTGCTCCAATTGGGTCAGATATCACAAGTTATAAAGTGTTAAAGATTAAGCACAGAGCCGGTAAAAATGTATATAGTTAAAATAAATGTCATTGTTTCATACACTTAGATAAAAGAAAGTAGGTTACATGCGTAATTCCTGTAGTTTTTGGACTTAACGTGCAGCAGACGTATAACTGAAAACACATCACAAACTGCATCTACTGCTTTACCAACTTTACATGACACAATACTATGCTGTGGCAGATATATGCACACTGCTACCACCTATTCTGGGAAGGGGAAGTTGTAATTTTATTAAACGATATCGTCTTTATACTTAGAAAATAACTTCACCCAAAACTGACGAAATGAACATGCTTGGAAAATGTCCTAAATAAGCTATTAAAAGTAGAATGAGCAAGTTCATCTTACCCTTACTCAGATAGTTTTTAATTGAAGTAGATTATGCTCAAAATGTTTTATATAATGAGTTTTCAGAATCTGACGGAGGAAAATCATCTCTGAATCTAGTCACTAAATCAATCAGGTGTCAACGATGACATGTTACACATCTTTCGGCCGTTCTTCGTCAGTGGACTTCGGAAATAACTTCAATGCTGAGAAGGTGCTAAGACTATCATTTTCAGCTCGGCTTGATTGACAGCGATATTTGTATAATTGCTGACTCAATTCTGTCCTTTCACTTCATTGTTTGATAAAAGCAATTTGGTGATTTCCTAGCTACCGATGTGCCAAGTACAGGATTGTAGATAGCTACACAGGCAGATACACATAATTCCTTCAAATACAATACGAGCAATTTCTGATAGGAAAATTATATTTGCTATGTCATAAGAGACTGACGATTTTTTTTTCGTGCTGCTTTTTCTAAATCTTTCTCAAATTCTGATGTTATTATCTTGAAACTGCTGTTATTATACCGGCTCATTATTACATTGTGAATATTTGTTTTGTAAATGTCATCTGAGATTAACTGGCTTTATAGATTCATTAGCAAGAATATCATGACATGGGCTTTGGCTCCAAACGTGATCCTCATTCAGCTTAAATGAAACCTTATTATATTAAGTATTTTAGAATGTTTTCTTTACTTGAAGTGGATCCTTAGGGATCCGCGAACCATCGAATCGGAAACACTGTACTACTCTATTATCAGAACAGAATATCAAAGGTAATTTAATCTTTACGTCTCCCAATTAAATAAACTATTTAACTGACCATACTACGTAATCAGGCAACAGTTTCGAAGAATTCTCGACAGCTCTGTCTAATTTTTTGAGCCGTAATTTGAAAAGTATATAGCTTTTTGTAGAGAAAATTAAATAAATTTTGTTTTCTGCGCAACAGTGAACTAAGCTTATAAGCTAAGAAAAGTTAAAGTAACTCTTTTATCTTTAATTATATAAAAATATAACTAAGTGGGTTCAGAGAGCCTCCCCCTTGGAGCGATCTGTTACTTAAAATAATTTATTATTCCTTGAGTTCTGCTTCTTCATGTGCCATCAGCGGAAGATGGATGCCAAAATCAAGCATGGCAGAAAGAGTGTTGAAGATGAACTGAGCTCAGAGACCCTTAAGTGTTACCGCCAGCGGAAACTGCTCTCGTACTTGAAGTGACCATTTAAGATTGGCAGATAGGCTGGACTTATCACAAAAACAGGCAGCTTACATTCTGGAAATTGAACTTGAATTATTAAACGTTTCGATGGGTCCCACGCCTGCTGACTCCTGAATAAAAATACACTTGGACACCACTTTGTTGAATGATTCAATACTGTTGATATGGACAACTTTCTGTCACAGATTGTCACTATAGACAATCACCATGGATAAACAGTTGGTTCATCACAATTAGTTCAAAATTCAACCACAATCTTAAAAATGCAAACACCCTTCATTTCCCACCCAAAGAAGGCAAAATGTCTTCCCGTCGGATGACAAGACGATGGCATTAGTTTCTCGGATTCCAGAGCTGTGGTATTGATTGATTACCACAGGAAAATATTAAGCTCATCTTGTGAAAAACCTCAGTGCTAAAAATAAAATAAACTACTTTTGTCGGCTTCTATCACGAAGACAGTGTCCCACGCTATACATCAGCAGTT
The DNA here is from genome assembly GCF_964235325.1 of Thermobia domestica. Lineage (NCBI taxonomy): Eukaryota > Metazoa > Arthropoda > Insecta > Zygentoma > Lepismatidae > Thermobia > Thermobia domestica. Next base: position 1,206,018 of record NC_137456.1, read on the forward strand.
GCCAGAGTAACTATTGAAATTTGTTCCTCATCCATCCAATTCGCTAGATTTGGCTCTCTTAGACTTTCATTTGTTCGCGGGTCTAGCTGCATGACATTGTGCAAGTGATACTGACGTCCTTAAAGAAGTGGAGTTAATCTGAAGATTTTTCTCCTTGAACAAAGGTATTTCAGCATCCCAGGATCAAGTGTGTTAATTTGCATAATGCAAATGTGTAAAAGCGAATGACATTTAAAAACATTTTGGAAGAAAATCAGTAAACTCGAACATGTTTCAATGCAAAGAGAAGTACATAAAAGATATTTCTATGTAAATCAATGGATAAATAGCAAAGATGGCGTTAGTACTGATCGCCGCTAATTAAGAAATCATATCTAAGGGGCAAGAATAACATAAATTCGAAACTAATTCAAATCATAGTATAATCCATTGTATTAGAGAGTTCAGTCTAGAAGAGACGGCGAAATTATTTTCGAAGGATAGAAGGGGGAAAAGTAATATGATTCCTTTTAGTATGAAATTTCATATCCTTGAGAGAGAGAGTAATTTATCATCTATATGATGCCAAATATCAGAATATACAGCGTTTGCTTTTTAGTTCGTGCTTTACGTAAAAGAAGAAAGAAACTGTCTCGATATTGTGAGGAGGGCAGAGGATCAGAGCATGGCTGGCTGTTCACATAGAAACCCTTCCCTCCCCCTTCTACGCTGAACATAACTTCTACTCCTTTCATATCAGGCGCTTCTCTCTTTTATGTAACAAACAGGAAAGGAAAAAACTGAACTTCAATCCAGTGTGTCCCACTTTGCCAGAATGTGCCTTGCCTCCCTTATATCTCTCGTTTCTATAGAAGATCTCTTTGTAGTCCCTGTGGATATTTCGTAGTCCTGGATGCTTCTTCAGATTCCTGGAATCCCGTTTCCTTCCTCTTAAGAGACGCCACTGCAGGATGATTGAAACAAGACACCCTCACAGCGACAGTTGACCGCGAAACGAGAAACCAGCAGACACGTAAATCGCAATCCCCCCCACTCCTGTTCCCCCCTTTCGACGCATAGATAGTGGTCATTTGTTACACGTAACAAACCAACCACAATTCTCTCCATTTCTCGTTGCGATGAACAAACCTTCAAAATATCAAATCCATCCTACGTGCATTCGTGTACCCTGAGGCTAGTATACTCGGATGTGTTCATTTATTCCCATCAGTAAAAAAAACGTATTTTAAATGCTATTTCTTTTCCTATGCGAAATTCTAAACGAATAACTAAGCAATGCAAGTTAATTTAATGAACTTGGTATTTTTAAACATATTTTTATGAACGACTATTTATCTGTCAAGAAACTTAAGAAATCAGGGGTGACTTCATGATAGAAACATATAAACAGAGTGGAACAGATGCTTATGATTGCTCGACTTATAACAAACTTTGGGCAAGTTATGATTAACTAGTTGAAATGTCCGTTCGTCCAATGGACATGGAGGGTGGATTTGGGCTTAAACGGCATCGCCCGTGTCACAATTTATCTCAGCGACCCCGAAAACTGTGGATTGTGTACTAATATTGGTCGTATTAATTTGGCATATCACCCAATACCGCCTTATCCTCGCTTGCCAAACTGTGATAAAAATGTAAGGTAGGCCAAGGTCCAGTCATGCACAAAAATTCATGAAAATTTGATGCAGTAGTAGTAGGATATATCCGTCAAACATATTGTATATATCACCTCATGACAGTTCCTTCCCCCATCCCTACCACCGAAAATTTGCTAAAAACCTAATTAGGCCCGAGTATACTAAATTACCAAACATAATCAAAATTAATTCTATGATGTACGAGAAATTGGCCAGCAAACATCGTTACGTTCGTTTTTATTTATATTGATTTGTCGAAGAAGTTAATCCTACGTCCATAGTAATCTGGTCCCTTGTTATATGATGGATATCTGCACTCTCTGGAATATTTGTACACGCAGTGCCACGTAGTATCTGGATGAGTGTCACGGAGTGTCTGGATCAGTTACAGTTTATGGGCACAGCAAATATCTGTCTGGATTAATGCATAGCACGCTCACTATAAATGTTGGCTTGACTGGGCGATGATCTTTACCATTTGCTATACTTCTACTGGGATAATCCTTTCGCAGATCAATTACGCCAGTACATTGGAATACATAATATTGAATACATATGGAATACATAATATTGAGTTTACTATGTTTTGGCAAGGCTGGGCAATGGTCTTTGCCGGAGCAAAGGAAGGTATGTATCTATAGATACACCACATTAACATGACACCTAGTCTTCCGTTCCGAGCGCTGCTATTGGGTGAAGGAATTCCACTCCCTTTGGCTAAGGCTCTCTCGCTTAGCAACAACTGAACCCTTATTGGCTCAACCGTAGGTGTGTCGAGGGTGCGAGCTTTAGTTCGCATATTTCCCACGGCTCAAGACATTTTGGCAGCACTATAGTAGAGCAAGCTTCTCGGTCTGTGAGTATGGGGACCAGAATTGTTTTCCTACAAATTGGAGTAACGAAAAGCATCACGAGTGTACGATGCAATAATCGTATTACCCGGAACAAAGACCAGTTGGGAGTTTGGTTTATACATCATTGTCTATACCAGAATACAAGGTTTGGGTAGTGTGTGGCAAACAGTGGCGTATTTACGATTTTGTTTCGGGAGGGGCTTTGCTAACTTTCGGGGGGGCTTTGCCTGGAAATGTGAAAATTCTGCAAGATATTTCATTTACTTTACTATACTAAGTAAGATTTCGGGGGGGCTTAAGCCCGGAAGCCACCCCCCTAAATACGCCACTGGTGGCAAATGTGAACACTCACTGGATTTTTCTCTTACCTACAGGCCTAGAATTACGCACACGGTCTTCGTTGTATACGACAGAAATCACTACCATCTATTTAATCCGCCGCCCACAATTTGCCTGGCAACTACAACAGGTAACAATAATAAGACATTTTAGGTGATGCAGAGATCTAATGGGTAATTGTAAGAATAAGCCGTAAACCTGCGTCTAGCAATCCATCCTGCTGTTTTGCACTTACATAAGAAACCAAGGTGACAATAATTGCACTCAAGATCTCAATACTTTTCCTAAACCAGCTCGAACAATTCTTCTGTCCAGTTGCTCCGGATTGTGTCTCAAGATACTATACTATCGATGGACAGTTGAAATGTATGACCCACGCGATTTCGGCAAACGACCAACTGATATTTTCGCATTGCAGACTCAGAACGGAGAGTTCAAAAACCATCCAACTCAACGATTTCGGAGACCTATAAATAGACTTCAATATCACTATTGTTGGACAATTCACTTGAATACTTACGGGCAGTCAATCATGGAAAATTTAAGAAACTCAACCTCCGGTTAGGTTCTAGAACTCTTTCAATCTACTCAGTGACCTCAAAAATCTATAAATAGTCAAACTATTGTATCTGTTCGAACTTTTATTCGAAATTTACCAACACATCAGTTACATGACGGTCACATTAAAAAAATAGCTGTCATGTCAATCACGCCAAGGAAAAACCTGTGACTCGACGTTTCTCGATTTCTTATGACTTCTACTTACTGTTCTGAAATAGACATACTAGTATCAGGAAGTAAAATGATTTACCGGTAAACTATCGCACTATAATATATTGCCAGATTTCCCCAAGTACCCATTTTATAGAGACTGGGTAGCATTGGAACGAAAAATGCATATCACCCTACCCTATCCAAGTTGGCCTCTTACTAGATACTCTACACTAAAAGTTGAACTGTAGAATGTAAGAAGGCAATGCAAAATTCTACTTAATGCGTCGGCCAATCTTTCAAAGTAAGTGGAAAATCCTACGAGTGAGGCTATTATACTGTGACTTTACGGTCACTCTGTAATGCATGTATTATTGATTACTTAGGTTAGTTGAGAGTTTAACTTTTGTTTTTCGACAGCGAGATAATATGAAACGAACAT